>NC_052160.1:138259220-138927345 GCF_902713615.1 Scyliorhinus canicula
GCTGATACACTGACAGACTCCCCTCTCTTTTATAGTGAAGCTTCAGAAAAAAAAATGCAAGAACACATTTTTCAATCCAAATAAACAGAAAAAAAGTTATGCGCTTCAACATTACAGATAACACATTCCCTTAACCATATTTATAAACACAATCACAAAGCAACGGTTATTTTTCCATCTTGTTATTACAACGCAATACATTCAGTAAGTTATTTTTGTAACACAATCTGATAATTGGTGTAGTCACCAATTATCCATCATATCTTAGAAATCTCCCTACTAACCATGTCTGTGTGGGCTTCCTCCAGGTACTCCAGTTTTCTCCCACAGTCCAAAAATGTGCGGATTAGGTGGATTGGCCATGCACAATTGCTCTTTAGTGTCCAGGGATGTGCAGGAATAGGGCTGGGTACAGTGCTCTTTTGGAGGGTCAGTGCAAACTCAATGGGCCAAATGGGCCTCCTTCTGTACTGTAGAGATTCTATGACTATATTTATGCTAGCTTAGCCTATTATTTTATGCTAGTTTAGTGTATTCTTAGCCTTTTTTCAGTGGCACTTTCGTTGGGTGGACATTGTCCCACAGGAATCTGTTATCAACATGGCACTCTATGTTCAGACATTTCTTATCTTGCCCCTTGTACAATATTTCTGACAGCGTGTTGAATGAGTAAACCCTATACCCAAGGCTTCAACCAATTCAAGGGTTTCTGCAGCTAAGGTGCTTTTCACTATCCTTTTAATTTTCCTGGCTTCTCAAGGCAAAGGGCAACATTTATCATTATTTCCTACCAAAAATATGATAGCATGTTCGAAAACCCATCTGAAAGAGACTATCAATATCATATCATCCGGTTCACCCTGGGCTGGGAACTGGAGCATGCATTTCTCCAAGTTTAGTTACTTTATTGTTTTGTTTGCTCTGAAAAATTATTCTATCGTGGCATGCTTCATCATTGTACCCAGCTCCAACAAGGCATAACCGGCACCAGGTCTAATTTCAGTAGTTAACAAGTTCAACTACCCTATTAAGCTTCTCAATTGATCTTTGGACCCTGACACCTCTTTTTGTGAAGGTCTGACCTGATTTATTGGGATGCGACTAATATTTTCTGATAGGAATGTTGGTTCAATGTCACTACTGACTCAATTTGCTTAATATTTAAACTTATGAGGGGGCAGCATGGTGGGGCAGTGGTTAGCACTGCTGCCTCATGGCGCCGAAGTCCTGGGTATGATTCCAACTTGGGTAACTGTGTAGAGTTTGCACATTCTCTCCGTGTTTGCGTGGGATTCCCCCCCACAATCCAAAGATGTGCAGGGTAGGTGGATTGGCCACGCTAAATTGCCCCTTAATTGGAAAAAAGGAATTGTGTACTCTAAATTAAAAAAAATATATATTTAAACCTATGTATTTAAAAAGTTCCTGAATCTTAGCTTCCAACCTTAAACTCCTTCTTCATTTTATCAATCACTGTTTGAATTATACCACATCTCCCCACAAAAAAAATCATCCAGATGCATAAAAGCAAAGAGTGGGGATTAATGGGTGTTTCTCGGGTTGGCAATCAGTAGCTAGTGGTGTCCCTCAGAAATCCGTGTTGGGCCCACAATTGTTCACAATTTACATAGATGATTAGGAGTTGGGGACCAAGGGCAATGTGTCCAAGTTTGCAGATGACACTAAGGTGAGTGGTAAAGCGAAAAGTGCAGAGGATACTGGAAGTCTGCAGAGGGATTTGGATAGGTTAAGTGAATGGGCTAGGGTCTGGCAGATGGAATACATTGTTGCCAAATGTAAGGTTATCCATTTTGGTAGGAATAACAGCAAACGGGATTATTATTTAAATGATAAAATATTAAAGCATGCCGCTGTGCAGAGAGACCTGGGTGTGTTAGTGCATGAGTCACAGAAAGTTGGTTTACAGGTGCAACAGGTGATTAAGAAGGCAAATGGAATTTTGTCCTTCATTGCTAGAGGGATGGAGTTTAAGACTAGGGAGGTTATGTTGCAATTGTATAAGCTGTTAGTGAGGCCACACCTGGAGTATTGTGTTCAGTTTTGGTCTCCTTACTTGAGAAAGGACATACTGGAACTGGAGGGTGTGCAGAGGAGATTCACTAGGTTAATCCCAGAGCTGAAGGGGTTGGATTATGAGGAGCGGTTGAGTAGACTGGGACTGTACTCGTTGGAATTTAGAAGGATGAGGGGGTTCTTATAGAAACATTAAAAATTATGAAGGGAATAGATAGGATAGATGCAGGCAGGTTGTTTCCACTGGCAGGTGAAAGCAGAACTATGGGACATAGCCTCAAAATAAGGGGAAGTAGATTTAGGACTGAGTTTAGGAGGAACTTCTTCACCCAAAGGATTGTGAATCTATGGAATTCCTTGCCCAGTGAAGCAGTTGAGGCTCCTTCATTAAATGTTTTTAAGGTAAAGATAGATAGTTTTTTGAAGAATAAAGGGATTAAGGGTTATGGTGTTCGGGCCGGAAAGTGGAACTGAGTCCACAAAAGATCAGCCATGATCTCATTGAATGGCGGAGCAGGTTCGAGGGGCCAGATGGCCTACTCCTGCTCCTTGTTCTTATGTTCTTATAATTAAGATGCCTACTCACCTCTCCTCGTTATACCAGTAGAACATTGCAGGATCTGCTTTTAACTGGAAGTAATCCACTTGCAACAAGACCAACCTCACGGAAAAGTACCATACTCTTGGCGCATCATTCAATCTGTAAACACACGGGTTTGATTTCCACAATTTTCCTTCTATATCGGAGGCTTCTTAAGGCATTTTCAAAAATGTTTCTCTTGGAAATCACTCACCCTGCAAAAACGCTGCCTTGATATCTATCGATCTGTGCTCCCACGAGTATGTTGCCAAAATGGCCAAAAGAAATCTTAGTTTCCTTCCCCTCTATTAGGGGAGTCCACTTTGATACCTTGATCCCCCAAGTCGTTCCTGAAAACACTGAGCTAGCTTTAGCTTTGTTTGTGTTGTCGGGAGCAGCTTTTTGGTGCATATTCACCTGTGAGACAAGGTTGGTTGACCCCTCTCTGGATATTCTAAATATACTGAATATATATTTCAGTATATTCTGAAATATACTGGAATTTCAGTATATATCCAAATTCTTTCTAACTTTCTAGCTCTTTTTTTTGGCCTCTTCTGTAGTTCTATTTCTGGTCAAGCTAGGACCTCTACTTGCCACCTTCTTTCTTCCCAGACTGCTGCTACAGGATCTTTCCCGAATGTGATCAGAGTTCTGTCTACAAGTGCGAGATCTTTTCCTGGATTCACAACGCCTTTCTGATTCACTCAGAACTTGTACTACGCTTTCTGGCCGTCTGCATTTTTACTTCTTTTTACCAATTCACAGCTGATTTCCTGACCGTCATCCTGAACTTCAGTTTTCCATTGCTCATATGGATTTGCTTCCGAGAAAACTGGTGGATAATCAAAGCCCAACATTTTGCCTCTATCTTCCACCATCTTGTAACTTTGTCAGAAGCAGTACACTTATTTTCCAGGAACCAATGTTTGCTACCATGTTAACACTAACTGTTAGTATATGATGGAGGAATAATACAGCAGCTTTTCTTTTATCTTCAGCAAGTTTATTGTGCATCCAACTTCCGCAACTGTTCTAGCTGCATTCGTTTGTATTCTTTTGGAGGTTGAGCCAATCACCATCATTTGTCTTACAAGGTACTTAGCCTAACAATGCAATTTGCCAAAGCATGCACTTGCTGACATTGACAGATTTACAACATAGACCAAGTTTCCTCTTCAGTTGCTCACAATAGCTTCACGCGTTTCAACTTCAATAAGCTATCAGCCATGTTACTAGAGTAAAGGTGGTTTCCCATTGTATTCCTCATGTGTTTAAGTACAAGCCCTCCGCCAAAAGTATCCTCTGCCTGTAACAGCCGTTGTCCCTCTTGATTCTCGCTCTTTTACCATCACTGCTGAAACTCACTGGTTCAGTCATTGGCCATGGTTCGTAACCGAGCATGGGAGCCTTAACTGGGCCTGGGGCAACTTGCAGAGGGGCAGGAGCAACCGTCCCTCCAGGTCTCAAGTGAGCCTGCTTTTTTTAAATTTAAAGTACCCAATTCTTTTTTTCCAATTAAGCTGCAATTTAGCGTGGCCAATCCACCTACCCTGCACATCTTTGGGTTGTGGGGGCGAGACCCACGCAGACACGGGGAGAATGTACAAACTCCACACGGATAGTGACCCGGGGCCGGGATCACACCCAGGTCCTCGGCACCAAGAGGCAGCAGTGCTAACCACTGCACCACCGTGCAGCCTCACAAGTGACGCTACTAACCACAGCTGCAAAGACAACTATCCTAGATATATTTTTTAGCGATGTTAGTTGAAGGATAAATATCGACCAGGATGCCAGGCTATTAGAAATAATGTCTTTAATAACATTTTGGAAATTGCAGGATATGCTATTGTGAACCCCTATCAGAAGGTCATACTTTCTCTTTCTTCAGAAAAAAAGCATTCTTCGCAACCAGGGACAGAAGCAAACAAAGGTAATAGCCAAGGAGGATGCTGCTCTCGCAGGGCTCATGTTAAGACTTCTGGTACAGGCTTCCATATTGACATTTGTATGTTGTTATGAGGGGTGCTGTGCCATCCTATGCATACAAATGGCACCCAACATGAGACAAACTGAAAGATTACCTGAGCCAAAGCAACGGACAAGGTCGGCAGGGAAAAAGTGACACCGTGGGTACCCGTCCTTTGGTCATTGGCCGGAAGAACTCAGACAACTGGCTGACATAGGGTAAACAACTGGCCCCTAGAATTAAATATATTAACTGATGCCCGGGTGTTGAGGGGGCAGTCCTGATCAGGAACCTGCCTTCTTCAGAAGGAGGAAGTCTGGATAAAGGATTTCCCAACACTTCAGCCAAAGAGCTGCCGCCACAAGCTACAGAAGTCAATACTCACTCTGTGCCATCGTCCATTCCGCCCCAGGAGATCAGTAAAAAGTTCTCAACACTGGTTTAGCACAGGGCTAAATCACTGGCTTTGAAAGCAGACCAAGACAGGCCAGCAGCACGGTTCAATTCCCGTACCAGCCTCCCCGAACAGGGAACATTGGCCACCCAATGTTATAATAACTTGTATACAAACACTTGGAAAGATAGTGGAGCAAAGATAATTTCATTACCAATAGAAGCTCCAGCAAGGTTACAGCCCCTATTCTTTCCTTTAAATACCTTCAATTTCCTCCCCGAACAGGTGCCACAATGTGGCGACAAGGGGCTTTTCACAGTACAGTACCTTCATTTGAAGCCTGCTTGTGACAATAAGTGATTTTCACATGCTTCTTCTATGTAACTAAAGCATCATATCGGAACTGTCACTTAACTACTTTAAATTACTTTCAAATCACCTACTGCTTCAAACCCTTTGTATAATAATCTGAGACCCCTTAGCTAAATCCTACTGGCTTGAAAACAGCACATGATTAAATCCTGAATTGACAGGGACACTGATTAACATTTTATTCAAAGGGTAGCACCTTGAATAGTGCAGTACACCCTATGTACTGCGCTGAAGTATCAATTTAGACCAGGTGCTGAAGTCATTTCACTGGGCCAGAGTCCACAATCTTCTGACTCACGCCACTACTGAACCAAGGTTTATGCCTTAGAAAAGGAGGGAAGGGTGGGGAGGTTTAGGGAGGTAACTGATGGAATGGTTTCCGGTGGTGGTGGTGTTGACTGCTTCCACTATGGAGAAGAATGTAGGGGACAGGGTGTTTAAGGAGGGTTTTAATTACAGCCTAATATATTAAAAAATATATAGGGCAGGATTCTCCGCCGGCGCTCCGTTTTACCAGCAGCCCGGGGGGGTTTCCCAACGGCGTGGGGCTGTCCAGAACGGGAAACCCGGCATAACAGAGCGTGCCACCGGCGTGCTGAAACAGAAACGTGGCGCGGCGGGGCGGAGAATCCAGCCCATAGTTCAGATTACAAAATATGAACTAGGAACCTATAAATGAGAAAGCTAAGACGATGTTCACACAGATGCAATATTTTAAATAATTTATATAATCAATTTTTAAAATTATGTCAAAGTACTGAACTGCGATCTACAATGGTGTAACAGAAATACCTCCGAAATATTCTAGGCAAAAGCAAATCAAATATCGTCCAGAGAAGGCAACAGCTGATATTCTGTGCAAGCAAATAAAAAAAATTCCAGTGTATTGTTGGTTTCAATGCAGGTTAATAGATTGTATAATATATATATTTAACTATAATATGGATAGCTGGCAACTACAGATATATAACACACAAAGTGTTAAATAGCAGGCTTCTGCTGAAACAGGCAGCCATTTTACAGTGTTAGTATTACACAGCGTTGATAATGATTCGCTAAATTAACAAATTAACACTTCATAATTCAGCACAGTACTCCTTAATTTGTGTACACTGTCAACTGTATTCAAGACTGACTACATTTTTCAAGTGGCTGAATATTACAAGATAGGAATTTGGCCACCCAATGTTAAAATAACTTATATACAAAGACTTGGAAAGATAGTGGAGCAAAGATAATTTCATTACCAATAGAGGCTCCAGCAAGGTTACAGCCCCTACCCTTTCCCTTAAATACCTTCAATTCCCTTCACTTAGGAAAAGGAGCACCTACGTGTTGGGACATGGCAAAGAGAGAGTTAAGTTGAAAATAAGCAGGAAGGACAGTTAGGATACATGAATCTGTGTGTGTGATTAAGTTAGCAAATGCCCTGATTACCTTGCAATTGATTAAATTAGCAGAGGACAAAGCCCTGACCACTCCAACAGATTAAAACAGCTTGAAAACAAATTTATCACATCCCCAAAACTGAGACTGCTGAAAGTGATGCACCATACAGGCAATGCACAAGCTTGTCACTAATCACTGAGTTAAGGAAATTAAATGAGAGCTTTGAATAAATTGCTTACATCCACTGACAATGGATGGTACAATGTGAAGAGCACATATCGTGTGTGCTTAAAAAAATAATATTCATCTTGTAACCAGATCCAAAAGCTGATTGTTACTGTTGAAACGAAAAGGGCATTTATTTTTAAAACTACGCCAAGTCCACTTAAGTACGAAACTCAGTAATTATTTAAGTGGTTGCATCAACAATGAATTGCAACAGACAAGATAGATCAAATCAAAAGCAAAATACTACAAATGCTGTAAATCTGAAATAAAAACAGAAAATACTCAGCAGGTCTGGCAGCATCTATGTTCATCAGAACTATTCTGATCACAGATCACTGAACTGAAAGGTTAACTCAATTCTCCCTCCACAGGTACTGCTAGACCTACCCGAGAATCCACAGCATTTTCTGTTATGTTAGACCAAATGTCAGTTTTAACGGCATCCATTTCTTCCCTACCCTTGTTTAACTGTCACTACCTTCCCAAAGGCCTCTCAGCTCAGAATTGAGCAAATGAGATTCAACCCACAACTCCAGCATTCAAAACCATCTTGAATCACAGAATAATGCAGCACAGAGAGGGGCTGTTCAGTTCATAGAGTCTGCTTCTTTCGTAAGACCAGAAGAAACGGGAGTGGGAGTAGGCCCACTGAGCCTTGTCCGTCATTCAGACCATAGCTGATCGGATTACGGCATTAACTCCACTTTCCTGCCTGACCGCAAAGCTCGACTCCATTTTGGTCAAACATCTGTCTAACTCAGTCTCAAATATATTCAATGACCCAGCCTCCACGATTCTCTGCAGAAATGAATTACGAAGACTAACAACCCGGAGAGGAGAACTTGCTCCTCACCTCTGTAATTGGAAGACTAATTATGTTTAAACTGTGTCCCCAAGTAGTTCAAGGTTCCCAACAAGAATAAACATCCTCTCAGCATCTACCCTGTCACGCCCCCTCAGAAACTTATATGTTTTAAGCATTTTATTTCTCATTTTTCTAAACTCCAAATGAGGATGGGCCCAAGCTGTTCAATTATCCCTCTTATGGTAATCGTTTCATCCCAGGAATAAGACTAGTGAACTCTGAAGCATGACCCAGTTAGTCTATTCCTATGCAATTTTTAATAGGGAGATATATGCAAAGATACCTCAATAGGTGCTTTGGCAACCAAAGTGTTTAACTGAAGTGTGACATTGGTAATTAAGACAAGAAGCATCTGAAAGACGCGCTAGTGGATTGGATACAATGTTGGATCTCCGCATCGATGTCAGCCTCAGAGGAGAGATGGCTCCCCAGGTATGGGGAGCGTTCCACGTTTGGACGATTTCTCCGTTGATCTTGGAGGGAGAGACCGGATCTTGCCCTGGGATGGGTCGGTAAAGGGCTCGAGTCTTCTTGAGGTTGAGGCCGAGACCGCTCTTTGGTATGTCTCCACGAAGGTGTCAAGCATGGCTTGGAGATTCTCTTCCGAGAGTGGAGATGGCAATGTCATTCGCATACTGACTAAAGTCAAGACATGAAGTAAATGTGACAATTGCAGGACGTATAAGCTACGTGCAAGATCCTGGCTCAGTGGGTAGTGCAGTTGCCCAGAAAGTGATCAAACCCCAGTCCAGTGACTGGATCATAAAACCTAGACTGGCATTCCCAATACAGACTGAGGGAAGGGTTTAACTGTCAGAAGTAGTCTTTTGTACGAGACATTATACAGGCTCTATAAGGTGGGTGCAAAAGGTGCCATGACCACAATTCTGAAAAGCAACGCGTTCCAGAGCAAAGTCTCTCTACTGAAAAATCACCGCTGGATTTCACAGCAGCATTGTAAGCTGATTTCTCGATAGAGGTTCAAGTGTGAATCAATAATAGACTGCTGGAATAGTGATTCATTACAAGGCTTTCAAGAGGGGAGATATATTAATGCCATCTCAAACAGCATCAAGTTGTTTCAGCTTGTGAATCAGCAGATAGGAGAAAATTATTAGCATGTCCAAATTTGGTGTGGCCACCAGGAAAACAGTGAAGAAGCAGTTACTGATTCTTGATAATGATTTGTTGAGGATTGGTACATGCTTTTGTAAAATAAAGCAACCAGATCTTGGCTATACCTTCTGAGTGCTGAATGGAGCCAAGCTATTTTCTCAGTGAGGGAGCAAGGCAGTCCTTGTGTTGGCTGGCACTTTCCAGGAACTCGCTCTAAAGTCATCGAGACAGAAGCCTGGAAGAACATCGCTTTTTAAAAATTCTTTCAAATGGGCTGGATGTGGCTGGGCCAGCATTTATTGCCCATCCCTAATTTCCCTTGAACTGAATGAATTGCTAGGTCATTTCAGAGGGCAGTTAAGAGTCAACCACACTGCTGTGGGTTAGGAGTCACATGTAGGACAGCAGATTTCCTTCCCCTAAAGGACATTAGTGAACCAGATGGGTTTTACAACATAGTCATCATTAGAATTTTAATTCCATATTTTGGATGGAGTTCAAATTTTACCATCTGTCAAGGTAGGAACAGAACCCGGGTCCCCAGAGCATTATAATAATCTTTATTCTCGTCACAAGTAGGTTTACATTAACACTGCAATGAAGTTACTGTGAAAATCCCCTAGTCGCCACATTCTGACACCTGTTTGGGTGCACTGAGGGAGAATTCAGAATGTGCAATTCACCTAACAAGCGTGTCTTTCGGGAATTGTGGGAGGAAACCGGAGCACCCGGAGGTAACTCACGCAGACACGGGGGGGAAATGTGCAGACTCCGCACAAACAGTTGTCCAAGCCAGGAATTGAACCTGGGACCCTGCCGTTGTGAAGAAACAGTGCTAACCACTGTGCTACCGTGCGTCCCTGGATTACTAGCCCAGCGATAATTCCACTATGCCATCATCATGCATCTCTATCAAGAAATGATAAACTTGAGAAACAAGACATTTTATTCAAGACTGAAGATCAATGTTGCCCACTTATTTCAATCCTTCTGAAATATTCTCAACATTCAAAATCAGACAATCATTTTCTTTTCGTGTTGTCTTTTTCTCTGGGAAATAACAGTACTGACCAGTGAAAATATAAACAAATTTAAACTGAGCATGACGGGGCTAACTGCCTGTTTACAGGACAGAACATCCTGCATCACAAATGATGTGGAAAACATGTGTGAACCAGATTAAATAACTTTCGACTAATGTCACAACAGGTCCCGCGATCCATTAGCAATTAACAATCCTTGTATGGAACGTCAGTTATTCATGTTTGCTTTTCTATCTTAATGCTTATGTTTTTATGTACCTCATGTTGAAGCATTTCAAAGTGCTTCACAAACTGAATTAATTTGGAGTGCAGATATAGAAGCAATTTTAAATTTAAAAAAACATGCATAAATTAATTAATAAGTCAAATACTTCAAAAGGTATGAAGTTAAATATGAATTCGATTTTTCAAAAAGCAATAAATTGCATAACAGTTGCTCTGTAAGAGTCTAGACATTGCTTAATTCCCGCAATAATTACCAACTTTTCGGGGCTGGTTTAGCACAGTGGGCTAAACAGCTGGCTTGTAATGCAGAACAATGCCAGCAGCACGGTTCAGTTCCCATACCGGCCTGCCCGAGCAGGCACCGGAATGTAGCGACTAGGGGCTTTTCACAGTAACTTCATTGAAGCCTACTCGTGACAATAAGCGATTATTATTATTATTATAACTTTTGCTGAATGTTAGTGCTCTCGTTAACAACTAGAGGAAGGAACAGTTTCCTATTTTTGAGCACCTGGTGAGCATCAGGTAGTGTGGCCTACCATGTATTCTTCCTCTTCACAGACAGCCCCCATGGGATCGAGTATCATTTGCTTTCACTCCAGCTTGATAGATCTGATGAGTCTAATACATGACCTGAAGACTCTGACATGTGGGGATGGTGATGCTTGAAGGGAAGGCAGATGAGGTGTTTGGAGATTTGTGCGCTCTTTCTGATGCTTTGACTTGACTTCCACGTGCTCCCGATGAACTCTAGATGTGTTTGGTACCTTCTAGAATAACCTTTTCCAATTTGGTCGTTCAGAATGCAGGGGACTCCCGAATTGGTGGGGATGTTTGATCTCTTCAGGGATGCTTCGAGTTCAGGCATGTCCTGTTCTGTAGAGCTGGTTTTGAATGATTAGTGATTCAGTACTGGATATGCTGGCTTGGGAGAGGACCCAGCTGTTGGGACTGCCTATCTTGCCACTGGATTGGGAGAATCTTGCAAAAGCACCGCTGATGGTACTTCTCCAGTGCTTTCACATTGCTGATTTGGTTGTCCTGGCCGTTGAAGCACAAAGATCACTACTGTCCAGTAAGCCGCAGTCTGATGTTTGAGATCCTGGTCCTCAAATACCCTTTCTCTCAATCAGCCAAAGGCTAAGCTGTCACATGTGAGGGAATGATGAAGCTACACATTAAAGGCAACCTCAGACAAGAGAATTGAACATTGTACTTTTCCTGTTGGTATCAGCTAATCAGATTTCCAATTCATAGTCAATTTAAGTGTTTGAGATGATCCCAATCTCATTTCAAACATGACTCATTCAGTAGTCAAAACGATAAGACTTTCACCCTATTATTCTGGGCTAAATTCACACCCACATTCTGAGCATGAAGGGACAATATGTTAATCCAGTAATTACTTTATTTCCTCACAATCCTCTCCTGTTTTTCACCCTTACTTGCAGTATTCTTATTTTTCCTGTAAGCTGTAGTTTGGTTTTAGAGGTTAGACATCCACCAGTTCAAGTTCCTGTTATGCTTGAAAGAGCCCTAAGTTAGGCTGTTCAACATGTCGGGGAGGATGGAGGCTGAGAACATGACCAAACCTGAAAACCTCCAAACGAAAATGTTGATGGGCACTTTCGGCAGTGGTTATTGAGTGAACATGAAAATCAAGTACTTTGGGTAATGCTGTCCTCCTTAACTAAGGAGCGAGGAGACTGACTTTCGCATCTTAGCAGATGCCTTAGTTGAGATCAGCTGATTTTCACCAGCGATAGATCTTCAAAACGTCCCGAACTGTTCAACTTTTCTCTGAACAAGTTCATTGAAAAACTGAATTTATTGTTACGAATAAACCGCAGACAAACTTTCAAGTCACTTTGAGAGCCATATCTAGATATGGTTCACCATTTGCAAAACTAGAATTCAAATCAGCTTGGGGCGGCACGGGGGTTAGCACTGCTGCCTGCGCTGCTGAGGACCCAGGTTCGATCCCGGCCCCGGGTCACTGTTTGTGTCGGGTTTGCACATAATAATAATTTTTATTGTCACAAGTAGGTGAAAATTAACACTGAGTGAAGTTACTGTGAAAAGCCCCTAGTTGCCACACTCTGGCACCTGTTCGGGTACACGGAGGGGGAATTCAGAATGTCCAAATTACCTAACAGCATGTCTTTCGGTACTTGTGGGAAGAAACCGCACCATTCGGAGGAAACCCACGCAGACATGGGGAGAATGTGCAGACTCCGCACAGACAGTGACCCAAGCCGGGAATCGAACCTGGGACCCTAGTGTAACCACTGTGCTACCATGCCGCCCCACATTCTCCCTTTGTATGTGCGGGTTTCACCCCCACAAACCAAAGATGTGCAGGGTAGGTGGATTGGGCATGCTAAATTGCCTCTTAATTGGAAAAAAAGAACTGGGTACTCTAAATTTCTTTTTTTTTAAATAATTCAAATCAGCTTAATAGGCTCTAGAATGAACGAACCATTAAAAATGGCAGTCAGAAATGTTTGGGTCTATCGAGATAGGGGCTGTTAGGGCAGCACGGTGGCCTAGTGGTTAGCACAACCGCCTCACGGCGCTGAGGTCCCAGGTTCGATCCCGGCTCTGGGTCACTGTCCGTGTGGAGTTTGCACGTTCTCCCCGTGTCTGCGTGGGTTTCGCCCCCACAACCCAAAAATGTGCAGAGTAGGTGGATTGGCCACGCTAAATTGCCCCTTAATTGGAAAAAATAATTGGCTAATCTAAATTTTTTAAAAAAGAAAAAAAAAAGAGATAGGGGCTGTTACACACTCACGGTTATGAGACATGGCTAATATTTATCATATTTCCCTTTTGCTTTTCGTTCGGTGTCCTGAGTAAGTGCAGCTCTAATTTCTGTCCCTGTTGAGTGATTCACCTGTAAACTGGTCAATAACAAGCTCCCTCCTCCCCCTCATAGTGTACAGGTTAAGGCAAAGCCATCTCCCGCTATTCTTAAACATAACAGGAACTATTGGTGATAACAAGAGCGGATTGACCTCAGTTTGAAGCAGACCAAGTTGCAGCATTCCGCAAAATGGTCTCTCGCGCCTTAATGCCTGATCCACGAACAAATACATGCTTCAATTTCAGCAGCTCCAGCCTTTGCCATTTTGAACCAGTACAAAATCACTTTTTTAAATCCACAAACCCATTCCAAAATAATTTAAAAAGAGGGGAAAATATTCTGTCACCCAAAATGTGGCACAAACTATCTGTGGAAATCACAACAGGAGATCAGCTAGTTTCAGTATTACCATATCAATATTACTACTAGGACTCAGAACAATATCTTTGCAATTTTTAACCACTAGATTCATCCTTAACCAGGAGTTTTTGGTTGAATGAGACAGGACTACACTGACTTGTATTTTTTAACATTAAAAAGAGCCACCATATTTTGTGATCAGTGACAAAAATGTTAAAGCGGTTAGTCACAACATTAAAAATGACAATATATACCAAAAAAAGATTCACCAAAAACTATTTGATAATAATGCCCTCACTATAAAATACCCTGGCTGAGAAATATTTTGTGAATCAACCTTTTAGCAACAGTAACAAAGAAAACAACTTATGATGCAAAATAATACGGAGGGGAATTTCTTCATCGCAAAAACAGAATGAAGTTGTATTCAGAGAGCATCTACCTTATCGCCGTTTTTCAGTGAATGGGTTAAGTCTCCTCCAGGCGACTGCACGAGCTGTCATGTTCAGACTATGCTGAATCTTAAAAAAGCTGTGCTGGCTTTTGTATTTGCCAGATGGATATCATTAAGCCATTATGCCAAGAAGAATAGTAAGTGAAGACAAAATTCACAACTAGTATAAAATTACCAACTGTGACCTTTCAATCAGGGTCAATTATGAAGTTTTTTTTAAGGTAGACAAGTGTTGAAAGTTTTAGAAGGTCAGTCCGCACTGTGGCATGTCCTTTTTCTCATGCCTACAACCTGCAGTGTTTTTCCACCATTTTCTGTTTTTATTTCCATCTTACAACATTTTCAATGTATTACCTTTGACAAACAGATGGTTTTAAATCCTGGATTAGGGTGTGTATATATCTGCTGTGGTAATAATATATTTTTTAAATTCCTGGTTTAAACGATGGACACTGTGGCTGCAGAAGGTGCAATTAAGATCTCGTAAAAGTGAGATCATCGTTATTTAAACCATGCTTATGTTTAAGAAGAGGATGGGGCAGCATGGTGGCACAGTGGTTAGCATTGCTGCCTCACGCCGCCGAGGTCCCAGGTTCGATCCCGGCTCTGGGTCACTGTCCGTGTGGAGTTTGCACATTCTCCCCGTTTGTGTGGGTTTCACCCCACAACCCAAAGATGTGCAGGGTAGGTGGATTGGCCACGCTAAATTGCACCTTACATGGAAAAAATGAATTGGGCACACCAAATTTATAAAACAAAAATGTTTAAGGAGAGGCCTTATGTGTTTTTATCATTATTTCTGGGGAGTAATGAGACATATCCGGCACAATCTACTGGTTGTGTTGCTCCCGAACCGGTGGCGCGGTCAGTAGATGCCGGGAAATCCCATTTCTGGGATCTAACCAACTCGCCATGCCTAGCGAGATCTAACCGCATCTCGCGAGACACCGCAATCTGAATCCCACCCTGGGGAGGATCATTATATAGCAAAGCGTGTCTTACTCTAATATGCATTCGGCTGGTCTACCGAAGCCCTGGGATGTAACCCCGTTCGCCTTGGAGACCTCAGGCGAGCACCGTTCTGTCTCTGTCTCTCTGGCTGTCTTTCTCTCTCTATTGTTTAACTGGTAATTCTAAGGTGTATTTCAATGTTGGTAAAGGTAGT
Organism: Scyliorhinus canicula; assembly: GCF_902713615.1. Lineage (NCBI taxonomy): Eukaryota > Metazoa > Chordata > Chondrichthyes > Carcharhiniformes > Scyliorhinidae > Scyliorhinus > Scyliorhinus canicula. Next base: position 138,274,281 of record NC_052160.1, read on the forward strand.
TTGATACAGCGTTAATAATAATTTGTTTTAATATACTATATTCCTATTTATGCATGGAGTCACTCCTGAAGCAAAGTATCCTTTCCCTTCAGTTTCACAAATTAGAAAAGCGATTGGGGATTCCTATCCGGGATCCTAGTAAATGTTGGGGTCCGGTCCGGGATCATAATAGGGAGAAAAGCAAGCTGTCACATTCCATATTGGAACACAGCTGGGAACAGGGAGAAGTTTAGAACAGTACAGCACAGAACAGGCCCTTCGGCCCTCGATGTCGTGCCGAGCAATGATCACCCTACTTAAACCCACGTAACCCGTATACCCGTAATCCAACAATCCCCCCATTAACCTTACACTACGGGCAATTTAGCATGGCCAATCCACCTAACCCGCACATCTTTGGACTGTGGGAGGAAACCGGAGCACCCGGAGGAAACCCACGCACACACACAGGGAGGACGTGCAGACTCCACACAGACAGTGACCCAGCCGGGAATCGAACCTGGGACCCTGAAGCTGTGAAGCATTGATGCTAACCACCATGCTACCGTGAGAAGGGTAATAATCTCTGAATTATTGCCCAAGCCATGTGCAAAATGGTATTAGATTGGACAGATCAGGAGAATTTACAAGTGGCTAAAGGGCTGGTATGTGAAATAGGGGTTCCACTTCACGTGAAATTGGCACCAGTTCTGGAAAAGGAGCTGTAGCGACGGGACAGGTCCACCTGACTCGGGACGGGATCAGTGTTCTGGTGGAAAGGGTAAATAGGGAAGTGGAAGGAGGTTTTAAATTAGTACCTGGGTGGGGAGAAATGAAAATGAAATGAAAATCACTTATTGTCACGAGTAGGCTTCAATGAAGCTACTGTGAAAAGCCCCTAGTCGCCACATTCCGGCGCCTGTTCGGGGAGGCTGGTACGGGAATCGAACTGTGCTGCTGACCTGCCTTGGTCTGCTTTAAAAGCCAGCGATTTAGCCAAGTGAGCTAAACCAGCCCCTTGCAAATCGCTTATTGTCACAAGTAGGCTTCAAATGAAGTTACTGCGAAAAGCCCCTAGTCTCCACATTCCGGCGCCTGTTCGGGGAGGCTGTTACGGGAATCGAACTGTGCTGCTGGCCTGCCTTAACCTGCTTTCAAAGCCAGCGATTTAGCCCTGTGCTAAACATTACAAGAATTACAAGAAATGTAAAGAGCCTAAACGTAAACAGAACAGGTTAGGAAAACATAATAAAGTAAAGGAGGGTATATTTGAATAGAATAGGGGTCTAAAAAGATGGTTAAACATAATCTCTGTACAACAATGTATACGGTGACCGTAATGGAGTTGGAGGTAACCTTCGGTTGGGATGACCAGCACACAGCATGGATTACCAAAACATGGCTACAGAAAATTCAGATCCAAGAATTAACATACTTAGAAAAGAAAAAGGAGGAAAATGGGGAAGTGTGGTAGCTGCACTTAGATAGGATAACATAATGGCCATAGAAAAATTAGACATGGCTATCAGTAAGACAAAAGTAAAATCCATATTGATCAAAGTAAAGGGTAAACAATCACTCTTGGGCGTTTAATCTCACAAAGTCACCGTAGTCCCAGATGACCATAGGCTGTTTTGCCCTTTGAGGGGGAGAGCTGACTGGTGGTGATTTAACCTGAGGATCACCATACCTCAGGCGAGGGACAAGGTTGAGAAGGTGGGCGTTCAAGGCTAACCTTGTTTATGTTTAGTCTACAGATCACCTGATAGTGGAAGGGAGGCAGAGGGAAAAAAATGAAGGCTCATTCAGGAATTGAGTAAAATAAAAATAGAATAATAATCATGGGGATTTTAATTACCCTGGTGATTAATTGGACAGAACAGGTCGGAAAAGGAATAGAGTTCCTATAATCTGTACAGAACTCCTCAATAACCCAATATGAAAACAGCCCACCAAGGGAAGAATTGCTATTGGATCTCATATAATGAGAATGAAACAGAACAGATGAGAAGTAAAAGTAGGGGACCATCTGGGCAATAGAGGGATTTGGATAGGTTAAGTGAATGGGCTAGGGTCTGGCAAATGGAATACAATGTTGACAAATGTGAGGTTATCCATTTTGGTAGGAATAACAGCAAACGGGATTATTATTTAAACAATAAAATATTAAAGCATGCTGCTGTGCAGAGACACCTGGGTGTGCTAGTGCATGAGTCACAGAAAACTGGTTTACAGGTGCAACAGGTGATTAAGAAGGCAAATGGAATTTTGTCCTTCATTGTTAGAGGGATGGAGTTTAAGACTAGGGAGGTTATGCTGCAATTGTATAAGGTGTTAGTGAGGCCACACCTGGAGTAGTGTGTTCAGTTTTGGTCTCCTTACTTGAGAAAGGACGTACTGGCACTGGAGGGTGTGCAGAGGAGATTCACGAGGTTAATCCCAGAGCTGAAGGGGTTGGATTACGAGGAGAGGTTGAGTAGACTGGGACTGTACTCGTTGGAATTTAGAAGGATGAGGGGGGATCTTATAGAAACATTTAAAATTATGAAGGGAATAGATAGGATAGATGCGGGCAGGTTGTTTCCACTGGCGGATGAAAGCAGAACTAGGGGGCACAGCCTCAAAATAAGGGGAAGTAGATTTAGGACTGAGTTTAGGAGGAACTTCTTCACCCAAAGGGTTGTGAATCTATGGAATTCCTTGCCCAGTGAAACAGTTGAGGCTCCTTCATTAAATGTTTTTAAGGTAAAGATAGATAGTTTTTTGAAGAAAAAAGGGATTAAGGGTTATGGTGTTCGGGCCGGAAAGTGGAGTTGAGTCCACAAAAGATCAGCCATGATCTCATTGAATGGCGGAGCAGGCTCAAGGGGCCAGATGGCCTACTCCTGCTCCTAGTTCTTATGACATAAGTATGACTAAAACCAAGTAGGACTCCATGGATTAGTAAAGACATGAGGGAACATTAGAGGATTAGGAAAGAGGCAGGCATTCAGAAGGCAGCAGGGGACTGCATGGTAAGAGAACATACAAAGTGATTAGGAGAGATGTCATAAAAATAATTAGGGAAGATAAAAAGGAACAATGAAATTAAATTATCAAGGAACATAAAACAAAACAGTAAAATATTTTACTAGGTTCTGCTACACAAACAGGAAGGCTGCGAGGGATAAACAGAATGATAAGTCAAGTGACAATAGAGAGATGGCAGAAATATTAATGAAAATGAAATGAAAATCGCTTATTGTCACAAGTAGGTTTCAATGAAGTTACTGTGAAAAGCCCCTAGTCGCCACATTCCGCCGCCTGTTCGGGGAGGCTGGCACGGAATATTATAGAACATAGAACATAGAACGATACAGCGCAGTACAGGCCCTTCGGCCCTCGATGTTGCACCGACATGGAAAAAATCTAAAGGCCATCTAACCTACACTATGCCCTTATCATCCATATGCCTATCCAATAAATTTTTAAATGCCCTCAATGTTGGCGAGTTCACTACTGTTGCAGGTAGGGCATTCCACGGCCTCACCACTCTTTGCGTAAAAAACCCACCTCTGACCTCTGTCCTATATCTATTACCCCTCAATTTAAGGCTATGTCCCCTCGTGCTAGCCACCTCCATCCGCGGGAGAAGGCTCTCGCTGTCCACCCTATCTAACCCTCTGATCATTTTGTATGCCTCTATTAAGTCACCTCTTAACCTTCTTCTCTCTAACGAAAACAACCTCAAGTCCATCAGCCTTTCCTCATAAGATTTTCCCTCCATACCAGGCAACATCCTGGTAAATCTCCTCTGCACCCGTTCCAAAGCTTCCACGTCCTTCCTATAATGAGGCGACCAGAACTGTACGCAATACTCCAAATGCGGCCGTACTAGAGTTTTGTACAACTGCAACATGACCTCATGGCTCCGGAACTCAATCCCTCTACCAATAAAGGCCAACACACCATAGGCCTTCTTCACAACCCTATCAACCTGGGTGGCAACTTTCAGGGATCTATGTACATGGACACCGAGATCCCTCTGCTCATCCACACTACCAAGAATTTTACCATTAGCCAAATATTCCGCATTCCTGTTATTCTTTCCAAAGTGAATCACCTCACACTTCTCCACATTAAACTCCATTTGCCACCTCTCAGCCCAGCTCTGCAGCTTATCTATGTCCCTCTGTAACCTGCAACATCCTTCCGCACTGTCTACAACTCCACCGACTTTAGTGTCGTCTGCAAATTTACTCACCCATCCTTCTGCGCCCTCCTCTAGGTCATTTATAAAAATGACAAACAGCAACGGCCCCAGAACAGATCCTTGTGGTACGCCACTCGTAACTGAACTCCATTCTGAACATTTCCCATCAACTACCACTCTCTGTCTTCTTTCAACTAGCCAATTTCTGATCCACATCTCTAAATCACCCTCAATCCCCAGCCTCCGTATTTTCTGCAATAGACGACCGTGGGGAACCTTATCAAACGCTTTACTGAAATCCATATACACCACATCAACTGCTCTACCCTCGTCTACCTGTTCAGTCACCTTCTCAAAGAACTCGATAAGGTTTGTGAGGCATGACCTACCCTTCACAAAACCATGCTGACTGTCCCTAATCATATTATTCCTATCTAGATGATTATAAATTGTATCTTTTATAATCCTCTCCAAGACTTTACCCACCACAGACGTTAGGCTCACCGGCCTATAGTTACCGCGGTTATCTCTACTCCCCTTCTTGAACAAAGGGACCACATTTGCTATCCTCCAGTCCTCTGGCACTATTCCTGTAGCCAATGATGACCTAAAAATCAAAGCCAAAGGCTCCGCAATCTCTTCCCTGGCTTCCCAGAGAATCCTAGGATAAATCCCATCTGGCCCCGGGGACTTATCTATTTTCACCTTGTCCAGAATTGCCAACACTTCTTCCCTACGCACCTCAATGCCATCTATTCTAATAGCCTGGGTCTCAGCATTCTCCTCCACAATATTATCTTTTTCTTGAGTGAATACTGACGAAAAGTATTCATTTAGTATCTCGCTTATCTCCTCAGCCTCCACACACAACTTCCCACCACTGTCCTTGACTGGCCCTACTCTTACCCTAGTCATTCTTTTATTCCTGACATACCTATAGAAAGCTTTTGGGTTTTCCTTGATCCTACCTGCCAAAGACTTCTCATGTCCCCTCCTTGCTCGTCTCAGCTCTCTCTTTAGATCCTTCCTCGCTTCCTTGTAACTATCAAGCGCCCCAACTGAAACTTCACGCCTCATCTTCACATAGGCCTCCTTCTTCCTCTTAACAAGAGATTCCACTTCTTTAGTAAACCACGGTTCCCTCGCTCGACCCCTTCCTCCCTGCCTGACTGGTACGTACTTATCAAGAACATGCAATAGCTGTTCCTTGAACAAGCTCCACATATCCAGTGTGCCCAACCCTTGCAACCTACTTCTCCAACCAACACATCCTAAGTCATGTCTAATGGCATCATAATTGCCCTTCCCCCAGCTATAACTCTTGCCCTGCGGGGTATACTTATCCCTTTCCATCACTAATGTAAAGGTCACCGAATTGTGGTCACTGTTTCCAAAGTGCTCACCTACCTCCAGATCTAACACCTGGCCTGGTTCATTACCCAAAACCAAATCCAATGTGGCCTCGCCTCTTGTTGGCCTGTCAACATATTGTGTCAGGAAACCCTCCTGCACACATTGTACAAAGAATGACCCATCTAATGTGCTCGAACTATATCTTTTCCAGTCAATATTTGGAAAGTTAAAGTCTCCCATAACAACTACCCTGTTACTTTCGCTCTTTTCCAGAATCATCTTCGCCATCCTTTCCTCTACATCCCTAGAACTATTAGGTGGCCTATAGAAAACTCCCAACAGGGTGACCTCTCCTTTCCTGTTTCTAACCTCAGCCCATACTACCTCAGAAGAAGAGTCCCCATCTAGCATCCTTTCCACCACCGTAATACTGTCCTTGACTAGCAGCGCCACACCTCCCCCTCTTTTGCCCCCTTCTCTGAGCTTACTAAAACACCTAAACCCCGGAACCTGCAACAACCATTCCTGTCCCTGCTCTATCCATGTCTCTGAAATGGCCACAACATCGAAGTCCCAGGTACCAACCCATGCTGCCAGTTCCCCTACCTTATTTCGTATACTCCTGGCATTGAAGTAGACACACTTCAAACCACCTACCTGAACACTGGCACCCTCCTGCGAAGTCAAATCTGTGCTCCTGACCTCTATACTCTCAATCTCCCGTACCCCAAAACTACAATCCAGGTTCCCATGCCCCTGCTGAATTAGTTTAAACCCCCCCAAAGAGCACTAACAAATCTCCCCCCCAGGATATTGGTGCCCCTCAGGTTCAGATGTAGACCATCCTGTCTATAGAGGTCCCACCTTCCCCAGAAAGAGCCCCAGTTATCCAGAAATCTGAATCCCTCCCGCCTGCACCATCCCTGTAGCCACGTGTTTAATTGCTCTCTCTCCCTATTCCTCAATATTAAACAATTATTTTGTTTCATTACTTACCACGGAGATAAAACAAGTAGACATGACATTGAGCGATGTAGTAAATGCATTTGAAATAAAGGAAATGTATTAAATACTCTAAATAGGATAAAGCCTCTCATCCAATGGATTGCATGCAGATATTTTAAAAGAATCTAGGGAAGGGATAGCAGGGCATTACAACTCATTTTAATAATTTGTTAGATAAAGCTGTAGAGTTAGAGGTCTGGCAGACAACTAATGCAATTCCTTAATTTGAAGAGGGAGACAAGAGCATGTCCTGGGAATTATAGACCACTCAGTTTAACACTGGTGGGAGGTAAAATAATGAAATCTTTACTGAAGGAGAAAATAGAAGATCATCTAGAAATTAGAATAGTCAGCATGAATTTTAAAAGGAAAAGCCTTGCTTGACCACTATTAAGAGTTTTTTGAGGAGGTAAGAGGGTAGATAATGAAGCAGTAAATGTCATTTATCTGAATTTTCGAAAGCCCTTCGGTAAGGTGCCCCAGAATAGATTAATTAAGTCAGAGAATGTGGAGTCAGGGATAAGTGGTGGAATAGATTGCAAGCTGTTTTCGAAGCAGAATGTAGCAAGTTGGGAAGAAGGATGGTAGATTAATAGAGTCAATAATGAGATGGATTGCAACAAATTAGATGACATTAATAAACTTGTAGATTGGACAAATAATTTTCAATGAAGTTCTGACCATAGAAATATGAGATGGTGGCCAGACTTCTCCGGCCGTTGGGATTCCCTGTTCTGGCCGGCAACGTTTCCCGGCGGTGCGGGGCAGCTTCAATGGAAAATCCCATTGACAAGCGGCGGATGTAGAGAATCCTGCCGCCAGCGAACAGCGCGCCGCCCAGAAATTCGCGGCTGGGGGAACCAGAGAGTCCAGCCAGTATATGTTGGTAGGAGGAATAGGGAGGTCACTTATTACATGGAAAGTGCATGTCTTTCACTGGCAGGGTAGAGGAACAAAGGGAACGGGGAGTACAAATACATCAATCAGTAAAAGTTGCTCCACTGCTTAGCAAGGCCATAAAAAGAGCAAACCAAGCACTCTGCTTTATTTCTGGAGGGATAGAATTGAAAAGTAGCAAAGTTATGCTAAGCCTGTATCAAACCTTGGTTAGGCCACGCTTAAAAACTGCATTCAGTTCCGGTCTCCATATAAAACGGATATAAAGGCATTGGAGAGGATGCAGAGAATATTTAGAAAGACCATACCAGAAGTGGATAGGTATTCATGTCAAAAAACTTTGAAAGGCTGGTCTCTCTTTCTTTGGGTGCCAGGGTGGTTATCATAGCATCAGGGAACCACGTTTGATTCCAACCTTGGGTGTTTGTCTGTATGGAGTTTGCACATTCTCTCTGGTGAGTTTCCTGCGGTTTCCTCCCGCAGTCCAAAGATGTGCATGGATTAGCCATGCTAAATTTCCCCTTAGTGTCCAAAAGTTAGGTGAGGTTACGAAGAGTGGGTGATTGGGCCGAAGTACGATGCTCCTTCGGAGGGGCGGTGCAGACTCGATGGGCCGAATGGCCTCCTTCTGCACCGTAGAGTTTCTATGATTCTTTCTATGAAAATGCTGACTAGTGACCTCATAGAGGTCTTTAAAATTACAAATGGGTTGATATGGTGGATACAGAGACAATGTTTCTCTCGTGGGGAAGAGCACAACTGGAGACCACAGACAGGATGTGGTTGAAATGAATAGTATTACTGCATTTAAGGAGAGGTTAGACAAGTATTTGAGGGGAATGGGAATTACAATGGTGGATTTAGAGGAGGAAAGAAAAAAGGAAGCTTGAATGGAGCGTAAAGACTAGCACAGACCAATTGGGCCAAATGTTCTGTTTTCGTGATGCATTTCATATGTCATTTCAATCTAATAGTACATTTGAAACAAGTTGCAGCATCCCATTCATTTTGCAGACTGTCATTTCTCAATAGCTGACCAAAGAACAAAGAACAATACATCACAGGAGCAGGCCCTTTGGCCCTCCAAGCGTATACCGGTCATGATACCACCCTTGGTCAAAACCCTCAGCATTTCCTTGTGCCATATCCCTCTATACCCATCCTGTCCATGTATTTGTCAAGATGCCTTTTGAACACCGTTAATGTATCTGCTTCCACAACCTCCCCTGGCAACGCGTTCCAGGCACTCACCACCCTCTGCGTAATAAACCTGCCTCGCGAGCCTCCTCTAAACTTTGCCCCACGGACCTTAAACCTATGCCCCACAGTGACTGACCCCTCCACCCTGGGAAAGTGTGCCTACCCATCCACTCTATCCACGTCCCTCATAATCTTGTAGACCTATTCATGGATGCATCATTGAAAGCATATTTTACAGGAAGGTCATTAAAGAAAAATTGCCATCAAACAAACCATTTTATTATATGTAATGACAATGATAAACCTGAACAGCTGTTCGCCCAGAAAATAATTAGTACAGACGCGAAGGTACTTCAGGGGGATGTAATGACATTGCATATGGAAATCAGATCACCACAAGATGACTTAGAAACCAGAATTTTTACAAAGACTTACATTTGTTTATCACCTTTTACCACAGTGCTTCACTATCAATTAAGCAGTTTTGAAGTGAAGTAATAATAATAATAATAATTTTGCAGTGTCACAAGTCGGCTTACATTAACGCTGCAATGAAGTTACTGCGAAAATCCCCTCGTCGCCACATTCCGGTACCTGTTCGGGTACACAGAGGGAGAATTCAGAATGTCCAATTCACCGAACAAAACAAGTCTTTCGGGACATTATCAGAAACACAGCAGCCAATTTGCATAAAGCAAGCTCCCACAAACTCTACTAATGACGGGTATAGCTTATTGGGAAAGCTCTCTTCCTCATCTTTGACATGGTGCCATGGAGTCTTTCAAATCATAGAATTTACAGTGCAGAAGGAGGCCATTCGGCCCATCGAGTCTGCACCGGCTCTTGGAAAGAGCACCCTACCCAAGGTCAACACCTCCACCCTATCCCCATAACCCAGTGACCCCATCCAACACTAAGGGTAATTTTGGACACTAAGGGCAATTTATCGTGGCCAATCCACCTAACCTGCACATCTTTGGACTGTGAGAGGAAACCGGAGCACCCGGAGGAAACCCACGCATACACGGGGAGGATGTGCAGACTCCGCACAGACAGTGACCCAAGCCGGAATTGAACCTGGGACCCTGGAGCTGTGAAGCAATTGTGCTATCCACAATGCTACCGTGCTGCCCAAATCCATCTGAAAGAACAGACGGGGCGGGGCCTCAGTTTAAATGCAACATGGCCAGTGGAGCAGCACTGCACTCCCTCATAAGCACAGACTAACACCAGTGCAGTAAGTTTGTAAAGTGGGACTTAAATCCACAACTTTCCTTGCACAACAGGTGAGAGAGTACTACCATTTAGCCACAGCTGATAAGTCATTTCCAATCCTGTAGAAAAGAGAACAAATGGGAAGCAATTCACTTGTATTTCACGGTTTCGTACTACAAGACTATCCGACAGAAATGATTAGAGTCCATTATTTATCCATATAGGAGTGGGAACAGATTGTCATGACCAGCAGGAAATTTAAAAAATTAACATATTACGGTCTAACTTGCAGTCATAACTTCTACAATAAAGATCAATAAGCCTCGAGATGCAGAAACTGTATGCACAAAGATCAAAAACCCAATAGTGATTAAAAGAAAATTGGAAATCTGGAATCAACACAGGAAATGCTAGAACTGCAGGTCTTTCAGCAACAGAAAAGATTCTCAAAAGGTCTCCCCATTCGGTCCAAACACGAAAAAAGGTCTAAGAATCTGCCTGGTGTTATTCCAAGGGCAAGCTGATGGTTTACCAGGTCTTTGTTCTCAGCATCTTGTTGTGTGGCTGTGAAACATGGACGACAAACAGCTATCAAGAAAAGAAGCTCAGGCAGCATGGTGGCGCAGTGGTTAGCCCTGCTGCCTCACGGCGTTGAGGTCCCAGGTTCGATCCCGGCTCTGGGTCACTGTCCGTGTGGAGTTTGCACATTCTCCCCGTGTCTGCGTGGGTTTCGCCCCCACAACCCAAAGATGTGCAGGTTAGGTGGATTGGTTATGCTAAACTGCCCCTTAATTGGAAGAAAAATGAATTGGGTACTCTAAATTTATAAAAAGAAAAAGAAAAGCTCAACCGCTTCCATCTTCACATTTATGCGCAAAATCACAAATGCAACAGTTCACTCAAAGGCAGAGCTCCCAAATGTGGTCCTACTCATTAAACAGAGGCAGCTTCATTGGCCGAAGCAGGTCTGGAGAACGGAAGAGGGTAGCACACCCAAGGACCTTCTGCCGCGCCTTCTGTGGGCTAGCATACACCACCATAACAGCCAATGGTTAGAGCGGCTTGGCAACCGATGCCAACGTCAAAAACAACAACCCACAACAACACTCAATAGCTTCAGGTACAGCGCACGCAGCAGAACATTCCTCTCGAGGATCGGTGGCCTCTTCAGCCATCAGCAAGGGTGCGCCATATGAAGACACCCCATCTAAAATGGATTTGTTTGTTGCATGTCCGTCATCTTTCGTAGATGGAAGGACGTCAACTATTTAAACTTTTTCAATTTCTCATGGGCCCGTGTATCTTAACCTTTGAGAAGAAGCTGTTTGTTAATGTTGTACTGTGTCGCTTACACTGTGGCAATAAAAGTAAACAGCTTTAACTCCAGCGAAATAGTCCACCTTTCCTGCATTTTTAAGGTAAAGGAAGTGTGGAGGTGGGGAAACTACTGGATGGATGAGATTGAATTGCTGAAAATTAAGCTCAGAGGGAGTTTACATCGCAAAAGCCAAAATACATAACAAGGGACACATTCAGCCAGCACAAGTCTCGAACATCCTTTCTACTCAACAGTGACTTCTAGTGGCAATGCAAGCATGGTATCAGAATGAGCATATTCTCAGTGAAATGGAAATCCACAACCTAAACATTTACAGTCTTCATTGAGCAAACTGATGTACCCTTGTTGCTATTCTGGGCATTCAAGGTGGTCAGGATTTAAAAACTTGGATCCAGATATGGAGTGTCTTTTAGCCTGACTCTTCTAAAGAGCCATGAACCACAGAATACAGTGTTAAAAGGACATTAAAGTTCACCTTGTATTTTACGCGCCTATCTCAAAGCTCAATTTTATAGGCAGGTTTGTGTAAATGTTAGCCTCTTAAACCGGGAGAGCATAGTTCAAATTCCAATCATCCTCTATCAAGAAAGTCAGAACGCTGCTTTCTTCAATAACAGATAGGCAACTTCATTGTCAGTTGCGGCTCAGTTGGTAGTCCTCTTGCCTCAGTGTTCAAGTTCCACTTCTGGGTTAGACCATAAGACACAAGAGCAGAAGTAGGCCACTCAGCTCATCATGTCTGCTCAATGGGATCATGGCTGATCTGATATAATCCTCAACACCACTGTCCCGCCTTATCCCACAACCCTCGATTCACTGACTGATTAAAAATCTGTCTATCTCAGCCTGGAACATACTCAATGCTCTACAGCTCTCTGTGGCAAAGAATTTCACAGGTTCACAACCCTCGGAGAAGAAATTCCTCCTCATCTCCTGGGTGACCCCTTACTCAGAGATTACGGCCTCTGGTCCTAGATTCTCCCACAAGAGGAAACATCCTCTCAGCATCTACCCTATCAAGCTCGCTGAGAATCCTATATGTCTCAATAATGTCACACCTCATTCTTCTAAACTCCAATGAGAACAGGCCCAACCTACTCAACCTCTCCTCATAAGAAAATCCCACTAAATATGGGATCAACCTGGTGAACCTACTCTACTCTACACTACTCCAATGCCAGAATATCTTTCCTTAGATAAAGGAACCAACCGTTCACAGTATTTCAGGTGTGGTTTAACTAGTGCCTTGTATAGTTTTAACAAGGCTTCCCTATTTTTATTCTCCATTCCCTTTGAAATAAAGGCCAACATTCCATTTGCCTTCCCAATCACCTAACTTGCATACTAGCTTTTCGTGATTTATGCACGAGACCCCCAAAACCCTCTGTTCAGCTCCTTTATTCTTTCTACCAAAGTGCATAACTTCACGCTTTCCTTCATTATAATCCATCTGTCAAGTTTATGCCCACTCACCTAACCTGCCTATATCTCTCTGTAGATTATCTGTGTCATCCTCACCACTTGCCTTCCACCTATTTTTGTGTCATCTGCAAACTTGGCAATAGTACATTCGCTTCCCTCGTCTAACTTATTTATATTATGAGTAATTGTTGCCCCAGCACGGATCCCTGTGGCACTCCACTAGTTACAATTTGCCATCCTAAAAATGCTTCTCCTGTCTCAACTCTGTCTTCTATCAGATAGCCAATCCTCTACCCGTAACAACGTACAACCCCTAACACCATGGCTCTTATCTTATTAAGTAGCCTTTTGTGTGGTGCCTTTTTTGAAATAGATTTAGAGTATCCAATTCATATTTTCCAATTAAGGGGCAATTTAGCATGGTCAATCCACCTACCCTGCACATCTTTGAGTTGTGGGGGCGAAACCCACGCAAACACAGGGAGAATGTGCAAACTCCACACGGACAGTGACCCAGAGCCGGGATCGAACCTGGGAACGCAGCACTGTGAGGCAGCAGAGCTATCCACTGCGCCACCGTGCTGCCCCTTGTGTGGTGCCTTGTTGAACACTTTTTGGAAATCCAAGAGTATTACATCTACTGGTTCCCCTTCATCTACTCTTCTCATAGCCACCTGAAAAAGAATATTAATTATTTTATCAGGCATGATTTCCCCTTTATGAAGCCATTCTGACTCTGCTTGACTATATTATGCATTTCTAAATGGTCTGCTATTACACCCTTTATAATGGACGCCAACATTTTGCCAGTGACAGAGGTTAAGCCATCTGGCCTGTAGTTACTTGTTTTCTGTCTCCCTCCTTTTATGAATAAAGGTACTACATTTGTGATTGTCCAATCCTCTGGGACTTTTTCAGAATTTAAGGATTCTTTTAAGATTATCAGTGCATTCACTATCTCTGTAGTTACTTCCTTTAATATCCTGGGATGCAACCCAACTGGTCCAGGGGAATTAGCTTCCCTAGTACTTTTACCGCCCCAATCCCCAATGATTAATATCGTATTTATTTCCTCCCCCATTTCTGTCCCTAGATTATCTATTTTTGGAATGTTATTAGCATCTTCCATCTCATGAAGACGAATGCAAAGTATTTGTTTAACTCCTCTGCCACTTCCTGGCTCCCCATTATTATTTCCCAGTCTCATTCTCCAAAGGGCCTATGTTCACTTTGGCCTCTCACTTCCTTTTTATATATTTTTCAAAAATTCTTGCTGTCTGCTTTTATATTACTTGCTAGTTTACTTTCAGTTTAATACTATTGTCCACTTCCTTAATTAACCATGGTTTATTTATCACCTTTCGAGCTACAGCACTCCCTCAGCACTGACTCTCTGACACGACAGCACCCCCTCAGCACTGCATGATTGGAGAGCCAGCACTGAGGGAGCCCTGCATCAAGGTATGCTGTACGGCCAGAGGTCAGTACCGACGAAGGGCTTCACTGACGGTTCAGGACTGAGGGAGCGTTGCAATGTCGGTGATTTAGTGCTGAAGGAGTGCTGCACTGTCAGACGGTCAGTGCTGAGGGAGAGCTGCACCGTCAGAGGGTCAGTACTGAGGGAGCGCTGCACTGTCAGACGGTCAGTGCTGCACCATCATAGGGTCAGTACTGAGGGAGCGCTGCACCATTGAAGGAGTGCTGCACTGTCAGACGGTCAGTGCTGAGGGAGAGCTGCACCGTCAGAGGGTCAGTACTGAGGGAGCGCTGCACTGTCAGACGGTCAGTGCTGAGAGAGCGCCACACTGTCAGAGGGTCAGTACTGAGGGAGCGCTACACTGTCAGAGGGTTAGTACTGAGGGAGCGCTGCACTGTCAGGTCAGTACTGAGGGAGCGCTGCACCATCAGAGGGTCAGTACTGAGGAAGCGCTGCACCATCAGAGGGTCAGTACTGAGGAAGCGCTGCACCATCAGAGGGTCAGTACTGAGGGAGCGCTGCACCATCGGAGGGTCAGTACTGAGGAAGCGCTGCACTGTCAGAGGGTCAGTATTGAGGGAGTACTCCACTGTCAGAGGGTAGGTACTGAGGAAGCGCTCCACTGTCAGAGGGTCAGTACTGAGGTAGCGCTGCACTGTCAGAGGGTCAGTACTGAGGGAGCGCTGCACTGTCAGAGGGTCAGTACTGAGGGAGTGCCGCACTGTCAGAGGGTCAGTACTGAGGGAGTGCTGCACTGTCAGAGGGTCAGTACTGAGGGAGCGCTGCACTGTCAGAGGGTCAGTACTGAGGGAGCGCTGCACTGTCAGAGGGTCAGTACTGAGGTAGCGCTGCACTGTCAGAGGGTCAGTACACGAGGTAGCGCTGCACCATCAGAGGGTCAGTACTGAGGGAGCGCTGCACTGTCGCCAAGGGTCAGTACAAAGGGAGCACTCCACTGTCTGAGAGATCAGTGCTGAGGGAGTGTTGCACTGTCAGAGGGTCAGTACTGAGGGAGTGCTGCACTGTCAGAGGGTCAGTACTGAGGGAGTGCTGTACCATCAAAGGGCCAGCCCTGAGGGAGCGCTGCACTGTTGAAGAGGCAGAATGATGGAGTTCTGCATTTTCGCACCTACCGTACTTGAGAATGAGACGTTAAACCCAGGCCCTGTCTATGCTTTTAAATGCAACAGAAAATATTCCGTGGTTACCATTTGAAGGACAGCAGTGGGTGGTGTGGGTTCTCACCAACAGCCTATGGGCAGCACAGATCCCTCAAACAAGATCACTAAATCCAACCTTTCTGGTCTTCACCGCACCATGTCTTCTGAGAGCTTGCAGCGCAGAGGTAGAGCAGCTGCATTTGCTACCCCCTCTGTGGCCACATTTAGAGCTGAAAACTACTTTATTAGAGTTATAGAGATTTATGGCCTATGGAATATATGAATTAAAAGCAGGAGTAGGTCATCATTACCTGTACTCCTCTCCTCTTTCATTTGCCTCTCTTCAGCAGTGTATACATGTCTGCCTTTCTCCTCAACCAAGGTCCCCCAAACTATGACAAAGAGTCATCGGACTCGAAACGTTAGCTCTTTTCTCTCCCTAGATGCTGCTAGACTTACTGAGGTTTGCCAGCATTTTCTCTTTTGCCCCCCCCACCACTATGGTTGACAAGGCACTCAACCGGATCCAACCCATTTCCAGCATCTCTGCCCTCATTCCTTACCTTCCTTCCCTCCCAGAAGCATGACAGGGTCCCTCTTGTTCTCACTTTCCACCCCACTAGCCTATGCATTCAAAGGATCACCCTCAGCTGTTTCCACCAATTCCAGCATGATGCCACCATGAAACCATCTTCCCCTCACGCCCCCCTGTCAGCATTCTGCAGGGACAACCTCCTTAATGAAATCCTGGTCTACTCCTCCATCACCCCCAACCCTTCATACCTTCCCATACAATCGCAGAAAATGCAATACCTTACACTTTACCTTCTTGCTTCTCACTGTCCAATGGCCCCAAACACTCCCTTCGGGTGAAGCAGCATTTCACTTGCACCTCCTTCAATATGGTATACTGTATTCAATGCTCCCGATGCAGTCTCCTCTACGCTGGAGAAACTAAATGCAGACTGGGTGACCGCTTTATGGAACACCTTCGCTCAGTCTGCAAGCACTACCTCAACCTTACTGTCACTTGCCACTTCAACTGATCATCTCGCTCTCATGACTCCATGTTCATCCTCGGCTTACTGCAATGCTTCAGCGAAGCCCAACGGAACTGGAGGAACAGCACCTCATCTTCCTACTCGGCATGTTACAGCGTTCTGGACTCATGGATTCAACAACTTTAGACTGTGAACTTTCTCCTCCATCGTGATCCCACCAGCTGTTACTTCTTCTTTAGTTTTACCTTCATTGAGCACTGACCTGGGTTCTCCTGTGAACACATGCTATCTTACCTTTTAAGTCACTATCAGCACCTTCTTTAATCCTTAAGCTACCATCAACACTCGCTTTGTCTTCTGTCCATGACATCTTTGTCAATGTCTCCTGAGATCCGACCTATCATTGGCCCTCTATTCTGCTTCCCACCTCGCTCTCCAACTATTTAATCCATCGCATTTCTACTCCTCTTCTGGTATGAGGAAGTCACACGGACTTGAAATGTTAACTGTTTTTCTGTCCACAGATATGGCCGGACCCACTGAGTTTATCCAGCAATTTCTGCTTATATTTCAGACTTCCTATAGTATATACTTAGATACTGTCCCATGGGTGCCGGTTTCCCTGCAATACTTTGTTAGCATGGCTATCTGCATAAACTCAAGTGAGCACCGCTGGATTGTTTGACCACAAACAATTAATGGGTTGGATCCTATTATCACATGTACTTTACAGCGGGGTCACCGATTAATGATTTGGAACCCTTGCTAACCCAGTCACAACCCTCTGACCAGGATTAGAAAATTAATTTCAGATTAGCAATCTAGACTTGCTATTCCTTCTGCCTATTGCTCAGTACCATATTTGGCAGTACATTTACCCACCGAAGCCCACTTAATTAAACCTAGAGTGGTTCCCTACCTTTTTTACATCATTTTGTACCTTTATACGATAAAAGATTTTGAGGCTATGTAGTTGATAGACCCCAAAATGCATCATGGGGTAACTATAGTTGATCAACCCTAAAATACATCATCAGGATTTGGAGATGTCGACCACAGAACAGAGCTGAAAAGTAAGGTTAAATTTAGTTTAATTACACTAATGTTGCATCATTGTGAATGTTACGCAGCAGCCCACTTGCGGGACACACACACACAAACACACACACACACACACACACACAAACACACACAAACACACACACACACACACACACACACACACACACACACACACACACACACACACACACACACACACACACACACACACACACACACACACACACACACACACACACACACACACCACACACACCACACACACCACACACACCACACACACCACACACACCACACACACCACACACACCACACACACCACACACACCACACACACCACACACACCACACCACACACACACCAAACACACAACACACACACACACAAGTGTAGCGTGCGCGGCACACCAGTTGGGAACCTCTGACCTAGAGACATGTAAAGAAAACAATATCGCTCTGACCCCAGGGGTGATTAAGAATTGACTAAGAGACATCATCTGACATCCCAAAGTGTAGCAGGTGGCCTCTTTCAGCGGCTTTCCCAATTTACTGCAGCCACTACATGATCTGGCAAATAGTTCAATGACCCTCTGCAAAAAGAAAGTCATAGAATTTACAGTGCGGAAGGAGGCCATTCGGCCCATCGAGTCTGCACCGGCCCTTACAAAGAGCACCCGACTGAAGCCCACGTATCTACCCTATTCCGGTAACCCAGTAACCCCCACTTAACATTTTTTGGACACTAAGGGCAATTTAGCACGGCGAATCCACCTAACCCGCACATCTTTGGACTGTGGGAGGAAACCGGAGCACCCAGAGGAAACCCATGCAGACACGGGGAGAATATGCAAACTCCACACAGACAGTGACCCAAGTCGGGAATCGAACCTGGGATTCTGGAGCTGTGAAGCAACTGTGCTAACCATTATGCTACCGTGTTGCCCAATCGTTTTGGCAGCTAACCTAGTTATATGCTTCCTATGGAAAGAGGCCTCATTTTATGCACAGAAGACAACATACCAATGCTTTACAGCCTATTACTACACGTTGGTAGCTATCATGTATCCAAACAACATTCAAACCACTCGGGCAATCATCCAACATGTTTGAGATCAGCCTCTTTAAAAAAAAAGGCAAGAAAGCCTGACTCCACCAAACCACACAAACCATTAGTAAGTAAAAGCAAAAATACTGTGGATGCTGGAGATCGGAAATGAAAATAGAAAATGCTGAATAAACTCAGCTGGTCTGAGAGAAGGTCTGTAGAAGGGTCATTTAGATTTTAAACGTTAGTTCGGTTTCTCGCCATAGGTGCCGATAGGCCAAAGGTATGCGGTGCTCAACGTTGGGTGAAGGAAATTACTGTATTTCACAAAGTTGACAATATTCTTATCTTTCAAAGATCTGGGTCTCCAAAGAGTCTTGGATATATCATTGAAAAAAGGAAAGAGTTGCGCGGCTGTGGGAATTGCTCTTCCAAAGAGCTGGTACATTCATGATGGGTTAACTGGCCACCTTCTGTGCTGCAAGGTTTTCTCTCCCACCTTTAGACAGTCAGCAGGACTAAGGTTGCGGAGTCAATCAGCTGGATTGTCTGCTTCCAATTCTTTTTAAAATAAATTTAGAGTCCCCAATTAAGAGGCAATTTAGTGTGGGCGAAACCCACACAAACGCAGGGGGAGAATGTGCAAACTCCACACGGACAGTGACCCAGAGCCGGGATTGAACCTGGGACCTCGGCACCGTGAGGCAGCAGGGCTAACCACTGCGCCACCGTGCTGCCTTGGGTCTTCCACATCTGAGCCCAATTCTACCCACATATACACACTTTCCATAAAGGCCACTGCCCAGTGATCAAGGTCAGTCAGGACCCTGGGTCAAGTCTTCACTCTTAACCCAGGTATAGGTGACTTTAGTACTTTTAACTCTACTCTATTAACTGGGCGACATGGTAGCACAGTGGTTAGCACTGTTTCTTCACAGCGCCAGGGTCCCAGGTTCAATTCCCGGCTTAGGTCACTGTCTGTGCAGAGGCTGCACGTTCTCCCCGTGTCCGCGTGGGTTTCCTCCGGGTGCTCCAGTTTCCTCCCACAAGTCCCGAAAGACGTGCTGTTAGGTAAATTGGACATTCTGAATTCTCCCTCTGTGTACCTGAACAGGTGCCCGAGTGTGGCGACTGAAAGATTTTCGCAGTATCTTCATTGCAGTGTTAATGTAAGTCTACTTGTGGCAATAAAGATTTTTTTAAACTTGGCACCGATTTTAGGATTGAACCCGTTTCTCATCTGAATTATTATATGTAATAATTACTATAGATCATAGCACTTGAGACATTGACCTCACTGAGTAATAACATTTTGGTGAACCATTTTGATCAGAAAAATGTAATTGTTGGGTCAAATCGAAAAGCTACTTAGAAGCATATTATGGGGAGTTGTGAGAAATTACAACGATGTTAAGTCGGGAAGACTTGGAATTTTGTGCAAGGCCATAAGCCATCATGTATGGCAGCTGATTTTAAAAATGTCATAGCAGAATCCTGCAGGCCGCTTACAAACAAATTTGCTAATGTTGTTTGTGGTGCTACAAGGGGAAGTAAAACTGGCTTGGTTGCAATTTGCACATATTGGAACACTGGCAGGAATTTTCTTACCAGGATAGTACATTTGGATCCATGTATCCTTATGCAAAATTCTTGAAAATAAAATAAGCTAAAATAACAGAACACAAGCCAGAAATTGCAAGGTGTTGCCATTAATTTTCACATGTCGCTCTTACACAGATACTTAGTCGAAGGAAGTCATTTGCATCTGTAGAATGGAAAATGAGGCACAGAACGCTTCTTTTGTGTAAACAAAAACCATAGTTGACAGATAAACAGCGATACCTTTCCTCATCAAATGTTATCTCAAATAGGCAGCATTAGTGACATACCGGCGCATTTATTTGCATGTAGTGAGAACTTGTTAGAATCATTCCAGAAACCTTTATACAAAAGGGCAATGATAAAAGAATTGTGCAACGAGTGGTCAATTCTCTGTGTGGTTGACCATGTGAAAACTTGCAAACATAACAGGAGCATGCCATTTGGCCCCTTGAGCGCGCTTAATTCAGAGAATCATAGAATTTACACTGCAGAAGGAGGCTATTCAGCCCATCGAGTCTGACCAGTTCTTGGAAAGAGCACCCTACTTAAGCCCACGCTTCCACCCTATTCCCGTAACCCAACCTCACCTTTTTGAACACTAAGGGCAATTTAGCATGGCCAATCTACCTAACCTGCACATCTTTGGACTGTGGGAGAAAACCGGAGCACCCGGGGAGAACATGAAGACTCAGTGACCCAAGCCGGGAATTGAACCCGGGTCCCTGGCACTGTGAAGCAACAGTGTTAACCATTGCGCTACAGTGCTGCCCATTCAATAAGATTGTTGCTGATTCAATCAACTTCGCCTTCCTTCCTCCCATAACTCTTGACTCTCCTGTTGATCAATAAACTGTCTAATTCAACTTTGAATTCAATGACTCAGTCATCGGGGGTCAGAGAACTTTAAACAATAACAATCTTTGAGAAAGTAAATTGCTTCTCATCTTGGTCTAAAATGGGGAGAGCTTATTTTGCTGAAATTGTGCCCGAGTTCTAAATCTCCTCACAAAGTAAAACATCCTCTCAGCATCTACCCTGTTAAGCCCTCTCAGAATCTTGTATCTCTCAATAGTGTCATGTCCCATTCTTCTAAACTCCAATGACCAAGGGTCCAACGTGCTCAACCTTTCCTCGCATGACGATTCCTTCATCCTCGAAACCAACCTTGTGAGCGGTCTCTGATTTCCCTCCAATTTTAACTTCTCCACTATTGGCGGCAGTGCTTTCAGCTGCCTAAGCCCTGCGTTCTGGAAATCCCTCCCTTTCCCCTCTCTCCACCACATGCCTTAAAACCAATCTCTTTGATCAAGCTTTTGGTCATCTGTCCTAATATCGCTTTAAGTGGCACAGTGTCAATTTTGTTTGATAAAGCTCCTGTTGAAACACCTTGGGAACATAGCAATTAGGAGCAGAAGTAGGCCATTCAGCCATTTGAGCCTGCTCCGCCATTCAATCAGATCATGGCTGATCTCTTCCTGGTCCCAAGTCCATCTCCCCACCTGTTTGTTCCCCGTATCCCTTTAACCCGTTTTTTAAAATCAGAAATATATCTATCTCTTTCTTGTAACCATTTAATGATTCTGATTCCACCGTGCTATGAAGCAACAAGTTCCATAAATTCACCACCCTCTGGGGAGAAGTAGTTCCTCCTCATCTCAGTTCTAAATCTACCACCTCTCAACCTATATCCATGAAGCCAAAGAAACCAGCGGGCCCTAGGTGTGATCCCAAACCTACCTAACTCAGCCAGGCTGGTAATAGAGATGCTATAATTGGCTTAAATAGGCTGTAGGGTGAGAAAAGCCAGTAGATTCCTACCCCTATTGGTTATCTGGTGATCTGCACTGAACCCATGCATTCAAATGCCAGAGAAGCAGAAGATCTAGTTCAGCCATCACCCAAGGATTTTATCCCTTCTCATGCAAGGAGAATGGTGACAATTAGATTAGTGTTGGAAGGCTTGTAACTGAAGAACCATTATAGCAGCACTGATCAGTGTCTTTCGGAGGTGGGGGGGGGGGGGGGGATTACATTTTGGGGGCTGGGTGAGTTGGAGCAATGCTCAGATAGTTACCCATTCATGGAAAAAGAACTGTCCAAAATTACAGCACAAGTTGCACATTTATACGCAAGTGTGCAGATGAACAACAGACGCAATTACTGCACATCAGATGAAAAAAATTAGTAAAACACATAGCGCTGGAATCATCAAGGCTGAGCTAAAGAGAAACTTTGGTGTTTTATGCCAAACATGTCAAACCATTATAGAGGAACAACGTCAATAAAATATTCAACTACATGGCCACACAGTAGAAGAGCACCCTACCCAAGGTCAACACCTCCACCTTATCCCCATAACCTAGTAGCCCCACCCAACACTAAGGGCAATTTTGGGCACTAAGGGCAATTTATCATGGCCAATCCACCTAACCCGCACATCTTTGGACTGTGGGAGGAAACCGGAGCACCCGGAGGAAACCCACGCACACACGGGGAGGATGTGCAGACTCCACACAGACAGTGACACAAGCCGGAATCAAACCTGGGACCCTGGTGCTGTGAAGCAATTGTGCTATCCACAAGGCTACCTTGTGGGAGTAGGGTGATCATGGCTCGGCACAACATTGAGGGCCGAAGGGCCTGTTCTGTGCTGTACTGTTCTATGTTCTACCGTGCTGCCCAAAATGAATATTATTGTTTAAATAAATATGATCTGACAACCAGGAATGCATTACATAATGCAAAGACATATAGAAACGTGAAATTTTAACTATTTTTCCATCTACCTGACCCGAGTATTCCAGCACTTTATTTTAGATTTTCAGCATATGGAGTAATTTGCTTTTTCATCCAATCTGTTGCCAGACATCCTATTCATACGACTCAGAATCATAGAAGTTACAGTGCAGAAGGAGGCCATTCAGCCCATTGAGTCTACACCGGCCCTTGCCTCCACCCGTAACCCAGCAACACCTAAACTTTTGGACACGAAGGGGCAATTCAGCATGGCCAACCCACCTAACCTGCTGTTCTTTCGACAGTGGGAGGAAACCAGAGCTCCGGAGGAAACCCACTATCGTGGCCGAAATGTTTTTTGAAAATCTAAATTTTGTACTTCAATATTCAAGTGTATAGCATTCACAAGGAGCAAATTTACTTTGAATCTCATTCGATCTGGTGGGTTTAAAAATCTATTCGTCGCGACGTGTCGTTTTTATTAAGCGGCTTGATGACGGTGCAACGTTAATTGAGATCACAGTCTTTAATCGGTTGGCGGATCAGAATTCATGGTACATTATTCACACTGAATTTCGGATCCCATTCACGGTGCGCAGAGATGACAACGTTAAAGCCATCCATGCCCGACGTCGAACCTCACGACTGAGACCTATCAACAGTATGGAAAAGAAAAAAAGCCCGGAGAGGAAAACAGCAAATTTGATATTCAGCTAGGGTTAGGTCAATACTAACCAATAACCAAAATTACTGATCTTCCCCGCACCGCCCTTGGATTGGAAGGGACTCACAACAATAACACAAGCAAAGGCTTTAACCAAAAAAAAACAGGAGGCAAGGTGCACCATTGTAGATCCTCAATCATAGACCAGTGTTGACCATTTTGTGGTGGGCTGCATGTAAACAGGGAGCATCAACAAGCACTGTTTGCCTGACCAAAAATTAAATGTTGTTTACATTTGTGCAGCCAAAAAAGGAGGGGGAAGGGGAAAAAAATACTTTTTTAAAAAGGGGTTGGCAGTAAACAAACGCTGTGGGGGATCGAGCAAGG
The DNA here is from genome assembly GCF_902713615.1 of Scyliorhinus canicula. Classification (NCBI taxonomy): domain Eukaryota; kingdom Metazoa; phylum Chordata; class Chondrichthyes; order Carcharhiniformes; family Scyliorhinidae; genus Scyliorhinus; species Scyliorhinus canicula. The sequence goes on from NC_052160.1 coordinate 138,298,017, forward strand.
CTCACCTAACCAATGCAGTCGGATAAATGAGAGAATTAAGATTTAATTGAAATTAAAATTGGGGTCGAGTCTGACTCTCACCTGCGGGCTCGGCGTTCTGCAGGCTGCTCCTGCCCTGGAGCCGGGGTCGCAGCTTCTTGGTGTGGATGGGGATGGGGTCGGACATGTTGTCTCCGCTCGGGGAGCCGGGCGACTGAGAGGAAGAGCAGCGGCGCGGGGGGGAGGAGCGGGAGGAAGCCGCCGCTCCCTGACGCGGCGGATTGATGGGGCTGCCCGGAACGCCGCCGCTCGCCCGCAGGTGGTCGCTGAGACTGGCGGCGCCTCCCAGGCTCGGCCTCCGGCGGCAAGGCCGCGGGCCGGTTGCCCCTAACAACGGGGCCCAGGCCCAGGCCCGCCTGTGCCAGCCGCTTACCCACCGGCAGAAAGGAATCATTCAAACTCTTCCTTTTACTTATTAAACAGCAAAAGACTATTTTTCTTTTTAAAAAACTAAACAATCTGTATTGGGCTTTGCAGCCACAAACTGTAATGGAAAAACCAACTCTATTCTCTTCGGCTTTTATTTGCTTCTGTAATTCTTCAAATGCCATATTAAAAATAAACTCTCCCTCAGTAAACAGGGTGACAGGCATTCCTGCAGTCCTAACATCATGTTTTGGAACACTCCAAAATGTCCTGGCAAACATTTCCCTTGCCAGACGGGTAACACAATACAGACAAGTGTCGAAAAAGGGGGATTAGGAATGCATTTAGAAAGCTGGAGAACAGATCCAGGAGGCAGAATCTCAGAATTGTTCGTCTGAAGGCAGTGAGGGATCGAATGCCAGGGCCGATGTGACGGACATGTTGGAGAAGTTGATGGGGGCGCTGGGGCGTTTCCCTGGGCCTCTGGAATTGGACAGAGCACACAGAGCCCTCGCAAGGAAGCCCAGAGCGAACGAGCCGTCCAGGGCCATGGCGGTACGTCTTCACCGTTTTATGGACAAGGAATGCGTTTTGGGGTGGGCCAAGAAAGAAAGGAGCAGTAAATGGGAGAACTGTGAGTTTTGCATTTATCAGGTCCTGCGGATTTGGCCAAGAGGCGAGCTGGGTTCAATCGGGCAAAAACGACCCTCTTTAAGAAGGGGGTGAAGTTCGGGATGCTGTACCCAGCCCGCCTATGAGTCACACTCGCATGAGGAACGGGATTTGTACTTTGAAACGCCACACGAAGTATGGACCTTTATTAAAGAAATGTAGCTGGAGGCGAATTAAAAGACACTTAAGTCTGGAGAAGTACTGTGGGAGCGATTTGTGGTGCTTGATTGTATTGATTGTAAAACATTTAAGCAGCTCTATGTGAAATAATGGGCAGTGTGGATGGTTAAAGGTTGATCTGTCTTGTCGGGACCTTGTTTGGGGGGGGGCTTTGAATTTAGCTCTGCTTTTTGGGTGACTTTTTCTCACGTGATTGTTTCTTCACTGTTTTTTTCTGTTTGTTTGCTGGGGAATGTGGTGCCTTTAAAATGTTTATTCATGTGGGGGGGGAGAGAGGAGAGTACAATAGGGAGATAGACTCCATGGTGCCATGGGCGGGAGCTATCGAGTCAGCATGGGTCAGCTGACTCAGAAGCGCAGTGGGGGGTGGACAGATGTTAAGCTGGAGCTTGACTTGGGGGATTGAGTTTTTAGTGTTGTTGCTAGGGGGTTGGGGAGGGAACTGCTTTGCTAACAGGGGAGGAACTGTTACAAAGGGGACAAATGGGCGGTTGGGAAAGGCAACAGCCCGAATGGGGACTCGAGGAAGAGGTGGGCACGGGCTCGAGGCTGGCCTAAAAAGGGTGATGGCTAGTCGGCTGGGGGGGGGGGGGGGGGTTGGAAGCCCCCCACGTCCAGGCTGATTACATGGAACGTGAGAGGACTGAATGGGCCAGTCAAGAGGGCTTGTGTGTTTGCGCATTTGAGGGAACTGAAGGCGGACATGGCAATGCTACAAGAGACATACCTAAAGGTTACAGACCAGGCGAGATTGAGGAAGGGGTGTGTTAGCCAAGTGTTCCACTCAGGACTGGAGTCAAAGACCAGGGGGGTAGCGATCTTGGATCAAGAAACGTGTGGCATTCGAGGCAGGGAGAATCGTGTCAGATAAGGGGGGTAGGTACATAATGGTGAGTGGGAAGCTGGAGGGGGTGCGAGTGGTACTTGTGAACATATATGCTCAGAATTGGGACGACGTGGAATTTGAGGCGGGTGTTAGGTAAGATCCTAGACATAGAGTCACATAACCTGATCATGGGAGGGGACTTCAACACAGTCATTGATCTGGAATTGGACCAGTCAAAATCCAGGACAGGGAGGAGGCCGGCTACGGCAAAGGAATTGAAGGGCTTTATGGAACAGATGGGGGGAGTAGACCCAGGAGGTTTGCACGGCCGAGGACGAAGGAGTTTTCCTTTCTTTCACATGTCCACAAGGTATACTCTCGCATCAACTTTTTTGTTCTGAGCAGGGTGCTAATACCGAAGCAATTGTATTCAGCAATTGCAGTGTCGGATCATGCCCCGCACTGGGAGGATCTACGGGTTCGTGTGGAGAGAGGGCAACGCCCGCTGTGGAGACTGGATGTGGGGTTGCTAGCGAACGAGGCGGTCTGTGGGCGGGTTAACAAGTCCATCCAGAACTACCTGGAAACAAATGAAACCAGGGAGGTCTCTGCAGTGACGGTCTGGGAAGCTTTGAAGGCAGTAGTCAGAGGGGAATTAATCTCGATACCGGCCCACAGAGAAAAGGTGGAACAGGCTGAGAGGGATAGATTAGTGGAGGAGATACTCCATTTGGAGAGGAGATACTCGGAGACCCTGGACGTGGGGGTACTGAGGGAGCGGCGGAGGTTACATGTGGAGTTTGGGCTGTTGGCCACAGGGAAAGCAGTGGAACAGTTGAGGAAGGCAAGGGGGGGCGGACTATGAGTACGGAGAAAAGGCAAGCAGAATATTGGCGCACCAGCTCAGGAAAAGAGAGGTAGCCAGGGAGATAGGTAAAGAGCAGAGACGGTAATACTGTCCTGGACCCAGCGGGGGTGAACGAGGTGTTTAAGGACTTTTATAGTAAATTATATGACGGAACCCCCGGCTGGGGTGGAGGGGTTGAGGCAATTTCTGGATCAGTTGAGGTTCCCGAGGGTGGAGGAGGACCTGGTGGAGGGGCTGGGAGCCCCAATTGAGATTGAGGAAATAATCAAGGGGCTGAAGGGCATGCAGTCGGGCAAGGCCCCGGGGCCTGACGACTACCCGGTGGAATTCTGTAAGAAGTTTTCAGAGATATTGAGCCCACTGCTGCTGAGGACATTTAACGAAGCAAGAGAGAAGGGAGTCCTCCCCCCAACAATGTTTCAGGCCGCGATTTCATTGATCTTGAAATGGGAGAAGGATTTGGAGCAATGCGAGTCATACAGGCCGATTTCTCTACTGAATGTGGATGCCAAACTGCTGGCTAATATACAGGCCACAAGGATAGAGGACATGTCCCGGGGTGATAGGGGAAGACCAGACGGGATTTGTTAAGGTCAGGCAACTCCAGGCCAATGTTCGAAGGCTTCTCAATGTTATTATGATGTCCTCAGAAGGAGAGGAGGCGGAGGTGGTGGTAGCGATTGATGCGGAGAAGGCTTTTGATCGGGTGGAGTGGAATTACCTGTGGGAGGCGCTGGGAAGGTTTGGATTTGGTGAGGGCTTTATTGACTGGGTGCGGTTGCTCTATCAGGCACCAGTAGCGAGTGTGCATATGAACCGGCTGAGGTCGGGGTATTTTGAACTACACCGAGGGACGAGGCAAGGGTGCCCCTCTCCCCGTTACTGTTTGCTCTGGCCATAGAGCCATTGGCCATGGCGTTAAGAGCCTCTAGGAATTGGAAAGGGCTGGTTCGGGGGTGGGTGTGTGGGGGGTGGAGCACCGGGTCTCTCTCTACGCAGATGACCTGCTCTTGTACCCGTTGGAGGGGATGGGGAAGTAATGCGAATCTTGGGGGAATTTCTGGGGGGGGGGGGGGGGGGCGGGCAGATCGTTGTTGTGTGGTTGAGGTGTGCGAAGATTGGGCCGGGGGAGGGGAGAAATGTTTATTTTACCATGTTGATGTCATTGTTTTTGTTACTGTTATAAAATTTTCAAATACCTTAATAAAATATTCTTTAAAAAAAAAGGAATGCACTTGGTACAGTAACTCAATTGTCCAGAAGACTTTGACAAAGAGTCATCCAGACTCGAAAGGTTGGCTCCCTTCGCTCTCTCTCCACGGATGCCGTCAGACCGGCCAAGATAATCTTTATTATTGTCACAAATAGGCTTACATTAACACTGCAGTGAAGTTACTGTGAAAAGCCCCTAGTCGCCACATTCTTGTTCGGGTACACAGAGGGAGAATTCAGAATGTCCAATTCACCAAACAAGCACGTCTTTCAGGACTTGTGGGAGGAAAGCGGAGCACCCGGAGGAAACCCGCGCAGACACGGGGAAAATGTGCAGACTCCGCACAGACAGTGACCCAAGTTGGGAATTGAACCTGGGACCCTGGAACTGTGAAGCAACAATGCAAACCACTGTGCTACCGTGCCACCCATTGTCCAGCATTTTCTGTTTATGTTTCAGATTCCAGCATCCGCAGTAATTGGCTTTTATATTTATGTCCAGACGACTGCTTGTGGAATCTAGATCTAATAGTCCTGTCTTTCAAATCATTTCACTGGCCGTCCAATCTACCAGCTGAGCGAGCATGTTAATACAGCTATTAATGATAACTCATTACCATTTGAGAATTTCTGGAGGATGACAGCCAAGTTCACTAAATTGATTCCAGAGATGAGGGATTTGCATTTGGAAGAGAGATGAGCAGTTTAGGCCTGTAGAAGAATGGGAGGCGATCTAAGACGATAAAGGGGATTGGCAAGGTAGATGTAGAGCAGATGTTTCCTCTTGTGGGGCAATCGAGAACGCGAGGTCATGGTTTTAGGATCAGGGATAGCAGATTTAAAACGAAGATGAGGAGAAATTAATTCACTACCCCCAAGTGCAGTGGATGCCGAGACATTGAGTAAATTTGAGGAGATGGACAGATTTTTAATTCGTAATGGGTTAAAGGGTTATGGAGAACAGGCAGAAAATGGAGTTACAGCCGATCGTATTGAACGGCGGAACAGGCTCGAGGGACGGAATTGCATACTCTTGCATCTAGTCCTTATGTTCTTAAGTTGCCAGCATAAAGGTCAATAATTCTTTCGATGTGACTCAAGAATAGATGGGGGAAAATAGGATGCTAACTTCTCAAAATAGATTATCGACAAGCTAAGAAACTCTCTGGGCACGACAATCCAAAGTGTACCAATACAGCTGAGAAACAATTTGCTCAAATTTTTAAATATGCAGGGCAAAAAAATCCTGGTGATAAATTCTCCAACAAAGTTGCAATGTTGGCATTTTCATTGAAATTATGGAATGATGTGCACATCAGTGAAGATCAAATAATGCATGGTTGAATTAAAGTTATGCCAATTCCGTGCTGATCACTCATTTTTTATGATAAGCTTTAATTTTTATGATGGAGTTCACACCCTCAATGTGCTTCATATCAATAAACTACTCCTGGCTGTTGTTTTGGGAAATAGTAGCCATTTTGTGCACAACAAGTCCTTCACATCAGCAGATGAAATAAATTACTACACAATTGGTTTTGTTCATGTTATTTGAGAAATAAAATACAGGGTTTAATAGAATTATTTAGTTTTGCCTCAAAACAAAGAACAAAGGGTAATAATGTGACACTTTGAGAATTAAGAGAACTCCCATGTCAACATGTTTGACTATTTGTCAGCACTTAGATAAGCTTTGCCCTCAAAAATGTTCACCTTGGGATTCCAAAGCTGTCAATGTCAAACTTTATGACTCATTGCCTATACAATTACTCAAAAGTATTTAACTGTACAAAAACGAAAATACTAGCATCTAGAAAAAAAATATGTCATTTCCTGTTGTCAGAACTTAAATTATCATGATGCCAAATATTAACTTTTTCAGCAATGCATAGATCTGCTGCATACTTTCACCATTTTATGTTCTTGGCTTAGTTGCATCTGTGCCTTTCAATATTGCCTATTCATAAATCCTTTGTAAAACAAATATTACTTTAAAAATCTGCTTCTGGTATCCATTGAAGTTTTGTACTCAAAATAATTTATTTTCCATGTATTATATGTATTTAAAACTTGTGTTTTATTTCTAAAATGGTTCACCTCGGAGACAGGCAGGAAGTGGAGATGAGGCTGAGATGAGATCAGCCATGACCGTATTGAATGGCGGAGCAGGCTCGAGGGGCTGAATTGCCTACTCCTACTCTTGTGGTAATTTACTAATGGCATATGCTTCAGTGAGCACTAGGATGTCACAGCATAAAATGCAGATCAAATTTCATTTTCATGTGGCCACATTCTGGCTATAATCATCAAGATTTGGATTTTGATTTGATTTATTGTCACATGAATCGAGGTACATTGAAAGTATTGTTCTGCTTACAGTCCAGACAGATCGTTCCATACATGAAAAAACATAGGACATACATAAATACACAAAGTAAATACATAGACACCAGCATCAGGTGAAATATACGGAGTGTAGTACTACTCAGTAGAGAAGATATGTGACCAGAGCAGGTCAAAGGCTAGGTACCTCGGTACACGTGACAATAAACAAATCCAATCCAATCCAATCCTACGGCAAATAACTCACTTCCTGACTCCCCAAAGATAAATAATCCAGACAACTGGTTGCCAGGATGCTGTTCCCCTATCATTGCGGCCCACTAAAAACTATTTATCTTTGAAAGTGAATAGAAACCTCACAGATCAAAGGATCCAAGGAGGTTTAAAGTCTTGTGATGTGTTTTGGCTTTCTGTGAAATAACAATGGTGTCTCTGATATGGGGTTGGGGGGGAGGAAAGTCTCTGATATGGGGGTGGTCTCTGGTATTGCAATGTGTGGGGAGGGGGAGGAGGGTGTCCTCCGCATACCTTGGGGACACCTACATTACATGCTTACCCCCTTGACCCACTGCGGGGTCCACCGCGTGAGAGCCGCTGGAAAACACTTGCACCAATCCACACCTGCGTAAATCCTGTTCGGGAGAGCTGGAGCATCACGGAGGAGCGGAGAATCGGGTTGGCACGGGGCGTGTAGCTCGCCGCCTCGGGACCGCAGCATCAGGCGCCAATCCCTTTTTTTGTCCAACGTGCGATTCTCCGCCACATCGGGAACTCTGCTGCGAGCGGCAGAGAATCCACCACCAGGATTTTTTTGCAATCCTGAGGGTCACTGGGCAGAGTGGTGGAAGCAGAATTCATAACAGCTTTGAAAGTGATGATAAATATTTGAAAATTAAATTTACAAAAGATCTTTGGGAAGGGTAAGGTTTTGGGACCCAATGGACAGTTCTCTTTGAGCCGTGTGGCCTTCTACTGTGCTACAAAATGCGTTTACTTTGAGCCATCAGATAGAAGCAAAGTATTTCAATGTTATAATGTCTGCTTGGCTCAGCCATTACCTCCAAACTAGAAGAGTAGCTGCCAGTCCCATTGCAGTTTTCATAGAATCATAGAATTTACAGTGCAGAAGGAGGCCATTCAGCCCATCGAGTCTGCACCAGCTCTTGGAAAGAGCACCCTACCCAAGGTCAACAACTCCACCCTATCCCCATAACCCAGTAACCCCACCCAACACTAAGGGCAATTTTGGACACTAAGGACAATTTATCATGGCCAACCCACCTAACCTACACATCTTTGGACTGTGGGAGGAAACCGGAGCACCCGGAGGAAACCCACGCACACACGGGGAGGATGTGCAGACTCCGCACAGACAGTGACCCAAGCCGGAATCGAACCTGGGACCCTGGAGCTGTGAAGCGATTGTGCTATCCACAATGCTACCGTGCTGCCCCAATATAGACTGTTTTGAGACAGAGATGCATGTTCAGAGGTGGCGGCCTTTAAACAGAGGCTCCATCGGTCATCTGTTGCTGCAGGTCAGGTTATTGGAGAAGATGGATAAGCGATGTAAAAAGAGGATCTGTTTGAGAGAGTTTACAGAGAGTCGCCGCGCTCCGCGGAGCGCCACCTTGGTATCTTTGTTTTGGTATCCTGGGCGATATGCATTCTTCAAGCACCAACCTCCAAACCAGTTTATATTTGGTATCTTACTGGGTGACAAAATGGCTGCCATTTTAAGATTCTGAAACCAGCTCGGTAAATGGTGGTTGATAGTGGAGGAGGCAGAGAAAAATAAAGCATCTTGCACAAAGACTATAATTTAGAACTGTTACAATGTCTCATCCCGCACAAATAAATCCTGCACACACTTCTCTCTCTCCCTCTCTGAAGTAAATATAGAGCAATATGTTGACATTGTTTCCATGGCAATAGATTGAGCCAACCTGAGTAATTACCACAATCTTGCCGTGACCCATTATGCAAGGGTTATTTTTTTTTGATGATTCATCCGCTGTGACTGAAAGCAACAACATTTTCTTTGAAAATATATTTTGGCATCCTCACTATTTTTGCCACCTCTACAAACTATAAGATACAAGATTGTATGCCCCCCCCCTCCCCCCAACGACTTGCAAAGCATTTTGCTTCATATACTTTTTCCTCCAGAAAGCAACACAAACCATTCACTATTCACTTCAAGCCCATGTAATGTTGCCCAATGGATGGCAATACTTTAGTTATTGTGGCACGGTGGCACAGTGGTTAGCACTGCTGCCTCACAGCGGCAGAAACGCGGGTTTGAGTCCGACCCCGTGCGACTGTGCGGAGCTTGCACTTACTCGTTAAATAATATTTTTATTGTTTTTTTTGCATTTGATTGTGAAAACATTGCAAAAAGGCAAAAGAAAAAAAAAAACATAAACAGGAAAATAAAATGACGAAAGGGGAAACCGAGTAATCAGATGTAAATACATAGGGAACATATATATATACAGCTACGAGGCATATTAACATTGGGCCTCCAGTAATCGGTTACCACAACCGTACTGTTTGGCTATTTGCATGTGGCCCCATTATATTAAAACGTGCCAGGGGCGAGTTTGTGACCACCCAGCATGCCCAGTGTTTGTCGCTGTAAAGTTCGTCCTTTTATTAAACAGTATGGCGACTGCCCTCGCCTTCATACCGCTTGGTAAATCTGTCCTATCCAGCTCTTCCTTACCCTCAGTCAGTCCTTCTCCCTCAGGTGTGTCTCTTGAAGGGAGGCTATGTCGGCCCTTAGGCTTTTCAGATAGGCGAAGACCCTGGATTTTTTCACCAGGCCATTGGGACACTGTATGTCCAGTTGCCTATTCTGATGGGGGAGGGGGTTCTGTCCCACGCCCCCCCCCCCCCCCCACCAACCTTCTTGTGGGGTTAGCATACTTACCACGTGAACGTGGCCCTTCACGCCGGGATTTCCCTCTGTTTGAGGATTATCCAAGATAGCCACCATTTTCTTTGCTCCAGGTGTCCCCATGTGTGACCTGTTGTGGCCAGCAGCCACCTAATCCCTGACTCCCCCAACAACCCCCCCCCCCCCCTCCAGACCCATCTACTCTTGCCGTCCCTTCTTCCCTTTGCCGTACTCAGGTTGCCTCCCCCCCCCCCCCCCCCATCACTTCTCCCCATTGCCCTTCGCATCCCCCCTCCCCCACCCTTGTTTGTTATTTTGTTCCCCTTCCCCCCCCCCCCCCCATGTTCTGCCAGGCGTCCTTCCCTTTCGGGAGTTATGCTGTGGTCCCCCCCCCCCCCCCCCCCCCACTTTTACTTTCTCGCACTTGCATACTCACCAGCTCCCCCTGGAGCAGCTCCTCTGCCCTCAGACCATTTTGTCTTCCACCTCCCCCTTCTCATTTCAGTTACCCCTGCCTTCTCCCCTCCCGACCCCCCCCCCCCCCCCCTCCCTCCCTCCCCTGGCCAAGGTTGTGTAAGCGTTCAGCCCAGAAAAATAAAAGTCCTGTTTAAGATTTCTTAGTTGTTCATTATTGCTGTCTTCCCAGCCCGTTTTTCTGGTTGAACTACTTTGCATCCTGCAGTGTGTTAAATTGGTGCTCTTCATTGCCGCAGGTAATACAAAGTCTCGCCGGTACAGGATGCCAAACTGCGCCTTGTTTATAAATAAAGCTGCCCTGGCCCCATTGAACTCCACCTGGCACTTGGCCAAGGTGGCTCCAATCTACACGACCACGTGCCCCTCGCTCAGTTCAGCACCTTCCCTTTATCTTGAAACTTATGGAACTTCGCTATTATCGCCCACAGTGGTTCTATTGATTTGGGTCTTTGCCGGAGTGACCTGTGGCCCCGGTTTCCTTTCCCTCTGGGGGTTTGGTGAATCCTTCCCCTCCAACCAGATTCCAAGCATCCCTGTGACATACTCTGTTGAGTTTCTATCCTTTGTGCCCTTGGGTATCCCGACAATCCTTCGATTCTGATGGTGGGACCTATTTTCCTGATCTTCCACCTTGCCCTTGAGTGCTCTCTGGTGATCCGATCGCTCTGGACAGTGGCCACTCTCTCCGGGTCCCGCACCGTCGCTCCCTGGGTCTCCAGTCTCAGGTCCCTGCTCCATTCTTTCCAACACCTCTTTGATGAAATGAAAAAAAGTTCATTTCTTTTGCTGTGGGCGATGCGGCCTCCCCTGGTGCTCCAGCCTCCGCTTTCCTTACAGTTCCTGTGCTGACTTTTTCACTCACTGGCGGACTTCCGTTAACCCCCTTTTTCGCGGCCGTTTTTCTCCCAAACTTGGACATTTCTCCTCCCTCTGCCTTCTTACAGGTTTTTCAGCCTCCATTGCCCCAGGACCGGGTGTTAAAACTCCAAAATTCCTATTCCCGAGCGGGAGCCCATCAGTGTGCGGCTGCCTCCCGCCCTCCTGTCACCGGAAGTCGGCCACAAATTGGCTTTACAACTGGTGAGCTCACCGCTCAAAGTATTAAGCACGGTAAAAGGAGTTTATCTAGAAACAACGGCTACTTGCTCCTACAAAAGTCACACATTTTGGTTTAAGTGTGCAATCTATTATGAATCAGGTTACTTTTGAAAGTAAACACCTCCACTTGCCTGAATGAATCTGCAATCTGTCTCATTCAGAATCATCAATTTGCCTCTGGTGTTGACATGCCCAGCAACAATTCTGAGCTGTCCACTCAAATATTATCAATTTATAATGTTAACAACCGAATTAAAGTGGTGCCCACTTGTAGTTACCTGTAGTTTATTACCTAATAATAAACATTGTAATTTCTCAATCCAATTACCACATTATCTGATGAAGCAGTGGCTACCAAAATTACAACCTGCCTATTGTGAAAGTTTGGAGCATTAATCTTCCTTTGCTAATCCCATAAAGAGCACTGATGATTACTCACAGGTCAATGCACAATAATGTTTCCAGTTATTAACAGTCACAACCCCCACTTGTGTCCCAGATCGCTATCACTGAAGACGGTTCTGCATTTCAATCCATGTGCAATTGCTCCAAAGTAAAAAATGCAACATTGAAGCAACTACACCTGGAAGGTTGGTAGAAAGTCACATTTAATAATAATAATAATAATCTTTATTGTCACAAGTTGGCTTACATTAACACTGCAATGAAGCTACTGTGAAAAGCCCCTAGTCGCCACACTCTGGCACCTGTCCGGGTACACAGAGAGAGAATTTAGAATGTCCAAACTACCTAACAGCACATCTTTCAGGACTTTTGGGAGGGCAGCACGGTAGCATAGTGGTTAGCATAAATGCTTCACTGCTCCAGGGTCCCAGGTTCGAATCCCGGCTTGGGTCACTGTCTGTGTGGAGTCTGCATGTTCTCCCCGTGTGTGCGTGGGTTTCGTCCGGGTGCTCCGGTTTCCTCCCACAGTCCAAAGATGTGCAGGGTAGGTGAATTGGCCAGGCTAAATTGCCCTCAGGGTCCAAATTGCCCTTAGTGTTGGGTGGGGTTACTGGGTTATGGGGATAGGGTGGAGGTATGGGCTTGGGTAGGGTGCTCATTCCAAGAGCCGGTGCAGACTCGATGGGCCGAATGGCCTCCTTCTGCACTGTAAATTCTATGAAACCGGAACACCCGGAGGAAACCCACGCAGACACAGGGAGATCGTGAGATCTGCACAGATAGTGACCCAAGCCGGGAATCGAACCTGGGACCCTGGAGCTGTGAAGCAGCAGTGCTACCCACTGTGCTGCCCACATTTGTGACATTGCCAGTCCGACTGGGATCACAATGCTAGAATTTGATGGTGGGCCTGACCTTGGCCAAAAACATAAAATTACCACATAAAAAGATTTGCTTTCACAACCTCAGGATGTCAAAAAGCGCTTGACAGTGAAGTACTTCTCAAGTCTAGTCACTGTTGGAAATCGTACAAATTGCTCACAGCATGGTCCCAAAAACGGCACTAAAAGTAAATAACTAGTGAAGGGATAATAATCGGCTAGGATAATCTTAGGAAACTAGGATAATCGAGAGAACTCCGACACTGTGCAATATTTAACACCGACTTTAGGGCAGCACGGCGGCGCATTGCTACCTCATGGTGCCGAGGTCCCAGGTTCGATCCCGGATCCCGGCTCTGGGTCACTGTCCGTGAGGAGTTTGCATATTCTCCCCGTGTCTGCGTGGGTTTCACCCCCACAACGCAAAGATGTGCAGGTTAGGTGGATTGGCCACGCTAAATTGCCCCTTAATTGGAAAAGAAATTGGGTAATCTAAATTTAAAGAAATATAAAAATTTTACACCTACTTGGGGGGATAAATGGGGCTTCTGTTACAAAAATGGCACCTCCAAAAATACAACTCACCCTTCAGCCGTGCATTACAAAGAACAGTACAGCACAGGAACAGGCCCTTCGGCCCTCCAAGCTTGTACTGGTCATGATACTAACCTTGGCCAAAACCCTAAAGAACAGAAAACAATACAGCACGTACATTCTGAAGCACACCAGAAAAAAACCATAATTCAAAGAAAGTCTTTCAATGGCACTGGTATTACCTATTTTGTTTTTGTATACTCTTCCCTCCAGCAGTCAACCTTGTGCAATAAATAGGATTTAACTAACGCTCCATCATTGACCTGACAGAAGTCCTTAATTTTTTTTATTTGTTCATGGGATGTGGGCATCGCAGGGTGGGCCAGTATGTATTGCCCATCCCGGTATTCAAGAGTCAACCACATTGCTGTGGATTTTGAGTCACACGTAGGCCAGACCAGACTCAAGAAGAGTAGTGAAGCAGGCAAATGACAATGGTTTCATGGTCACCTTTAGATGTTTAATTCCAGATGTTTATTGAATTCAAACCTCACCATCTGGCCATGGTGGGATTTGAACCCGGGTCCCCAAAGCATAACACCTGATCTCTGGGTCAGCGGCAATACCACTACGCCACTGCCTCCCCCAAGTTGCTAAAGTGAACTAGCAAATTAGATTAAGGGATAGGTCAATGGAGATGTATTGGCCGACATTTAAGGGGATATTTCAGAATACACAGAATAGATACATTCGAACAAGAAAGAAAAGTTTCAAAGGAGCCACCACCTGTGGTTAATTTAAAAAGTTGAAAATAGCATCAAACATAAAGAAAACGCATATTATTGCATAAAGGTGGGTAGCAGGTAGAAGATTGGATAATATTTAAAAACAGCAAATGACTTAAAGATTGATAAGGAGGGAAAATTAGAGTGCGAGAGAAAGTTAGCTAGAAATATAAAGACAGATAGTAAGAACTTCTATATATATACATTAAAGAGTTAAGTGAGCATTGGTCCTATAGAAAGTGAGTCTGGGGAATTAATAATGGAAAATAAAGAGATGACAAATTAATTGAACAGGTATTTTGCATTGGTCTTCACTATTGAGGATGCATGTAACAATCCAGAAATAGCTAAAAATCAGGAAATGGAATGGAGGGAGGAACTCAGGAAAATTACAATCACCAGGGATGTGGCACTGAGCAAATTGTTGGAGCTGTGGGGCCGGCAAGTCTCCAGGTCCTGATGGACTCTGGTGTTGACATCAGAGTTGGTGTAAATGGGTCTTTATTTGGTTGGCAAGATGTAACAAGCGGTATGCTACAGGGATCAGTGCTGGAGCCTAAACCATTTACAATTTATACAAATGACTTGGATGAAGCGACCAAAGGTATGGTTGCCAAATTTGTTGATGACACAAATATAAGTGGGAAAGTAAGTTGTGAAGAGGACATAAGGAGGCTACAAAGGGATATAGTTGGGTTATGTGAATGTGTAAGCCTATGGCAAATGGAGTACAGTATGGGAAGTTATGAAATTGTCCATTTTTTTTGTTTTTGTTTTTATTAAGGGGCAATTTAGCGTGGCCAATCCACCTAGCTTGCACATTTTTGGGTTGTAGGGGCGAAACCCACGCAAACACGGGGAGAATGTGCAAACGCCACACGGAGAGTGACCCAGCGGCAGGATTGAACCTGGGACCTCGGTGCCGTGAGGCCGCAGTGCTAACCCACTGCACCACCGTGCTGCTCCGAAATTGTCCATTTTAGCAGGAACAATAAAAAAGTGTATTATGTAAATGGTGGGAGGTTGCAGAGCTCTGAGATGCAAAGGGACCTGGGTGTCCTTATGGTTAGTATGCAGGTACAGCAAGTAATTAGGAAAGCTAATAGAGTGTTATTGTTTATTGCGAGGGGAATTTAATCTAAACATTACGCTTCAGTTATACAGGGCACTCGTGAGACTATATCGGGAGTACTGTGTACAGTTTGGGTTTTCTGATTTAAGGAAAGATGTAAATGTGGAAGCTCTGACTTTCAAAAAGGTTTACTGGATCAATACTGGAATGAGATGGTTGTCGTGAGCAAAGGCTGGACAGGCCAAGCTTATGTCAGCTGGGAATTCAGAAGAGGAGGTGACTTGATTGAAAAATATAAGAAAATGAGAGGTCTTGACAGGTGGATGCGGAAAGGATAGTTCCTCTTGTGGGTGAATCTAGAACTAGGGGTCACTATTTTAAACTAAGAAGTCAGATAAGAAGACAGATCAAGAGAATTTTTTTCCCTCAGTGGATGGCGAGTCTTTGGAACTCTCCTCCTCAAAAAGGTGGAAGCAGAGAGCAGGGTTTTCTGGTCACTGCCTGGCATGTTTTTCAGTGGGTGAGTCTGGGATCTGGGTGTGAGCTGAGTGGAGTCTGGGTGTGAGTCTTGGTGAGAGTCTGGGTGTGAGTCTGGGATCTGGGTGTGAGCTGAGTGGAGTCTGAGTGTGAGTCTTGGTGTGAGTCTGGGATCTGGGTGTGAGCTGAGTGGAGTCTGTGTGAGAGTCTTGGTGTGAGTCTGGGATCTGGGTGTGAGCTGAGTGGAGTCTGAGTGTGAGTCTTGGTGTGAGTCTGGGATCTGGGTGTGAGCTGAGTGGAGTCTGAGTGTGAGTCTTGGTGTGAGTCTGGGATCTGGGTGTGAGCTGAGTGGAGTCTGAGTGTGAGTCTTGGTGTGAGTCTGGGATCTGGGTGTGAGCTGAGTGGAGTCTTGGTGTGAGTCTTGGTGAGAGTCTGGGTGTGAGTCTGGGATCTGGGTGTGAGCTGAGTGGAGTCTTGGTGAGAGCCTGGGTGTGAGTCTGAGTGTGAGCAGAGGTGGTGTGAGTCTGAGTGTGAGCAGAAGGTGGTGTGAGTCTGAGTGTGAGCAGAGGGTGATGTGAGTCTCAGTGTGAGCAGAGGTTGGTGTGAGTCTGAGTGTGAGCAGAGGTGGTGTGAGTCTCAGTGTGAGCAGAAGGTGGTGTGAGTCTGAGTGTGAGCAGAGGGTGGTGTGAGTCTGAGTGTGAGCAGAGGGTAGTTTGCTCAGTTGTGTCTTTGCCCCGTTCCTGGGCCCGAACCCCACATTAGCCAAAGCAGTGATTCCAGCCGCGGAGCCGCTATCCCGGGACTCCCGGGGTTCCCGAGCTTTCCCGGGATTCCCGAGCTTCCCGGGCCACTCACCTGTAGCCATTGTGACAACTTGGACAAATCTGTTGACGGCAGCAAAACCCTCCAGGGAGCCCGCCCGCGATCAACCTCCAACAACACAGGGTGAAAGCGCTCAGACTCCGCACTGTGGACACAATGGGAAAGGCTGCAAGGATCAGGAGAATAGAGGAGGCAGGAGGACTCCTGCAGTGAGTAGAGCGGTCACAGGGGCAGACTGACGGAAACACTCTTTGCCCAGCTCCCTCCTCTCTTCCGTTTCCTTAGAGAAATGTTTCTGACGCACCGAGAGATATATCAATAAAACACACACAAAAAACGCCCAGATGACACCATCAAACCAGTGATAAAGTCCATGGATGACATGGTGACCGGAGACCCCGGGGTCAAAAGCTACCAGTGAGTTGGTAAACAATTGCAAACATTCTTTATCACTGAGTCAGAAAATTGGTAGCACAGTGGTTAGCATTGTTACTTCACAGCTCCAGGGTCCCGGCTTCGATTCCCGGCTTGGGTCACTGTGCGGAGTCTGCACGTTCTCCCGTGTCTGCGTGGGTTTCCTCCGGGTGCTCCGGTTTCCTCCCACAAGTCCCGAAAGACGTGGTGTTGGGAACTTGGACATTCTGAATTCTCGCACTGTGTACCCGAGCAGACGCCGGAATGTGGCGACTAGGGGCTTTTCACAGTAACTTCATTGCAGTGTTAATGTAAGCCTACTTGTGATAATAAGGATTATTATTATAAATTGCGCACCGACAATAGTCTAGAATCCCCTAACTTCCTGGCTCCTCAGCCAGGATAAGATTGAGTTGGGAAGTCCCAGGTAAGGATTTGGGAGGCAAGTGTCCAAATCCAGAAGATTAAGAAGGGGAAAATGCAAGATGAAAGATACATAGCTGAGAACATTAAAAACTGACTAAAAGTTTCTATAGGTATGTAAACAGAAAAAGATTGATAAAAATTAAGGTAGACCCCTTACAGTCAGAAACAGGGGCATTCGTAACGAGGAACAAAGAAATGGCTGAGGAACTAAATTTGTACTTTGCTTCTGTTTTCACAAAGGAAGGCATGAATAGTGTACTGTAAGTTCTGAGAAATACAAGTTTCAGTGAAGAGCTGAAGGAAATCAGTAGTAGTAAGTAAATAGTTTGGGGGAAATTAATGGGATTGAAGGTGGATAAATCTCCAGGGCCAGATGATCTTAGAATCATAGAATTTACAGTGCAGAAGGAGGCCATTCAGCACATCAAGTCTGCACCGACCCTTGAAAAGAGCACCCTACTTAAGCCCACACCTCCACCCCATCCCCACTTAACCTTCTTGGACACGAAAGGCAGTTTAGCATGGCCAATCTACCTGACCTGCACATCTGTGGGAGGAAACTGGAGCACCCGGAGGAAACCCACATAAACATGGGGGAACGTGCAGACTCCACCCAAGCCGGGAATCAAACCTGGGACCCTGGAGCTGTGAAGCAACAGTGCTAACTACTGTGCTACCTTGCTGCCTCAGAGTACTTAAGTACTCCATCCCACGGTACTTAAGGAAGTGTCCCTGGAAATAGTAGATCCTTGGTGGTTATTTTCCAAAATTCCTTGGACTGTGGAATGGTTCCTACAGATTGGAGGGTAGCTAATATAACCCCACTATTCAAAAAGGGAGGTAGAGAGAAAACAGGGAACTAGACCAGTGAACATAACGTTGGTAGTAGGAAAGTGCTGGAGTCCATTATCAAGGATTTCATAGCACAGCTTTTGGAAAGCAGTGGTCCAATCAGGCAGTCAGCATTTATGAAAGGGAAATCATGCTTGAGAAATGTAACTAGTAGAATTGACCCGGGAGACCCGTTGGATGTGGTTTGTTTAGACTTTCAGTAGGCTCTCCTCGCAGATTACTATGTAATGTTAAAGCTTATGGGATTGCAGATAGTGTCTTGAGATGGATAGAATGCTGGTTAGCAGACAGGAAGCAACAATTTGGAATAAATGGGTCTTTTTCCGCTTGGCAGGCAGTGACTACTGGGTACCACAGGGATCTGTGTTTGGACCCCAAGTGTTCACATTACATATTAATGATTTTGATGAGGGAACTACATATATTATCTCCTAATTTGCAGGTGATACAAAGTTGGGTGTTTAATAAAGATACGGGAAGTTCCCGATGGTGGGGGAGTCCAGAGCTCTGGGTGATAGGTTGAGAATAAGTAAGGGATGAACCTTTTGGGACTGAGGTGAGGAGAATTGTATTCACCCAGAGAACATAGAACATAGAACAGTACAGCACAAAACGGGCCCTTCAGCCCTCGATGTTGTGCCGAGCCATGATCACCCTACTCAAACCCACGTATCCACCCTATACCCATAACCCAACAACGCTCCCCCTTAACCTTACTTTTTTAGGACACTACGGGCAATTTAGCATGGCCAATCCACCTAACCCGCACATCTTTGGACTGTGGGAGGAAACCGTAGCACCCGGAGGAAACCCACGCACACACGGGGAGGACGTGCAGACTCCGCACAGACAGTGACCCAGCCGGGAATCGAACCTGGGACCCTGGAGCTGTGAAGCATTTATGCTAACCACCATGCTACCGTGCTGCCCTAGTGGTGAGTCTGTGGAAATCACTACCACAAAAAGTAGTTGAGGCCAAAACATTGTGTAATTTCAAGAAGGAATTAGGGGCGAGTGGGGTCAAGGGATATGGGGGGAAGGTGGGTTCACGGTACTGAATTTGATGATCAGCCATGATCAGAATGAATGGTGGAACAGGCTCAAAGGGCTGAATGGCTTCCTCCTGATTCTATATTCTATGGATGTTTTTATGCATGTTTCTAAGCGATAACTTCACCTGGACAATTGCGCTGGAAACCATTTGATTTAAATCACCAACTTTGGATGGTTCTGCCAGTATTATGCTAATAGTTCGAACTTCTGAGTAACTATTTTAAACGCCCTGACCAAGCCCTGCACAAGACCCCCCCCCCCCCCCCCCCCAGGGAATTTCCCCCCCCCCGCCCAACTCCTCCAGGGGATTCCACACACCTCTTCGACTTGACCCCTCAACCTGATCCCCACCCATTAATCCAATCCGCATCCAACCGATGCCCGCCTGACACCCCCCCGCCACGCCCCTGATATCCACCTCCCCGCCTCCCGATGTCCGACATCCCACAGCCCAATGTCCCACTCCCCGCACCTACATGCCCCACTCCCTGCCCCCCAATGTCTGATTCCCTCCCCCTGCACGTCTGGCTCCCTCCCTCCCAATGCCTGCAAACCACCCCCCCATGTCAGACACCCCGCTTCCCCGATGTCCGACTTGCCACTTCCCTAAATCCGCCTCCCAATATCCATCTCCTCAGCTCTCCAATGAACTCCCCCTAATGTCCACTTTACCATCTCTGCAATGTCCACCTTCCCACTTCCCCAGTGCCCAGCTCCCCAATGTCTGCCTCCTCATATCCCCAGGACAAAGCAGCCCCGCTTGATTGCTCCTCCTTCCACAAACATTCAAACACTCCACCACCGACGAACAGTGACAGCCGTGTGTACCATCTACAAGATGCACTGCAGCAACTCACCAAGGTTCCTGAAACAACACCTTCCAAACTCACGACCATTACCGTCTAGAAGGACAAGAGCAGCAGATACCTGGGAACCTCACCACCTGGAGGTCCCCTCCAAGTCACTCACCACCCTGACTTACATAGAACATAGAACAGTACAGCACAGAACAGGCCCTTCGGCCCTCAATGTTGTGCCGAGCCATGATCACCCCATTTAAACCCACGTAACCCACATACCCGTAACCCAACAATCCCCCCATTAACCTTACACTACGGGCAATTTAGCATGGCCAATCCACCTAACCCGCACATCTTTGGACTGTGGGAGGAAACCGGAGCACCCGGAGGAAACCCACGCACACACGGGGAGGACGTGCAGACTCCACACAGACAGTGACCCAGCCGGGAATCGAACCTGGGACCCTGGAGCTGTGAAGCATTGATGCTAACCACCATGCTACCGTGAGGCCCCCATATGGATATGGAAATATATCGTCATTCCTTCACTGCTGCTGGGGCAAAATCCTAGAACTCTCTCCCTAACAGCACTGTGGGTGGACCTACACCTCAAGGACTACAGCGGTTCAAGAAGGCCACTCAGCATGATCTTCTGAAGGCAATAAATGCTGACCAAACCAGCGGTGCCCCAATGTCTGACTCCCCGCTCCACCACTGTGACACGTTCTGGTCTTGCCCCAGACTTGTCGTGTTCTGGATGCTCATCTCGAGGCCATATCCAAGGTTGTGGGAGTGAGGAAAGAGCCTTGCCCACTAGTGGCGGTCTTCGGTGTATCAAAACAGCCAGAGTTCGTCAAAGGGAGCGGGGCGGTCGCCCTGGCCTTTGCCTCCCTGATCACCCGCTGGACACTCCTGCTCGGCTGGCGATCGGCAGCACGACCCAAGGCTGCAGACAAGGCTCCGTCTCAGGGGCACAGCCAGCTATTGACCTCATGTGACCCAGGACCTTGTGAACCTGTCTGGCCCAGCTGGTGCTTGTCTGCCGTTATTCTCTGTTAGTTTCTCTGCAAGAAGGCTTTTTTCTTTATTTCAGTTGTTTTTATCTCGACCAACATGTTGGCCTGGCTATACGCACCCTCTAAGATAAGTTCTGCAATGACCGTAATCAGAACTACAGCTGCTGGTGTAATACGTGTCGAAAGGTGTGATGGTTCTTTAATCTTTGATATAAAATGTTAAAAACCCATTAAAAATAAAATACGCGGAATTACGGGGAGTGGGCCTGGGTAGAGTGCTCTTTCGGAGGGTCGGTGCAGTCTCAATGGGCTGAATGGCCTCTTTCTGCACTGTTGATTTCTATGCATTCTAAAGTGTGATTATTGCTAACTTACAGGAACGAGAAGACAGAGGGCAGTCCCACTCCAGGACTTGAACACAAAACCCAAGGTTTGCCCCCCCTGACTGCAGAACTTGAGGGCGCGGTGCATTGTCGGGGGGGGGGGGGGGGGGGCGTTTTTCGAATGAGGCATTAAACCAAGGGCACCTCTCCCCTCTCAGGTGGATTTAAAAGATCCCATGGCACTATTTATTTTAAAGAAGAACAGAAGAGTTATTTCCCTAAATATTTAGTACAAATATGTTCATCAACATCACAAAACCAGATTATCTGGTCACCGTCACTCTGCTGTTTGCAGAAGCTTGGTGTGCACATGTTGGCTGCTGTGTCTCCTACATTACATCAGTAACCACACTTCAAAAGCACATCATTGGTTGCAACGCGCTTCAACACATCTAGTGGTCACCAAAATGCAAATCTTTCATTCTTTACCAAAAAAAAGAGAACATGCCTTGTGTAAAAAAAAAAATTAATGATTTTCATAAAGTTTCTTACACCTGCGATAGGACTTTGTGCAGGGACAGCATGAGGCTACTGTCGGGATGGTATTTTACGGCTACACATCACAAACATAGTTCTCTGAATCCAGCTGAAATCCAGACACAAAGTTTACAAACTTGATACCTTGTTTACACTTTTAATTAAAGTCCCAATTTTTTTTTGATGTTTCAAATTCAAAGAAAGAAATACTTGCGTTTCAACAGCATCTCTCATGAGCTCAGTGCATCCTGAAGTGGTTTACAGCCAGGTATTTCTGAAATGTAGTCACTGTTGGAGGACGCACGGTAACCACACAGCCAGGTCCCACAGACAATGACCAGGTAATCTGTTATAGTGATATTGATTGAGGGATGGATATTAGCCAGGAAAGAGGGAGGCAGTTCACAGAGGGTTGACTATGATGATTCCTGGTGAGGAAGGATTGTCTTAGGAGCAAAGGTTAAACAGTTTGGGACTCTACTCATTAGAATTTAGAAAAATGAGAGGTGGTCTCATTGAAACATATAGGGGGCTGGATTCTCCGCCCACCTATGCCGAAATCGTGTTCGACGACGGGGCAGAGACGGCGAGGAAATTGGGAACAGCGCTGGTTTCACTATTCTCCCACCCCCCCAGAATCGGGTACACTGAGTATCCACCGCCTGAGGCCATTGCCTGAGGCCCGCCCCCCTATTCTCCATCCCCGACGCTGTGTTCCTAGTATGTTCCTGTCGTTTGGGGAACTTGCGAGGTGGCTGCAGACTCAGTCCGCGGCTGCCTCAGTCGGGGGGCGGGCCGTTCGGAGGGCAGGGTGGGCCTCATTCGGGACTGGGGGCTATGTGTGCGGGCAGTCCGGGTCGGGCAAGTGGCCGATCGGGGGCACTATTTCTGCGGTCCAGGTCCGCGGGCTGTGTCCGCCATGGGGCGGCTGCCAGAGGCCGCCGCCGTGCGCTTGCACGGCCTCTGACCCGGAAGTGCGGGGTGCCGTATCAGCAGCTGCGAGCTCCATGACAGCTGCCTGCTAGCCCCCTGCAAGGCTATGAATCTATGGCCTTTTGACACCAGTTTGTCTGGCGTAAAAGACCACAGTTTTCACGGTGGCATGGGGACATAGTCCCGAAAGTGGAGATTCCAGCACAGGATTCTTATGGGGCTTGACAGTGTAAATGCTGAGAGGATGTTTCCCCTCACGGGAGAGTCTAGGACCAGAGGTCAGAGTCTCAGAATAAAGGGGAGCCAATTTCAGACTGAGATGAGGAGGAATTTCTTCTCTGAGAAGGTTGTGAGTGATTGGAACTCCTTGTCACTGAGAGCTATGGGGGCAGAGTCCTCTTGTGTATATTTAAGGCTGAGATTGATAGATTTGTGATCAGTAAGGGGATCAAGGATTATGGGAAAGGACAGGAAAGTGAATGTGAGGAATATCGCATCAGCCATGATCCTATTGAACGTAGCAGGCACGGGTTCAGCTCAGTTGGGTGGACATGTGGTTCATGCTGCAGAGCGAGGCCAGCAGCGCAGGTTCAATCCCCGTACCGGGCTGAGGTTATTCAGGAAGTCCCCTCCTTCTGAATCGTTGATCCTGAGAAACTGCTTAAGGAGAACATTTTAAAGCGGAATTAGGATAATTGTCCCAAAGTGGAAACACATCTTCTGATGCAAATTAGAGTGGACTCTGGACATTCTGTACTGACGAAGATTCCTCAGTACACGACGGTACATTAATGTTAAGAAAAGGAATTCCAAAATGCTGTAGAAGGGTGCTGGGATGTCATAGAATTTACAGTGCAGAAGGAGGCCATTCGGCCCATCGAGTCTGCACCGGCTCTTGGAAAGAGCACCCTACCCAAGGTCAACACCTCCACCCTATCCCCATAATCCAGTAACCCCACCCAACACAAAGGGCAATTTTGGACCCTAAGGGCAATTTAGCATGGCCAATCCACCTAACCTGCACATCTTTGGACTGTGGGAGGAAACCGGAGCACCCGGAGGAAACCCACGCAAACACGGGGAGGATGTGCAGACTCCGCACAGACAGTGACCCAAGCCGGAATCGAACCTGGGATCCTGGAGCTGTGAAGCAATTGTGCTATCCACAATGCTACCGTGCTGCCCCTGACCAGTCCAAAGACGTGCAAGTTAGGTGGATTGGCCATGATAAATTGCCCTTAATAACCAAAAATGTTAGGAAGGGTTATTGGGTTACATGGATAGGGCCGAAGTGAGGGCTTAAGTAGGTTGGTACAGACTCGATGGGCTGAATGGCCTCCTTCTGCACGGTACATTCTATGTTCTATGAATGTCTTGTTTCAATCTTGCTACCACTGGGTGGAGCTATTGTAGTCAATGAGGAGTCTGAAAACGTGCAGATTCCACACAGGCAGTGACCCAAGCCGGGAATGGAACCTGGGACCCTGGCGCTGTGAAGCAACAGTGCTAACCACTGTGCTACCATGCTGCCCGTAGTATTTTATTTCCTATTCACAGCTCAGAATTACAGCACCTGAGCAACAATCCAAGTCCCAGCCGGGACCATCCTGAAATTCCGGCTCCTTCCTGGTTGCTCTGGTGGGATTTGTCCTGACACTAGCTCCCTGCTCCAGAGGTGGTCTAGATCCTTGCGCACCATCCATTCTCGGGTGGCTTTTAACCCGCTGTTGGTCCTCTGGCACTCAGCGGGAGAGCTCGTATTCCACGAGCCCCACGAGGAGGTCAATCGAGTTGTCCCTGTGGGTCTCATGGGGGTTATAACATTCCCACTCCCGAAAGTCCGTAAGTCCCTCTGTTGTAGGGAGTGGAGGAGATTGTCTTCTCCTCTTTGCCTGTGGTCGTGCCTCCTTCAGGTGCAACAGGTGATTAAGAAGGCAAATGGAATTTTGTCCTTCATTGCTAGAGGGATGGAGTTTAAGACTAGGGAGGTTATGCTGCAATTGTATACGGTGTTAGTGAGGCCACACCTGGAGTATTGTGTTCAGTTTTGGTCTCCTTACCTGAGAAAGGACGTACTGGCACTGGAGGGTGTGCAGAGGAGATTCACTAGGTTAATCCCAGAGCTGAAAGGGTTGGATTACGAGGAGAGGTTGAGTAGACTGGGACTGTACTCATTGGAATTTAGAAGGATGAGGGGGGATCTTATAGAAACATATAAAATTATGAAGGGAATAGATAGGATAGATGTGGGCAGGTTGTTTCCACTGGCAGGTGAAAGCAGAACTGGGGGGCATAGCCTCAAAATAAGGGGAAGTAGATTTAGGACTGAGTTTAGGAGGAACTTCTTCACCCAAAGGGTTGTGAATCTGTGGAATTCCTTGCCCAGTGAAGCAGTTGAGGCTCCTTCATTAAATGTTTTTAAGGTAAAGATAGATAGTTTTTTGAAGAATAAAGGGATTAAGGGTTATGGTGTTTGGGTCGGAAAGTGAAGCTGAGTCCACAAAAGATCAGCCATGATCTCATTGAATGGCGGAGCAGGCTCGAGGGGCCAGATGGCCTACTCCTGCTCCTAGTTCTTATGTTCTTCTGTTGTGGGGCTGGGTCATTGGCATTTCCTGGCGAGAGCACCGTCCGACAACTCGGCTGTCTGAGTCGCTAGGGTGGGTCCTGAATCCTCCACTTCACACATCTCAGTGTCGGGACTCCTAGGGGGTGATGTCCCCAGGTCCTCTTGTGTCAGGCCAGTGAGGCTGGGAGACGGTTTCTCTGGTTGGGTTTGTCCTGACACTGACTCCCTGCTCCGGAGGTGGTCTACGTCCTTGCACACCATCCGTTCTCGTGTTTTTATTGAGTAAGATACTGGACCAAACTGTTTTACCATGGTCCTTGGGGCTACTGGGCACAGTCTCCGATGTTTCAGATGTATACAGCGTCCCCTAGTTGGAAACATCTGCCCTGCGTTCGTTTGCTTTAATACAGCCTCTGAAGGTCCTGTCTCCTTTCTACTTTTCCGCTAACATCAGGGAACGTTAAGCTAAGGCGGATTCTGAGCCTCCGGCCCATCAACAGTTCAGCCGGTGCCACTCCAGTCAAAACATGTGGTGTGGTGTGGTAGCTGAACAAAAAGCGCATCAGCGTTGTCTCTACGGACCCCGTGGCCTGTTTCCTCAAGCTCTTCTTCAAAGTCTGCAGTGCTCCTTCAGCAAGACCATTTGAGGAAGGAGGTGTCGGGCCGTTTGTATGTGCTTCACCCCATTTGTCTTCAAGAAGCATGTGAACTCTTCGCTAGTGAACGGGGTCCGTTGTCCGTGACTAATTCCTCTGGGATGCCATGCTACTGAAAGAGTCATTCTTTCTCGTCAGTGGCCTTTGAAGTGGTGGATGGCATTCGATGGATGTCTAGCCTTTTGGAATGGGCATCCACTATCAGCAAGAACATTGAGCCCTGAAACGGTCTGGTAAAATCTGCATGTAGGGGCACCCAAGGCTGGCCCAGCCATTCCCCTGGGTGGAGGGGTGCAGCTGGTGGGAGATTCTGATGTTCCTGGCATGTGATGCTTTGCAGGGCCAGTCACTCGATCTTGCCATCCAGGCCTGGCGACCAAATGTAGCTCCTGACTAGTATTTTCATCTTTGCGTGGGTTTCCTCCGGGTGCTCTGGCTTCCTCTCACAGTCCAAAGATGTGCCGGTTAGGTGGATTGGCCGTGCTGAATTGCCCCTTCGTGTCTCGCGATGTGCAGGTGATGTGGATTGGCCATGATCAATGCGGGGTTACGGGGATAGGGCAAAGGAGTGGGCCGAGGTAAAGTGTTCTCTGGGAGGGTCGCTCCAGACTTGATGGGCCGAATGGCCTCTTTCTGCACTGTCGGGATTC
The DNA here is from genome assembly GCF_902713615.1 of Scyliorhinus canicula. Classification (NCBI taxonomy): domain Eukaryota; kingdom Metazoa; phylum Chordata; class Chondrichthyes; order Carcharhiniformes; family Scyliorhinidae; genus Scyliorhinus; species Scyliorhinus canicula. The sequence continues at coordinate 138,324,202 of NC_052160.1, forward strand.
TATGAAGCTATTCAGAGGAAGCTGCTTACTGTAAGTGATTTCACTCTTAAAGCTGCTGTGGAGGTTGCAAAAAAAGAGGCTTCACAGGGGCTGGAGCAAAGAGCCACAAAATGGAGGCCATCAGAAATAAGGCTATAAGGGTACAACCATGTCATCAATGTACACAGGTTGGACACTCAGCGGGAGAATACAGCAGTAGAGAAAATACATGCATGGCCTGTGGCAAGAAGGACCATATTGCCAAAGTATGCTGTGTTTAGCAAACATCACCAACACCAAGGATGTGCAAGAAGAAAAATACACCCAAGCAGACTAGTCGTGTCTGTCTATGAGCTAGTAGACAAAGTTTAAGACCACTCAGAAGTCGACGCACCCATTGTGTTCTCTATTTTGCTTCACCTGGATGGCTTGGATGCGTCGTGATGAATAAAGAACACAAAGCTTTGTTAACAAACAAAACTATAAATTTATTGCACTGCTAACTAAGATTCGTTCACATTCCCAAAGTAGAAGGTTTCTATATCAAACTATGCTATCTATAACTGCAGAACACTCAAGTACACAATTGCTCCCTCTCTCATGCCTCACTGTCTTCTGTCTGTCTGTTCTCTTCTTCTTCATCATCTGACCCACAAGGCTTAACCCCATCCCTTATATACTTATGGAACTAGTTCCTTCTAGTGGCTGTCTGTATACATTTCATGAACCCTTGCATTGCCTTCATTTTTGGAGCTGAAACTTGTCGGTGCAGGGAGATCTAATGTTTTTGGGCATATCCAAAACTTGAGGGTCATAAAATCAAAATGGAAGTGGAAATGGGTGCTGCTGGCTCATTGATATCTGAGGCAATTTATAATCGTAAGTTGAAGCATCTGCCTTTCAAACTGTCAAATATTATCTCAAGGGCATACACAGAAGAGGTAGTACTGTTAAAAGGATGCATTATGGTGAAAGTGAAGTAAATGGACAGATGGCGGAGTTGCCTCCTGATGTTGTCCATGGAAATGTTCCTGCTTTACTTGACAGAGCATGGCTGACAAAGCGTAACTCAATGGAGGAGCAATAAATCAACTGGTGGAGTCCAAGAACAACCTACAACAACTCCTGGAGAAGAATGAGAAGGTATTCGAAGATTCACTAGGCCCTGTGATCGGAATTGAAGTTCAACTGAAAATAAATACACCAAAATGTCTCAAAGCTAGAACCTTACCATACGCCATCAGGCCAAAAGTCAAAGAAGAACTAGAAAGACTTGTCCAAAAAGGAGTCAATGAACCAGTTGCTACAAGTGATTGGGCAACATGATTTGTTCCGCTATTGAAACGCAATGGCTCAGTGAGAATATATGGAGACTTCAAAACTGTTAACCCGGTACCAATCACTATTTGCTGCCGCTGATTAAAGATTTGTTTGCTGGATTTCTGGAGGGCAGAAATTCTGCCTTGGCTCCCATTCAGTCAAAATTAGAAAAGACTTTCGAAACGGTAAAGGTGCATGGTGCGGCAGTTAAAGGCATGGAGACGGTGTTTTCAAAACACAGTGAACAAATTGCCTCGCTGGAGACTGAGACCTCCCTGATTGCCAGTGCTAATAAAGCCAGTAGAACCGCTCCAGGAGGCAGAATGTCAGAATCGTGGCATTTCTGCCGGGTGTGAAAGGACCAATCCCCACAGAGTACTGTTTTGGGAAGGTGGTGAGGGAGGGTGGAACGAGCCCATCGGACAATCTGACAGAAGCTCAGATCTAACAAACCACAACGGGCTGTTATTGCACAGTTCTAGGGGAAAGAATGGGTCCTGAAATGAGTTCAGGAGCATCGGGAATATAAGTGGGAAGGCCACGGCACAAGACGTTGGAGCGGAACTGGCAAAGAAGAGGGTTGCGTTTAACAAGGCCAAAGCTACCCAGTGACAGACTAGAGATTGGTTTGGGGTATTGTAATAGGAGGTTGAATTGGGTCCTATTCTGGATTAGGAGGTGCGGAGTGAGGCTCTTTTCATTGTAAACTCCACGTACTCCTGTACTCGGCTCAGCTTGATCCAGTTCAAATTGGTGTTTAGCGCTCATCTGACCAAGGTGTGGATGAATTTTTTTTTTTGAGTGGTGGACGACAGCTGAGCGCCCTGTTCTCAGGGGCTGGCTAATCGTACTCATGTTCTGGGAGTGTCCCAAGCTGTTAAGCTTTTGAGTCTCTTTCTTCAACACCATGTCAAAGATTCTTAATGTTAATCTAAGCTGATGGCCATTTTCGGGGTCTCAGACTCGTCGGCACTGAAATGAAATGAAATGAAAATCGCTTATTGTCACGAGTAGGCTTCAATGAAGTTACTGTGAAAAGCCCCTAGTCGCCACATTCCGGCGCCTGTCCGGGGAGACTGGTACGGGAATCGAACCGTGCTGCTGGTCTGCTTGGTCTGCTTTAAAAGCCAGCGATTTAGCCCAGTGAGCTAAACCAGCGCCTGCAGACGGGCAAGAAGGCGGACGTCCTCGTCTTTGCCTCATTGTGGCCCAGAGGAGAATTCTGCTTGGGTGGCGTTCTCCTACTCCGCCCAGTGCCTCGGCCTGGTTGGCTGACCTTATGGAATTTTAATCAAGGTTTTAGTCTATTGTTGGAGGGTTAAGTTCGGATGTGTCCTTAACTGTTGACTATTTTCTTTTTCTATTGTAATCTGAAACATCCGTTTTATTTATATTGTTATCAATGAAAAAGTTTCCAATAATATTTTTTTTAAATCAGAGCAACATGCAAATGCTGATGCTTTGGCAAGATTGCCGTTCTAAGTCAAGCAAGAACCTGAAGAAAATGTTGTCTACATCCTGTATTTCTCACTCATGGATAATGTACCTGTGACTTTGTGTCATGTTCAGAGATGCGCAAGAACCGATCCAGTGATGGGGAAGGTGATTGGAGTTGGTCCAAAAAAGGAACGATGACAGACATTCGCTGGAAAAATCCAGACCTCAAGCCCCACATCACACAAAGACTTGAGTTGACAGTGCAGAATGACCTTTACTATGGAGAATCTGAGTGATTAGTCCTCCGTGCTTGTGTAATAAAGTCTTTGACCAACTACATGAGGGACATCCTGGTGTGTTGAGGATGCAGGAACTGGCATGCAGTTATTTTTAGTGGCCAGGATTGGATGCTCAAATTGAAGCGAAAGTGGGGCAATGTCAGAACCTGTGCACAAATGCTTCACAGCTCCAGGGTCCCAGGTTCGATTCCAGCTTGGGTCACTGTCTGTGCGGAGTCTGCACATCCTCCCCGTGTGTGCGTTGGTTTCCTCTGGGTGCTCCGGTTTCCTCCCACAGTCCAAAGATGTGCAGGTTAGGTGGATTGGCCATGATAAATTGCCCTTAGTGTCCAAAATTGCCCTTAGTGTTGGGTGGGGTTACTGGGTTATGGGGATAGGGTGGAGGTGTTGACCTTGGGTAGGGTGCTCTTTCCAAGAGCCGGTGCAGACTCGATGGGCCGAATGGCCTCCTTCTGCACTGTAAATTCTATGATAAAACTAAGAAACATTCCACCACTGGAACCATCACATCCGTGGGAATGGCCGACACAGCCATGGCAGTGAATACACACAAACCTCCCTCAACTACACAGTTGAGGGGCACATGTTCCTAGTGATTATGGATGTGGACTCTAAATGGCCGGAAGTAGTAATTATGAAATCTACAATGACAGAACAAACTATTGAGATGTTTGACAAAATATTTGCAAGATTTTGTACACGGGAGCAGGTGGTACATGTCAGTGGTCCTCAGTTCACTTCTAAAGAGTTTGAGGACTACTTAAGAGGGAATGTTATACAGAGTTTAAAGTCAGCTCCATACCATCCTGCAACAAATGGATTGACAGAACGATTTGCACATTCGTTTAAATATTCTGATGGAACCATCAATTCACTAGACACGTGCTTTAAGATATGAACAGTGGTTTTAATCTACTTACTACAGAGCCAGCCTATTACCCGTTGAACTCTCGATGACCTGCAGGCTGGCTCTGGACAAGGGTATTTATACAGTAGTCCAGGGGAGGAGTTGTGGGCGGAGCCCTGTACAAACTCCTGAGCATTCCCAGAGCTACTCGCCCTAGTGGTCGAATAACGCTACTGCGCTTACAATGGTATTGGTAAATACAGTGTGAATTACTAAGTTACATTCACCACATATTCCATCAAGGTATTAAAGGACCATGATACATTGGCAAGAAGAGTGAACAAATTCTTAATGTCTTACTGGAGCACTGCACACACAACAAGCCAGAGTTCCCCAGCAATGCTGCTGTTCAAAAGGACACCGAGTACAAAGTTTAATTTGTTTTTTTATAAATGTATTTTATTACAAACACGTGCCAAAATAACAGTAACATACAACAACACATTCCACAATCTCTCAGTCCATGGTTTGTGCAATTTTTCCCCTTTACCCTCCCCGCCCCCCCCCCCCCCCCCCCCCCCTCCAATACCCTGCAATGAACAGTTCCTCAAACATTGTCAGGAACAGTCCCCATCATGTCTCAAAGCCCTTCCCCGGGCCCCTCAACTCAAATTTGACCTTTTCCATCTGGAGAAAGTCATCCAGGTCCCCAGCCAAGCCGCCACCCCCGGTGGTGTATCCGACCTCCAATTCAGCAAGATCCTTCGCCGGGCAGTCAGAGAGGCGAAGGCCACAACATCTGCTCCCTTCCCCTCCAGCAGCTCCAGCATTTCTGATACCCCAAAGTTCACCACTATTGGGTCCAACCTGACCTCCACTCCTACAATTTTAGATAATGTCCCAAACACCACTTCCCAGTATCTCTCCAGCCTCTCGCAACCCCAAAACATGTGTGCATGATTCGCTGGCCCTCGCCCACACTTCTCGCACTCATCGGCCACCTCTTGAAAGAACCAACGCTTCTTGCCTGGGTCACATATACCCTATGTAACACCTTGCACTGAATCAAGCTCATCCTCGTGCGAGAAGAGGTTGAATTCACCACATGAATCGCCTCACACAGTTTGATTTGTTGATACCACCTGACACTTAAGAGATTATAAGGCCATAAGAAACAGGAGTAGGCCATTCGGCCCCTCGAGACTGCTCCATCATTCAACAGATCATGGTTGATCGAAAGACATCCTTGTGTCCACTTTCCTGCCATTTCCTCGTTACCTTTGATCCCCTCACTGATCATGAATCTATCTATCTCAACCTTAAATATACACAAGGACTCTTTTGCTATTGCTCTCTGTGACAAGTAGGACTAAAGACTCTCAACCCTCTGAGAGAAACAAATTCCTTCTTATCTCAGCCTTAAATTGGTACCTCTTTCTTATGCCCTCTGGTCCCAGCCTCTTGAGATGAAACATCCTCTCAACATTTACCCTTCAAACCTCTTTAGAGTCCTATGTTTCAATGAGATCACCTCTCATTCTTCTAAATTCCATCAAGTAGAACCCCAACCTGTTTAACCTTTGTTCATAAAACAATCCTTCCATACTTAGGATCATCCTAGTGAACCTTCTCTGAACCAATAAAATAATATACTTCCTTAAATAAGGGGCCAAACTGCTCACATTACTCCAGATTTGGTCTCACCAGTACCTTGTACAGTTCCAGCAGGACTTCCTGATTCTTATACTCCAACCCCCTCAAAATAAGGGCCGACATTCCATTAACCTTCCTAATTACCTGTTGCTTCTGTGTGCTGGCTTTCTGTGTTTCATGCACAAGTACCCCCAAGTCCTGGTGTTGCAGCTTTCTGTAGTTTTTAGGATTGTTCTCACTGGAGTTCAGAAGAATGAGGGGGGATCTCATAGAGACTTATAAAATTCTAACAGGACTGGACAGGGTAGATGCAGGGAAGATGTTCCCAATGATGGATGTGTCCAGAACCAAGAGTCTGAGGATTCAGGGTAAACCATTTCGGACAGAGATGAGGAGACATTTTTTCACCCAAAGAGTGGTGAGCCTGTGGAATTCATTACCACAGGAAGTAGTTGATGCTAAAACATTGAATATATTCAAGAGGCGGTTGGATATAGCACTTGGGGAGAATGGGATCTAAGGCTTTGGGGAGAAAGCAGGATTAGGCTATTGAGTTGGATGATCAGCCATGATTGTGATGAATGGCGGAGCAGGCTTGAAGGGCCAAAAGGCCTCCTCCTGCTCCTATCTTCTACGTTTCAATGTTTTTTTGTAAACTGTTTGTATCCCTCTCACAACTTGCCTTTCCACCTATTTTTGTGTCATCCTCAAATTTGGCTACAATACATTTGCTTCCTTCCTCCAAGTCATTAATATATATTGTGAACAGTTACACTCCCAGCGCTGATCCCTGTGGAACTCCACTGGTTACAGGTGACTAACCTGAAAAATTAATTCTTATCCCCAAATGACAACAACAAGCACAGATTTCTAAGTGGGAACAAAACTCTAAAAGGTGAGTATTAACTCGAGGGGAGCGAGTGTTAGCAAGGAGCTACATCGTCAATGAGAAATGGGTATCTGCTGTCATCCTAGTAAAAACAGGTCCAATATCATTCAGCATACAGACAGGTGATGAAAGATTTTGGTGGCATCATACTGACCAACTACTAGCTTCACAAAGTGAAATTTTTGAAACTTCTGAAGAAGTATTTCCATCGGAAAACCTAAACAGTGATACTTCTGAGCAGAGACCAAACACAAGGACAAATTCAGATTCTGTTACTAAAGAGACAGACACTGCAGTAACTTCCCAGGAAGTACCACCTACTGAAGGAACAGAGGATGCTTCCAAGGTCTCGAGTAGCCATGTTCCAGAATGTCCAGATAGATCCAAAGGAATAGATGTCCACCTGAGAGGCTGTCTTATTAAGTTGTACATATGTGTTTTGAGATAAGTGGGTCTGTTGTAAAAATGTTAGGTTGCTGCTGTTTGTACTAAAGAAGTAAAGGGGGAGGGGTGATATGTATTACAGAATACATCCCTGCTGGTGGAATGTCACGTGATCTGTAGTGATGTCAGCAGGGTATTTTAGCACGGACTTCAGTTCTCCATCTTGGATGTATGAACAACCGGGCGACATGGTGCCACAGTGGTTAGCACTGCTGCTTCACAGTGCCAGAGACCCGGGTTTAATTCTGGTCTCGGGTGACTGTGTGAAGTTTTTGCATTCTGCGTGAGTTTCTTCCGGGTGCTCCGGTTTCCTCCCACAGTCCAAAGATGTGCAGGTTAGGTGGATTGGCCATGATAAATTGCCCCTAAGTGTCCAAAGGTTAGGTGGGGTTATGAGAATAGGGCATAGGGCGGCAGATTGGATCGAAGTAGGGTGCTGTTTCAGAGGGGCAGTGCAGACTCGATGGGCTGAATGGCCTCCTTCTGCACTGTAGGGATTCTATGATTCTATCTCCGAATGATACTTCTCACTGTGTTTGTAAGAACCCAGTGTGGGCACCTCCATGCTTTTTCTACACGTGGAAGACTCAAAGAAATAGCTCCCTCCAAGTCACTCACCATCCTGACTTCGAAATAGATCGGCGTTCCTTCACTGTCGCTGGGTCGAATCCCTGGAACTCCCTCCCTAACTGCACTGTGGGTGTACCTATCCCACATGGACTACAGCGGTTCAAGAAGGCAGCACACCACCACCTTCTCGAGGGTAATCAGGGATGAACAACAAAAAATAAATGCTAGCCGAGCAGGAAATGCCTATGTCGCATGAAAGAAATAAAAACAAACTTCAGGAGGGTTTAAAATCCTTAAAGCTGAATCAAATCAAAGGCAGGTGAAAAACATAGGTGATATCACTTTCATCATTCTGTGGAATGCAACCCGACAAGAACTGATCTTTTGGACTAAGCTGTAGTTACAGAGTACAGCTTGCATCATGCACACACAGGAACATGGCTAGAGCATCGTGCATTTATGTTGTTAAATAGTTTTCACTTGCCAGGCTGAGATATCACTAACGACACAATGAAGAGAAACAGGAATGATATTTCTGCACAAATGAAATACTTTAATTAATTTACAGGATGTGCTGACAATGTCATTATTTTATGACCCAACCCTATGCAACTGAGCAGCGTGTCACACCATTTTAGAGAGCAGCTAAGAGTCAACATCGATAGGTCAGGAGCCAGTCCAAGTAAGAGTGACTGATAACCTTCCCTAAAGGACATTCAGGCACGTGATAGAATCCATAGACCCTACAGTGCAGTAGTTAGCACTGTTGCTTCACAGCACCAGGGACCCAGGTTTGATCCCACCTTGGGTCACTGTCTGTGTGGAGTCTGCACGTTCTCCCCTTGTCTGCGTGGGTTTTCTCCGGGTGCTCCGGTTTCCTCCCACAGTCCAAAGATGTGCAGGATGTTAAGTGGATTGTCCACGCTAAACTTCCCCGTAGTGTTCAAACGTTAGGTGGAGTTGCTGGGTTACAGGTTAGGGTGGGGGTGTGGGCTTATGTGGGGTGCTCTTTCAGGGGCCGGTGTAGACTCGATGGGCAGAATGGCCTCCTTCTGCATTGTAAATTCTATGAAGGAAGCCATTTGGCCCATCGGGTCTGCACCAACCCTCCAAAAGAGCACTCTACCTATCCCCAATTGTATCCCCTGCAACCCCATCTAACCTGCACATCTTTGGGAAATAAGCAGTAATTTAGCGTGACCAATCCACCTAACCTGCACATCTTTGGGAAATAAGCAGTAATTTAGCGTGACCAATCCACCTAACCTGCACATCTTTGGGAAATAAGCAGTAATTTAGCGTGACCAATCCACCTAACCTGCACATCTTTGGACTGTGGGTGGAAACCGGAGCACCCGGAGGAAACCCACGCCCACACGGGGAGAATGTGCAAACTCCACATGCAGTCACTCAAGGCCAGAATCGAACCCGGGTCCTTGGTACTGTGAGGCAGCAGTGCTAACCACTGTGACAATGTTACCTTTAGCATATTATTTCATTTATTTTATTAAATTTAAATTCCCCAGCTGCTGTGGTGGGATTTGAAGACATACTCCTCATCATTATTCTCCAGTAACATTACCACAAAGTTGGTGTATTCGCTGTGGCACCTCTGGATGCCTCAAGCAGAGTGTATGCTGCGTCTTCAGGCGCACATGAGCCACCCTGACCATGTAAACTACCTTGTCCCTGGGTCTGGGAATAGGGTATACAGTTTGGGGATTGGGCAGACAAGGTCACCACTCTGCCACGGTGGTGCAAACAGCAGGTCGTGACGAATTTCTTGGCCATCATATACACACTCAATGTTGTGAACATATAATCTGCCAAAAACTGGCTCACATGCAAATTTGGGGCTTCAAATTTTGGCGCCCGTTCTCTTCAACACCATCTTATGCTGATTTATTGTTTAAATCAATAACATAAAACTAGAAATAACATCCAGTATATAACACATTGATGCAGAAATTCTGCACAACAGCTCCCGGTGGAAAATGCCGAGGGCAGGCAGCTTGCATCCAGCAAGAATCTGCCATTATTATCCAAATCCAGCAATAAATTCTCAAACCACTTGGCTTTGCCAGAATGCATTCAGTGACGCAACTCACCTGAAAATCGTGATAAAAGGTAGCAAACAATGGAGTATATACTTAATGTCAAGTTGATAAAAGCTTAGGGGTTGCGGCCAAGGAAAGGCCTTTTAAACTTTTGTGTAGCCTTCCTTCCCTCCCTCCATTTCAAACCAAGTGTGCAGAGAATCAACAATGATCTCTATTGTGAGACAGCGTGCAACATCACAGTAATCATTCACCCACAACGTTGTGGAGCCTGAGTAGGTTTGTTAGTTATTATAATGCTGACGGTACAAGGGGAAGCTTTAAATTATTCAGCAACTTTTCCAACAAAACAATACATTGTGCTTTCAAAACAAAAAAGGCATCATGCCTGATCATGAGTTGCCTGTTCAAAATGACAAGGGTTTTAAAATCACATTATAACAGGAGATTTATAACACTTGGGCTGCAGTTATGTTATCCCCTTCCTTCCTCTATCTCATAGGTTCACTGAGTGCATTGGAATTGTGCAAGGTATGTTATAGGGTGCCAGCAGCTGAGGATTTACAGGTGTATGCAGGTTAGAAATAGCACACAATGAAAATGCACCAAGGCACAAAACAAAAACCTGAAACAGGAACAAAAAAGGTTGCAAATGTCAGATTGATCGGCGTCTGAAAGGGAAAAGTGGAAAAAACTTGAGTGAAAAGTACAACCATGGTTCCCACATCATGTAGGATAATTACATCATTGCATAACAAATTTATATCTGGCCGAATAAGCAGCACATTCATTACTGACAGCAGAGGCCAAACCTTGTTCTCAAATACTAACTTCTTTGCTATTATCCAGAAATCATGGCATGTACAAACACAGATTAACATAAGAGCCACAATTCACAGGCCAGAGAACCTGTTAAGTTTGTTTTTGCCTACATGAAAATGACTACTAAATCCTTAAATAAGCCATTTAAACATTTCCAGGTGTACTCCTGTCTTTTCTAGAATGGATGTCTGGTTAAATTTATATTATGTTTCTGAGAGACAGGTTCAAGTTACAGAATCAGGCAGTGCCGTAAAGGCCCTTTGGCCCATCGAGTCTGCACCGGCACGTGAAAACCACCCGACCTACCTACTTAATCCCATTTGCCAGCACTTGACCCATTGCCTTGAATGTGCCAAGTGCTTATCTAGGTACCTTTTAAAAGATGTGAGGCAACCCGCCTCTCCCACCCTCCCAGACAGGGCATTCCAGACTGTCACCACCCTCTGGATAAAAAAAGATTTTCCTCACATCCCCCTAAAACTCCAGCCACCACCTTGAAGTTGTGCCGCCTTGTGACTGACCCTTCAACTCAGGGGGGGAAGAATTGGGGATATATATAAGGGGCTGGGGGAGTAGGGAGGCGAGCGGGTGGTGAAGTTCAAGGAGAAATGGGAAGCAGAGTTGGGAATGGAGATCAATTGGGGAGTATGGAGTGAGGCACTATGAAGGGTAAACGGGACCTCCTCTTGTGCAAGGATGAGCCGGATACAGTTTAAGGTGGTGCACAGGGTGCATATGACTCGGGCGAGAATCAGTGGGTTCTTTCAGGGGGTAGCAGATGAGTGTGAAAGGTGTGGGCGGGGGCCAGCGAATCATGCGCACATGTTTTGGAGTTGTGAAAAATTGGGAAGATTCTGGGCGGGAGTGTTCGCGGTCTTAGCCAGGATAGTGGAGGAGGGAGTGGGACACGGACCCTTTGGTGGCGATATTTGGGGTTTCAGAGAAGCCGGAGCTCATGGAGAGGAGGAAGGCCGATGCTGTGGCCTTCGCCTCTCTGACTGCACGGCGACAAATTTTGCTGGAGTGGCGGTCGGCATCGCCACCGGGGGTAGCAGCATGGTTGGCTGACCTGTATGACTTCCTGCGGTTAGAGAAGATAAAGTATGAGTTAAGGGGCTCAGCGGGGGGGGTTTGAGAAAAGGTGGGGGATGTTTGTGACCGTGTTTGAGGAGCTGTTCCTCACAGGGGGTGGGGGGGGGGGGGTGAAAAAGGAGAAAAATCTGTACAAACTGTATAGTTGATTGTTGGGAAGAATGTTTCCCGGGGTGTTTATTTGCTGTAACCTACTTTAATACAAGTTTGAATAAAATACGTTTTTTAAAAAACTGTCACAAGTAGGTTTCAAATGAAGTTACTGTGAAAAGCCCCTAGTCGCCACATTCCGGCACCTGTTCGGGGAGGCTGGTACGGGAATTGAACTGTGCTGCTGGCCTGCCTTGGTCTGCTTTAAAAGCCAGCTATTTAGCCCTGTGCTAAACCAGCCCCGTGCCTTCCAAATGGAGTTAGATTCTCGCCTTCAGAATATTCTCCAATAGTTTCCCTACCACTGACGTGAGACTCACTGGTCTCTAGTTCCCTGGCTTAACTCTACAAAATAGTAGTTCTCCATACCTCGCGCACCTCCCCCGTGGCCAGAGAGGAATTAAAAATTTGGGTCAGAGCCTCTGCAATCTCCTCCCTTCCCTCCCATAACAACCTGGGCCATAATTCAACAGACCTGCAGATTTGTTCACTTTAAAGCCTGCCAACACCTCCACTACCTTGTCACTCCCAATGTCAATTTGTTGAAGAATTTCGCAGTCTCTCTCCCCGAGTTCCATATCTGTTTCCTCATTGTTTTGGGTGAAGATGCATGTGGAGTATTCGTTCCACATCCTACCAACACGGTAGCACAGGGGCAGCACGGTAGCACAAGTGGATAGCACTGTGGCTTCACAGCGCCAGGGTCCGAGGTTCGATTCCCTGCTGGGTCACTGTTTGTGCGGAGTCTGTACGTTCTCCCCGTGTCTGCGTGGGTTTCCTCTGGGTGCTCCGGTTTTGTCCCACAGTCCAAAGATGTGCAGGTTAGGTGGATTGGCCATGCTAAATTGGCTTAGTGACCAAAAAGGTTAAGAGGGGCTATTGAGTTACGGGGATTTGGTGGAAGTGAAGGCTTAAGTGGGTCGGTGCAGACTTGATGGGCCGAATGGCCTCCTTAAGCACTGTATGCTCTATGTTCTATGTCCTCTGGCTCCACCCACAGATTTCCCCCTTGATCCCTCATGGGCCCTATTCTTTCCCAGGTTCTCCTCTTCCCATTGATATACTTATAAAATAGCTTGGGATTTTCCCTATTTTTACCAGACCGAGCTTTCTCACTTTGCTCTCCTAATTGCTTTCTTTTTTAAAAAAATAATTTATATTGGAATTTTTTACAGAAAATATAACAACAAACAATGAAAAGCAACAATAAAACACCATAATAACTGCAACACCCCCAAGACCGTATCAACGCATGTATCACACCACCCCCCGCCCCCCCCCCCCCCCCCCACACCCCCAAACCCAGTAAACAACAAGAGAACTTAAAAATAAATTAAATTAAATTAAAATTAAATAAACAAACATAGTCAACGTTTCCCCCCCCCCCCCCCCGTTTTTCCCCCCCCACCCCCCCGGGTTGCTGCTGCTGCTGCTGACCCAGTTCCCTATCGCTGAGCCAGAAAGTCGAGGAAAGGTTGCCACTGTCTAAAGAACCCTTGTACCGATCCTCTCAGGGCGAATTTGACCTTCTCTAGCTTAATAAAACCCGCCATGTCATTGATCCAGATCTCCACGCTTGGGGGCCTCGCATCCTTCCATTGTAGCAAGATCCTCCGCCGGGCTACTAGGGACGCAAAGGCCAGCACACCGGCCTCTTTCGCCTCCTGCACTCCCGGCTCCACCCCAACCCCAAAAATCGTGAGTCCCCAGCCTGGCTTGACCCTGGATCCTACCACCCTCGACACCGTCCTCGCCACCCCCTTCCAGAACTCCTCCAGTGCCGGGCATGCCCAAAACATATGGGCATGGTTCGTTGGACTGCCCGAGCACCTGACACACCTGCCCCGCCCCCAAAGAACCTACTCATCCTAGACCCGGACATGTGGGCCCGGTGCAGCACCTTGAATTGGTTGAGGCTAAGCCGCGCACATGAGGAGGAAGAGTTAACCCTCCCCAGGGCATCAGCCCATGTCCCATCTTCGATCTGTTCCCCCAGTTCCCCCTCCCACTTAGCCTTCAGCTCCTCTACTGACGCCTCCTCCACCTCCTGCATTACCTTATCAGATATCTTCCCCTCCCCGATCCAGACCCCCGAAAGCACCCTGTCACTCACCCCCCTCGCGGGAAGCGAAGGGAATCCCTCCACCTGCCGCCTAGCAAACGCCTTTACCTGCAGATACCTGAACATGTTTCCCGGGGGAGCCCAAATTTCTCCTCCAACTTCCCCAGGCTCGCAAACCTCCCATCAATGAACAGGTCCCTCAGCTGTCTGATGCCCGCTCTGTGCCAATCCTGGAAGCCCCCCATCAATGTTCCCCGGGACAAACCGATGGTTCCCCCTTAACGGAGCCTCCATCGAGCCCCCCACTTCCCCCCTGTCGCCTCCACTGCCCCCAAATCCTGAGGGTAGCCGCCACCACCGGACTCGTGGTATATCTCGTAGGAGGGAGCGGCCACGGCGCCGTTACCAGGGCCCCCAGGCTTGTATCTCCACAGGACGCCCTCTCCATCCATTGCCATGCTTCCCCCTCCCCCTCCATCACCCACTTGCGCACCATCGACACATTGGCCGCCCAATAATACCCCGAGAGATTGGGTAACGCCAGCCCCCCACCATCTCTACCCCGCTCCAAGAAGACCCTCTTCACCCCCTAATTGCTTTCTTAAACTCCATCCTTCACTTCCTGTTCTCCACTGATGCCTCCGCTTATTTTCTCTCCTTGTACTTGCTAAAAGCCTCTCTTTTCCTGAATATCCCTTGTCATCCATGGTCCTCTGGGCTTGTTACTCCTTCCTGTCACCCTGGAGGGAATATGTTGGGTCTGTACACTCCCCATTTCCCTTTTGAATGCTCTTCTGTAGATTTCCCCACAAGTAGTCCTTCCCAGTCTACATTGGCCAGATCCTGAAAGGGCTGGGGGTGGGGGGAGCGGGTGGGTTAAGGGGGGTGAGAAAGGGGGGTGGTGGCCGGAAGGGGGGAAGGGGGGTTGTGGTTCTCCCCCAATCCAATTCATTTTTTTTGCAACTTGTCTATTTCCTTGTCCATAACAAGCTCAAATTGTACTGTGTTGTGGTCGCTATCACTAAAATGCTCCCCCACCACTACCTCAACCACCAGTCTGGTTTCTTTCCCCTTGTTGGATCCTGATTACATTTTAAGAAATCCACTCCATCCGAGCTATGACTATGCCAATTAATGTTGGGAAAGTTGAAATCACGCAATATAATTACTCTATTGTAATTATTTTTACACACCTCCACAAATTATGCATATATTTGCTCCTCAATTTCCCACTGACTACCTGGGGGTCTTATAATAATCACCTAGCAATGTGGCTGCCCCTTTTTTATTCATAACCTCTACCCACAAAGATTCATTTGATGCTGTGGTGAATGTACATCATGTAATTCACATTGTATAGTATTGTGTCCTTGTGGGCTCTGTCTGTGAGCCGTTGCACGGCTCTGCCCACAGGGGGAGATGAGGAGCTTGTACAGGGCTCCACCCTTGGCTCCGCCCATGGCCCCTCCCACTACCGGAAGTATAAAGTGCTGCAGCCGCGTGAGCCTGCCCTCAGTTCTTCTGGTCGCAGGCAGGCTCAGTTGTAAATCTATTAAAGCCACAGTTTACTTCCTATCGTGTCTCAAGTGAATTAATGGTCACATCAGATGCCCCCTGCAAGATATCATCTCTCCTTAACTGCAGTAACTAGCCTCTTAACTAATAATGCAATGCCCCCTCCTCTTTTACCCCTCCCCTGTCTTGCCTGAAGATTCTATATCCCAGAATATTGAGCTGTCAATCCTGTCCCTACCTCAATCACTCTCTGTGCTGGCTACTATATCAGAATTCCACATGCCAATCCTCGCCCTTAACTCATCCGTTTTAGCTGTAGTACTCCTGGCCTTAATATCGAGGCCATCCAGCCGTGCCTCCTTGAAATTCAATATGGCTAAACCCCCTCTGTCTTGGTTGCGTGACTGCATTATGCTGTGTCCCTATTCTGCTAACAGTCTGTGTCCCCTCCCCCTGCCGAATTAGTTTAAACTCCTCCCAACAGCACTAACAAACCCACCTGCAAGGATGTTAGTCCTGCTCTGGTGCACATGTAGACCTTCCCGCTTTTACTTTTCTTTATTTGTTCATGGGATGTGGGCGTCGCTGGCTGGGCCAGCATTTATTGCCCATCCCTGAGGGCATTTAAGTGTCAACCACATTGCTGTGGGTCTGGAGTCGCATGTAGGCCAGACCGGGTAAGGACGGCAGATTTCCTTCCCTAAAGTTAATGAACCAGATGGGTTTTTCGGACAATCGACAATGGTTTCATGGTCATCATGAGACTTTAAATTCCGGATATTTACTGAATTCAGATTTCACCACCTGCCACGGTGGGATTCGAACTGGGTGCCCAGAGTATGACTTCTGGGTCTCTGGATTACCCATCCAGCAATAATACCACTACACCACTGCCTCCCTTTGTACAGGTCTCACCTTCCCCAGAAACAGTCCCAGTGATCCTGGAATCTAAAACCCTCCCTCCTGCACCAATTTTTAAGTCACGTATTCTTCTGCGCTAATCTCCTGTTTCTATATTCACTGGGAGTAATCCTGAGGTTAAAATCCAAGAGATCCTGCTTTTTAGACTACTGCCTGAGTTCTTGAAGCAAGACCTCATCCCTCTTTCTACCTATGTCATTGGTACCAACATGTGCCATGACCTCTACCTTATCACCCTCCCCCTTCAGGATGCCCTGCAGCCATTCAGTGACACCCGGACCCTGGCATCGGGGAGGAAACACACTATTCTCGAGCTATGTTGATGGCAACAGTACACCTATCAGTTCCCCGATTATAGAATCCCTTATTACTATTGCTCTTCCCCCCCCCCCCCCCCCCCCCCCCCCGGCCCCTCACATCTCCTGTGCAGACAGGCTACTTGTGGTGCCAGAAGCTTGGCTCTGCGTGAATTCCCTAGAGGAACCAGCTCCTTCATCAGCCTCCAAAATGGAATACCAGAGGATTCCTGAACTACCTGCCTGGTTCTCTCGGTCTTTCTGGTGGTCACCCATTCCCTTCCTTCCTCAAGTAACAAAGGGTTAATTACTATAGTTCTAGCATAGTTCTAGTGGTTGGTCTAGATAGGACACGTGATCAGCACAGGCTTGGCGGGCCGAATGGCCTGTTCCTGTGCTGTATTGTTCTTCGTTCTTTGTTGATACTTTCTGAATTAATAGCAAGAAGCCTGGAAATGCAAAGGGTGTTTAAGAATCGTAATCTGCCCTCTCGAGATAAAATAAGTAAGACATTAAAATTGTTATCCATATCGGGGAAGGGGGAGGCAGTTCATTAGCAGAGGTATTGGAAACTGTATTGCAAGACTGGCTCCTATTCATTGCACCCCACAAACGGTTCAGCTGAACGGATAATGTCCGTGGCACCCCAAGGAAAAGGGGAGTATTTGTTATTGAAGACAATGCCTTTGATTGGTAGCTTGCCAAGTAGATCCTCAACACAGATATCTGAGGAGATCAGAGATCAAAACTTTGTCTTCTTTTCTCTGAGAATAGTGATGGTTAGTTCGAGAAACGGGAAGAGTTTGGGGTGGGGGATGTTGGCTTTATTTCCTCAGGTTAGTCCCAGCCACTTGGGAGATTGCTGATGGCCTGGATTTATCGGTCCTACCTCCTGTGGGAATGACAGTGGGTGGGGCGGATAGTCTGGCGGCCCATTGTCTTTGGACTGGGAGGTGAACTCCTGCAGCAAACTATGCTAGCAAGAAAGAGTGAACCAATGTCATCTTATTGGCTTTGAATATCACAAGGAGTAACAGAAAATTGATTGCTTCCTACTGAAAACTGTTCATTCAGATGAAGTTTCACATGAATTGATTGGGTTGCAGTTAACCTTTCCTGGACAATACTCATCAATCCACAATTTGAAAACTACAATACTCCTGGCTGCAGCAGCTAACAATAACCAGTGCACACAACGAGTGTTCTTACTTTTATGGTCTCTAGGCTACTCAACTGTTTAACTAGATGTTGGAGGAAAGTATTTGAAAGTTTATACGGACAACAGGCCCAGTTACTGAAGTGACCAACGGTGGAAGACCCAATAGTCTATCTAATGCAGACCCACAACTGCACCAGTGATATATAAGGACCCAGTCTTCCGTTATTAATGAATAAAGGCTCATTTATTTGCAGTTACTGCGTCGAATTATGTTATTATATTACATTACAAGATTGTAGCAAAGTTTTAAGGGTAACATCCCAAGATTGCATTGTTTTTCCATTAAAACCTGCCAGCCTCTGGCCTTGACTGGTTGTAAGGACAGTCAAAGCCATTTTTATAAAGATTATCTATCTTTACTCAAAAATGTAACTGTTTCTGGAACAAGGAAGTCTTGACGTATTGATATGATGGACATGAATACATTGTATACAATTACTTTGGGTTTCCTGGCTATACAACTAGGGATGGCAAGTATGTGGATGATTACGCTCCTGTGATATGCCTCGGGGCAAAAGAAGCTAAATGGGTGCAAATAATTCCTGCGCTTATTCGCCACTCTGGAATAAAGCTAGGCTATGGATAAGGGCGAGGAGAAATCTAAAATAAAAGTACTTAACCGAGGCGGGCTGACCTTGGTGAATTGAAGGGAGTTCTGATCCTGATAAATTGGAGTCAGAGACCAGAAGGCAAAAGTGCAAAGGAGCGATTGGCAAACCTTAAAAAGGCGATAGTTCTGGTGGAGCCTAAACACATTCCCACAGGTGGCAAGGGAGGGCAACAAAAGCCCGAGCTGCCAGGATGGCGCCGCACTTAAGGATGACAATAACCATGTTGTTTTTCTATGCTGAGTCAGTTGTAGTAAAGATTTGGTTACTTAACCTATCATCAGCCAGAAGCTAAACAGCCTACAAAAATAACAATTGACATTGATTTTATTATACGTTAAATATAAATTGTACAAAGCAAGGTAGTGTTAAAATGAACACAGGACAACACTTGTCAAAGATTCTTAAATGCCTGGTGGATTACATCACCAATTGGGAGAGCTGATATGCCCCTCCCAGTTAAGTCAGTAGTCCACAACTCCTTATAGTGCTTCTGGGATCTTGTTGCAAACAAATTGACTTACCCTTGTCCTTGGTCACAACATTTCTGAAATTGCGGTTAAGTGTTTTGGGGATGGCAACAGTGGTTTTGTTAATGGGTTGGGAATGCAAAGAAAGGAATAGGACATAGAATAGAACATAGAACATACAGTGCAGAAGGAGGCCATTCAGCCCATTGAGTCTGCACCGACCCACTTAAGACCTCACTTTCACCCTATTCCCATAACCCAATAACCCCTTCCTAACCTTTTTTTTGGTCACTAAGGGCAATTTATCATGGCCAACCCACCTAACCTGCACGTCTTTAGACTGTGGGAGGAAACCGGAGCACCCGGAGGAAACCCACACAGACACGGGGAGAACGTGCAGACTCCGCACAGACAGTGACCCAGCAGGGAATCGAACCTGGGACCCTGGCGCTGTAAAGGCACAGTGCTATCCACTTGTGCTACCGTGCTGCCCAATTGTCAGCATTTCAGATTGAAAAGTTGCATTCAGTTTCAACAGAAGTCCGGAAATAAAAGAAGCTAGCGCCCGTAAAAGCGACCACATTGATGTTTATTTCCATGAAGAAACAGGGTCATTCAGGAAAATATTTAAAAAAAATAAATTTAGAGTTGCCAATCTATTTTTTCCAATTAAGGGGCAATTTAGCAGGACCAATCCACCTACCCTGCACATCTTTGGGTTGTGGGGCGAAACCCAGATTCAGGAAAATAAACCTACCATTCTTACGCGGGTCTATGTGGGTTCCAGTCCTATCACCACTGCTTTGGCTTTGAACTGTCCTCTGAAGTGGCTTGTCTAGACATTGATGGATGGAAAATAAAGTCTGGCCCTGCATACCCATTTCCCGATAATACATTGACAGGCTGTGTTTGGTGGGGTACCGCAAGGAGCAGTAATTGGGCCCCAGCTGTTTACAATATATGTATCAATGGCAAGTATGTGGATGATTACGCTCCTGTGATATGCCTCGGGGCAAAAGGAGCTAAATGGGTGCAAATAATTCCTGTGCTTATTCGCCACTCTGGAATAAAGCTAGGCTATGGATAAGGGCAAGGAGAAATCTAAAATAAAAGTACTTAACCGAGTCGGGCTGACCTTGGTGAATTGAAGGGAGTTCTGATCCTGATAAATTGGAGTCAGAGACCAGAAGGCAAAAAAGCAAAGGAGCGATTGGCAAACCTTAAAAAGGCGATAGTTCTGGTGCAGCCTAAACACATTCCCAGAGGTGACAAGGGAGGGTAACAAAAGCCCGATGTAAAGCAAGGATTTAGACAGACTCAATGAGTGGGAAAGAACATGGAAGATGGGGCTGGTGAAAATGAAATGAAATGAAAATCGCTTATTGTCACAAGTAGGCTTCAAATGAAGTTACTGTGAAAAGCCCCTAGTCGCCACATTCCGGCGCCTGTTCGGGGAGGCTGTTACGGGTTTAGCACACTGGGCTAAATCGCTGGCTTTTAAAGCAGACCAAGGCAGGCCAGCAGCACGGTTCAATTCCCGTACCAGCCTCCCCGAACAGGCGCCGGAACGTGGCGACTAGGGGATTTTCACAGTAACTTCATTGAAGCCTACCCGTGACAATAAGCGACTTTCATTTCATTTCATTTCTGATGGAATATAATGTGGGAAAATGTGGGGTGATGCATTCTGGTACAAGGAACAGATTTGAAGAGTAATTCCCAACTGATAAGAAATGAGAAACTGTGAATGTACAAAGGGACCTGGATGCCCTTGTGCATAAGTTACTGGAGGTTAACATGTAGGTGCAGCAAGTTATTAGGATGGTCAATGGAATGTTAACCTTTACCGCAAGAGGATTTGAGTACAGGAGTTGAGCTTGGTTAGACCGCACCTGGAGTATTGCAGCTTTGTTCCCCTTATCTCAGAAAGGATATTATTGCCATAGAGGGAGTGCAAAGAAGGTTCACCAGACTTGTTCCAGAGATGGCGAGACTGTCTTATAAAGAGAGATTGGGAAACTGGGTCTGTACTCTCTCGCATTTCAAAGAATGAGAGGTGATCTCATTGAAACCAACAAAATACTTGAAGGAATAGACAGGGTAGATGCAGGTAAGATGTTTCTCTTGGGTAGTCTGGAACAAAGGGGGGGGGGGGGGGGGGGGGGGGGGGCAGGATTTCAAAATAAGGGGGATGTCACTTAAGACATTTCTTTACACAGAGGGTTATGAAGCTTTGCAATTTTTTGACCTAGAGGGCAGTGGAAACTCAGTCACTGAGTATATTTAAAGTGGAGATTGAAAGGATTTCTGATTGACAATAACAGAAAGCATTATGGGAAAAGTGGGTGTAAACGGCTTTGAAGTGTCCAATCCGCCATGATCATATTAAATGGTGGGGCAGGCTTGACAGGCAGAATGGCCTACTTCTGTTCCTCTGAATTACCAAATTAAATCTTTTTTGTTCATCACAAAATTAGTACAATAATTGCCCAATAGATGACGTGACCTCAAGCCAAGTTTTTAAAAAATAAATTTAAAGTACCCAATTCACTTTTTCCAATTAAGGGGCAACTTAGTGTGCCCAATCTACCTACCCTGCACATCTTTGGGTTGCGGGGGCGAAACCCACGCAGACACGAGGAGAAAGCGCAAACTCCACACGGACAGTGACCCAGAGCCGGGATTGAACCGGGGACCTCAGCGCCGTGAGGTAGCAGTGCTATCCACTGCGCCACCGTGCTGCCTGCACCTCACGCCAAGTTAACCCAGGGTCCATTAAGGTGCTAAATTTCCATTTTAATATGTTATTAACCCCCATGTAAAACCCCCATGGCAATATTTTGACAAAGAGCAGGAGTGTTATTTCCATTGTCCCTCACTGTATTTATCCCTCAATCAACATCACAAAATACAGATTACTTGGCTGTATTACAACAGTGGCTATATTTCAAAAATACTTGATTGGCTATAAAGTGTTTTGAGGCGCCTAGTGGTCCTGAAAAGTTCCACATGAAATGCAAGTTTTCCTTTTTATTTACTCTGAAGTGGGCCAGCAAGCTGCTCGGTGATGGAAGGACAACCAGGAATGGGAAATAAATGCCAGTCTTGCCAACAAGATCCTGTGAATTAATATATTTTAAAAATGCCAAATTACCATATTCAACATTTTTAGCTCAAAATAAATCTACTTTGAATCATCAGGAAATGGCCTTCAAACCAATGGAGCCCACCTAATCAATGTATCAATGCACTGTGAAATCACAGAAGCTAGTTCAGTTTTCCAATGTTTTTTTCAGCACAGACACACATATTGATCGAACAGACAATTCCAAAATAAATGGCACATTGTTTGTCAAGTTAAAATCTGGATAATCTAACACTTTGTACAAAAATGGTTGATAAAACACCCCAGGCATCTCATCACTCTCAACGGATTTACTGATCTATTTAAATAAATACATACTGTAATGACACCCTGGGCTAGTCAATTCCAGTCCCAATTGACCCGAAGTTGCAACACAATTTAATTAACCAATAATTCTTATACCAATACCCATGTCTTTGGCCCCTGGCTGCCCAATAATTATACTCACCAGATTTGTAAATGTAAACAAATGACTGTTTATTTTTTTTTTAAAATAATTTTTATTGGAATTTTTTACAGAAAATATAAAAATATAACAACAAGTATAGCAACAAGCAGTAATATGCAACTAACAGCCCCATAACACCCACAATTCCCCCCAAACCGTAACATCACGTGTATCACACTCCCCCCACCCCCCCCCCCCAACAAGAGAACTTAACCATAAATTAAAATTAAATAAATCAAATTTAAATAAAATAAGCAAACATAATCAACTACCCACCCCCCCGGGTTGCTGCTGCTACTGTCCCAGTACCCTATCGTTGAGCCAGAAAGTCGAGGAAAGGTTGCCACCGTTTAAAGAACCCTTGCACCGATCCTCTCAGGGCGAATTTGACCTTCTCAAGCTTAATGAAGCCCGCCATGTCATTGATCCAGGTCTCCACGCTTGGGGGCCTCGCGTCCTTCCATTGTAGCAAAAATCCTTCGCCGGGCTACTAGGGACGCAAAGGCCAGCACACCGGCCTCTTTCGCCTCCTGCACTCCCGGCTCTACCCCAACCCCAAAGATCGCGAGTCCCCATCCTGGCTTGACCCTGGATCCCACCACCCTTGACACCGTCCTCACCACCCCCTTCCAGAACTCCTCCAATGCCGGGCATGCCCAGAACATATGGGCATGGTTCGCTGGACTCCCCGAGCACCTGACACACCTATCTTCACCCCCAAAGAACCTACTCATCCTCGTCCCAGTCATGTGGGCCCTATGCAGCACCTTGAATTGAATGAGGCTAAGCTGCGCACACGAGGAGGAAGAATTTACCCTCTCCAGGGCATCAGCCCATGTCCCATCTTCGATCTGTTCCCCCAGTTCCCCCTCCCACTTCGTTTTCAGCTCCTCTACTGACGTCTCTTCCACCTCCTGCATAAGCTTGTAGATATCGGATATCTTCCCCTCCTCGACCCAGACCCCCAAGAGCACCCTGTCACTCACCCCCCTCGCGGGGAGCGCAGGAATCCCTCCACCTGCCGCCTAGCAAATGCCTTTACCTGCAGATATCTAAACATGTTTCCCGGCGGGAGCCCAAATTTCTCCTCCAACTCCCCCAGGCTCGCAAACCTTCCGTCGATAAACAGGTCCCTCAGCTGTCTAATGCCCGCTCTATACCATCCCTGAAATCCCCCATCCATGTTCCCCGGGACGAACCTATGGTTCCCATGATGCTGCTGGTCACCCTTTTAAAAAAGGCCCTAGGGATAAAGATGGGCAAGCACTGGAAGAGGAACAAGAACCTCGGGAGAACCGTCATTTTGACGGATTGCACTCTGCCGGCCAGCGATAGCGGCACCAAGTCCCACTTTTTAAATTCCTCCTCCATCTGTTCCACTAGTCTGGTGAAGTTAAGCTTATGAAGAGCCCCCCCAACTCCTGGCCACCTGCACCCCCAGGTACCTGAAACTCTTCACTGCCCTCCTGAAGGGGAGCCTCCCAATTCCCTCCTCCTGATCTCCCGGGTGTACTACAAATACCTCGCTCTTTTCTAAGTTTAGCTTATAGCCCGAGAAGCCCCCAAATTCCGCTAACAGCTCCATCACCCCCGGCATTCCCCCCTCTGGGTCCGCCACATATAACAGCAGGTCGTCCGCATACAGCGATACCCGGTGCTCCTCCCCAACAAATGACTTTTTATTGATAACAAGAACTATAATGAAATAAGCAGCAAATACAACAGGTTCACTATTACCTAATTCTTAACCCCTCACTTTAACTTGCCCCCATCCTCCACACACACACACTCATGCATAAGACAGACAAACACTGAGGGGAGGAGAGGGGTAAGAATAGTAGCTAAAAGGAAAGAGAGTCTTTGTTTCATATGGTTGTCTTTAAGCACACCTTTCTTCAAAGTTAACTTTTTGATTCAGGTCTCTGTTTGCAGCCTGTAATGGGTTCTCTGTAGATTCATTCATTCAGGTTTCTGCAGGTTCAGAAATACATCAACTGGAGTGAGAGAGAGAGTGAAGGAGCAGATGTTGTCCCTGAGCTTCCAGGAGTCAACTCTGCTTTCCTTGGATCTCTGGAAATCATCCCACTCGGGCAGGATCCAATCACCTCCTGTTCGAACACTAGCAGTACCATGTACAATGCTGCAACTTCTTGAATTCCTCATTCACTTTGCTGCTTAACTTAAAGATACATGTCCATTAAACGTCTCTACAAACGCATAGATCAAAATGATAACAGCAAAAATAAACAAAGGGGAAGTAAGGGAATAAACAGGAAGCACCCTTAAATACATCCCTCCCTAAAAGGGATGAAATGTCAGGACACGGACGTTTCATTATGAGGTATGCAAGACGTAAATCACAAACACAAACCCATCCATTCTCATTGTACAAGTTCCCTTCCCAGTCTCTACATTGGTACCTAGTCAGCCCTTAAACCTGTGACAAAGGATCTGCAATCACATTACTCTTTCCAGGAATGTGTACAATTTTAACATTGATCTGTTGCAACAATAAACTCCCAACAGAACAATTTTGCAATCTGGGTTTTAACCTCCTCTATAAACACAAGCGGATTATGGTCTGCAGAGACTAAGCTTTGTTGTCATGCTGGACATATACTTTAAACTGCTGAAGTGCCAGTAACACTACCCCTGTCCTGAGGTCCCTGGCATTTCTGGCCATTTTAAAGGTCTGGATAAGTCCAGGGTGGCCAGCACCAGGTTGCCCACTAGCATGACCTTTAATCTCCCAAACTCTACTTGGTGTTCGGTGGACCACAGTGGTTTTGTTTGTTTCTGCAACATATCCAACATGCACTGTATTTCAGTCTCTAACTGAGCCAGTCTCCATAGTTTTATTCCAGATGGATGTGGCTTTATTAGTTCAGAGTTTTTTATGCCTACATCATGACAAGTTAATGAAGTGCCCCCTGATGTTTCCCTACAACTCTGTTAGTATCTTTATTAGATCTTGTCTGTTCTTGTTCTGCTGATAGATTTGCATCTTCAGTTTTAGAACTCCCTCTGATATCTTCAAACAGTGCCTTTTTTTCACTCTCTTTTTCAAAGTCAAAGGCCACGTGCTTCCCTCTGTCAGGTTTCTGACTATCCAAATCAGAGATGATCCCCTGAATGAGTTTATTCTGCATTGCTATCTCTTTCTGTCTCTCGTGTAATACAGCCAGCCTTTTCTGATCACCCAATGACTGTTTATCCAAATTGCGAGGATCTTCTGCAACCAAACTACAAGCCGTATTGTCAATGTGGAGAAAAATATTTGGTTCACTTTTCATCAATAAACACTCTTCAACCCTTTCAACTTTACAATCTCTCCTTTCCCTCCTTTCAGTGGCAAGTAAAGCTGAGGGTTCATCATCGCAAAGTTGGTTGCCTTTATGTGCACCATTCTTTGTTTTACACCTTTTACCCCTTGGTCAGAGTTTTTGTAATCACAGCTTTTAACTCTACTTAGTAATCCGGACTTTCTGTGCTTTCCACATTTCAACTGTCCGTTATAACTTTCAGAATTAGAGGATAGCATGTTGTTGGTTCTATGAACTCTCTAGTTTTTGTTAACTGATGTGGTTGCTGAATCATCGCATGGTTTTTCATCCACCTTCCTTCACATTTTCAAAAAGAATTGATCACTAATTATTTTATTTCCTTTGCTGTTTGCTTCCTTTACCTTGAAGAGGCGTTGTGGGCCTTTAAAAGGAGGCGGGTTAATCAGCCGTTCACTTGGTGTCACTTCACAGTCTTTACTGTCCTCATCCTGGATAGCTGATGACATGCTAGTGTGTACATTTCCCTACAAAACAGGCATGCTCTGGGAAATATTTACACCTGTAGTGAATCGCAATGGATTTGCTGGAAGAGGCTGGAACAACTTACTTTTAGAAAAGTCCAATTCACTTTCTTCTTTCAATTTGCTGTCTCCTTTCCTCAGCTTTGGAAGAATTACTTGTCATTTGTTCAGGATCAGTTAGTGACAGGTCTATTTAGTAGCAGTTGTTTATAATCTTCATAATCAGAAACGAAATTGGATTTTGAACTCTCGCCTCACTCTTCATCACTGCTATTACTATTAGATTCGCACACCTCTACCTCAGGATCACCTTCAGCCTTGGAGTTCTCAGAATCTGGTTCTCTAATAGATTTTGGGCCACCGGCCATGGTGGGCTCTCGCTCTCGCTCGAATGTGGTGCGGCCGGTGGATGACAGGGTAGGCCTCTCGCTGACTTCCCGGCGACCTTCACACTTATTGGGATCCACCCAAATCCCGCGAGGTGTCTGAGTCAGGATCCCACCCACAATGGGCGGGACCAAACGGCGCTTGCCCAAGTTGGTTTTAAACTGACTTTGGAGAACATACCCGGGATTCACCGGCATCGCAGAATCTACCAGCCTCCCCAGCGAGGCCGCAGTCGGGCGCCATTCAGTACTGTCCACAAGAACGTGGACCAGGCAGAACGGCACCCATGGGGTCTCCCGAACCATCATAGACCCCCTGGGTGGTCGGGAATAGTATAGGGTGGCTCCCTGGCCCTTCTCCTGGATCGTGGGCACCTTGGCACTGCCCAGCTGGCCTCTTGGCACTGCCACCCTGGAATTGCCAAGGCACTTGGGTGGCACTGCCAAGCTAGCAGGGGCACTGCCTGGGTGCCAGGGTGCGACAGTCCTAAGGGTGCCCAGGTGCCAAAGCAGCACTGCCAAGAGTCCAGGCCCAAAGGGGGCCAAGCCCACGAAAGGAGGGTGGAGGGGGGTGTTGAAGGGTGGGGGTGTGCAGGGCGGGTAGGTAGAGACCTCTGGGAAGTTGGGGGAGGTGATGGGTAGGGGTCCTGGAAGAGGCGGGGCCTATAAGTGGGCATGGGGGGTCCTGAAGAGGAGGACCTTCAGGGACCCCATCGTGGGGTATCCTCACTTGAGGGAGGGAGTAAGGCATGGTAATGCCCATGTGTGTGGGGGGTAAAATTGTCCATGGGTGGGAGTTGTGGAGGACACACAAGCTCACTTAGAGATCGGATCACCCTATCAAAATGGCCTAATCTCTGGTTCAGCTCACCATCCACTATTATCTTATCTTTCATTGAACTCTCTGAAGGGAAAACCAAATCCTTCTCTAGTATGAAAGTTTGAGTAGCACATGTGTCCCTTAAGATTGTTATGGGTTTGGCTACATCAGGTGAATATGGGGTGATTCTCCCCTCAGCCAAAAACCCTGCAAATCTCTTCGACCACATTCTTCACACCTGCTCCCACAGCAATGTTTACCTCAGTTCTCCTAAGTCCAGCTAAAGCTAGTCTGCCTTGTGGTATTCGCCACTTTTGTTCCCTTTTCAGAATCCTCCTTATGAATTCCAACAAGTCCCATGGGCTTTCCTTGAAACTTCCAACATTCTGAACCAATGTGTCCCACCTTATTACGATGGCAACACCTCGGTTTTTGAGTCTCACCTTCACCCTCAGTACTTTCCTCCCTGGTCTGAGGAGATCTCAGAGCATTCCCAGTTATCCATTCTTTAACTTGGCTACCTGCCTTCTTTTCACTCTCCCACTTTCTATCCTTCTCGAAATTCTGGGGGTTGATGGAACAAAGGTTTAAATTTATTGATCAGCTCATAATCGTCAACCATAATTGCTGCTTGTCGAGCAGTCGCCTCCATTTTGTCCTCGACTTTGGTTCTTACCATGGAAGTAGGGAATTCTTAAATTCCTCTCAGAGCCTCATAGGTAGTTGCAACTCCCAATGCTCGTACGCACCGATCAAAATTGTTCTGCTTAGCCCTTTTGAATTCGGCATCCGCCTGTCCCGACTGTCCCCTTAAATTCCAAAACTTCTGCCTATATGTTTTGGGAACCAATTCATATGCACCCAGAATAACCTTTTTTACCTCTTCATAATTCCTAGACACCCCCTCAGATAGGGAAGCATAAACTTCCTGTGGCCGCCCCATCAATTTACACTGCATGGGTAATGTCCACTTTTCATTTGGCCACTCCATTTGGGTTGCTATTTTCTCAAAAAGCCCTAAAAAATGGTTTCTGCCTCCTATTTTTGGGAGAAACTTTATAAATTCAAACATATCGCTACGTACTGGGTTCCGTTCTAAGATTAAGTTGCCCTCTAGTTCCTGGCAACCCTCCTCTAATTTCCAGTGCCTTCGACTGGAACTGTGTCTCTTTTGCTTTTTCCTCTATCTCTACTTCCAACCTCCTCGTTTCAATCTTCATGTCTTTTTCTATTTGCTGCATCTTCATTTCATTTTCCATTCTTTTTAATTCCCTCTCATGCTCGAACTACAACGGAATTCTCTCCAGCTCAATTTCCCCAACAGAAACTATCCTTGCTGCTGCCTAGACTACTTTGTGGGCTCTCCTGAGTTTTGAGCATCTCTCGCAAATTTAAATGCTGAGCAAACTCTTCAGTTATCTTCACCTTCCTCGCTTTCGCTGGCACCTCTTTAACTCACCTGTCAATTCGACTAGCTTGATTTATCAAAGCCCTTTAAAATAAACCAGACACCTGAAGAAAACCCACAGCAGCTTCCAGAGCTATCGTGTTATATCACTAGAAACCGGGGCCGGGATTCTCTCCTACCGGCGGGGTGGGGGGTCCCGGCGTGTCGGAGTGGCGTGAACCACTCCGGCGCCGGGCTGCCCCAAAGGTGCGGAATTCTCCGCACCTTTAAGGGCCAAGCCCTCACATTGAGGGGCTAGGTTCGCGCCGGAGTGTTTCCCACTCCGCCGGCTGGCGTGAATGGCCTTTGGCGCCACGCCAGCCGGGGCCGAAAGGACTTTGCAGACCGGCGTAAGTGCGCGCACGCGCTGGAGCGCCAGCGGCTGCTGACGTGCATGTGCAGGGGAGGAGGTCTCTCCCGCCTCCGCTATGGTGAAGGCCATGGTGGAGGCAGAAGAAAAAGAGTGCCCCACGGAACAGGCACGCCCGATTGGTGGGCCCTGATCGCGGGCCAGGCCACCGTGGGGGCGCCCTCCGGGGTTAGATTGCACCCCCCCCCCAGGCCCGTCCGCGCCACCAATCCCGCCGGTCAGGTGGGTGTTTTAATTCCGGCGGCGGGAGAGGCCTGTCAGCGGCGGGACTTCGGCCCATCGCGGGCCGGAGAATCGCCGCATGGGACCCGCCGAACGGCGCGGCGTGATTCCCGCCCCCGCCAAATCTTGGGTGGCAGAGAATTCGGGACATGGCGGGGCCGGGATTGACGCCGACCCCGGGCGATTGGGTCAGAGAATCCCACCACTGGTGTCTCTTTTTAATTTAGTCAGTAACCCAAACGTCGCTGTCTACTGTTTCAAAGATCTCGGACCTGAACCCCCAAATTATGTCAGGACACCCTGGGCTAGGGCACGGTCATTTCCAGCCCCACTTGACCCTGAGTCACAATACAATTGAATTAACCAGTAATTCTTATAAAAATACCCAAAGTCTTTGGCCCTTGGCTGCCCAATAATTACAGTCACCAGGTTTGTAAGTTTACTTTTTATTTAGAACATGAACTATAATCAAATATGCAGCAAATACAACCGGTTCACTACGATCTAATTCCTAATCTTCACTTTAACTTGTTCCCACCGTCTATACACACACAAGACAGACAAACGCAGAGGGAAGGAAGGGGGTAAAAAGAATAGGTAAAAGGTGGGGTCTTTGTTTCAGATTGTTGTATTTAAGCACACCTTTCATCAAAGTAGGCATTCAGATCCATGTCTCTACATTCAGCCTGCAAGTTTCCTTGTAGATTCATTCATGCAGGTTCTCTGTAATTCAGAAATTCATCAACTCACAGCCTTTCTGGGGAGAAAAAAGAAATCGAGAGAAGGAACAGGTCCTTGTTACTGTGCTTCCAGGAGTCATCTCTGCTTTCCTCAGGTCTCTGAAAACATCCCACACAGGTCAGATCCAACCAACACCTGTTACCGGGCAAAATACAGCCTTTTGCCCAATTCACTGGCCAACAGCCAATCCATTGAACGTAGAACTTCGAAAAATACACCACAGAACAGACCCTTCGGCCCACGGTGTTGTGCCGAACCTTAAGCACTGTGTCCCACCCCATCCCATCTCTCGGGTGCTGAAAAGTCTTGAGTTCTCCTGTTTGAACACTAGCAGCACCATATACTCTGTTGCAACTTCTTGAATTCCTCATCCTCTCTGCTGCTTGACCATTACGTATCCATGGATCAAAATGATAACAGCAAAAATAAATAAAAGGGAAAATAAGGGAATAAAGAGTAGTGGGTACCTGGAACTCGCTGCTGGAGGAGGTGGTGGAAGCAGGGACGATAGTGACGTTTAAGGGGCATCTTGACAAACACATGAATAGGATGGGAATAGATGGTTACGGACCCCGGAAGTGCAGAAGATTTTAGTTTAGACGGGCAGCATGGTCTGCGGAGGCTTGGTGGGCCGAAGGGCCTGTTCCTGTGCTGTACTTTTCTTTGTTCTTCGTAAACAGGAATCATAGAATTTATAATGCAGGAGGCCATTCATCCCATCGAGTCTGCATCGGCCCTTGGAAAGAGCACCCGACCCAAGCCCACACCTCCACCCTATCCCCATAACCCAGTAACCCCACCCAATCTTTTTGAACACTAAGGGCAATTTATCATGGCTAATCCACCTAATCTGCACATCTTTGGACTGTCGGAGGAAACCGGAGCACCCGGAGGAAACCCACGCAGACACGGGGAGATTGTGCAGACTCCGCACAGACAGTGACCCAAGCCGGGAATCGAACCTGGGACCTTGGAGCTGTGAAGCAGCTGTGCTAACCGCTATGCTACCGTGCTGCCCAGGAAGGACCCTGACAATACACATCAACAGATTGTAACAATGCAGCTTTCTCTTCATTCCAAACAAGAGCAAACGTTGTAGTGCAAATATATTTTAATAGGAAGAAGTCTACAATGACTGTGGCCTGACCTCCTCCAGGCTCACATGCTCAATCAAACATTCAGTAACAAAGTCAGTGGCTGGGAAAATGGTTTTCAAGAGAAAAGTCGTTCCAGTCGCAGTGAACTCCATTTGTGCAAAGCAACTCCTTCTGGCACGTTGGTTTAGATGGCCAATCAGAGAACAAAATACATTTCTGAAGCCCTGTGAAAAGTTTAAACAGCAAGATAAGAAGACTATACTAGCACTATAACAACGGTTACCGTAATACCATTACTTTGTTCAATGCTGCAGGGTTGAAATCAATTCCTTATTCATTAAACGTTATACAAAGTCTTTAATGAAAACATTTGGATGAAACCCACAGATCCAGGGACTATCTGTACAATTAAATGCATCACCCCCACATTAAAGGACATTGGGTGAGGTGAGTAAAGAGCAATTCAGATTCAAAATGGAGAGCCAGTTTAGGGCTGAGATCGTAGGGAAGTGTGCAAGAAGTCTGGATTTAAGAGACCAAGGTATGGTCCAAAATGCAAGGAAGAGTAAACAAGGTTTTCTGATTTAAAGAGACAATTTCAGTAACTAGAATTAAAATGGAACAACAGCCTTCAAATAACGCCTGATGCCATTTTATTACAGTCTGGGAATTGAGAGTTAAAGCAATTGCGAGTAGTTTGCACAGCAGCCAAGACAAAGAAATCCTAAGGGCGTTGTTGTGAAATCCGGGACTTGATTCACCATTAAAAGTGGAGAGAAAGCTTTGTGTAAAAGTATCATTTGGAAAACCTGGGCTGGATTTCAAAATGGAAACTGCTAAGGGAAAGCACAATAATTACAAGATAAGATTTTGCAGTGTTTTTTTGGCAGTGCTGTTTGGAAACGCTCATGTGACAATCATCTGGGGGGATTCTGAGGAGTGATGCACAAACAGTCATGGTTCAGCATGGAAAGTGTATTTGCCCACAGTCATCTTGCATCCTTAAAAGAGACTTTGTGTTAATGAGACCATTATAGATCAAGATGCATTTTGTAATCCATGTTAATGCTAAAACCTGTATGCACCTGTCAAGCTAAGGGGGGACAGGGAGAGAGTAAAGTATCAAAATCCAATTGTTCCATATTTAAGAAATATATTTTTCCTTGTTTTTAAAACTAATTAGTGGTCCTGTGACTCTCTTCCACCACATTTAAGAAAGAAAAGTAAATGTTACAGTCTTTGGAGCCAGGGTTCCATTCTGGAATCTTTTCGTTGAGTTAGAATCCCGCTCTTGCGGGATTTCAAAACATGGAGGGTTATTGTATGCTGATCAATAAAATTCCTTGGGATATTTTGAAACCTTGAAAGCAAGTTACTGGATGCTGAAGAGTAAAACTTGGTCTGGGATTCATTGTTAAATGGAGGGATCTGTGAATCATTAAATAAAAAGAGTTGGTGGGGCACTGAGATACTGGACAAAGGAATTGGAGTAATTGGGAGGTGTATTGGTTGGAATTCTCCAGCCGTTATCATTCTCTGTTCCCGTCAGAAATGATGGAAAAGGAGAAAGAGAAAGAAAAAGAGAAAGAAATAGAACTGAATAAATTTGAAATGCAGGAAAAGTAGAGCATTTTTCAAAGGAAATTGGAAATGGAGAAGTTGGCAATGGCAGAAAGGGAAAAGGAGAAAGAGGGAGAGTTTCAGTTTATAACGATGGCAGTTAAAAAACGAGACGCAGGTTGAGGAAGGAAGTAGCTCTAGGCATGAACCTAGTGCGGAAATGTTTAAATTTATACAAACTGTTCCAAAATTTGAAGCAAAGGATGTGGAAGCGTTCTTTATTTATTTTGAAAAGATAGCTAAACAGATGAAATGGCCAAAAGAAATTTAGACATTATTTTTACAAAGTGGACTGGTAGGTCAAGCTCGTGAAGCATTATTGTCAGAAGAGGTATCTACAGATTATGATGTAGTAAAGAAAACTATCCTTATTACGGATGCCTGAGGCATACAGGCAGAAAATTTGAAACACAAGAAAATGGCCTGGACAACTTCATATTGAATTCAAGAGGATGAAGCAAAATAATTTTGACCATTACATACGGGTGTCAAAAATATAGAGACCTTATGGAGGCCTCAGTGAGGTGACTATTTTAGAAGAATTTAAAGATTCACTTCCATTGGCTATTAGGATGCATGTTCAAGAGCAAAAGGTTAAAATTGCCAGACAGGCAGCAGAGGTAGCTGATGATTATGAACTGGTCCATAGAACCAAACCCTTTCTCCATCATCCTTTTAAAGATGAGAAGGATAGAAAGTGGGGAGGAGAAAACAAATAGTCAAGAAAGAGATGGAACAGTTGGGAATGGTCAGGAAATTTTACATCGGAAAAAGAAAGGTTCGGAGGGTGGAAGTGACACTTGGAGGCCTAGGTGTTTCCATTGTAACAAAATGGGACATATTGGGGCAGATTTGTGGAAACTAAATGGAAGTCCAGTTGCAGTCTTTACAATTACTGAACAGCACGTCTCAGTGCAACCTGCGTGGAATTGCCGGATCCAATAGAATTTTAAATGTAAGCGGGTTGTCCTCAAAGTCACGTATGTTTGTGCTTTCTGTGGTCCCTTGCACTGGGTTAAGATTCAATTCACCCGGGCGGCACGTGGCGCAGTGGTTAGCACTGGGACTACGGCGCTGCGGACCCGGGTTCGAATCCCGGCCCTGATTCACTGTAAGTGTGGAGTTCGCACATTCTCCCCGTGTCTGCCTAGGTTTCCCCTCCACAATCCCAAAGAGGTGCAAGGTAGGTAGATTGGCCACGCTAAATTGCCCCTTAATTGGAAACAAAAAAATAATCGGATACTCTAAATTTATTTTTTTTAAAGTAATATCAGCGAACATGGGGCCCAGAATGGAGGCTGGGTGATCAGCACATTCATGGGACTTGGGTTTAGGGAGGAGGTAGATCACATAGACAGGACGAGCCGGGAGAGAGTGCCGGGAGGGATAGAAAGACATGGGGCGTGATTAAATGGGAATGAAACGGAGTCCCTTTTTGGGCGTGATTAAACGGGACTCTGCTTCATTTTTGGGACTTGGCGAGGAACGGCCCACAAGTCTGCACTTAGGCTTATTTCCTGCACTAATGAGGTCAGCTCGCCGGTGCAGGAAGAGATCAGGACACCATTTAGAAATGGTGCTCAGATTTTTGGACCCCCACTGCAGCCTCCAGACCCCCCCAAAACGTAACAATTAGGAGGTCCTCGAGCCCCACCTCAGAAGGCAGGGCACTGCCGGGCCCAATCCCCAGCACAGGCACGATGCCACTTGAGCACCATGGCATTGCCAGGCTGGCAGCATCATGGTGCCAAGTGGCATTGGGAGTGCCAGAGTACCACCCTGCCCATAGCCTGACCAGGCGGGAGCCCCCGATTGCGTGGAAACCCCCACCGTCCCAGTACGCCTACTACACGTTTGTGGAAACCAGTGCTAAACGGCGCATGAGCAGGGTGTCCCTCGTCTTGGGTAACTCTGGCGAGAACATATTCAAGTGAGCTCAACTGTACATGAAATATGCAAATGTGGATTGCAACACCTCACGAGAACCTTAGATCTCACACGGCGTAACGAGCATCGTAAATCATTTACCAGCCGAGTGGGGCGTGACGTGGCCGTTGGATTGTGTCCACTAGATTAGGATTGGGGCAGATTATACTTCTTTTTGAAAAATGAAATGAAAATCGCTTATTGTCACGAGTAGGCTTCAATGAAGTTACTGTGAAAAGCCCCTAGTCGCCACATTCCGGCGCCTGTTCGGGGAGGCTGTTACAGGAATCGAACCGTGCTGGCCGGCTTGGTCTGCTTTCAAAGCCAGCGATTTAGCCCAGTGTGCTAAACAGCCCCTTGTATTTTTGACATAAACGTTTAGTTTAGTCAGTCCCACTAACATCGACGGCATTTACGATGGCTGTAAAATCCCGCCAATACCCCAGGATCCATCCCTACTTTCTGCCTAATTAGCAGATCGCATACAGGGGAGGCCTAGAATAACTGCTTTGGCTTCAACGTTCCTGGCCTAAGGAGGGAACAAATCAATCCAGTTACGCTCCTGATCACCATCCAGTAAAATGTTGAGAAAATTACACAACATTAAGATGATTGGCAAAATAACCAGAGGCAACATGAGGAAAAACCTTTTCATGCTGTGAGTTTTTGGAATGCACTGCCTGAGAGTATGATTAATACAGATTCAATAGCAGCAGCCTTCAAAAGGAAATTTGATAAATACCCGAAAAAAATAATTGTGGGGATACAGAAAAAAAATGGGAATAATAGGATCTTTCTTTGAAAGAGCCAGTGCAGACTTGAAAGGTCAAATGGTCTCCAGTAGTACACTCTAGCTGTACTGCACTGAATGAAGTATATGTTGCAAAAGACAACTTAATTTATTAGCTTCCATATTACTAAACCTTTCAGCTTTCTACCAATCTGAGCTCCTGCCAACATTGAGAATCTGCAATTGCAATCTGTGTTTGTTGATCGGTGACTTCAGCAGCCAGTATATTGCCCAACACTTAATAACACAGCCATGAATTGGAACCTTAATTCTGGGCAAGGCGCGGTAGCACCGTGGCTAGCACTGTTGCTTCACAGCACCAGGGACACGGGTTCAATTCCTGGCTTGGGTCACTGTCTGTGCGGAGTCCGCACGTTCTCCCTGTGTCTACGTGGGTTTCCTCCGGGTGCTCCGGTTTCTTCCCACAAGTCCGAAAGACATGCTTGTTAGACGAATTGGACATTCTGAATTCTGCCTCCGTGTACCCGAACAGGTGCCGGAATGTGGCGGCTAGGGGCTTTTTACAGTAACTTCATTGCAGCGTTAATGTAAGCCTACTTGTGACACTAATAAAAATTCTTATCGATTGCCTCTAATTACAGGATTTATAACGAAACTGTAGTCGTGTTTGCGATGTCACCATTAATAATGTGAAGCTGAAGCTTTCCAACAATATGGATTTTACCAAAATCTAGCTTAGTACTTTTAATTTATTATTGCAAAGTAGGGTTGTCATTCATGGGAATCATACCAAAATTTGCAAGAGCCGCGTAAGGTCGGGTCCCCAAGTAATTGAGTTTTCATTTTTTAAAATTAAGATTTTATGACTTTGCTAAGGGCGAACGGATCACTATCCTGCCTCCAACCTGCGTGTCACTTCACTCCACGGTTACTCTCATTACACGTTGTCTTTGGGTCGAGGACTTTTATTAAAGTTCACATGGGAATTCTGCCCGTAACTCGAATGTTTGGATATCCCTCATGGAGGCAGCAAGCTACAGGACTGTTCCACAGGCACCGACAGCCCACTGCTATCCATGTGAGTGACCACTGCTCATGTACAAATATCTACAGTGGCTACTCACCGACTAGTTAACCACACGGTGGGAGCCACCCCATCCACTGCTGCAGAATAAAGTTCACAGTTTCGTTGATAAATTTCAAGTATAATTGTCTCTCTCTGACTCAGATGGGCAAGACATGAACCACATTTTTAAGTCATACCCATGATGTAATTTGTCCTCCGATAGGAGCAATGTGCTCTAATACCCTTTGCGCAGTTTCCACATAAGGCTATGGAATAAAACCTTCAATATTGCATCCTCAGTGATTTTCACTTACACTATGCAATACATCACTAAAAAGCCCAAGTGAAGGTCTGTAGATCAGGATAATAGCAAACCCGAACACAGGAGAACATAAATCTAGAACTTTTAGAAATTCTTGCGCACAGACGATTAAGATGGAATCTAACGGAGGTATTTCAGATGAAAGGATGTGATTTAAAATTAGACTTAAACTGTTCTGGGGGAATGTTGGGAAGCACTTCACGCAAATGTAGTGGAAAACTAACCCCCCCCCCCCCCCCCCCCCCCCACCCTGCAGAAAAAAAGCTATTGAGGCTAATCAATTGAAATTTTCATAATTCAGCTTGATTGATGATTTTTAAGCTCAGGCCATTGAGGAATGTGGAAAGAAGGTAGGTCAGTAGATTCAAGGTACAGATCAGCTATTATGTAACTGGACCGTGGAGCAGGCTCGAAAGGCTTACTGAACCTCTCTTGGTTTATATACACTTGAAGGCTGAAGGATAGACTAAAGAGTGAGAAGTGAGAAGTTACACAGTTTTGAAGAATAAAAGAACTGCAGAGGAAATGGTGCAATGTAAAAAAGGAAGCAATGCCCTTACATATATGCAGAGAAGTGGATCAACCTGGAAGAAATACAAGCACAATGATTTTTCAGGATCTGGTGAATGACTGCAGGTTGTTTTGGAGAACTTTTTCCCGCAGGTTGGGGTTCAGAGGCACGGTTTTCTTTTGAGGCACGTGACTGGGAATTTGAGTGAAATAAATAGTTTTTGGCATGGTAGCTGCAGAAGTTTTATTTATTGGTAGAAAATGTAAACTACTTTGACAGTTAAGACCAGGTGGCAGTTTTACATGAATGAAAAGAAAACTGAAAACAAAACGGATGCCTTGTCGTGCGACGGGTAACAGCGTCGTTGTCTCTGAGCCAAAGCTCCAACAGTCGTGTCCGACCCCAGGACTTGGTAGCCAAGGAAGGTGTAGTCTTAACGCAGTCGAGTACTGACCTGAAAACATTTCGAACACGTGTCAGTGGTAACAGAAGAGATTCCTGGTCAGCCATGTGGTGGAAAGAGAATTGGAACTACTATCATTAACCATGGCACCAGAGTACAATACACATGTAGCCACAACAATTCCAACTCAGTGAATTGTAACACACCACCACCAAATAGAGAGCACAAATTAGAAAGGATACTGTTTAAAAAGAACGAGCATGGAGAGGACCTTCCACCCAGGGTTGAAATAATAAAACCATTACATAATTAATTCAAATTGTAACCAGATGCTGAAAGTGAAGGTACCATTGAGACGAGCTTGAATGGGCCAAATGGGTTTCCCCCCTCAGCATTGGGGCCGCACTGGAGTTGGGAAGCAGGACCGGATGAGAGAGCTGTTACGTCACATCTGGTGCCAGGACAAGGAATGTAAAAACTCTACCACAGTTCTAGATGGGCACACATCCGTGACGAAAAATCAAGAGAGGGAGAGTGGCTGGCACAAGATGGCAGGATGGGCACTTTGGGGAAAAAAAAACCCCAAAGAGGAGCACCTTAATCGGCCTTCCTCTGCCGCCTTTCAAAGTTTATTCTCAGCATATTGGTTATGTTGGCAAGGCTACGTTTATTGCTCAATCCTGGCTGCCCTTAAACTGACATTTTTAAAAAAACTAACCAGGAAGAGGTGATGCTACATTAAAGGCCATTAAAAGTCAACCACACATTGTGAAACCAGGGTCGTGTGTGGCCTGGAATGCTGGTTGCTTCCAGATTCTAGCCACAAATTAACAGACATATTGAATTTGATTTCACAACTCCTTATCCTTGCAAGCCACTCCATAGTATCCATTGATGCTGGGATTTCAACTCTTAAGCCCGTGGGTTGTTAGCAGTAATCACTCACACGTGTGGTATCAAAACCTGTGAGTGGTCTGCGCTGTCCCATCAACATTGCTGCACTGTGTCCTGCTTGGTTCCTAGCCCAGTTCTATGACCAGTAAACCACCACACCGACCATAGAAGCTTACAGCACAGACAGGGTCCATTCAGATTATCGTGCCTTTGCCAGGTCTTTTCAAGTGTTACCAAAGTTCTCAGCCACTCTTTCGCTATAAATGTTTTCTTTTCAGGTACTTATTCAGCTACCTTCTTGAAGGCTACTGATGAATCTGAACCCACCACTGTTCATGATCTAGAATTCAGGAATTCTAGATCATGAACAGCTCATTGGATTAAAAAATTCCCCTCGCATCCCCCCTCTTTGACCCTATTGTCAATTTACCCGTGGAATTCTTGATATTGATTCCTCTGCACGGGCATTTCTTATACCTGAGAAAAGCGCACCAAACTGAGCAAAGGCCTAGCCAGAGTCTACATTACAGTGATAAATATGAACCAACCAACCAACCTTTCTGTAGTTAGAAAGTAAGGATGAATAAAGAATACATTGGAAATGCAAGTCATGGAATAACTTTTCAAACTAAGAGCTTTTAAAACCCGTTCCCACCCACATCCAAAGATTACAGACACACGTTAATACATTTTGATGTATTTTGTACATTCCATTTACAAGTTCAATGGCCCTGCTGTGCTTTGCCAAAGAGGAGAAGGACAGCCAGGTGTTAACTGGCTGTTCTGGTTATTCTGCCATTTCTTAGTCCCCGGTGCACTTTCACATGCTTGGATAAATGATCGCTGCGGGCAAATTTCTTCTCACAGATGTGGCACTGGTATGGCTTCACTCCTGAGTGGGAGCGTTTGTGCCTGGACAACTCATCTGAACGAGAAAACCTGGAGGATTTCAAAAAGATGCAAATTACTACTGATAGATCAACGGAGGAAACGTTCCACTGCGCCTGGCGCACCGGTGCACCTAGCCACGCAGGAGAAAGTTTGCGCGCTCGCGCGAGAAAAAAAAACATCCAGCGGCATTACAGCGCACTGTTACTGAACTGCATGCAACAAGATGAACCATTTACCAGTCAATGGGAGACCGTAATAACCCTGCAGTTCCATGAAATGAGACACGACAGAATGATTTCCAAGCTCTGCTGAAAAGAAATGGACTGCGATTGCTGGGTGTCCGGAGATTATTCCGTTACAAAGCGCTTGTTGTCTTTCTGAAAGGTCCATTCATTGGGACAACAGGACCAACAAACACTCAAAACGTTTAAAATGCGTGCTGCAGTTAATGTTAACCTTGGAATTGAACAGGCTTTCCAACAGTGCCCCGGTGCTCGACTGCCAATTACTGCGACATTAAACTGTCATCTGACTTTTCTGTACGCACACATATGTAGCATAACCTATTAGAGCAGGGAGAAGAAGGTATTTGTTGAAGTGCCAGATGACATGCTTTTCCCTGGCTGTGCTCTTGCTGTCAGATGGTTACGTCTCTAATGTCTTACAGTTCTGATGAAAGCGCATCGGTCTGAAATGCTAACTGCTTCCCTCTCCCCATAGATCCATCCTGAACTGCTGAATGATTCCAGAATTTTCTCTTTTTAGAAGAACATGTTTGGCCTTTTGAACCGTTCCTGCAGTGTACGTGGGCGGATAAACCAAGAGCTTTCATCCAGCGTGTTGCATAATCATACAGCATCTTCTATTGTGTGGAAGGCCGCTGACGAGGTCTGATAAATACTTAACCTAATATGCCTGCTTTTAACAGAATTACTTTTGACAGTTTTGCCCTCTTTGCTCGCAGTGGGGGGTGCTTGGTCGCAATCAGGAGCATTAACCAATGTGTCGCCCCCCCCCTTACCCCACTGCTACAAAAATAGTCAACACCAGGACCTCTACTCTCACCCCAACTGAGTTGAGTCAAGTGACAAGTGAGCATTAACTCGCTGTGTATTCAGAAGTCAATGTCCTCGCCAGCTCTTTATTTTGTTAATGAACGCATCACTCTCAGAAACATCAACCGCTTGCACTTACACAAGGTAGCAGTAACATGTCCTCCAGAACCCTTCTTAAAAGTGTCGGACAAAATTTGACACCGAGCCAAAGGCAGCTCAAAAGGAGCTGGTTTTGAGGAGGGGTGGGTGGAGAGATTTAGGGAGGAATTGCAGAGCTC
This sequence comes from Scyliorhinus canicula, assembly GCF_902713615.1. Taxonomy (NCBI): domain Eukaryota; kingdom Metazoa; phylum Chordata; class Chondrichthyes; order Carcharhiniformes; family Scyliorhinidae; genus Scyliorhinus; species Scyliorhinus canicula. The sequence continues at coordinate 138,365,050 of NC_052160.1, forward strand.
ATAACCGAGGCCACAGAAAGCTTGGCCAGGAGTGGTGGGGGTGAAGGGAATCAACGTTGCACAAGAGGCAAGCCAGAGTTGGAGGAATCTCAAAATCCTGACAATGCAGAAGGAGGCCATTCGGCCCAACGTGTCTGCACCAACCCTTCAAACAACCACCCTACCTAGGCCCAATCCCTCGCCCTGTTCCTGCAACCCCACCCTAAGGGACAATTTATCACGGCCAATCCACCTAACCTGCACCCGGAGGAACCCCACGCAGACACGGGGAGAACGTGCAGACACCGTACAGACAGCTACCCGAGGTTGGAATCGAACCCGGGTCCTGTGAGGCAGCAGAGCTAACCACCGTGCCACCCCCGTCATATGGCTGGAGCTGCAGGCAGTACATTGGCTGAGGCAGGGAGAGGGACAGGTGATATTATGGAGGTGGAATTAGATGATGTTTGTGGTGGACAGGATAGGGGAGGGGGGTGGTGAAACTCATTTCAGCTTCAAACAGGATGCTGGGATCACAGATTAGAACTAAAATGGCTACGGACAAAACTAGGAGTCTCAATGCTCAATACACCCAAATAATGTACAGCAGCAATCAACAACAAAAAATGTAGATTTATTTTTGCAGAAGTATTTGAGTATGTCAGTGGAAGTCAAAATCAAATTTTATAGTATTGGGTTGGATCAGAAAAGAGAGGGAGCGATGCACAGGGGACCCCAACGACCACTGCAAAAGCTGCGAGGAAAAGACAAAAGAACAGAAAGAAGAAACGGTGGAAACTCGTAAATAGTTGAAACCGATCTCGATGTAAATAACATTAAGAGTACTACCTAGGTGCTCCCTTGCAAAATTCTCATTGTTCTGTTTGTATTGATATTCTGTTATGTATACCAAAAAATCCAATAAAACCATTTGTAAAAAAAAAGTATTGGGTCGGATCACACCTCAATCAATGTCTCATTGGTGTCCTAAGGACATTCAAACGTCCCAAGTTATTAAGTAAGCTGGGTGAAAATTGATTTTTCAACCTAAAAGCGGATAGTAAAAAAGATTGTAAACAGTTGAGAGAAGGGAAATCCAGAAAACTACTTTCAAGTTAAATTGTAAGAGTGGGCAGGGAAGCCACAGGCTGTAACTGATAAAATACAAATTGAAGTTTGATACTGGGATGCTCTTCACAAAGTGATTAATACGCGGGATGGATTTCTAGTGAGAGGAGTGCAAATGTCAACCCTGGGCGGTATTCTCCCCCACCCGGCGAGGCCCCGGTGTAGCAGAGTGGCGCCAACCACTCCGGCACCTCCGCACCTTTAGGGGCTAGGCCTGCGCCGGAGTAGCCCCCACTCCGCCGACTGGCACCAACGGCCTTTGGCGCCATGCTGACCGGCGTCGGGGCTGGCCGAAAGGCCTTTGCCGGTCGGCGCGAGTCCGCGCATGGGCCAGAGCATCAGCGACTGCTGACTTCACCACCGGCACATGCGGTGGAGGGGGTCTCTTCCGCCATGATGGAGGCCGTGGCGGCGGCGGAAGAAAAAGAATTCCCCATGGCACAGGCCCGCCCGCCGATCAGTGGGCCCCAATCGCGGGTCAGGCCACCGTGGGGGCACCCCCTGGGGTCCGATCACCCCCCCCCCCCCCCGGACCCCGGGGCCCGCTCAAGCCGCCTGCTCCCGGCGGCACCAGAGGTGGTTTAAACCACGTCGGCGGGAGAGGCCTGACAGCGGCGGGACCTCGGCCCATCGCGAGCCGGAGAATCACCACGGGGAACCTGCCGGCCGGCGGGACGCGATTCCCGCTCCCGCCGATTCCCTGGTGCCGGAGAATTCCGGCCACAGCGGGGGCAGGTTTTACTCCAGCCCCGGGCGATTCCCCGACCCTGTCGGAGAATTCCGCCCCTGTTGTGTGCCAAACACTACCTAATTCAGCCAGCAGGGGAGTAAAATCTGTCCTCTTTAATACCAAAGTTTCAGATGATAAATAGCAGCAATTACAGAGTACTCTAGTGATCCAGACATGTATGTTTATTTTTAGGCTCTAACTCACAGCACGGATTTAAAACAGGGACGTTAAACAGATGCACAAAGAAGATTACACTTCTGAAGTATCACAGAAACAGCAGGGATTCGGTAATTTGCAAAATCAAACTAAACAGGCGACAATTTTACTGAAACAGTGATTTGTTATTCTGCTGCTCTGGTTACTATTGACAATAATATATTTTTAAATCCATGTTGTGTCACTGCTAATCTAACATTATAAATCTGGGCAGCAGAAAGTCACGCAGTAAATTTGCAACAGGTGGAACGCCACATGACAGACCATGAGCGAGAGGACAATTACTCATTGATCAAACTCTGCCTTTTGTCAGAACTCTATGCAAATGATGTTAACTGGAAGTGTTGGAAAACTCAAGTGTGGTCTCAGCTCCTGATCACAAAGGCCAACCAGGTGACAAGCAATCTACATAACAATCCAATCACAGTTGTTTAGATTTGCCCAACAAGTACTGAGAGGTTTAATCACTTTACATTTCTAACCCCTCTGCCACTAATCATGCTCCGTAACCAGCCACAATTTGCAAGAATTGTTAAAAGCAAATTACTGTGGATTCTGGAATCCAAAACTAAAAGGGAAAATGCTGGAAAATCTCAGTGTATCTGGCAGCATCTGTAAGGAGAGAAAAGAGCTGACGTTTCGAGTCCAGATGACACTTTGTCAAAGGATGGGAGGAAACCGGAGCATCCCAGAGAAAATCCACGTAGACACGGAGAGAGCGTGCAAACTCCACACAGACAGCCACCCAAGGCTGGAATCGAACCCGGGTCCTGTGAGGCAGCAGTGCTGACCACCATGCCACCCCCGTTATGGCTGGAGCAGCAGGCAGCACGTTGGCTGAGGCAGGGGGAGAGAGAGAGACAGGTGATATTATGGAGGTGGAATTCGGCGATCTTTGTGGTGAACAGGATAGGGATGGGGTGAAGCTCACTTCAGCTTTGACAAAGGGTCATCTGGACTCGAAACGTCAGCTCTTTTCTCTCCTTACAGACCTGCTGAGATCTTCATTTCCCCTTTTGGTTGCAAGCATTATTTCTGCTTTGGAACTCTATTGTTATGTGTACAGGTATTTTCATATGTCATATACAATCCTCAGAGAGCGGTACTCAAGTTTTCTTTTAATTCATTTTTAGGATATTTATCCTAAATTTATCGTCTGTCTCTAGTTGTCTTGGTTTTACCGAATAGCTTGCTGGAGCAGTTCAGAGGGCAGTTAAGACAATCATGTCAGTGTGGGACTAGATTCATAAACCAAGCTGGGCAAGAATGGCATCTTTTCTTCCTTCAAGGACATTGTATGGACCAGCTCGATTCTTCTCACAATCCAGCAGCTTCGCAGTTACTCTCAGTGATTACACTTCATTTTACAGAAGTTTTAAAAACTTTATTCAACGCCCAAACTAAAAATGTGGGATTCTTGTGTTCTCTGGATTATTGGTCCAAACCTTTATATTAACTAGTCCAGTAACGTAACCACTGACCATCAGCCTGTTCCTGGTTTATGTAGAGACTTAACAAGAAAAGATTGAGATCACAGTTCATTGGATCTATGAAAACATGTGTCCTCAATGTAACAAAGATTTGAAGATTTCCACCGCTTTAAAACAAAGGTGCCTTAACCCTCACTGTCACCACTGTCTTCGGTGCAACAGTGCTTTACGTTGTGACTTCCTGCCACATTCCACAAATTGATTTGTGGCGATGGGAAATTCATCCCGTTTGCACGGAGGAGCAGTTTTGACATGAATTTTCTCGCCTTGGGCCAATTCCTCAATGCAGGGAGAAGCTTGCACAAAAGAACAATGGGAAAGCTACTGTCTGCTCTGTCCGGATAGGCTGCCACGACCAGAGGAAAAGTAACAAATGGATTTGGTTCCAAAGTCTAACCCTCCTTTCCCCCCATTCAACCATCCCCTGAGCTGGTGAGTAACGTCACCAGACAAACTAGTGCCACCAATTTTTTTTTCTTCAAATCGCAGCTGGGTCTGAAGTCAGGGCAGAGCCAACACTTTGATGAAATGCAGCCCCGGATGGATGGCCTGGCCGAGGTCAAGAACTTCAAGCCATCAGCAAATCATGGCACGTTAAAAAAATTAAATTTAGAGTACCCAATAATTGTTTTGCAATTGAGGGGCAATTTAGCGTGGCCAATCCAGCTACATCTTTGGGCTGTGGGGGTGAAACCCACGCAAACACAGGGAGAATGTGCAAACTCCACACGGACAGTAACCCAGGGCCAGGATCGAACCCGGGTCCTCAGCGCCGTGAGGCAGCCGTGCTAATCACTGCGCCACCGTGATGCCTCTTCATGGCACTCTTAAATAAAATTCACACCACGAGCAACTCAATAAAAAAAGTAAAATCAACTCCCACACACAGTTATTAAGGTTGCACAAGACTGGGTAGATGGAATTCATACGTCATTAACACAAATCGAGTGTCGGTGATTGCTCTGGATATTCTTGATTTCCCATCTAAGAAAACGCAAGGCCGGGATGAAAGGACAATCGGGCACTTTTGTTCCAGGGATGGAGGTTTCTTCTACTTCATCTGGACATGCTGCCAAGAATTATTTTCCGAAAGAATGTCAAGAACTTCTGCAGAGGTTCAATTGCTGCTGAACCCAGTAACAGTTCTATCTGGTTAATGGGCCAAATAATTGGCCAATTTGAACTCATGCTGCGGATAAAGAGGGAAACGACAGGTGAAAAGCCGCAGGATTAAAAAAAAATTAGAGAAAGTTTTGAAAGATTCAGACCGTCAGAAAGTAAGAAGGCTGTAATATGCACAAAGTAGACTTTGAGTTTCATTGCAATCCATGAAATACATGATTGCCCTGTGCTTGAGGAACAAGTTCCAACAAGAGGCAGGCTTTTCACAATGTTCAAATTAGCAACAACACAATTGAACTTCCTGGGCTTCCTCTCCAATTCCCATTGCAATTCCCCAAGTTTACAGTAACCAAATCAATGCTTTGATGCCCCCCACCCCCCTCCCGTCCCCCAAACCATCAGGGCACCTTTCCTCACCCCCATCACATTCAAGATCCCATTGGTGATCATCTGATCCCAGCCCTCCACCCCCCACCCTCTACTGGACACCACCATCCCCATGACCGCTGTTAATTGGACCCTACCCCACCCCCACTGGGATCAGGATGCTCCCCATTATCCTGACAAATATCCATTTTCTCCCTGATTGCAGCACCCATGACAAATGTGTACAATTCTGGTCACCACACTACCAGAAGGATGCTTTGGAGAGGGTACAGAAGCGGTTTACCAGGATGTTGCCTGGTATGGAGGGCATTAGCTAGGAGGAGAGGTTAGATAAACTCGGTCTGTTCTCACTGGAATGACGGAGGTTGAGAGGCACCCTGATAGAAGTCTACAAGATTATGAGTGGCATGGGCAGAGTGGATAGTCAGATGCTCTTTCCTAGGGTAGGAGAGTCAAGTACTAGGGGACTTAGGTTTAAAGTGCGTGGGGAAAAGTTTAGAACAGATGTGCGAGGCAAGTTTTTTTTTTTACACAGAGCATGGTAAATACATGGAAAGCTCTGCCTGGGGAGGTGGTGGGAGCCAGTACGATAGCGGCATTTAAAACCTTTCAACTGGCGTTTTTCAACAATTAATAAAACACCCCCCTGAGCTGGGTATTTCTTAGTGTTCTGCTATAACTTCACTGGAAATCCCATTTTCGCACTTGCGGTGAAAGAGAGCATGGAGCAGATTGAAAGTGTGGTAAAATGGCCAACAGCCTCATACTTAGGCCCGACATACAATTGGACACTTTACATTCAAACCACAGTCAGAGCCACAGACAGGCCTGATGGGTAGGCAAAGAGCCAAAGTCGAATACACTGGACAGAGATAGAAAGCCGGGGCACGTCTGGGCCTGTCGTGCAAACAAGAACATTGTAAGATAATCAGCCCCATTCAAATGGATTAACTGTGGTGGATTGTCTAGATGAAGCCAGACCTTTTGGAACCTAGATCACTTTATATGGGACAGGGTTATGTGCCGACAATGCACCGGAGGATGGACCTCGAGGGGGGGGGGGGGGTTCCTGGTGGTCGGCCGAGTCACAATCGGCAACTCCATTGGGTGTTGCGACTCCTGCCCAGTGACCTCGTTGGCTGAGGGCCAGAGAAGCTTCTGGAAGGACACGAAGAGAGGGGGAATAGAAGCAGGTATCCAGAGATCCTCCCCAGCGAAGACCTGACGCAGAGGCAGCGGAGTAGATTCAACGGCGAACCAGAGGACAGAAGGAAGCAGCGTGCGAGACCAACCTTCACAGACGAAGGCCCGGATCTGACCAAGACCCAGAGAATTGGATGCACAGCTCGAGCCAGTTCATCGGCACAAGTGTATTAAGAATCTTAGGCACATTATAGTTGGGATAATTGGTGAGGATAACTGTCTTATTGTGTTTGAAAATAAACTTGGGCTAAATTGTTAACTTGTATCTGTCCTTTGTTCATCTCGTAAATAAGAGCACCTGGGCAAAACGTTTGAATAATAAAACTGTTCGACATGTCTGAATTTTACAGACAACAATGATTTCCTGGCCCTCGTCTCATGCCCGGGTCGTGCATAAAATCAAAACTGCAACTTCAGTCCAGCAGTTCTCATGGGTTTGGGTAAAATAATCAAATCTAAACGCTCAGATGGTTTCATTCTTTATGGGCTTCACCCTTCCAAACATATCCATGACCTAAAACAGCAAAGCACCGCCGGCTGAAACTTTAATAATCTTTCAGTCAAATCTCAACAACTGCAAAACAAAAATGTTGGTTCACAGGAGAGGTTAAGACTTCTCTTTAGAATGAGAAGGCGGGGGGGGGGGGTTATTGGACTAGTGTAGATACAACCTCATTTTAAAGTTTTTGTTAAATTTATCCTTTCATGGGATTGTGGACATCACAGGCAAGACCAGCATTTGTTGCCCATCCCTTATTGCCCTTGAACCGAGGAGCTTGCTCGGCCATTTCAGAGGGCAGTTCAGGGTCAACCACACTGCCGAGGGTCTGAAAACATGGAGCAGCTCAGGATTGCAGATTTCCTTCTCTAAAAAAAAAAAATTAGTAAACCACATGGGTTTTTGGGATAATCGACAATGGTTTCATGGCCAATAAAGAACAAAGAACAATGTAGCACAGGAACAGGCTCTTTGGCCCTCCAAGCCTGTACCGGTCATCGTACCAACCTTGGCCAAAACCCTCAGCACTTCCTTGTGCCGTATCCCTCTATACCCATCCTATCCATGTGTTTGTCAAGTTGCCTTTTGAACACCGTTATGTATCTGCTTCCACAACCCCCCCGGCAACACGTTCCAGGCACTCACCACCCTCTGTGTAAAAAAAAACCTGCCTCACACATCTCCTCTAAACCTTGCCCCATGGAACTTAAACCTAGGTCCCATAGTGACTGATCCCTCAACCCTGGGAAAGAGTGTATGCCCATCCACTCTATCCATGCCCCTCATAATCTTATAGACCTCTATCAGGTCACCCTTCAACCCCGTCGTTCTAATGAAAACAGTCCGAGTTTATTTAGCCTCTCCTCATAGCTAACACCCTCCAGACCAGGCAACATCCTGGTAAACCTTCTCTGCACCCTCTCCAAAGCCTCCATATCCTTCTGGTAGTGTGGCGACCAGAATTGTGCGCAATATTCTAAGTGCAACCTTCCCAAGGTTCTATACAACTGTAGCATGACTTGCCAGTTTTTATACTTGATACCCCATCAATGAAGACAAGCATTTTGTATGCTTACCTTGCCCACTTGTGTTGCCGCTTTCCAAGATCTGTGGACCTGCACGCCCAGATCTCTCTGACTTTCTATATTCCTAAGGATTTTGCCATTTACTGTGTATTTCCCCTCGATGTTAGACCTACCAAAATGCATTACCCCACACTTGTCTGGATTAAACTCTATTTGCCATTTCTCCACCCAAGTCTCCAACCTATCTCTGTCCTGCTGTATCCTCTGACAATCCTCAACACTATCTGCCACTCCGCCAACCTTCGTGTCATCTGCGAACTTACTAATCAGACCAGCTACACTTTCCTCGAAATCGTTTATGTGTACCACAAACAACAGTGGCCCTAGCACCGATCCCTGTGGAACACCACTAGTCACAAGACCAGCTTTTAACTGAAGATTTGTTCATTGAATTCAAAGTTTATCAGCTGCTGTGGTGAGATTTGAACCCGTGCCCCCAGAGCATCAGCTAGATTACTAGTACAGTGACATTACCACTAGGCCACCACACAATGTTGTCTTTAGTCTTTAGATAATAACATTGGTGTTGCGTTACAAGTTGCATAAAAAGGATTTGGGATGCAGAGCAGAGTTTCCTTGAACTACAACTGGAAGAACTGGAAGGTGTAAACGCAAGACAGATTTTAACAGCAGCTCCCTTCTTAAATGCAAACACTGGAATTTTTTTTTTTAAATGACACAAACACGAGGAGAATAAAGCAAGATTTTGCAGGCAGAAGCCGCACAAAGGGACGCATTTTTAATATGTTAATGGACGTTTAATTGACTTACCGCCAGCCACAATCTGGCCATGTGCAGGAGTAAGGCTTCTCCCCGGTGTGGCGTCGGTAGTGTGCCTTTAAATGGCTGCTTTTGGTATACATCTTATTGCATCCTGGGAACGAGCACTTGTGCACTCTGATTACGTCGGCGGAGGATGATTTCTGGAGCTTCTGGGTGGCCTCAACCACATTCACCAAGCTACTGACGGCCACGGACCTGGCGGCTAAGGGCAGGGGAGCAATCTTTACAAACTGGCGGGTTGCACTGTTTGCTGGAGCCTGGACCTGCTGAGGTACCAAGGCAAAGGTTTGACCCTGGACGTTGACAACCAGCTGAGTCAGTTTCACGCTGTTTGGAGTTTGGCACGGACTGGGAACCTGGACAGGCTGGAGCTGAAGAAGCATGGGAACGCTCCCAGTTGCAGCTGTTACCGTCCCCTCTGGAGTAGGTCCATGCCCGTTGACCTCGGGCGATGACATAAAACATCCACTGGAATCCAATGAAGAGTCGCCCGAGGTTTCCGATTTCACCTCTACTTTGATTTCCGTGGCCGCACTGTTTTCCGAAAGCCCGTCTTTGAATATTTCCATTTTCTCTTTCAGGAATTCCTCGATTTCCTCCAGCGTGGGGATGAAGTCGCCGGGCAAAGTGGAACAAAAGTCGGGCATCTTCACCTGAGCTTCGAACACCTCCGAGGAGGCCCCAGCGCCGGTGGCTTGACGGGTGTCAAGTTTCGACACCAGCATCCCCATCACGCTACATTTCCCCAGCAGGCTGGAGCTGATGCTGCTGTAGCTGGTATCCTGGGAGTCTGGGCTTGAGCAGGAACGAGGGCTGCATCCGTCACTGCCACCATCTTCAAGCAGCGATGAGCTCGGTGCCAATTCACCATGTCGCACGCTACAGTGGCTCCCCGAAGGTGTCAGCAGATCAGTAATACACAGTGGCTCACTGCGGTTTAATGAGACCATTTGCCTTCCAAGCTCCAGGCAATTCAAAATGCAGTACAGTAATAAACGTGAAACCTTGACGAGATGAAAAAGCAGAGTGCTGTGCCTTGATGCTCAGTATTTGTAACTCACCACCACAAAGTAAGCTTTCATCTGCAAAGACGTTAGGAAACAAAATAAATTAAAACGAGTCATTTAAACATTCTAAATGCAAAAAAGATTTCTATCAATGTTAATCTCTCCTGTTACCTATTCCCTCATAAAACAAACACCTGAGTGTTTGTAGATCACACAGCTGTAATAAATGCTTGAAATTCCCCTGATTTGAGGCTAAGGTTAAGGATTGGGATGTGGCAGATTTGGATTTGGGTTTACTGTCAGGTGTACCGAGGTAGTGAAAGGTATTGTTCTGTGTACAGTCCAGACAGATCGTTCCACACATGAAAAATCTAGGGGATCTGCTGAATGGGCTCAGATTGAAATCATGGTTTGTCCTAAATGGTAACAAAATTCACTTTATACCTTACTGGGTGCAGCACTGGCTCTTTCTGACTCTCCAATAAAGCAATGGAATTGAAACCACAGACACAGAAGAACCGCTTGCATTGACTCCTGGCCTGGCCAGAGTTGGCCAGTCTAAGCTAAACCAACAACACTGGGAAGTTTAGAAATAATTATGACCTTGTCGTAAATTCAGGAAAATGTGGCGATTGACTAATGGAGATACTGACAGAATGTCTAGAGACATGTACAGAGACTATTAGTGGCTCTTACGCAGGGTTGGACCTTGACTGTGTCTCCTCGGTAGCAGATCTGACAATAAGTCACCAACCCGAAATGTTAACTTTTGTTTCTCTGCCTGATCTGGAGTATGTTCAACGATTTCTTGATTATATTTCAGCTTTTAAAAAAAAAAATTTAGAGTACCCAATTAGTTTTTTTTCCCCAGCTAAGTGGCATTTTAGTGTGGACAATCCCCCTACCCTGCACATCTTTAGGTTGTGGGGGGGGGGTGAGACCCACGCAGACACGAATATGCGAACTCCACATGGACAGTGACCCGGGGCCGGGATCGAACCCAGGACCTCGGCGCCGTGAGGCAGCAGTCCTAACCATGGGCAGCACGGTAGCCTTGTGGATAGCACAATTGCTTCACAGCTCCAGGGTCCCAGGTTCGATTCTGGCTTGGGTCACTGTCTGTGCGGAGTCTGCACGTTCTCCCCGTGTCTGCGTGGGTTTCCTCCGGTTTCCTCCCACAGTCCAAAGATGTGCAGGTTAGGTGGATTGGCCGTGATAAATTGCCCTTAGTGTCCAAAATTGCCCTTGGTGTTGGGTGGGGTTACTGGGTTATGGGGTTTTGGGGATAGGGTGGAGGTGTTGACATTGGGTAGGGTGCCCTTTCCAAGAGCCGGTGCAGACTCGATGGGCTGAATGGCCTCCTTCTGCACTGTAAATTCTATGATCTATGATAACCACTGCGCCACCGTGCCATCCTTATTTTAGTTTTTCTTAAATTTACAGTGCGCAATTCATTTTTTTCCAATTGAGGGGCAATTTAGCGTGGCCAATCCACCTACCCTGCACATCTTTTTTGGTTGTGGAGGTGAGATCCACGCAGACACGGGGAGAATGTGCAAACTCCACACAGACAGCTAACCGGGGCCGGATTGAACCCGGGTCCTCAGCGCCATGAGGCAGCAGTGCTAGCCACTGTGCCACCGTGCAGGCCTTATTGTAGCTTTTAAACGACATTTCGACAGGGTCCTAAACTAAGGCTCCATCTGCCCTCTTGGGTGAATGTAAAATTACCCATGGCGCTAATTTGAAGAGCAGAGGAGTTATAACTGGGTCTTGGCCAATATTTATCGCTCCATCAACACCATTAAAACTGATTATCTGGTCACTATCACATTGCTGCGAGTGGTAGTTTGCTGTGCTTAAATTGCCTGCCATGTCTCCTACACTACAACAATTACTGCACTTCAAAGTACTTCATTAGTTGGATCACACTTTGGGATGTGGTCATGAAAAACGTTGGTACATATACATATTTCTCTTTCGTAGTAGCTTTTCTATGAAATCTCTGCAATTTTGAGATGACTCGCCTTACGTGGCGGGTGGAGGAAAGACTGAGCGGGGATTTCAGTTGGCCTCAGCACCCCTGGGTTAGTAAGACAGGAAGGATAATCTGCTCAGCATTCCCACTGGCGATTGTCACTCACTCAGTCCCTGCTGGGACTGGGCAGAGGCATTCTGCGACATGCCGCACCCGCATGGACCTCCCGACAGTCAGCGTCTTGGCTGACAGCAGCAATGCACCAGTCCGTGACTGGCTGACATGAAAACAGCCCTGTGTGGATTTGTGCCTTCAGAGAAAAGTACAGGAAAGATGAAAATAAAGAATTGCTCGGGGACATATAGCAAACAGATCGGATGTACTGCAGTTGGGACAGAAGAAAGCTCTCTGCAGGGCTGCACGCCCAGGGGATTTATTGCTTTCCACGTTAGTTTTCTTCCGTGTGTTTTGCCTCATGACCAAACAACAGGCAGAACTGGTCTCAGTTCCAGCCTTTTGTCCCAACCCGTGCATTTAGCTGCCAAAGGGAGTGGAGTTGGTCATTCACGCCTTCCCTCTGCAGGAGCTACTTCAGAGCAGAGCAGCACAGCCTCCGAGCAAAACACATTGCTGTCCTGCAAAGAGCGTGTCTGGTGTCATAAACCCAGCTCTCAGAATCAGTGTTCTTTCACAATACGATTCTGGCTGTCACAGCTGCACTATGGTGAACCTTCTGTCATGCAAGAGTGCCTGTAAGAAATGGGTGTTTATCAGTGATGTCAGAGTGTGGGTGGAGCTGGGCTGTCTGTCAGCTTTTTACTTTTGTTTTAGGCTGTTTGCTGCAGGGTGTTTTATAGTTTCGTTTTCAGTGTTGGAGCTGAAGCCAGACAGAGGTGTGCTGTTGATCTCTCTGCCATGAAAAGACTATCCCTTGATCATTTGGTGAATTCAGAATTATGAATGTTTTCAGTAGTGAATGTAAACCTGATGTGCTTCTGTTAAAAGGTGTTTCTTCTGTCTTCTGGATGTTGTTTGGGAAGTTATTAAGGATTACTCAGTGTTGTATTCTTTGGGGGTTGTATTTGAATTGATGGTTGCTAAGATGTTCACTGTATTTTTCAAAAAGGTTAACTTGAGTTCATAGAATAAACATGGTTTTGCTTTAAAAATTACTTTTGCATTTCTGTTGTACCACACCTGTAGAGTGGGCCGTGTGCTCCCCATACTGCGTGCAGTTCTGGTTGCCACATTACCAGAAGGATGTGGATGCTTTAGAGAGGGTGCAGAGGAGGTTCACCAGGATGTTGCCTAGTATGGAGGGTGCTAGCTATGAAGAAAGGTTGAGTAGATTAGGATTGTTTTCGTTGGAAAGATGGAGGTTGAGGGGGGGACCTGATTGAGGTCGACAAAATTATGAGAGGTATGGACAGGGTGGATAGCAACAAGCTTTTCCCAAGAGTGGGGGTATCAATTACAAGGGGTCACGATTTCAAGGTGAGAGGGGGAAAGCTTAAGGGAGATGTGCGTGGAAAGTTTTTTTACGCAGAGGGTACTTGGAATGCTTTGCCAGCGGAGGTGGTAGAGGCGGGCACAATAGCATCATTTAAGATGCATCTAGACAGATACATGTACGGGCGGGGAACAGAAGGAAGTAGATCCTTGGAAAATAGGCGACAGGTTTAGATAAAGGATCTGGATCGGCGCAGGCTGGGAGGGCCGAAGGACCTGTTCCTGTGCTGTAATTTTCTTTGTTCTATACCACAAGCTATTAAAAGTTGTGGGTCAGGTGAACTCCATGATACACTTTGGGGTTCTCTCAACCCTGGCCCATAACACTTCTTACATTACTTAATGTCTAACTGGCACCTTATTGAACTGCGCAATAACACTCGATCACTGCAGGAAGTGCTTGAAACATTAAAGTCACAAAATAATAAAGCAATTTGGCTTAATGAGCATAGTACAGGCTTAAAAGTGAGACTTCCTGTCAAATAAAGGTGTGGACCCATGGTGGGCTTAGAGACGTTTATGCCCCAAAAGAGGTTATCACACAAAACTGAATTGTTTCAAACAAATATTTCTCACAACACGATCTAGTCCAAGGCTCCCCAGAATTTTGATAGACAAGGAAGTTAATGGGGTCGGACAGAAAAGTGCACAATTAGATCAGCCATGATTTATCAAATGGTGGAGAAGGTTCGAAGGGCCAAATGGCCCCCTCCAAAAAAAAGATACATCTATATTTTTATTATGTCTCCTTTAAAAAGGGAATCAAAGGTTATGGTGATACGGTGTGAAAGTGGAGTTGAGGATTATCAGGTCAGTCGTGATCTCATAGAATGGTGCGGCAGACTCGATGGGCCGAGTGGCCTACATCTTATGGTCTAAATCCACTGCTCTATTTGTGAAAATTCAGTTTTACTGATGCAGAAATTAATTTTGAGTAGATTCGCAATGCAGACCATTCTTATAATACATACGAGTACTTCTGCATATGCTACTGATAATCTAACGAGGTGGGGTCACCTTCGGCAGCGCGGGGAGGTCTGGGAAATCCCACCCATGTTGCCAAATTTGACGATGACACAGAGATAGGTAGGAAAGTAAGTTGTGAAGAGGACATAAGGAGGCTGCAAAGGGACAACAGACAGGTTAAATGGGTGGGCAAAGATTTGGCAACTGGAGTGCAATGTGCGCAAATGTGAAATTGTCCATTTTGGCAAGAGGAATAAAAGAAGCTTATTATCAAAATGGTGAAAGATTTCAGATCCCCGACACCCAGCGAGATATGGGTGTCTTCCTGCATGAACCACAAATGGTTAGTACAGTATGCAGGTACAGCAAGTAATTCGGAAAACTACTAGAATGTTATTGTTTATTGTGAGGGGAGTCGATTATAAAAGTACAAAAGGTTATGCTTCAGTTGTACAGGGTACTGGTGAGACCACATCGGGAGTATTGTGTAAAGTGTTAGTCTCCTTCTTTATGGAAAGGTGTAAATGTGTTAGAAGCCATTCAGAGAAGGTTTACTAGTCTAATTCAAGGAATGGACGGGTTGTCCTAGGCAGAAAGGATGGTGGGGTTAGGCTTGTATCTGCAAGAGCTTAGAAGAGTAAGAGGCAACTTGATTGAAACCTTTGAGACCCTTGGGTACTGACAGGGTGGATGTGAAGAGGATATTTCCTCTTGTGGGAAATACTAGAACTAGGGGGGTCACGGTATAAAAATAAGGGGTCGCTCATTTAAGACAGAGATGAGTAGAAGTTTTTTCTCTGGGGGGGGGGGGGGGAGTCTCTGGAACTCTCTTCCTCAAAAGGCAGTGCAGGCAGAGCCTTTAAAATATTTTGAAGGCCGAGATGGATGAATTTGTGCTAACAAGGGGGTGATAGGTTATGGGGGGGGGGGGGGGGGGGGGTTTTAAGCAGGAACGGGGGGGGGGGGGGTTAGCAGGAACGGGAGGGGGGGGGGGGGGTGGTGGAGGTTACAATTAGACCAGCCAGGATCTTATTGAAGGACTGAGTGGCCTATTCCTGCTCCTAGTTTGTTTAAAAAACTGTATGTGAGTTTCTGCCACTGGCACCTAGACTAAAATTGCAGCTCAAAGTGTAAGGAACCTGAAGTGGATTAGGGCAGAGCCAGACGCACATAGTTCAGTAATACTTTCCAAGACACAGAGGTCAAACAAGTCTGCGTTCTATTTAAAGAGATGCCAGAGAAGCTGTTGAAGGATGTTACATTTCCAGGACTAACTCTCACTCCCTTTCAAGACCCCAGTGTACCAGAACTCTGTTAGGACGAGGGGAAGTTATCGATTGATTTGAATGATTATTCTCAAGGGCAATAAGCGATGGGCAATAAACGCTGGCAAAGCCAGCATTGTCCACATCCCCATGAACAAATATATTTGAAAAAATGTGCACCTGCCAGTTTAAACATAGGAGCCATATGATGGGAAGCACCAAATTATGCAAAGCTTTTGCAAACGTAGGAATTTCTTGACGAAAAAAGATCACTTTCGACCTCTGATACAACAACAATAAAGCTGATCATGGCAGTCAATTCCCCTGCCGCAGATTCCAGACAAACGGAAAGGAAATCCCCAGTGGTGGAAAGATTTGAGAACCAATGTACAAGGTTACCCACACCTCACTACACTTAGAGCATAGAACATACAGTGCAGAAGGAGGCCATTTGGCCCATCGAGTCTGCACCGACCCACTTAAGCCCTCACTTCCACCCTATCCCCGTAACCCAATAACCCCTCCTAACCTTTTTTTTTGGTCACTAAGGGCAAGTTGGCATGGCCAATCCACCTAACCTGCACGTCTTTGGACTGTGGGAAGAAACCCGGAAGCACCCGGAGGAAACCCACGCAGACACGGGCAGGAAGTGCAGACTCCGCACAGACAGTGACCCAGCGGGGAATCGAACCTGGGACCTTGCCGTTATGAAGCCACAGTGCTATCCACTTGTGCTGCCGTGCTGCCACTTACTACACAATCTTTAGTGACAGACATGATGGAAGATGGAGAAGGAAAGAGGTTTGACCACTTTGGTGCACAATTCTGGAAATGAAACATGAGCATTTCCATGACTCTGCGGAAGAGTTATATTGGACCTGAAAAGTTAACTCTTTCTCTCGACAGATGCTGCCAGAGCTGCAGAGTTTTTTCCCCCAGAACTTTGTATTCTTTTTTCATATTTCCAACATCTGCCACGATTTGCTTTTATATTATTTTGGCATTGTACTGGGTGTTGGTCAGAACTCATTTGGAATAATGTTGCAAGTTTGGTCTCCTCATGTGGTGGGCATTACTGAGACTTTGGAAAGGGTGCAGAGGAGGGACACGAGGCTAACTCACAGTATAAAACATCTTAGATAGCAACGTTTTTCAGAGGAATAGATGGAGGGGATGATCTGTTTAATGACAGATTTTAATGGAAGTAATTAAGGCTGTGTCCCGGTCTACAGTTTGTTCCAATTGTATAGACTAGGGTGGACCAGAGATCACAATTTTAAGTGGAATAAAGTCAGATCTAAGTTGAGATCAGGTGATAGATGCTGACGCGTTGAATTCCTTCTCTTAAAAAAGGGTAGGAAATTCAGGGCGAGAGTGACCTCCTAGGCCTGTTTCAATTGCCTAGATGTGCGAGAGAAGAATTCCCCAGATTTTTTAATCCCCAACTTTGTTTGTGTTTTATCTGTTTTCTCACCGAGCCCTCCCAGGAGCTCGGATGGTTTTGGGTGAGGTGGGGAGTGCTTACATTGTGATACACAAGATATTGCAATTGTGGGGGACTGGCTGGATGGGCCAGACAGTCTTTACGTGTCCAACATTGTTCGTACGTCATCATGTCTCAATTTACACAGATACTGTAACACTAAAACCAATCTGAAAAAATTCTTGGGAATTTACATGAGTGGTTCAACACTAACTGCTTGATGTTTCTGAGGAAGCCTGTTCCATAGATATACTGTTATTTTGTTGAAATATTGTCTCTTATATTCCCCCCCCCCCCCCACATCCCCAAATTTCTACTTTTCTGGGCAACATTATGGTCTAACCATTCATCAGGAAAGGATTGTCTAATTTCAATTCTCAGTACAAAGCGGGGCTCCTAAATGTAAGCTGGCCACAGACATCAATAATGACTGAAACATGTGGAAGGAGACAATATATTCAGGAGAGAAATAGAACTGATTAAAAATGAAAACAAGTTAAAAAAAAAGAAAATAATGCACAGTTTCACCATTTCAATTTGAAGCAACGTGCTCAAAATTCCCTTTGTTTACTACATGTTCAGCCACCATAAGAAGATAAAAATGATAATTCTACAACAGGTGTGCCCTGGCTACAGTTAAGAACCAGATGTAGCATAACATGCTTCAGGAAATAGTTTTAAAACAGACAATCAGATACACTAGAAAGACCCACTTGTTACACGTTATTCACTGAACATTTATCGAATAATTATAATCTAGATCTAACCAGCCGGATGCGAAAATGCGCAAGACAAAGATTAGGATTTGTTTAAAATCGTCTTTATGAAAGAAACTGGATACTAATTAATTTGATTTCACATGTGATTTGAATCATAAAGTTAATAACATATTTACGTTCCCCCCGTGCTCTCTCTAGTTTCTGGAGGGCATTTATTTAGGGGTTGGTTTAGCAGAGGGCTAAATCGCTGGTTTTTAAAGTAGACCAAGGCAGGCCAGCAGCACGGGTTCAATTCCCATACCAGCCTTTCCGAACAGGTGCCGGAATGTGGTGACTAGGGGCTTTTCACAGTAACTTCATTGAAGCCTACTTGTGACAATAAGCGATTTTCATTTCATTCCATCCATTTACATGCCTGCTTTATCAACGCAGGATTCCGGTCACATGGTCATCGTGTTCTGTAAAGCGGCTTAGCATTAAAATTTCCAAAAATACCATCCAAAAAAAAAAACAGGTGGTAGGACATTGTCCAAAATGTGGTCATGTGCATCATGCTGTACTTATTTGCTTTCAGATGGATCAGCCAGCCCATGCAGTCAAGAGTGAATGCAAAGGTTTGATCCCGGCCAAGGGTTGCTAAGTTGCTCCTTCATTGTATTAAAAAAAAATTGGTGCTCTAAATTTCTTTTAACATTTTTTAAAAGAGTGAATGCAAAGGTCCAAGTCTGCCAGCAACCTCTGCTCTAGCCTCAGGTCCACCTTCTTTCACCCATAGAATCCCCAAACATGCAATACCTAATTGATCCTGAAATGATCCCAGTGTTTGCAATCTCTACTACTCCAGAAATATACGACAGGAGGAGGCCATTTAGCTTGTTCAAATGGGATGGAGGCTAATTAGTGCTCCCCTCCCTAGTCTCCTCCTGTTTGAAAGGGAGATGTGTGACCACAGGTCTGGGTCGCCCGTCTTGAGACAGGTGTGGGTCTCCTCCCCCTTGCCTCGGGACAGGTGTGGGTCACCCCCCCCCCCCCCACCCCGGGGACACGTGTGGGTCACCACCCCCCAGGGACAGGTGTGGGTCACCTCCACCCCCTGGGCACGGGTGTGGTTCAGCCCCCCCCCCCCCGGGCACAGGTGTGGCTCAGCCCCCCCCCAGGCACAGCTGTGGCTCAGCCCCCCCCCCCCCCACGGGCACAGGTGTGGGTCAGCCCCCCCCACCACGGGCACAGGTGTGGGTCAGCCCCCCACCTCAGGCACAGGTGTGGGTCACACCCCCACCCTGGGCACAAGTGTGGGTAACCCCCCAACCCCGGGCACAAGTGTGGGTCACCCCCCCACCCCGGGCACAAGTGTGGGTCACCCCCCCACCCCGGGCACAGGTGTGGGTCACCCCCCCTCCACCACGGGCACAGGTGTGGGTCACCTACCCCCTCCACCCCGGGCACAGGTTTGGGTCTCCCCACTCCACCCCGGGCACAGGTGTGGGTCACCCCCCTCCACCACGGGCACAGGTGTGGGTCACCGCCCTCCACCCCGGGCACAGGTGTGGGTCACCCCCGCAACCCCGGGCACAGGTGTGAGTCACCTCCCCCCCCAACCCCGGGCACAGGTGTGGGTCACCTCCCTCCCCCCCCACCCTGGGCACAGGTGTGGGGCACAGGTATGGGTCACCTCCCCTCCCCCACCCCAGGCAAAGGTGTGGGTCACCGCCCCCCACCCCGGCACAGGTGTGGGTCACCTCCAGCCCCCACTCCAGGCACAGGTGTGGGTCACCTCCCCCCCACCCCAGGGACAGGTGTGGGTCACCAACCCACCCGGGCACAGGTGTGGGTCACCTCCACCCCCTGCGCACGGGTGTGGTTCAGCCCCCACCCGGGCACGGGTGTGGCTCAGCCCCCCCCGGCACAGGTGTGGGTCAGCCCCCCCACCACGGGCACAGGTGTGGGTCAGCCCCCCACCTCGGGCACAGGTGTGGGTCACACCCCCACCCTGGGCACAAGTGTGGGTAACCCCCCCACCCCAGGCACAAGTGTGGGTCACCCCCCCACCCCGGGCACAGGTGTGGGTCACCCCCCCTCCACCACGGGCACAGGTGTGGGTCACCTGCCCCCTCCACCCCAGGCACAGGTGTGGGTCTCCCCCCCCCTCCACCCCGGGCACAGGTGTGGGTCACCCCCCCACCCCGGGCACAGGTGTGGGTCACCCCCCCCTCCACCACGGGCACAGGTGTGGGTCACCTGCCCCCTCTGCCCCGGGTACAGGTGTGGGTCTCCCCCCTCCACCCCGGGCACAGGTGTGGGTCACCCCCCCTCCACCCCAGGCACAGGTGTGGGTCACCCCTCTCCACCACAGGCATAGGTGTGGGGCACCTCCCCCCCACCCCAGGCACAGGTGTGGGTCACCCCCCGAGCCCGAGGACAGGTGTGAGTCACCACCCACCCAGGGACAGGTGTGGGTCAGCCCCCCGGGGACAGGTGTGGGTGTGAGTTCCCCGGGGACAGGTGTGGGTCAGTCCCCCCGGGGACAGGTGTGGGTGTGAGTTCCCCGGGGACAGGTGTGGGTCAGTCCCCCCAAGGGGACAGGTGTGGGTGTGGGTCAGCCCCCCCCCCCCCCGGGGACAGGTGTGGGTGTGGGTCATCCCCCCGGGGACAGGTGTGGGTCAGCCCCCCGGGACAGGTGTGGGTCAGTCCCCCCGGGGACAGGTGTGGTTCAGTCCCCCGGGGAGAGGTGTGGGTCAGCCCCCCCGGGACAGGTGTGGGTCAGCCCCCCCGGGGACAGGTGTGGGTCAGCCCCCCCCCCGGGGACAGGTGTGGGTCAGTCCCCCCGGGGACAGGTGTGGGTCAGCTCCCCGGGGACAGGTGTGGGTGTGAGTTCCCCGGGGACAGGTGTGGGTGTGAGTTCCCCGGGGACAGGTGTGGGTGTGAGTTCCCCGGGGACAGGTGTGGGTGTGAGTTCCCCGGGGACAGGTGTGGGTGTGAGTTCCCCGGGGACAGGTGTGGGTGTGAGTTCCCCGGGGACAGGTGTGGGTATGAGTTCCCCGGGGACAGGTGTGGGTGTGAGTTCCCCGGGGACAGGTGTGGGTGTGAGTTCCCCGGGGACAGGTGTGGGTGTGAGTTCCCCGGGGCAGGTGTGGGTGTGAGTTCCCCGGGGACAGGTGTGGGTGTGAGTTCCCCGGGGACAGGTGTGGGTGTGAGTTCCCCGGGGACAGGTGTGGGTGTGAGTTCCCCGGGGACAGGTGTGGGTGTGAGTTCCCCGGGGACAGGTGTGGGTCAGCCCCCCCTAGGGGACAGGTGTGGGTGTGAGTTCCCCGGGGACAGGTGTGGGTCAGCCCCCCGGGACAGGTGTGGGTCAGCCCCCCCCCGGGGACAGGTGTGGGTTCCCCGGGGACAGGTGTGGGTGTGAGTTCCCCGGGGACAGGTGGGGGTCAGCCCCCCCCCCCCCCCCGGGGACAGGTGTGGGTCAGCCCCCCCCCCCCCGGGGACAGGTGTGGGTCAGCCCCCCCCCCCGGGGACAGGTGTGGGTCAGCCCCCCCCCCCCCCCGGGGACAGGTGTGGGTCAGCCCCCCCCCCCCCCGGGGACAGGTGTGGGTCAGCCCCCCCCCCCCCCCGGGGACAGGTGTGGGTCAGCCCCCCCCCCCCCCGGGGACAGGTGTGGGTCAGCCCCCCCCCCCCCGGGGACAGGTGTGGGTCAGCCCCCGCCCCCCCGGGGACAGGTGTGGGTCAGCCCCGCCCCCCCCCCCGGGGACAGGTGTGGGTCAGCCCCCCCCCCCCCCGGGGACAGGTGTGGGTCAGCCCCCCCCCCCCCCGGGGACAGGTGTGGGTCAGCCCCCCCCCCCCCCGGGGACAGGTGTGGGTCAGCCCCCCCCCCCCCCGGGGACAGGTGTGGGTCAGCCCCCCCCCCCCCCGGGGACAGGTGTGGGTCAGCCCCCCCCCCCCCGGGGACAGGTGTGGGTCAGCCCCCCCCCCCCGGGGACAGGTGTGGGTCAGCCCCCCCCCCCCCCCCCGGGGACAGGTGTGGGTCAGCCCCCCCCCCCCCGGGGACAGGTGTGGGTCAGCCCCCCCCCCCCCCCCCCGGGGACAGGTGTGGGCCAGCCCCCCCCCCCCCCCCCGGGGACAGGTGTGGGTCAGCCCCCCCCCCCCCCCCCGGGGACAGGTGTGGGTCAGCCCCCCCCCCCCCCCCGGGGACAGGTGTGGGTCAGCCCCCCCCCCCCCCCCGGGGACAGGTGTGGGTCAGCCCCCCCCCCCCCCGGGGACAGGTGTGGGTCAGCCCCCCCCCCCCCCGGGGACAGGTGTGGGCCAGCCCCCCCCCCCCGGGGACAGGTGTGGGCCAGCCCCCCCCCCCCCGGGGACAGGTGTGGGCCAGCCCTCCCCCCCCCCCCGGGGACAGGTGTGGGCCAGCCCTCCCCCCCCCCCCGGGGACAGGTGTGGGCCAGCCCTCCCCCCCCCCCCGGGGACAGGTGTGGGTCAGCCCCCCCCCCCCCCCCGGGGACAGGTGTGGGTCAGCCCCCCCCCCCCCCCGGGGACAGGTGTGGGTCAGCCCCCCCCCCCCCGGGGACAGGTGTGGGTCAGCCCCCCCCCCCCCCGGGGACAGGTGTGGGTCAGCCCCCCCCCCCCCGGGGACAGGTGTGGGCCAGCCCCCCCCCCCCCCCCGGGGACAGGTGTGGGCCAGCCCCCCCCCCCCCCCGGGGACAGGTGTGGGCCAGCCCCCCCCCCCCCCCCGGGGACAGGTGTGGGCCAGCCCCCCCCCCCCCCCCCGGGGACAGGTGTGGGCCAGCCCCCCCCCCCCCCGGGGACAGGTGTGGGTCAGCCCCCCCCCCCCCCCCCCCGGGGACAGGTGTGGGTCAGCCCCCCCCCCCCCCCGGGGACAGGTGTGGGCCAGCCCCCCCCCCCCCCCGGGGACAGGTGTGGGCCAGCCCCCCCCCCCCCCCCCCCGGGGACAGGTGTGGGCCAGCCCCCCCCCCCCCCCCGGGGACAGGTGTGGGCCAGCCCCCCCCCCCCCGGGGACAGGTGTGGGTCAGCCCCCCCCCCCCCCGGGGACAGGTGTGGGTGTGGGTCAGCCCCCCCCCCCCCGGGGACAGGTGTGGGTCAGCCCCCCCCCCCCCCCCGGGGACAGGTGTGGGTCAGCCCCCCCCCCCCCCCGGGGACAGGTGTGGGTCAGCCCCCCCCCCCCCCGGGGACAGGTGTGGGTCAGCCCCCCCCCCCCCCCGGGGACAGGTGTGGGTCAGCCCCCCCCCCCCCCGGGGACAGGTGTGGGTCAGCCCCCCCCCCCCCGGGGACAGGTGTGGGTCAGCCCCCCCCCCCCGGGGACAGGTGTGGGTCAGCCCCCCCCCCCCCCCGGGGACAGGTGTGGGTCAGCCCCCCCCCCCCCCGGGGACAGGTGTGGGTCAGCCCCCCCCCCCCCCGGGGACAGGTGTGGGTCAGCCCCCCCCCCCCCGGGGACAGGTGTGGGTCAGCCCCCCCCCCCCCCCCCCCCCCGGGGACAGGTGTGGGTCAGCCCCCCCCCCCCCCCGGGGACAGGTGTGGGTCAGCCCCCCCCCCCCCCCCCCCGGGGACAGGTGTGGGTCAGCCCCCCCCCCCCCCGGGGACAGGTGTGGGTCAGCCCCCCCGGGGACAGGTGTGGGTCAGCCCCCCCCCCCCCCCCCCGGGGACAGGTGTGGGTCAGCCCCCCCCCCCCCGGGGACAGGTGTGGGTCACCCCCCCCCCGGGGACAGGTGTGGGTCAGCCCCCCCCCCCCCCCCCCGGGGACAGGTGTGGGTCAGCCCCCCCCCCCCCCCCCCCCGGGGACAGGTGTGGGTCAGCCCCCCCCCCCCCCGGGGACAGGTGTGGGTCAGCCCCCCCGGGGACAGGTGTGGGTCAGCCCCCCCGGGGACAGGTGTGGGTCAGCCCCCCCCCCCCCCCCCCGGGGGACAGGGGTGGGTCAGCCCCCCCCCCCCCCCGGGGACAGGTGTGGGTCACCCCCCCCCCCCGGGGACAGGTGTGGGTCAGCCCCCCCCCCCCCCCCGGGGACAGGTGTGGGTCACCCCCCCCCCCCGGGGACAGGTGTGGGTCAGCCCCCCCCCCCCCCCCCCCCCGGGGACAGGTGTGGGTCAGCCCCCCCCCCCCCCGGGGACAGGTGTGGGTCAGCCCCCCCGGGGACAGGTGTGGGTCAGCCCCCCCCCCCCCCCCCCGGGGACAGGTGTGGGTCAGCCCCCCCCCCCCCGGGGACAGGTGTGGGTCACCCCCCCCCCCCCGGGGACAGGTGTGGGTCAGCCCCCCCCCCCCCCCCGGGGACAGGTGTGGGTCAGCCCCCCCCCCCCCCGGGGACAGGTGTGGGTCAGCCCCCCCGGGGACAGGTGTGGGTCAGCCCCCCCGGGGACAGGTGTGGGTCAGCCCCCCCCCCCCCCCCCCGGGGGACAGGTGTGGGTCAGCCCCCCCCCCCCCCCGGGGACAGGTGTGGGTCACCCCCCCCCCCCGGGGACAGGTGTGGGTCAGCCCCCCCCCCCCCCCGGGGACAGGTGTGGGTCAGCCCCCCCCCCCCCCCGGGGACAGGTGTGGGTCAGCCCCCCCCCCCCCCCGGGGACAGGTGTGGGTCAGCCCCCCCCCCCCCCCGGGGACAGGTGTGGGTCAGCCCCCCCCCCCCCCCGGGGACAGGTGTGGGTCAGCCCCCCCCCCCCCCCCGGGGACAGGTGTGGGTCAGCCCCCCCCCCCCCCCCCGGGGACAGGTGTGGGTCAGCCCCCCCCCCGGGGACAGGTGTGGGTCAGCCCCCCCCCCCCCCCCCCCCGGGGACAGGTGTGGGTCAGCCCCCCCCGGGGACAGGTGAGCAGTGCGCGCTGTGGCAGCTCCAGGTTGACATTGCATCAGCCACTCAGACACGGGGGCGCGCCCCCCGGACCCGGCGCCCATTGGCCGCCCGCTGCAGCTCTGCACCAACCAGGAGCGGCGGCCGCAGATTGAAGCCGCCCATTGGCTGGCGGAGCTGCCAATCAGAGCGGTGGGGGCTGGGCCTGTGAGAGTATCCACTTCGGAGGGAGGGGGGGGGGGGGGGGAGACACAGAAAGTTGGGAAAAGTCATTTCCTCCCCCCCGGGCCAGACACAATAACAAACCCGACACACAACTCTGCAGCAAAGTTACACTGTAACCACATCCTGGCAAACTGGCCAAACCCTCACAGCCAGGCCGGCCTGCAGCGCTTAGGGAGAGATTTGGGCAATCTCGGGTGAGGGGGACAGGGGGGTGAGGTGAGGGCAGGGGATGAGGAGAGGGGGGGGACAGGGGGGGATGAGGAGAGGGGGGGGGACAGGGGGGGATGAGGAGAGGGGGGGGGACAGGGGGGGATGAGGGGACGGGGGGGGGGGGGGGAGGAGAGGCTGGAGTTGCCCCTCCCTCACTCCGCTCTGACCTGGCTCGGCGATGCCGCCGCATCCCGCAATTTGGTTCTTGTTGTTGTTGTTGTTTTGAGGAGCCGCGGGACGTGGTGAAGACCGGGCTCGGCGCGCACTCGGCAGCCCCCACCGCCCGCGGTCACGCGCTCGGCAGCCCCCCCGCGGTCACGCGCTCCCTCCTTCCATGCTGGCAGCGCCCGCGTCACGTGCCAGAGGCTCGCCCGGCTCTCCGCTTCCCATTGGCCGGCGGGAAGGAGGCTCGTCTCAAAGGGGGCGGGGCGCCGCACCCTGTCAATCTTCCCCGGCCCCGCCCCCATCAGATCGCACTGTATCAGAGCATTGTATCCGATCACAGTGTATCTGTGCATTGTATCGGATCACAGTGTATCACTGCATTATATCCGATCACAGTGTATTTGTGCATTGTATCCGATCACAGTGTATCTGAGCATTGTATCCGATCACGGTGTATGAGAGCATTGTATCCGATCACGGTGTATGAGAGCATTGTATCCGATCACAGTGTATCAGATCATTGTATCCGATCACAGTGTATCACTGCATTGTATCCGATCGCAGTGTATCAGAGCATTGTATCCGATCACAGTGTATCAGAGCATTGTATCCGATCACAGTGTATCACTGCATTGTATCCGATCGCAGTGTATCAGAGCATTGTATCCGATCACAGTGTATCTGTGCATTGTATCCGACCACAGTCTATCACTGCATTGTATCCGATCACAGTCTATGTGTATCAGAGCAGAGAATTGTATCCGATCACAGTGTATTTGTGCATTGTATCCGATCACAGTGTATTTGTGCATTGTATCTGATCACAGTGTATCAGATCATTGTATCCGATCGCAGTGTATCAGAGCATTGTATCCGATCACAGTGTATCAGATCATTGTATCCGATCACAGTGTATCTGTGCATTGTATCCAATCACAGTGTATTAGTGCATTGTATCCGATCACAGTGAAACAGCGCATTGTATCCGATCACAGTGTATCAGAGCATTGTATCCATTCACAGTGTATCTGTGCACTGTATCAGATCACAGTGTATCACTGCATTGTATCCGATCACAGTGTATCAGAGCATTATATCCGATCACAGTGTATCTGTGCATTGTATCCGATCACAGTGTATCAGAGCATTGTATCGGATCACAGTGTATTTGTGCACTGTATCAGATCACAGTGTATCAGAGCATTGTATCTGATCAAAATGTATCAGTGCACTGTATCCAATCACAGTGTATCAGTGCATTGTATCCGATCACAGTGTATCAGTGCACTGTATCCAATCACAGTGTATTAGTGCATTGTATCCGATCACAGTGTATGAGAGCAATATATCCGATCACAGTGTATCAGAGCATTGTATCTGATCACAGTGTATCAGAGCATTGTATTTGATTGCAGTGTATCAGTGCATTATATCCCATCACAGTGTATCAGAGCATTGTATCCAATCACATTGTATCTGTGTATTGTATCCGACCACAATGTACCAGGGCATTGTGACAGGTCACAGTGTATCAGAGCATTGTATCCAATCACAGTGCATCAGAGCATTGCAACTTATCACAGAGTATGAGAGCATTGTATCCGATCACAGTGTATCTGCATTGTATCCAATCACAATGTATCAGTGCATTGTATCCGATCACAATCTATCAGAGCATTGTTTCCGATCACAGTGTATCTGAGCATTGTATCCGATCACGGTGTATGAGAGCATTGTATCCGATCACAGTGTATCAGAGCATTGTATCCGATCACAGTGTATCAGAGCATTGTATCCGATCACTGTGTGTTAGAACATTGTATCCTATCAAGAGTATCAGAGCATTGTATCCGATCGTAGTGTATCAGAGCATTGCATCCGATCGCAGTGCATCAGAGCATTGTATCCGATCACAGTGCGTCAGAGCATTGTATCCGATTGCAGTGCATCAGAGCATTGTATCCGATTACAGTGTTTCAGCGCATTGTATCCGATCACAGTGTATCAGAGCATTGTATCCGATCACAGTGCGTCAGAGCATTGTATCCGATTGCAGTGCATCAGAGCATTGTATCCGATTACAGTGTTTCAGCGCATTGTATCCGATCACAGTGTATCAGAGCATTGTATCCGATCGCAGTGTATCAGAGCATTGTATCCGATCATAGTGTATCAGAGCATTGTATCTGATCACAAAGTATCAGAGCATTGTATCCGATCGCAGTGCGTCAGAGCATTGTATCCGATTACAGTGTTTCAGCGCATTGTATCCGATCACAGTGTATCAGAGCATTGTATCCGATTGCAGTGCATCAGAGCATTGCATCCGATCATAGTGCATCGGAGCATTGTATCTGATCACAGTGTATCAGAGCATTGTATCCGATCGCAGTGCATCAGAGCATTGTATCCGATCACAGTGTATCAGAGCATTGTATCCGATCACAGTGTATCAGTGCATTATATCAAATCCAGGTGCTCTGGTTTCCTCCCATAGTCCAAAGGGCTGGTTAGGTGGATTGGGCATGATAAATTGCCCCTGGTGACAAAAAGGTTAGGTGGGGTTACGTGGATTACGGGGATAGGGTGGAGGCATGGGCTTAATTAGGGTGCCCTTTCCAAGGGCCGATGCAGACACGATGGGCTGAATGGCCTCTTTCTGGCTGTAAATTCTATGATTCATCACCACCTTCTGAACGGCAACTACGGATGGGAAATAAATGCTGGCCTAACCAACCACACACACATCCTGCAAATTAATAAATAAATTAAAAGTGCTCTGGGAACCCAGGTTCAAATCCTAGATGGTGAAATTTGTATTCAATAAAAAGAAAATCTGGAATTAAAAGTCTGGTGATGGCAGCCAATGTCGATTGTCGCAAAAACCCACCTGGTTCACTAATTCCTTTCGGGAAGGAAATCTGCTGTCCTTACCTGGTCTGGCCTACTTCACACCCACAGCAATGTTTGACTCCGAAATGCCTTCAGGGATGGGCAAGAAATGCTGGCCCAGTCAGCGATGCCTACATCCCATGAATGATTAAACACAAAACCTTGCAGATAAAGGGGAAAATATGCAAGCTCCACACAGACAGTCACGCGGAATTCAACCCGGTTTGAGGCAGCAGTGCTAACCACTGACCGAAAAAAGGTAGCATGGTGGCACAGTGGTTAGCACTGCCACCTCATGGTGCTGAAGGCCTGCGTTCAATCCCAGCCCTGGGTCACTGTCCGTGTGGAGTTTGCACATTCTCCCCGTGTCTGCGTGGGTTTCATCCCCACAACCCAAAAAAATGTGCAGGGTAGGCGGATTGGTCATGCTAAATTGCCTCTTAATTGGAGAAAAAAGAATTGGGTCATCTAAATTTATTTTTAAAAAGGTACCTGGATCTGCAAGGAACTGGGAACCGGAAAGTGGGATTAAAAGTTTATTGTTTACCCTCTCGCATTTTCTCTTGTCAGCACAGGTCTAATGGGCTGGATGGCCTATTTCTGCATCACAGCATTTCTATGTTGCAGCAACTACATTGATATATTTTCATTTAGGTGCGGAAATTGCATTGACATTAGAATCAGTGAGTTTTACGGGACAGCAAGAAGACCTTTGGCTATCATTCTAATCCTTCTTTCCAGTACTTGATCCGTAGCCTTGTCTGCTACAGAAACATGTAGGAGCAGTAATAGACCAAACGGCCCTTCAGGCCTGCTCCACCATTCAATATGATCATAGCTGATCATCCAACTCAACAGCCTGTACCTGGCTCAGTTTCCCGCCATCCCCGTATCCTTTGATCACTTTCTCCTCAAGAGCAATATCTAACTCCTTCTTGAATACATACAATGCTTTATCCTCAACTACTTTCTGTGGTCGCAAATTCCACAAGCTGACCACTCTCTGGGTGTCGTAATTTCTCCTCATCTTCCAGTTCGCTGCATTAAACTGCATCTGCCATGCATTTGCCCACTCACTCAGCTTGTCCACATCACACTGAACCTTCTCTGCATCCTCCTCACAGCTCACCCTCCCATTCAGCTTTGTGTCATCTGCAAATGTGGAGATATTACATTATTCCCTTCATCTAAATCATTAATATATATTGTGAACAGCTGTGGTCCCATCACCGATCCCTGCAGTACCTTATGAGTCACCGCCTGCCATTCGGAAAAAGCCCCGTTTATTCCGACTCTTGTCTGCCCACCAGTTTTCTATCTTTCTCAAGGCACAAGTGCTCATCTAACTGCTTCTTTAATGGTGTGAGGGTTCCTGCCTATATGATCCATTCAGACAGTGAGTTCCAGCTTCCCATCACCCTCCGGGAGAGTAATTGCACTGATACTTTGTATCCATTATAATAATTTCACAGTACATTGTATCAAGTGTAGTAATTGCACTGATTCATTGTATGAGGTATTTATGCTGACACTTTGTATCAGGTACAGTAATTATACTGATACATTATATCAAGTAGTCAGATAACCTGAGACATGGCAGTCCCATTTCCTGACTGCCTCTCAGTAGAGCACCCTCCCCACTTAATCTCAATTGTTTTCCCTTTTTCAGCAATAAATCATAGATTATTATGTTTGTGCGGAGGGTTTGGAGTCAGGAAGGGCATTGACTTAGGGGGGCTCGTATCATACCAGCACTCTGTCACCCTCCCCACTTGGGTAGGCCTATGGTTGACATTTCCATCCAGTCTCCAATTGGGACCCGGAAGTGGCCAGTTATTGACCACTGAAAGACCTCATTCTGCTGCTGCTGGTATTACCACAGTGCCCAATGGGCTTGTCGCCATGTGGTTTGCATAGCACGGTAGCACAATGGTCAGCACTGTTGCTTCACAATGCCAGGGCCCAAGGTTCCATTCCCGGCTTGGGTCACTGTCTGTGTGGAGTCTGCACGTTCTCCCCGTGTCTGCGTGGGTTTCCTCCGAGTGCTCCGGTTTCCTCCCACAAGTCCTGAAAGACGTAATGTTTGGTCATTTGGACATTCTGAATTCTCCCTCAGCGTACCTGAACAGGCACCGGAGTGTGGCGATAGGGGCTTTTCATAGTAACTTTATTGCAATGTTAATGTAAGCCTACTTGTGACACTAATAAAGATTATTAAGAAGATTATTAACAGGTGAACCTCTGTGAGGCGGGGTGGGGGGGGGGGGGGGGGGGGGAGGTGAGCCTTCATCAAAGGCACCCAGTGCTTTGTTGAGGGACTGGATATCGCGATGAATGGGGCACCCATTGAGGTTCACCCCTGTTTTGCAGCCAGCACGTTCCATATATTTACCACCCTCTGTGTAAAAAAACTTGCCTCGCACATCTGTTCTAAACCTTTCCCTGTGCATTTTAAACCTATGTCCCCTAGTACTTGACTCTCCTACCCTAGGAAAGAGCATCTGACTATCCACTCTGCCCATGCCACTCATGATCTAACCTCTCCTCACAGAAAATGACGGTGGGTCAGTTTTTTGTAGGGCGGTGATCCCATGTCAGATAGGCAATTCCTTAATTTTTGTTTTTACAAAGGGACGTTGAAGAAGAGTTGATATTTTGTCCGTCGGCGTGATCTAAAACATTGGGGGGGCGGATTAAAAGTCATGGCATTCGTATGATACTGCGGTTCTTGACCTTTTCAGTGTCAGAGGTCAGGGGTTGATTTGATGCATTTGGAGTAAAATGATTGGGTCTGAGGGGGCCTTGCTCTAGAAGTGAATTAGTCTCTGATGACAGCACAAAACATGTGGTTACAAATAAGCAGCCTGTTTTAATACGGAGCCAAAATGCATTGAAATGAAAATCAGACACAGTGTCAAATGAGCTGCCACTTTAATTATTTACAGCCTTCCCCTATTGCTGACGAACAATTTCAACTCCTTTTAATTAAGGGGCAATTAAGGGGCAATTTGGCATGGCCAATTCACCTACCCTTCACATCTTTTGGGTTGTGGGGGCGAAACCTAGCAAACAAGGGGAGAATGTGCAAACTCCACAGGGACAGTGATCCAGAGCTGGGATCGAACCTGGGACCTCGGCGCTGTGAGGCAGCAGCACTAACCACTGTGCCACCGTGCTGCCCCTCACCTCCTTGTTTTTAACTGCTTCTAAAAATGTTTGTGATACAAGAATAATACAACCCCGACAGTGCAGGATGAGGCCATTCGGCCCATCGAGTCTGCACAGACCCTCTGAAAGAGCACCCCACCGAGGCCCAAACCCCATGCTATCCTCAAAACCCCACCTAGGGCCAATTTAGCATGGCCAATCTACCTAACCTGCACAGCTTTGGACTGTGGGAGGAAACCAGAGCACCCGGAGGAAACCCACGCAGACACGGGGAGAAAGTGCAAACTCCACACAGACAGTCATCCGAGGCCGGAATTGAACCCGGGACCCGGAGCTGTGAGGCAGCAGTGCTAACCGCTGTGCCACCGGGTTCAACAACAATCAGTCCACAAAGAGCGAGCATCATCATCTCTAATGCCAGCCCAAGTGGTGTCGGTGACCGGGGTCTCCCATACTTCCCGGCCACAGCAACAGTGGATGATCCCTTTGCTGGAGTTCTGGCTAACGTCCGTACCGATGTTGTCCTGATATGAATTGTTTGTACTGGCCATGCTTGATTCGGGAAGAGGGAAGCAGGAGGATGGTTGCCTGTTGTCTTCCTCATGGGCGTTTGAAAGGAAGACAAACCTTCTTTCCAGAGATTCCTCTGCCTGGCGCCACTGTCTTCCTCTGCCTTTGGATCGGCCTGAGCGTGGGTTCCTTCCAGCTGGGCCAGCTGGATCTGCAGCTCGCAAAACGCCAGCGTCCACTACACCCTGGGGAGTCATTCAGGTATCCCTGCCACACAACCGCAAGGCAGCATGGAGCCCAGAAATACTGAAAGAAGGACGGGGAGAAGGACACAGAGGATGAAGAGGCTATCAAAGATTTTACAGCATGGGGCCTCCAAAGGAGAACATCAAAACAAAAGCTGATTGGGAGAGGGGTTTATGAGGACTGGAGCTGAAGGAAGGACACCTGATTCATTGAGAAAAATTGGGACACTGCAGGAAGTAATCAAGAGCAAAAGTGCCAGGTGTGGCATGGTGGCACAGTGGTTAGCACGGCGCTGAGGACCTGGGTTCGATCCCGGCCCCGGGTCACTGTCCGTGTGGAGTTTGCACATTCTCCCCGTGTCTGCGTGGGTCTCACCTCCACAACCCAAAGATGTGCAGGATAGGTGGGTTGGCCACGCTAAATTGTCCCTTAATTGGAAAAAAATAATTGGGTTCTTTAAATTTATAAAGAAGTTTTAAAAAAAAGCAAAAGTGCCAAACAGGAGACAGCTAATGGAGACTTTTAATATTCTTTCATCTCCAACTCTGTCTTCAAGACAGAGAAACATAGGTTCTTGATTAATAAGGGGACCAGGTGTTTTGGGGAGAAGACAGGAGAATGGGGAAGAGAGATATCAGCTATGATTGAATGGCGGAGCAGAAACGATGGGCCGAATGGCCCAATTCCACTCCTATATCTCATGGTCTTATGGTCTTCTCAATAGCGGTGTGCTTGAAGTTGCGTGAAGTAATACAGGCAGCACATCACAAGCCATTAATGTGAAAGATATCAAATGGCAAAACTGAAGTCATTCTTAACAGGACAGATACTTGGTGGTGCACTGCAAGAACATCTGGCAATCACTGAGCGTGCCCTGCGGTTTGATTTGTGGGGTGCATCTGTTTTTAAAATCGTTTCAAATGAGCAATTATAATTTAACTGCCTCCTTAAAGCACACCCAACGACTACTTCCAAAAATGTTGATCAAGGTATTTCTCAACATAGTACTTTTCCACATCTAATTCCCTCTTTTCACCCGTTATCATAGATTCAGGGGCTCTCTGTCAAAACTAAGCTGAAAACCTGGTCTGTACTGTGCATTGCAATCCATTTTCCAATAAGGGTAAAGCTTACTTTAAACAGTTGCTATCAATGGTGTATTCGCCATGACAGCACTTCCACCAATGAGAGTCCAGTGCCAACCAATCAGCATTCTCCTCTCATCCAGTATAAATTGTTGTTTCCCCCTTATTTTTTTAATTTTTAATTTTATAAATTTAGAGTACTCAATTATTTCTTTTCCAATTAAGGGGCAATTTAGCATGGCCAATCCACCTAGCCTGCACATCTTTGGGTTGTGGGGGTGAGACCCACGCAGACACGGGGGAGAATGTGCAAACTCCACACGGGCAGTGACCCAGAGCCGGGATCGAACCCGGGTCCTCAGCGCCGTGAGGCTGCAGTGCTAACCCACTGCGGCACCGTGCCGCCCACGTTGTTTTCACCTTATATTGGTATTCCTGAGGAGAGCACGATGAAAAGCTTTGACATGCCTCTTTTTTTGGCATTACTCAAGTCCTGCACTGCCAAGCCAAATTTGATTAGTTCCGTTTGCGTTGAAGTTTTGAATTTCAGGGGCTGTCACCCTCATTTACTGATCCGCTGTTTAATTTATTGATTGTTTTGATTACCCAAAAAAGCATAGAATCTGCGGCCATGTTCACGGGCGACTGGTCCTTTTATTAAGGGAGCATATAAATAGGGGACAGCTGGGACACTGGATTGAGTGGGAGGAGAGCTATGGGACTGAAGAAGTGATGAAACTCTCATAATAACGAAAAGCTCCGTGTCTTGGCTTTAGCTTCAGCAACCCAACTTAGACCTTATTAACGTCAGGGCCGACTGTGACACCAAGCTTTCGTAGTTCAGCAAAAACAGTTTCTAGGAAGAGGGATGGCAAGGGTTGCAGGGAAATAGAGTTTGTGATTGGGCCCGAAGACAAAGGCTTCAGCCTTCCCAATATTTATTCGGAGGAAATCGCTGTTCACCCGATTCTGAATGTTCGGTATGGAATCTGACGATTGAACAACAGTGGAGGAAGAATAATACTGAAAAAAAGGCACTACCCACATGAGCAAACTCTTGCCGTTTTGGAAGGGAGAATAATGACGCATCATTTTTTTGCCACAATTATATCAGGCACAAGTGATGCAAAGAGGTCTTTGTAAACACAAGAAGGTTTGTTGGACACATTTGCCTGACCACCGCACCTTACACTCTGAATTCTCCCTCAGTGTACCTGAACAGGCGCCGGAATGGGGCGACTAGCGGATTTTCACAGTAACTTCATTGCAGTGTCCATGTGAGCCTACTTGTGACACTAATAAAGATTATTATTATGATTGATCGAGGAAATCCTTCTCAGAAGGCAGCAAAGCAGGAAAAAGAGTTAAAAGACTGGTTGTAGAGAACAGGTTTTAGGATATTTTTAAATGTGAACAAGGAAGTAACAGGATTTGAGGAGAGAATTCAAGAGCGCAGGAGAATGATGCCTCAAGGAAAGAGTTGCAACAGAGTGAAGTTAACTATTCCCATCCTTCATGGTCTGCCGACAGCCTGTTACTGACCACACCATCCTCCTCCAAAGCCTCTCCACCATTGTGAAGCTGGTGAACACCTCACTTGCCTTGTTCCATTCGCATCTGTCCAATCATAGTCAGATAATCAACAGTAATGCATTCTCTTCCCGCTTCCACACCATTACCTGTGGTGACCCTCAAGGATCTATTCTTGGTCGCCTTGCATTCCATCTACACCAAGTTTAGGTCTGTGTTGGAAGCTGCTCCACCGACAAGACCATTTCAATTCAATCTCCCAGTCTCTTGGCGCCCTCTGCTGGTTAAGTGGCCAGTTTATCAGAACATAGAAACGCGTGCAAAGGCATGTTTCAAAAGCAAAGGCTTAATTTTTTAAAAAACCTAATAGATTATTTGTTAAATGAATAATTTGTTTTATTGTTGATCCAAGAAGTGCCATTAGCGGCTTGGTAGCACAGCGGTTAGTACAGTTGCTTCACAGCTCCAGGGTCACAGGTTCGATTCCCGGCTGGGTCACTGTCTGTGCAGAGTCTGCGCGTTCTCCCCGTGTCTGCGTGGGTTTCCTCCGGGTGCTCCGGTTTCCTTCCACAAGTCTCGTAAGATATGTTGTTAGGTGATTTGGATGTTCTGAATTCTCCCTCTATGTACCCGAACAGGTGCCGGAATGTGGCAACTCGGCGCTTTTCAGAGTAATTTCATTGTAGTGTTGATGTAAGCCTACATGTGACACTAATAAAGATTATTTTTTTATTAACTGTGTGATTAAACCGTACAAGTCAGCCAATCTACAGCATGTACGAATTCATTAAGCAATGTGTAAATGATCTGTTTCACGACTATATTAATTACAAAATAAATTAATATTTCTTCAGAGCTGTGCTTGTTGTTGAAATCCAGTATCACAGGCCACTCAAATTATTCTCCACCTCCTCTGCTAGAGATGGCATAGAATCCCTACAGTGCAGAAGGAGGCCATTCGGCCCATCAAGCCTGCACTGACCCTCTGAAAGAGGACCCCACCTAGGCCTAATCCCCCATCCCATCTCTGTAACCCTACCTTGCCTTTGGACACTAAGGAGCAATTTAGCATGGCCAATCCATCTAACCTGCATGTCCCGGAGGAAACTCACGCAGACACGGGGAGAATGTGCAAACTCCACACAGACAGCCGCCCCAGGTTGGGTTCGAACTCTGGTTCGCTGGTGCTGTGAGGCAGCAGTGCTAACCGCTGAGCCACCGCGCCACCCTTACCCTGCTGGGCCCACAAACATCAGCTGCCCTCTAGTCTCTCACCCAGAGGCTGTTCCTCATACATGAGCCTGGATGAAGATTGTGAGATTCTATGGGTTTCATCTCAGCAGCCCTCAACCCCTTTGCATGCTATTAGCGGAAGGTTGGGGATTGTAAGAATATTGGCATGCTTTTTGCATTAATTTTCTTTCTAACAAAGACAAACCATTAATGCAGGCAGAGTTGACTCAAACTGTGCTTCTCGAAAAGTCTGTCTTTTCCTCTCAGTGATGTCGATCCCGTTAGAAAATGATGAACCTAAGATTCAAGGATATTACAAAGATAGGCGTCCATATATAAGTTGTCCATGACTCGGGTTCAGCAATAATCGGAAGTAATGGTTTGGTGTGAGAAGGCTCGGTGCCTCTCGTCTCTCTTTAACAACTGGTTTGAATGATTGGGCCATCATAAAAGTTCAGATAGGGCTGTATCCAACAGGTATCCAATTAAGGGGCAATTTAGCGTGGCCAATCCACCTACCCTGCATCTTTTGGATTGTGGGGGCGAAATTGCCCCTTAATTGGGAAAAAAATGAATTTGGTACTCTAAATTTATTTTTTTTTAAAAAACGGTATGAAAGAGATGCCATGTTTTTGCTCAGTTAGAAAGAAGGATCTTGGCAGTCTTTAAGACCCTCTCGGTTAATAGTTTTGCAGAAGCCATTTTTAGGCCCTCATTATAATTTGGAAGTGAGCAATTGAGCGCCACTCTGAATGGATGTGTTTTAATGGACAAAACAGGAGGCATTCTTACCGCCTTTCTCTTTGTAAACCTCAGGATTTCTGAAACCAAGCATTGCAGCTCCAGCCGAGGTCGCACCGACCAACTTATAGATGGCTGTTGGATGTGATGGAGTCCAGATGGGATACCCTGTTGCCCTGTGAGGCATGCGGTTTATGATGCCCCTACTCTGTCCCTGCAGGAGAAGTTGGCCCAGGATGGAAAGGGCCAGGTGGGCGGTGGGGTGTCGAACAGCCGAGTCTTCACACCCTACGAGGAACGGGCCTTGGAGGTTGCGGGGGTGGCCAAGAACAGAGTGGTCACCGACTTCGAGACTGGACTTGCCGCAGAGAGAAGAATCCATCGGCCCAAAGCCAGACGACCCGTCATGCATGTGTTGTTCATGCCAGACATAACGATCCTTCCCTCTCTCTGACCACATGTCCATTCTCCCGCAGGACCTCCATCCAATGGTGCCGGTCCATCCAGGGAAGTGGAGGGAGCGGCACCTCCCAAGAAACCCCGCAGCTGTCATTCCCACCTCCCACCACCGCAGAGACTCACACTTCAGTGGCCAAAAGTAGAGGACAGGCTTCTGGGACAGAGCCAGGTGGCGCAGGGGCCTCTGGAGCACCATCCAGCTTCCCCTCCATCCCAAGGTGACCCCAGGGCTCTACAGACACTGACCGGGAGGAGGGAGCGCTGGAGGCCAACCTGGAATTGCCTGACAGGGATACAACGGCGGTCACCTGCTCTCCCGAGCCCACCCCTCCTGACAACGAGGCATC
Organism: Scyliorhinus canicula; assembly: GCF_902713615.1. NCBI lineage: Eukaryota > Metazoa > Chordata > Chondrichthyes > Carcharhiniformes > Scyliorhinidae > Scyliorhinus > Scyliorhinus canicula. The sequence goes on from NC_052160.1 coordinate 138,402,189, forward strand.
TCGGGGTCAACGGGCGGAACAGGATGGCATGGCAAGTCGGCTGGGGCCCTTCGGCTCCAGGCCTTCCAGAGGTCGCCTGCCAGGGACATCGAAGGCCACAGGACGAGGTAAGCAGCAGGCTGCCTCCACCTCTGATGTGCATCCTGGGTACACAGCTAGACATAGTGGCAGAGAATGGAAAGCTAAGAAGATTGATGTTCACTGATGGGTCATGGGGGTGGGGTGGGGGGGAGAGGGGTGGGGCACCATTGGTAGCTAGGGACAGTTCAGGTCACAATTGTACACCATTAAAACACGTTACACCTGAGACATGTGAAGCGTCTGTCACATTATTGCGTACTATCGGTCGACCTGCAACCCCCTTCCCCAGTTACCCTCTGCCCTACTCTGCCCCAGCAAGGACATTGTACAAGTGCTGCACCTCCCCTTGTTGAGATGGAGCCTCCTGTGGCACATGCTGTCCGACATCTCTTCAAACACGGTGGCACATTGGTTAGCACAGTTGCTTCACAGCTCCAGGGTCCCAGGTTCGATTCCCGGCTTGGGTCACTGTCGGTGCGGAGTCTGCGCGTTCTCCCCGTGTCTGCGTGGGTTTCCTCCGGGTGCTCCGGTTTCCTCCCACAAGTCCAGAAAGACGTGTTTGTTAGGTGAATTGGACATTCTGAATTCTCCCTCCGTGTACCCGAACAGGCGCCGGAATGTGGCGACTTGTGACAATAATAAAGGTTAAGGACGACCAGCAACGCCTGTACATTTTGGGCCTCCTCCTCTGGGTCCCTCCCAAGCCTGATGGGCAACCGGGTCCTCAGGGTGTGGGGCGGGCCGATGCACGTGGGTTTCTGCCTCAAGCCCCTGCTGACGCTGCTGCTGCTGCCTTCTCCAGCCTCTGGCCACCTGGACTGCCATCTCCACCGTGAGGGCAGCTGTTGCGGGGTCCACAATATCATCCATCCCGTGATATCTATAAGGAATCGGAGAGGGTGGGAGACCGTCAGCCAGTTATGGCTTCCACCCCAGGACCCTCAAATCCCCCAAGTCTCCCTCACCCTTACATTTCCTGCTATCTCTCAGGGTGCCATCCAACAAGCTGGTTGTGTTGGGGGCCGGTTTAGCTCACTTGGTTGGACGGCCTGGTTAGTGATGCAGAGCGAGGCCAGCGGCGCGGGTTCAATTCCCGTACCGGCTGAGGTGCGTCCATCTCAACCTTGCCCCTCATCTGAGGTGTCGTGATCCACCAGTCAGGTCTCCCAACCCCCTCCCCCCACCACCAAAGGGCAAAGCAGCCTACGGTCACATTGGGCTCTGACGACTTTACCTTACCTACCTTGTCTTGGGGGACTCCGCCCTGCAGAGGCACCCCCAGCCACAGCAGGAGCCCCTAGGCACTGGACCCCAGACCCCTGCCGGGAACAGCATTGGGACCGGGCTCAGGTTTCCCCCCCTCACCCCCTCCCCCAACCCCTCTTGATCCGCACACTCACCCTCTGATTGAGGGCATGTCCCAGTGCTGCCGACCAGCTCTCGGGTGTTGTATTGTTGGTTGCTGCCTCTGTTGATGCCCAGGCCTCACAGTCTGATTGGATGCCAGGCAGTAACACCCACCTGCGAGATGTCACGTCTACCCACGGGAATCCACTTGAGGCTGCGACGTGCTCACATTACTAACATTGCCAATTCCCTATCAGCGATAGCCTCCAGCAGTGTAGCCAGAGGCCGCAATGGTTAAAGTGACCTTCACCATGTTGCCCCAGATGGGGCTCTGTCCTGGAGGTGTTCTGTGCTAAAGAGCGCCCACTTGACCACTCGCTGGGGAGCTCGCTCGGGAGGCCGTTCGATCGGGGGTCTTCCCGTAAATGGGATGGAGGTTGGACTTAATTGGTGATCATTGGTTTCTCGCCACGTCGCGGCGGGATCCGGATCTCTCCAATGGGAGCGGGCCGGTTCCCAATTTCGGACCCGCCCTCGATCTAACCGGCTCGATGGGATTCACGCCCAGCCCGAAGCGGCTGTTCGATCGCACCCGTGCCTGAACCTGGAAACAATGAGAATTTAAATACCTGGAAAGTTATTGGGTAAAAGGAAGAAACGGACAGGAACTCGTTAGGGACTGATGCCCGGGTTAGGAAAAGTACAAGGTTCAGACTGGAACTTTTACATTCCAAAAAGTAAATGAATCAACTGGACATCAACCCGTTGAGTTCACAGACCAAATACCAAACTGAAGCTGAGGTTGAGATACTGAACCAGCCTCGGGACCCATAAAAAAAACCCTCAGCCAATTAGTGGCAAATGAGATTCAATGGCAATAAGTGGGCGATAGAAGACTACGGCAGAAAATGGAATGCCCAAAGTGAAGTACAGTGGTGTAGAAATAGACACGGGGAAGCAGGCGGGGTATTGTGCAGAATAATAGATTCAATACACAACGTGCTGAATTTGGAGTCTGCCCGTTCTCCCCGCGTCTGCGTGGGTTTCCTCCGGGTGCTCCGGTTTCCTCCCACAAGTCCTGAAAGACGTGCTGTTAGGTGAATTGGACATCCTGAATTCCCCCTCAGTGTACCCGAACAGGCGCCCGAGTGTGGCGACTAGGAGATTTTGACAGTAACTTCATTGCAGTGTTAATGCAAGCCTACTTGTGACAATAAAGGTTATTATTATTACTACAGAGCAGCAGCGCTCAAAGCAAATAAATACTAAATTATATTGTTAGGTCAGTTGAGTATAAATTGGAAAATGTCCCGATAGAAAGAAGAAGATGCCCTGGGCAGACGGATCCGAGTAAAAAGGTTCATTTTGGGTCACCGACATAGAATGGAAACATTTGAGCAATGGAACTGGGGCCGAGGAGGGTGACAAGTCTGAGTCCTGTAAGTAAAGGGTCGAGCAGCTTAATAAGTTGGACAATAAGCACCAAGATGGCACCTTATAGAAGTCTAAAGAACAAAGAAGAACAAAGAACAATGTAGCGCAGGAACAGGCCCTTCGGCCCTCCAAGCCTGTACCAGGCATGATAACAACCAAAACCCTCAGCACTTCCTTGTGCCATATCCCTCTATACCCATCCTATCCATGTGTTTGTCAAGATGCCTTTTGAACGCCATTAATGTATCTATTTCCACACCCACCCCTGGCAACTTGTTCCAGGCACTCACCACCCTCTGCGTAAAAAAACTGCCTCGCACATCCCCTCTAAACTTTGCCCCACGGACCTTAAACCTATGCTCCCTGGTGACTGACCCCTCCACCCTGGGAAAGAGTGCCTGCCCATCCACTCTATCCATGCCCCTCATAATCTTGTACACCTCTATCAGGTCGCCCCTCAACCTCCGTCGTTCTAATGAAAACAGTCCGAGTCTATTCAGCCTCTCCACATAGCTAACACCCTCCAGACCAGGCAACATCCTGGTAAACCTCCTCTGCATCCTCTCCAAAGCCTCCACATCCTTCTGGTAGTGTGGTGACCAGAATTCTGCGCAATATTCCAAGTGCAGCCTTACCAAGGTTCTATACAACTGTAGCATGACTTACCAGTTTTTATACTTGATGCCCCGTCCAATGAAGGCAAGCATTCCGTATGCTCTCTTGACTACCTTGTCCACTTGTGTTGCCACTTTCAAAGATCTGTGGACCTGCAAATCCAGATCTTTCTGACTTTCACGTTAAATGACATACATATGTCTCCAATTCAAAATATGCTGGCGTACTAAAACTTATGAAAGAGAGGCTGACGACACACAATTTCTTCATGAAAGGAGGGATTGAAACTTGGAATGATTAGAACAGGACAGGCAGGATCCTGGTTATGTGGATTGGGGGAATGTGTGTACATTGGCTGGCTGGATCAGCTAAGAAGGTCAGGATGGCCTTCTTCCAGCTTGTGTTACATTTGATTCAATGTCCACAGGTAATGCTCTTGCAGGAAACAGGTCTCTTGTTTCTACTGCTCTAGAGTATCATCTAACCTAAGCACCACATTCACGTTGGTTTCACCCAATGGGAGTGCATGTTGGAAACGTGGCCAGGCACTTACCTTTTCTGAACAGTACTTTAATCAATGGCAGGAACATGTCTCGAGGCCCTTCACATTAACAATGGCAGAATGGCATAAAAAATCTTATTGGCAAATGCAAGTGTATTTTTTCAAAGCAATCCTTTAGAATGATAGAATCCCTACAGTGCAGAAGGAGGCCATTTGGCCCATCAAGTCTGCAGCGACCCTTGGAAACAGTACCCTACCTAGGCCCACGCCTCGACCCTATCCCCACCTAATCTTTTGAACACTAAGGGGCAATTTATCACGGCCAATCCATCTAATCTGCACATGGACTGTGGGAGGAAACCGAAGCACTCGGAGGAAACCCACGCAGACATGGGGAGAACGTGCAGTCTCCGCACAGACAGTCACTCAATGTCAGAATCGAACCTGGGACCCTGGTGCTGTGAGACAGCTGTGCTAACCACTGTGCTACCTTGCCACCCCTTATGTCAATCAAAGGATGTTTATTAACTTGTGCCTCCTACTTGACCATGCATCCAACACCTTTGTCTTTATTTGCTCCCTATGGGAGAAACACAACATTTCTGTCACTGGATTCAATCCTGATGACCAGCCCCTGTGGCTTCGCTGGTTTTCATGATGCAGTATGCATCAGGTTTGCAGCATTAACGCCTTTTGGGGCCGCACAGTGGCTCAGTGGTTAGCACTGCTGCATCACAGCGCCAGGGACCTCTGGCCTCGGGTGACTGTCTGTGTGGAGCTTGCACGTTCCCCCTGTGTCTGTGTGGGGGTGCTCTGGGTTTCCTCCCACAGTCCAAAGATGTGCCGGTTAGGTGGAATTGTCATGATAAATTGCCCCTTAGTGTCCAATAAGTTAGGTGGGGTTACTGGGTTACGGGGATAGAGTGGAGGCATGAGCTTAAGCAGGGTGCTCTTTCCAAGGGCCGGTGCCGGCTCTATGGGCTGAAAGGTCTCCTTTTGCACTGTCAATTCTATGATTAACCATTCCCATCAATGTTGTGGAGAACCCTTTGCCTCTAATTTACCCTCTAAGTAGCCCACCATTCTGACTTGGACATCACTGGCATCAGACACACTCCTCCATCAAATTAAAAATAGAACTGCCGTGTATTGCAGTATTCCACACAATACCAGACACCAAGTTTAATCCTTGTAAGTTCTTCAAACGCTGTGAGTTGCAAACTGGCAGATAAACTCAGTACTGGTGGGCCATTGGTGGGTTAATGGTGTAATGAGTAAAATGATGTAATGATTCTGGAATAGCTGTGGGTTGCGCAGCATTTCTGGAATGTTTCTGGCAATATCTCCATTTCACATTATTGGCTCAGAATGTCCCCATGCTCACAGTGTGTGTGGATATTTATATAATATATATATACATGCACTATATATATATATAAAATATTTGTGTTCAGTTACAAGACCAGTAAATGTAGAATTGCAAAGAAATCTGTAACTCCCTGGAGTTTGAACTTGGAGTTTATAATTATCTGTTCCTCTTGGTGACTGGCGAAATGATTATTGCCCGAGAGAATAGTGTTTAACACATGTAAGAAAATCAAGGCTGATGGCTTGCACATGTAAATTAATATTTAACAACAGCGGCATGTGTTCTTACAGAATCCATTTAAAGAAACGCTTAAGGTTCTACGAATAGAGTAAACAGAAATCTCACCAGTCGCACAGAGTTCCAAGCATTCCTTAACTCATTAAAGAGTTCCACTGTGAGACTGAGTGGCGCAGTGGTGAGAACATTGACTTTTTACCCAAAGCTTGGGGGCTCAATGCATCCCAGGCTAATGGAACAAAAGCTTCCCCCCTTTCCCCTTATCCCTCCCCTCCCCTAACACTCTCGTCAGTTGGAGCATTTTCAAAGCAGTTTCTTGTGGATGCTCGTCCAGCGTTCACACAATAACACGACTCTGGTAAGTGCAATATCGCCAGTCTCAATGAATAAGGCCACAAACGTGGCTCCTGTGGAAAATGGGAATGTAACCGGGCTGCAATGGCAGCCTTCTTCTAAGTTTGGGACTAAAACACCTTTATTCAGGTGCAGTTTTAGGAGGTTTGCCATACATTGTATGTCAAATATACTGGGAGTATACTGGGTAGCACGGTAGCATAATGGTTAGCACAGTTGCTTCACAGCTCCAGGGTCCCAGGTTCAATTCCCAGCTGGGGTCACTGTCTGTGTGGAGTCTGCACGTTCTCCCCGTGTCTGCGTGGGTTTCCTCCGGGTGCTCTGGTTTCTTCCCACAGTCCAAAGATGTGTGGGTTAGGTGGATTGGCAAGGCTAAATTGCCCCTTAGTGTCCAAAAAGGTTAAGTGAGGGTTACGGGGATAGGTTAGATACATGGGCTTGAGTAAGATGCTCTTTGTAAGGGCCGATGCAGACTCGATGGGCCGAATGACCTATTTTTGCACTGTAAATTCTATGATGATTTAGATTTATTGTTATATGTACCAAGGTATAATGAAAAGTATTTTGTTATGTATAGTCCACGCAGATCATTCTGTGCATGAAAAACATAGGACATCCAATAGATACACAATGTAAATTCATAGTCACAGGCATCGTGTGAAGCATACAGGAGTGTGGTACTATTCAGTAGAGAAGATGCGTGGAGAGATTAGTTCAGTCCAAAAAAGGGTCATTTAGGAGTTTGGTAACAGCGCGGAAGAAGCTGTTTTTGAATCTGTTCGTGCGTGTTCTCAGACTTTTGTATCTCCTGCCAGATGGAAGAAGTTGGAAGAGTGAGTAAGCCGGGTGGGAGGGATCTTTGATTATGCTGCCCACTTTCCCCAGGCAGCGGGAGGTGTAGATAAGAGTCAATGGATGGGAGGTAGGTTCGCTTGATGGACTTGGCTGTGTTCATGAATCTCTGTAGTTTCTTACAAAGAACAAAGAACAAAGAAAAGTACAGCACAGAAACAGGCCCTTCGGCCCTCCAAGCCCGTGATGACCATGCTGCCCATCGAAACTAAAATCTTCTACACTTTCTGGGTCCGTATCCCTCTATTCCCATCCAATTCATTTATTTGTCCAGATGCCCCTTAAATGTCACTATCGTCCCTGCTTCCACCACCTCCTCCAGCAGCGAGTTCCAGGCACCCTCTGTGTAAAAACCCTGCCCCGTACATCTCCTCTAAACCTTGCCCCTCGCACCTTAAACCTATGCCCCCTAGTAATTTACCCCTCTACCCTGGGGAAAAAGGTCTCTGACTATCCACTCTGTCTATGCCCCTCATAATTTTGTAGACCTCTATCAGGCCGCCCCTCAACCTCCGTCGTTCCAGTGAGAACAAACCAAGTTTATTCAACCTCTCCTCATAGCGAATGCCCTCCATACCAGGCAACATCCTGGTAAATCTCTTCTGCCACCCTCTCTAAAGCCACCACATACTTCTGGTAGTGTGGCGACCAGAATTGAACACTATATTCCAAGTGCAGTATACGGTCTTGGGCCGAGCAGCTACCATACCAATGTAAGGAAAGAGAGAAAATGTTCCCATATTCCAATATGAATATCCCTTTGCAGGATAGTCTTTATGCTCAACCTGCGTGGAGGACATGTGTGAACGTTGCTCTTGGGGGCCAGCCAACCACACTCATGTGTTCTGGTCTTGTCCCAAGTTGGTAAGCTTTTGGGACTCTTTCTTCAACACCATGTTGGAGATACTCAATGCTGATTGGGGTTCAAGTCTGCTGGTGGCCAAATTCAGGGTATCAGACTCGCTGCTGCTTCAGAGGGGGGGGTGAAGGGTGGGGGGGGGGGGATGTACTCGCCTTGGCCTCGTTAATAGCCTACACACCTTCCGCTTGGGTGGAGGTCTCCTAGTCCGTCCAGTGCCTCCCCTTGTTTGGGTGACCTCATGTCTTTTCTATATTTGGAGAAGATTAATTCCGCCGTCAGAGGGTTGGTACAAGGGTCCTATCTAAGACGGCAGCCATTCATTTCCTTTTTCAGGAGCTAGTCACCGTCAACTGTTCGAGGGTTTGGTGAATTATTTTGCTTATTCATTGAATTTACAGTGCAGAAAGGAGGCCCTTCGGCCCATCGAGTCTGCACCGGTTCTTGGAAAGAGCACCATACCCAAGCCCACACACCCACAACCCAGTAACCCCGCCCAACACTAAGGGCAATTTTGGACACTAAGGGCAATTTATCATGGCCAATCCACCTAACCTGCACATCTCTGGAGTGTGGGAGGAAACCGGAGCACCGGGAGGAATCCCACGCACACACGGAGAGAACGTGCAGACTCCGCACAGCCAGTGACCCAAGCCGGGAATCGAACCTGGGACCCAGGAGCTGTGAAGCAATTGTGCTAACCACTGTGCTACCACGCTGCCCACAAAGATGATGGAAAAATTTTAATAAACATATTTAGGCCCAACCAATTCTTCTCTGTTCAAGGAAAGATTTGGATTTACGTAGCAGCTTTCATGATGCAGGGGCTTTCAAAACCATTTTACTGCAACACGGCACTTTTCACTGTTGTAATGTGGGAACTATTTCAAAAAATTAAATAGCCATTGCAATTCACCTGTGCAAAATGTCACTACCATCGGGAATTGCAAATTATCAGAGCTTTTATCAAATATAATATCCGATCCATTCAAAAATGGACGTGACACTTACAAGTTTTCTTACCTTTGAGTACAAGGTTGGAATTGACAATTTTGACAATAGGGATTGCGCTCAGCGGCAGTCTTGTTAATTTGGGGAATGGGGAACCCTTTGGCAATATCACCTGAATCTCAACAGACTGTTTAACACATGCCTCCACTTCCCATTCACCGCTGTGCATTCCAAGCTGCATCTTGCTGCCAAGGAGCAGAACGCTTTATTCACAAGAAAACGGTTTAAAATGTGCTGCTGTAAAGTGTGGTGTGTACTGTGGTGAATGAGATTATAAGTTACCAATGTCACTCTGTTCCCATTGTATATATGTACCGATATTGTAAGTGCAGTTGCACTACCTGACCACCAGGGGGAGTAGCTCTGGGAGTACTCGAGAGTTTGTACTGGGCTCCCCCCTTGGCTCCGCCCAGAACTCCTCCCCCTGGAGCTGCTGTATAAAGATCCGTGCCACAGAGTCAGCCAGCCAGTTCATCGAAAGTTCAACTGCTAACAGGCTGGCTCTGTTGTAAGTATATTAAAACCGCTATTCTAATCCTACAAGCAGGTATCCGTAGAATTGATGGTTCCATCATGTACACAACCAGAACAGCTCCCTACTGAAGAAGCGGTGCAAGTGTTGCGTAGGGCTGTCTGTCTGTCTGGGTGCGATGTATCAATTACTGAGCAGAATGAGACATTGGTACAAACAAAGCAGAGGGTCTTGAAGAATTCCACAAGATTGCATAAAGATTGATATGACAGCCAGACCCTAGTTCAGCTCTTTGAAGTGTACAAACAAGTGAAATTTACCTTGTGCCTTTATCATTCACCTGAGGAAGGAGCAGTGCTCCGAAAGCTAGTGTTTGAAACAAACATGTTGGACTTTAACCTGGTGTTGTAAGACTTCTTACTGTTCATCTATCTATGAGAGACCAGAGTGTAAGGGCTGGGGGGAGGGGAGGGGGGGTGGGTGGGTGGGGGTTCTCAGGAATGGGTTGCGTCCCTGTCTTATGAGAAATGAAGACCCTCTCACTTGGGGAAGCACAACCGAACTGTGAGAAGAACCCCCAAACTCAGACAGGGTCTGGAGGACCAAGGGATTGAGCTCGATTGAATATCAATTCCACTTGTCTGGGAGGTTTATCTCTCAGGAATAAGTGTGTAGGGCTGTGAAATGGGAGAATCAGAGTGCCTTCTAGGTGTGTGCTTGCCATGATAATTGCAGGGGAGGTGAGGGTGGAGTGGGGGGTGGGGAGGGGGTGGGTGGGGGAGGGGGGAATAGGGTGGAGGCTGAGGTGTGGTGGGGGTGAGGGGGGAATGGAATTGAGGTGGGAGTGGGGGATGGAGGGTGGGTGGGGGGGAGGGTAGGAATGGGTGGGGGGGACTTGTGGGAGGAAACCGGAGTGCCCGGAGGAAACCCACGCAGACACGGGGAGAACGTGCAGACTCCGCACAGACAGTGACCCAAGCCGGGAATCGAACCTGGGACCCTGGCGCTACCGTGCCTTGTCAGTATCCCCTCAACCTGCATAGGGTTAGTCCTGGTGAGTAATACACGAATGGCCCGCAGGTGCACTGCAGATTACACAGGACGAACTGCTTCAAAACTGGCCATTTGGATAGATTGGCCAGGGCTGGTGTTTCTCCTCCACATGTGCATCCTCTCATCATTCATCTAACCCTATCAGCATCACCTTCTATTCACATCTCCCTCGCGTACTTATTTAGTTCCCCCCCCTAAATTAATTTAAATGGTTAACAATAACGTAAAGGGTCATGGGGATAAGGGTGCAAAAGGCATTGAAGTGTCCGATCACTCATGATCATATTGAATGGCAGAGCAGGCTCGATGGGCTGAATGGTCTACTCTTGTTCCTATGTACCTAACTACTGTCTGTTGTACTGAGTTCCATGGTAAGTCCACACTACAGGTTCATCGCTCCATGAAGATGGAGTCGCAGGTGGACAGGATGGCGAAGAAGGCGTTCAGCAAGCTGGGTTTTATTGGTCGGAATATTGAATACAGGAGTTGGGATGTCTTGTTGAATTTGTCGAAGTCATTAGTAAGACCGCCCATGGAAACTGTGTTCAGTTCTGGTCACCCTATTGTAGGAAGGATATTGTTAAACTAGAAAGAGTGCAGAAGTGATTTACGAGGAAGCTACCAGGACTTGATGGTCTGAGTTATAAGGAGAGGGTGGATAGGCTGGGACTTTTTTCCCTGGAGCATAGGAGGCTTAGGGGGTGATCTTATAGAGGTCTATAAAATAATGAGGGGCATCAATAAGGCAGATGGTCGACATCTTTTCCCAAATGTAGAGGAGTCTAGAACTAGAGGGCAGAGGTTTAAGGTGAGAGGGGAGAGATACAAAAGAGACCAGAGGGGAAATGTCTTCACACAGAGGGTGGTGAGCATCTGGAACGAGCTGCCAGAGGCAGTGGTAGAGACGGGTACAATCTTTTCCTTTTAAAAAGCAGTTAGACAGTTACATGGGCAGGGTGGGTATAGAGGGATATGGGCCAAATGCGGGCAAGTGGGACTAGCTTAGTGATAGCATGGGCAAGCTGGGCCGAAGGGCCTGTTTCCATGCTGTAAATATCTGTGACTCGATGTCACTCTTTCGGTAAGATGTTTCTCCTGAATTCCCATTGGATTCATTAGTGACTACCTTCTATTGATAACTCCTGGTTTTCATCTTTCCCACAAGTGGAAACATCAGAATTGATTGAATGATGTTCAGGGAGGTTACTTGAAATGAGCTGAGGGTATTGAAGCTCAGGGCTGCAGTGACCTTGACAGCCAGTGACACTGAGGAATCTGCGATGGAAATAGTTGAGCGCCGAGGCTCCGGGCAGGCTGTATAATGTCAGCATTGACTCTCTGATGAAGTACAGCCTGTCACGGCAGATTTCCGTGGTGGGTGTATCTGGGTCAGGGGACATACAAACTCGGGCAACCCACTCCGGTGTAATATAATCGGTCTCGGCCCCTCGTCTTCTACCTGCAAAATAACTCATAAGGGAGTACTCGATCCAATGCCCATTTTAAGAAATCAGCTGTAGCGATGAGAGATCAAATGATACAGCTTTAAATATTCACTTTCCGGAATCCCAGAATGCCCTTGTTCTTCACTGCCTACTTCATACAGATGGGTTGAGGTAGGCCCACATGCAGTGAAAAAGCATTGCAGGATTCAGCCTAAATTCATTTTAATAAGGTTTTCACATCATTGCATTGAATAAATTTCACACACGAGGTTCATTGAATCATAGAATGTTTACAGCCCTATACGAGGCCAATCAACCCCTCGCACACATACTGGCCCCATGCAAGAGCAACAGAGCTTGTCCAATGGTTTGTGATTCAAGTCTCCTCTAATGTACCAGCCTCCCCGTACAGGCGCCGGAATGTGGTGACTAGGGGCTTTTCACAGTAACTTCATTTGATGCCTACTTGTGACAATAAGCAAATTTTATTTCATTTCATTTCACATGCCCTGGGAATTTTTATTATGTTAAGACCACAAGATGTAGGCTCTTGTTGTTATTGAAGGCGTTGACTTTGGTCAAGTTGTGCTCTCACGTCAGGGGCGAATGGTCTTATTTTTCAATGTGGAAGTCCAGACAGTGGGCACCAACATTCTTTCACCCACAAGAGCACTTTACAACCAAGCTTCATAGTGTTCTCCAAATCACGTCCATGCATCATAATAATAAGTCTTTATTGTCACAAGTAGACTTACATTAACACTGCAATGAAGTTACTGAGAAAATCCCCCAGGTGCCGCACTCTGGTGTCTGTTAGGGTACACGGAGGGAGAATTCAGAATGTCCAAATTACCTAATAGCACGTCTTTCGGGACTTGTGGGAGGAAACCGGAGCACCCAGAGGAAACCGACGCAGACACGGGGAGAACGTGCAGACTCCGCACAGACAGTGGAAGTGTGGGTTTAGGTAGGGTGTTCTTCCAGGGGACGGTGTAGACGCGAATGGGCCGAGTGGCATCCTTCTGCACTGTAAGTTCGATGAATTCTATAAATTGCCCTCAGTGTCCAAAAAGGTTAGGTGGGTTTGCCGAGTTACGGGGATAGGGGGGGACGTGTGGACTGAGGGAGGGTGCTCTTTCCAAGGACTCTTTCCAATGTGCCCTTTCCATTGGAAACGGGGGTGGGGGGAATACTGTCGCAAAATAAAGTGGGGAAAAAACAGCATAGCTCAAATAAACACCCATGAACCATATTTAACTTCTTGATAAAATAATTTTTAATAAATAACTTCATATGTAGGTTTAAATGGTCTTGTGCATGGCACATACACAACAGTACAAGAGAAAACAAAGGCTAAAGAGGTTTCTACAATTTGTTTGCTGCACAAACCATAATTTATGCAACGGTACTGTACAGTTTCCTAGTTGTTTGTGGAGTAGTCGAAGTATCTTGAATTGTCACATCATTACCAACAGGAGTCTGAGATTCCAGTCCTCAGTTAGAATGGGGGAGCAACGCTAATATATTTTTAGACGTCTTTGTCCTGCTCTTTTAAGAGTGACTTGCGGAAAGCATTGGAGCTTCTGAAATGAAAATTTTCATTCAATATTGCCTGCACCATATTTAAATTGCTCACACCATACATATCATTTACAGAAATACAAACATTGTATAATGAAGCATTTTGATCACAGAAAAGTGACCCCAGTGCAGATTTTATTTGTTTTTCTTTGTAATAGCAAACATCCTTGACAGTCAAATTTTCTGAATGCTTTTATCCTGTCCCAAGTGTGCGAGCCATCTTCTGTGGCTTCCTTGGACAGTGACAAATTTGAAAAAGGATAAATATTAACCCCTTCACCCCTGTGGAATAGCTTGCCTGGATTCAATTAGCAGCTTCCCAATACATGTTTGTAGGATAAAAGCCCCTTTGGCCCATTCAATTTCGTTCTTCTCAAATGCAAAGCCAACTCTTTTCCTGCTACAACGTGGCCTTGCTTTCCTAATGATGCCCCAGTCCCCATCAACTGCTGTAAACAAAAGCATCTTGGTGTCTGTTCTAAGTATTTCCCTCCAGATCCAGCCTTTTGTCCTGCAGACTTTGCCTGTCTGAAAGTATTGCCACAGACTTGCTTCCTCTGTTCAGTTTGAAGTCTATCATGTCCCCTAAATTCTACCTGGACCTGCAACTCTGTTCAATCTGTAGAAAATTCAAGTAATTTTTGAATTCCCCCTTTCTCTAATCACATCAGCTGGGATGAATGAGGCGATGCACTGAAACTGCCTCCATCAGTCATGGGTTTCAAGGCTGATCTCATAGAAGTCCTGCTGCAGGCATGGTGGGCCCAGGGATCATAGAATTGGCCCTTCAAAGTTACACAGACTTATCCCTATGCTCCCAATCAGGTAAGAACCATGGTAGCACTTTCCAATATCAATCCTAAAATGAAATGTCATTAATGAAATGGAAGACATTTAGAGATGGAGCTGAGCATCTTTAATTAACACTACGGGCATATAGACATACAATATTGGAAAATGTTTTCATAGAATTTACAGTGCAGAAGGCAGCCATTTGGCCCATCGAGTCTGCACCGGCCCTTGGAAAGAGCAACCTATTTAAGCCCATGCCTCCACCCCTTCCCCGTAACCCCACCTAACCTTTTTGGACACTAAGGGCAATTTAGCATGGCCAATCCACCTAACCTGCACATCCGTTGGACTGTGGGAGGAAACCGGAGCACCCGGAGGAAACCCACGGAGACACGGGAGAACGTGCAGACTTTGCACAGACAGTGACCCAAGCCGGGAATCGAACCTGGGACCCTGGAGCTGTGAAGCAACAGTGCTAACCACTGTGCTACCGTGCAACATACTAAATTCCTTACATTTAATTAGTTAAAATCAAACCATGTTACATCCTGATTTTATCAAATTTTTGCCACTTTTGCTCCCTCACTAATTTTCTCATCTCCCTTCTTTCCCTGAAGATGAGCAACATTCAAATTCAGTTCCCCACTTATATATCACACAAGTGATCATTCTTTTTGTGAGTTTCAACAGTCTGGAGGACTTTTGACCATCGCCGCCCACACCTCAAACCTATCTTCATCTAATATCTCCGCATTCTACAAATCACAAGGTTAGTTGGACAGTGATCAATGGGGAAGAAATCTGTTCAATGTTCACTTCCCTAAGGAACACCCCAGAGAGTGCGGGCCAGATTGCCCCTACTCCTGCCTTAGCGGAGATCAGCTGAGCACAGACTGGGGATCGAATGTTCAACCTCATAAAGGGTATGTGCCATTTAAGAACTCACTTGCTTAGCCTCTGTGGGAGCCAAATGCCATTTCACCTCATTTGCTTTCATTACAATTCATCTCTCGAGCAATCGGCTTTCACTATAACTCACCCCATCCTCCAGCTGAACATTTCCTATGAGTTCTGCTCACCAGAAAGCAGAAACAATCACTTCATTGCACACAAAAATATTGGGCTTAACAATATCAAATCCGTGAATATCCTCAAAAAAGCTTATGTGCAAATTACTGTGACAGCCAGTTATTTTATAACTTATACTAAAGAGTATAGGGTGAAGCGTAAAAGTTTATGGGTCTCATGCACTGTTGTTGGAATTGTTTTTCTATATACTCTCTTCCACTAACTGACAATTACACTCTCCCTCCTCATACTGGCTTTTTCCTACTCATTCATCTCACTAAAGCTCTCTATTTCCTCTTGGTCAGTCACTGTCTATGTCTTTCCATATGTGTTTCCTGCTTTTGTCTCACTTTTACTTTACTCAAACGTGAGCCTGTTTCTTAAGCTCATTGTGATCACTTTTCTAACTTAGGACATCACAAAATGTAAATAAAATGCAACCAACCTTAATCTTTAAGTAAGAGATACGAGGAGGCGTACAAATAAATCACATATGGAGATAGATATGGAAATCAACCACTCGTGATTCAGGTCATTCACTTGAAATTGTAACCTTTGTGAGCTGGATAAGAGAGTTCTACACAAGGTTTCAAGTTTCATAAACCACTCTAATCCATGTATATCCTCCATATATTACATCTCCCCGCTAAATTTTCCAGCTTCTTCCATCCTTTGATACAATGCAGTAAACTGAGATCCTACTATGGTTGTACAGGTCCACTTTAATGATCCCACAGCGTTACACTGAAGGAGAGCAAGGGTTTCCCCCACTTATCCAGCAGCCAAATGCCATTAAGGAAACAGACTAGCCATTTCTCTCATTATTGCTTATGGGGTGCTCTTGATGAAGAATGTCTGTTCTATTTGTACTCCAGACTTGTTACCCTGGGTGAAGCAGCTTGAGGTGCTATCACATTAAAAGGCACTACATAAATCCAGGGATTTTAGATAATTAGCTGTTTCTCACAGAGACAGCCTGTACTGGCATCTCAAACATAGCCTCCAAACTGAACAGAACAGCTCTCTGAATTTAACAGTATATGCTTTTACCATAATACAGACGTTTGGAGCGAACGCAAGGCAGGAATTAAGTGAAGGGATCACCCATTGATTGTATCGTTTTGGGTTTTTTTTTCCTTTTGCAACTGAATCTTTTTGATTGATTCAGAGTATTGCCTTGCATTCACTTTCAGATGTCTATCATACTCAAAAGAATTCCACTGGGTGTACATCCTCCCCCATTATAACCATCGTCCATGAATAATGAATGACAAATCAATCCTGAAAGCACAATAAAATACTGGTGCCCATTGCCACCGTTGTAACACCTAGCTCGCTATGGAACCCAGTGCCAGCATTCTGTCCCAAAGCAGCTCTCAAGTAGGTGAAACGATAAACAGTTTCATTTAAAAACAGAAGCACCATTCAAAAGATACACTTTTACAAGTAATAGATTTGAAATACAATTCACAGAAAGTTACAAAAATTACAACTATACGTGTTGCAATGTTTCAACTTCAAAGCAGTGTAGGTTTCAGCAGTTTATACTGCTCGGTAGAATTTTGTTGATAAATTGCATTTAATCCCAAAATTACAGCAGTAATTACATTTGCAAACATGGTGAACATTTAGATAATACGCGATAATACTAAGTTAGCAAATGTCAGCCCCAACTTATCAGCCTACATAGGGGTGACTCTCAAAACCACCCGAATGCCAAATCCACATGAAAATATGTTACAACAATGTTAATTTACACAGGGTTCGCTTCTTTTTTTTTTGAAGTTCTGATTAATTGCGACAGTGGGTTCCCTCCCAAATCCGTCGGGAGATTGATATCAGGATTCAATGCATTACTTATGTTTTT
Source organism: Scyliorhinus canicula (assembly GCF_902713615.1). NCBI lineage: Eukaryota > Metazoa > Chordata > Chondrichthyes > Carcharhiniformes > Scyliorhinidae > Scyliorhinus > Scyliorhinus canicula. The sequence goes on from NC_052160.1 coordinate 138,419,128, forward strand.
TGTTACCAGCTGAGAGTTATAATCGAAAATAAGACTAATGACAAGTTGCACAGCGCGATAAAAACTAGAAATCAATATCCAAAAATATTCCACTGGGCACCCCGAATATATATGGAGCACTTTTTGAATCTTTATTTGAAAGGACTGTCCAAACTTTCCTCGTTTCCCCAATTTTCCCCCCTCCGACTCTTTATTGGGTGGATGCCCACAAGCGCCAGTTCTCCTCTAGCACCTCACCCACTTCGCCATTCATCATGTTTCAGCCTAAAACCATTAGGCCTATGTATTAACATAAAAACAGAAAATCGTAGCAGGAGGAGTCCATTCGGCCCTTCAAGCCTGCTCCGCCATTCATTATGATGATGGCCGATCGTCCAATTCAACAGCTTAATCCCATCTTTTCCCCTCCCTTTTCCTTTGATCTACTTCTCCCCACGTACTCTGTATCTAACTGCTTCTTGAAAACACACAATGTTTCTGTGGTGCTCTCTTCTGCACTCACCAAGATCACGCTCTCCTTAACCCTTAAGGCAATGGAAGGTAAATCACAGGCTGGATGGCAGCAAGATATGTGACCATAGCTTAACTTCATTCCTCATCCAACATTTATTCACTCACACGGACACAGAAGGACATTCCAGCAAAAGCCACTGTGCTCGCCATGTCTAAACAATGTGGAGCAGCAATGTTAACTGTCCAACGCCAGTGTCCTAATGAGCTTGTCAGTAGGGTATCTCTAAAACATAATCTAGCTTTAAAATTTGTTCAATAAAGTTTTAGTGGGGGCCTCTGCTCTGTTTGCAGTAAAATTGCTCATGTGCGGAGAGAAAAACATAATTAACATTGAGCCGACTATGACCCATCTTCAGAACTGGGTTCCCAAAAAGGGTCATATTTGACTCAAAACATTAGCTCGGTTTCTCTCTCTACAGGTGCTGCTGGACCTGAGTATTTAAATAATTCTTTTGATTTCAGACCTCCAGCATCTGCAATATTCTGCTTTTATATAAAAAAAATATTTTTATCTTTTATAAATTTAGAGTACACAATTCTTTTTTCCAATTGAGGGCCAACTTATTGTGGTCAATCCACCTACCCTGCACATCTTTGAGTTGTGGCTCGTGACCTATGCAGACACGGGGAGAATGTGAAAACGCCACACGGACAGTGACCCGGGGCCGGGAACGAACCCGGGTTCTCGGAGGCGTGAGGTAGCAGTGCTAACCACTGCGCCACCGTGCCATCCTTGCTTTTATAAAATTGTTATGTAATCTTTCATGCCCATATGTATGACCCCTACAAACAACAGAGGAAATAACAGAATCAAGCAGACCAGAAAGAGGTCATTTGGCCCATCATGTATGTACTAAGAACTACCTATTTCACCCCACTGCACTCTCTTTCTCCATAGACTTGGAAATGCCTTCTTATCAAATATTTAACCTATTCCTTTTTGAAAGTTACTGTTGAATATGTTCACACCAGATTTTCAGGTGATACCTTCAGAATCACAAGAACTCAAAATCACAAGAACTCAAAAGAGGAAATTCTCCCACTTACACAATTGGCCAAAATGCACAATCTCATTGTATTTGTAAAATAATGGTGAGGGGCAAATTGGTGGCACAGTGGTTAGCACAGCTGCCCTCACAGCACCAATGGCCCAGGTTGGATTCTGACCTTGGACGACTGTCTATGTGGAGTGTGCACTTTCTCCCCGTGTCTGCGTGGGTTTCCTCCGGGTGCCTCCTACAGTCCAAAGTTGTGCAGGTGAGGTGGATTGGCCAGGCTAAATCGCCCCTTTATGTCTAGAGGTTTGGTCGGGTTACGGGGGAGTGGGCCTGGGTGGGGTGCTCTTTCAGGGGTCAGTGAGGACCCGACGGGCTGAATGGCCTCCTTCTGCAGTGTAGGGATTCTATAACTTTAAGAGTACGAATGCATAATTTCTGACAAATCTGCAAATTCTTTGCTGTTCTCATATGATTAGGTACCTATGATATCTCACTGTGTCTTAAAATTGCCAAATGTACTGCTATCTTCAGATGAGCTTTCCAGTATACTCAAATGGGTTTCTTGCCACCAGCCTCCTTATTGTGGGTACTATTGTCCAGATTTAATGCTTATTACGTCTGTTTGATATTCCCCTTCCCAGAGCTGCAAATCCCAGGAAATAAGAACTGGAGCTGTCCAATCAGCACCGAAACATCAAATTCAAAATATATATATACGCATCATATACATATATAATGCATATTGTGTAAACTTTGTTTAATTTGTTTATCTTGCAAATTAATTGTTAAAAAAAACAAGAATCTCCTATAGCCATTTTTTCCCTCTAGTCCTTAAACATATTTCCCTTTGTAAGTTCCAGAGGCTTGTCTGCTGGAACTAGCCCATCCAATTTTCTAACTGTTAATAACAGAAGAGGAAAGAAAAGCTCCATAATTTACAGTTTGGGAATGCCCCAGCTGTTTAAAGGCAGAATTGGCATTAAAACAGGTGCTCAGGGAAAACACGTGACATAACCTGCTCAACTGTTTGGATATGAATGCAGGCCTCAAAAACCTCATTAAATCTGTTGGCAATTTACAAAATGTGCTTATTTTTGCTGTCAGTTTATGTGTAGCTCTGAAAAGAGCCAGTGCCTGCATGAAAACGGCCCATTTTTCTCCTGCCAAAATGTTCTGCTTGGTTCTTCTCGTAGAGATGTCAACACTTTTGCTGGGGTTTAGTTCCTTCTGGCCAGAGTGTCTTCAAGTTAGGCTCAGCAGTGTGTGCTGGCAGGCTAACCAGCCATTCAGTGGGCAAGGGGGTGGGGCAACAGGGCTGAACTGGAATTCATCCTTGCCTAATGCACCTTTCCTCGAGAGTGCTGGCTGGACATCCAAGGGATAGATGTTGATCCTTGCTGTGCTGTTTCTTCAGACAGAAAGGAGTGACAAAAATTTCTCAAACTATTCCCTGTATCCCAAATAAGCCTAACTCTACATCGACCTCGGAAATTTACAGGCACAAGGCCACCTGCCCAGAACAGACACAAGGCCCCTTCAATATAATGTGGGACCTGATGGCAGTTTCAGGGTTCCCCCGATAAATTGTACTGAATGGAACAGGCACCGGACTGGCTCTGCTCTGTCTTTTCAGGTATAGTTGCAGCCATAGCAAGTGACAGCCCTGCCCAAAAGGCAAGCTAATTTATTGTGAACTTTGATGTGAAGCTCGGGGAGCCTTAGAATCACCAGTGAGTGTCTCTGCAATTCCCTGGGACAGGGGCAGTGGTCTGCCATCACCTTTCTCTTTTTTTTCCTAAAATTTAGAGTACCCAATTCATTTTTTCCAATGAAGGGGCAATTTAACGTGGCCAATCCACCTAGCCTGCACATCTTTGGGTTGTGGGTGCGAAACCCACGCAGACACGGGGAGAACATGCAAACTCTACATGGACATTGTCCCAGGGCCGGGATTCGAACCCGGGTCCTCAGCGCAATGAGGCAGAAGGGCTAACCCACTGTGCCACCGCGCTGCCCCTCATCACCCTTTCTCAACCCTCATCCTTGGATTTACTGGAGTGCCAATGCTGGTGAGACAGGGAAACTGAATTGATCTTTAGTCACTGAGCAAGATTCAACAGCAGGCATGATAGGCAGCGGCAATTCACTCAAATCATTCCAGTGAGGCTTAATATTTGAGGAACCTTACACTTCCTCTTTAAAATGCACACCGTCTGCACACCACTGGTTAAACCCAGGGCCCATCCCAATTTCTAACCGCTGAAGCCAGGAACCATCGAGAGGCTGAGGAGTCCATAGATCCATGGACCAGAAAGATGTCAAAATCTTCAAGTGACGAAGAGCAGGCAGGACAAAATAAATAGGAGGGAAAAAGAAGTGCACCGAACTCCCAATATCCCCAGTAGACCCAACAATATGCTTCACCTCTCTTCACTCAGCTGGTTTAAAGGTCAGAGGTGTGCGAGGAGGTTAGCACAGCTGGTTTAAAGGTCAGAGGTGGACGAGGAGGTTAGCACTTGTTTCGTCAATGCTTCCCTCACATGGCTCTCCTCAATGAGGTGATAAACTACGTCATTTCCTTTTGCAACCAATAACTGGTCTCTTCAATATCTGGGGCTGACAATACAATCTGACTTAATGGGGGCGAGTGATCTTTTTGAATGTCCGTAATCATACCTTTATTTTTAAAAGCAGCATTACTGAAGTAATTCACTTGTGTCAAAATGACCGTAAAAAGTAATACATATTTACATGTAATGCTGTTTCCATATAAGTTAATAAGTTAATATGAATCTTTGAATGTCCTGTACATGGCATATACTCTTCTGCAATCCTACTTCTATGAATATTATGTCTTGTGATACTTCACGTGTCGATTCTCCCACATTTCTTTACAATCTGGGCAGAAAATGAGTAACTCTCAGGATGGGTGAAACTTTACTTCCTCTCTTTGCTCTTCCGTGCTTGCTTAGTGCGATGTACATCCCTGGGTACGTCTTTGATTCGTACACGTTGTAGCGATTTGGCAAGAGTCTTTCTCTGAATTCGCATTCATTATTGAAGGCCACCTGAAAGACAGATTTTGTTTCCAGAATAAATTTGTTAGTTCATAGTCATTTTTATTTGTTGTATCTGCAACGGTGGTCATATAAAATATCCATCGGTGTTATTTTAAAAGAACAAGAGGACCCAATTCTTTTCTTCCAATTAAGGGGCAATTTAGTATGGCCAGTCTACCTAACCTGCACATGGTTTGTGGGGGTGAGACCCATACAGACATGCGGAGAATGTGCAAACTCCACACAGACAGTGACCTGCTGCCTGGATCGAACCCGGGCCCTCGGTGCTGTGAGGCAGCAGTGCTAACCATTGTACCACTGTAGAACCTAAAGTACCCAATTATCTGATTTCTAATTAGCGAGGCCAATCCACCTACCCTGCACATTTTTGGGTTGTGGGGGTGAGACCCACGCAGACACGGGCAGAACGTGCAAATTCCACACGGACAGTGACTCGGGGCCGGGATCGAACCCGGGTCCTCGGCGCTGTGAGGCAGCAGTGCTAACGGCTGCGCCACCGTGTAACCCCTGATCATCTGACCCGAACTCCACAAACAGAACCTTCCTTAATCTGCAAAGTGGAGAACAAATGCACAGAAGCTCTAGTATGAGATGATAAGTAGTGGTCCTCTTTCCTCACTGCCCCTCATCTACAGAGCTGAACTTGACAATGATTTTGACACCAGCCCGTTTTTGCTGTGCACAATTTAAGAAAAAAATTGCAAGAATAGCAGAGCAATGCACAATGTACATTTTGGAACACTTGAGTTACCAATCTTACTCAAGTTATCAATGGGGGTGCAGAGGAGAGGCAAGGTACTTGCCCCTGTGAAAGTCAGCAAGGAGTTCCATGCACTATGTTGTGTATCCCCTCTCCTCATTTCCTACTCCATTTCACCACTTTCTAGTGTGGTAATATAGACTCCAGAATTGAAGAGGCAGGCGCCATTGTGTTGATCTGAGTCATCAAAGAACTGGTGTGCTGAAATAACTTCCATGATATTTATGGTCGTTTGACATTATTTATTCTGTTATTGACCGACTGTTATTTTTTCTAACCATTTTCATATCATTCATTGGAAAGTTGCGTCTTCACAATTGTATGGTTAAGTTGCTAATGTGAAATGAAAAATGAAATGAAAATCGCTTAGTGTCACAAGTAGGCTTCAAATGAAGTTACTGTGAAAAGCCCCTAGTCGCCACATTCCGGCGCCTGTTCGGGGAGGCTGGTACGGGAATCAAACCGTGCTGCTGGCCTGCCTTGGTCTTCTTTCAAAGCCAGTGATTTAGCCCAGTGTGCTAGACAGCCCCTGTCTGTCTGATATGATCATCTAATAAAATTTAAAAGGTCCCAAACTGAATATTTACCCTGGGACCTCTGAAACAATCACTCCTTCGTTCACTAGGGAGTAACTATCAAAACGTGCAATTAAGAGTAGAAACAGATTGATAATACGAATGAAAGTTTTTTTTATTAAACAGGATGATTTTGATTCACTCACCGCTGCATACAGTCGGCCTTTGCTATTCATTGCAATGAAGACATGCGATTTCACTCCATAAAGACTGACAACTCCCAGCTCTACTGTAGAAATCATTAAAAGACCTAAATAAAAAATTTTAAAAAAATCACTGATAGACATTACTCTCAGTAACACAATGTATCATTTTCACTTTTTAAAATTTTTTATGATGTGAAAGGCAATAGAATTAACTAATTCATTTCAATAGAGAAGGTGCTGAACATTCCCACATTCAGTACTGTAGGAGTGAGGCTTCTCCTTCATGGTGTGCAGACTGAAGCACATTTCATCTCAGCCTTGGCGTTAAACCCTTCTCGCTCACATAGTGGTCCTTATTCCTCCAGTTCTACATCCGAGCCTTGAAATTGATCACTTAAAAAAATGTCAAACTGGTAATTTCGCCAGAACTGGCAGAATTTTGGTAATTTATGATTTCGATATGAAAGCATAAACTTGCATTTATTATACTGTGTATTACCCACAAAAATACAACCAGTCAATTTCTGTTAATTGCAGTCACTCTTAGAAGGATGAGGGGGGGATCTTATAGAAACATATAAAATTATGAAGGGAATAGATAGGATAGATGCGGGCAGGTTGTTTCCACTGGAGGGTGAAAGCAGAACTAGGGGGCATAGCCTCAAAATAAGGGGAAGTAGATTTAGGACTGAGTTTAGGAGGAACTTCTTCACCCAAAGGGTTGTAAATCTATGGAATTCCTTGCCCAGTTACAGATGCACTATAGGAAGCACCCTATCGGGCTGCCTGGTATGGCAACTGCTCAGCCCAGGACCACAGGGAACTTCAGAGAGTCGTGAATACCGCCCAGTCCATCACACAAACCTGCCTCCCATCCATGGACTCCATCTACACCTCCCGCTGCCGGGGGAAAGCGGGCAGCATAATCAAGGATCCCTCCCACCTGGCTTACTCACTTTTCCAACTTCTTCCATCGGGCAGGAGATACAGAAGTCTGAGGACACGCACGAACAGACTCAAAAACAGCTTCTTCCCCACTGTCACCAGACTCCTAAATGACCCTCTTATTGACTGACCTCATCAACACTACACCCTGTATGCTTCATCTGATGCCAATGCTTATGCAGTTACATTGTATATCTTGTGTTGCCCTATTATGTATTTTCATGTATTTTCTTGAATTTTGTTTAATTCCCTTTTCTTCCATGTACTGAATGATCTGTTGAGCTGCTTGCAGAAAAATACTTTTCACTGTACCTCGGTACACGTGACAATAAACAAATCCAATCCAATCAGTTGAGGCTCCTTCATTAAATGTTTTTAAGGTAAAGATAGATAGTTTTTTAAAGAATAAAAGGGATTAAGGGTTATGGTGTTCGGGCCGGAAAGTGGAGCTGAGTCCACAAAAGATCAGCCATGATCTCATTGAATGGCGGAGCAGGCTCGAGGGGCCAGATGGCCTACTCCTGCTCCTAGTTCTTATGTTGTTATGTTCATTGCCACATTGCTCATAGCAACTTCTAACAAGCAGTAAACAAATGAGTGACCAGTTAATCAATTTTAATTTAATTTGGGTTATTGGAATTGAAAGAGAATGAAATAAGAAATCAAAGTTTTTGTTATTTGCCAGGTGTAGTTAAGTGTTTTTTCTCTGGATCAGAATCTAATTGAGCTTAAAAATCACAACTAAACACTTTCAACCCTAATATCAGAGCAAATGTGTTTAATTATTCAGGCTTAGCCTGTTCAAGTGAGGTGTAGAAATGAATGAAATGAAATTCTGGTGTGCTGAAATAACTTACGTGATATTTATGGTCGTTTGACATTATTTATTCTGTTATTGACTGACTGTTATTTTTTCTAACCATTTTCATATCATTCATTGGAAAGTTGCGTCTTCACAATTGTATGGTTAAGTTGCTAATGTGAAATGCAAAATGAAATGAAAATCGCTTAGTGTCACAAGTAGGCTTCAAATGAAGTTACTGTGAAAAGCCCCTAGTCGCCACATTCCGGCACCTGTTCAGGGAGGCTGATACGAGAATTGAAACGTGCTGCTGCCCTGCCTTGATCTGCTTTAAAAGCCAGCTCTTTAGCCCTGTGCTAAACCAGCCCCTGTACTGTTACACTTACAATAAAGGTTTATTTCGGTCACAAAAAATAATTATTTTCGTCTCTGATGTACTGTACTGTTTCTGCCCTGTCTCCTAAAAAAAACTAGGGGCACTCAGAAAATATCCCACTTGTTTTGATACACAGCCAGAATGGATTAGCTTGACAGGTGACTCTGGGAGGAGCCAAGCTCTTTCATTCAAATCCAAGCAGTTTGTTTTATTGGTAACTTTTTGAGTTTAAGGAGTATTAAATTGTATTTAAATTGACTTTGCCACAGACAATCTTTGAAAACTATTTCATAGAATCATAACATCCCTCCAGTGCAGAAGGAGGTCATTCAGCCCATCGAGTCTGAACCGACCCTCTGAAAGAGCACCCTACCTAGGCCCACATCCCCACCCTATCCCTGTAATCCAGTAACCAACCTGGATATCTTTGGCCATACACATGTACGGCCTCAACTGGGATTTTGGATTCATATCTCACAACATTTAACCTCCACCACCTGGCTTGGCTCGAGACAATTCACACCTTTCAACCTGTAATTATCCCTCTCTCCAGTCACACCATCTGGACCTATAAAGACTTAATTACCTGCCAAGACTCACGTTCAAAGTATCATCTTGCATCATTGGCTTGGTCGATATATGCTGTGTTTGTGTAACCTACCTCTTCACTCACCTGAAGGAGCCCCGCTCCAAAAGCTCATGATTCCAAATAAACTTGTTGGACTTTAAACCTGGTGCTGTTACTGAGCCCACCCCAGTCCAATGCCGGCACCTCCACATTAATATCACAGTAGGGAACCTGTAAATCTACAGTTTGATTGACAGCTCCAAGTGTTTATAAAGAAATAAACTATCGTTGATGTGGAGCTATGAATAGAAATGTATATTTTCATAAGCAAATGAATACTTGAAGGAAGTGTTAGTTTTTATCAGGGGTTGACTACTTCCCTGAAATATTTGTTTTTATCTAGGATTAACAACTTGACGGAATTTAAATAAAGGGCCATAGTGATGATTGGGGGTGGGGTTTGGAAAGTGTGGTGAGTGATCATGGTGCGTAGGGGGGCATAGTTTGGTACATAGAGGATGTGCGGCCATGAGGGTAGGTAGAGGAAAACAAAAGGTAGCTTTGAGGGAATTAGATTTGAAATGGTAAACATTAGAAATAAAGCAAGTGTGTTTGAGTTAATATTTCTGTGCCTGGAAAGGCAAAACCCATAGTTAGATTGATGTTGGACAAAGGTCTTTTTATGTGTGGGGATTGCTTAAGTTTCAACTGTATTTCTATTGTGCTTCGAGAGGACTATGGCGTGAAGAATAAATAAAAGGCATATGCATGTTGATGTTGCTTAGCAACTTGAGCCTTGTAAAGTAGAGAAGCTTTAAAGTTTTGGGTAGCTCTACTAGAAGCACTTGTTTTCGAAGGCTAGAGAGGGAACATCTCTCTCAGCTTTGCTAGAAGACCATGCCCTCGAGTAATGATTAAGATAATGAAGGGCAGAAATCTGAAGAGTAGCTAGTTAAGGAAACTAGAGAAATAAAGAGAAGCTTCAAAGAAATCTGAGGTTAAAAGGTACAATAAACAGAGCACTGTTCAGTAAAGACAAACCGAGCTGAGAAGAAGGCGGAGATGCCAGAAAGATATCGGAAGTGATTTTCAGGATGTGAGATTTTACTAGAGCCTGCGGTACGAGAGTTGAAATACATACGGAAATCGGATGCCGGATCTTGGAGTTTGTATAAAAGCAGTTAAGACAAAGGAAACCTAAAAGGGGTTGGTGTGAAATCTTGGACTGGATTTCATGTTAAAAGTGGAATGGAAGCTTTGTTTAAAGGTGTCATTTGGAAAACCTGGTCTGGATTTTGGAATGCAAACCGCGAAGGGAAAGCATATTATGAGAGAAGATTTTAAAGCGTGTTTTTGGGAGTGGAGTTTGGAAACTCTCATGTGACATCATCTGGGGCGTTTGTGAGGAGAAATCCATAGATAATAACTTGGGTTCAGAGTGGAGGGAGTATTTGTCCACAGCTATCCTGAGTGCTTAAAAGGGACTTTGTGTGGTCATGATACCATTGTAGATTAACATGCACCTTGTAATCCATGCATCCTAAACTCGGTGTGTAATTGTTAATGTAAAAAGGGGGAGTATTGTAACATACTCCATTTTTTCATGTTTATCCATTTTTCATCTTAAAACTAATTAGTGCTTCAGTGACTGTTCCTCCATGTTTTATAAAAAGAAAGTTACAGCCTTTGGAGCCAGGGTTCCATCCTGGAATCTTCCCGTCCAGTTATAACATCAATTGGGACTATAACAATCGGCTCCTATGGAGGGCATGAGGGGCTCTGGGGAGGGATTGGTGGAGCATGAGGTTGCATGAGTTGGCAGGGATGGGGAGTGTTGGAGATGAGCGAGTATGAGATAAGGCGAGGGATCGAGGGCTGCTTTTTGTTCCATTGCAACTGGGATAGATTCCCAGAGCAAAGAGATGGGCCTTTTCAACAGCCCGCCCCTGCATTGGGCAGATCTCATAGCTGCCTCCAAGCTCTTTCCAGGATTGGAGAGCCAGATTCCTGCCAGCACTCTTGGGATGCAAGTCCTGGTTTGTGGAGTTGGAAGTTTTCTAGACCCTGCAATCCCAACTTGGGAGCGAAAACCTGGCCCTTAGCGTGGGAAGGATTGCGTCTATGTTCTGGCATCTACCATTTCATGGCATTCTGAGTTCAGACCCTGTTGTCTGATACCGCATTTCCACCCCTACCCCTCCCACCCTAAATCGTTAAGATAAAAGATGATGCAAAGGGCAGCTCTAGAAAAGATGGCACCCTCATTGTATCAGTTAGGCAACAGGAGATACCTGATGCAAGTATTATTCAAAAACAGACGTTAAGAGTGATTTCAAGAATGGCGATCATTTTAAAATCAGAAACTGCCTAACATGGCAACAAGTAATATAATTCACAATGCTGGTGTCATTCTTTGAAAAAAGATTAATATGTTTATTGTTAATAGGTTTAGTGAAAGGGAATCAACATTAGTAGAGAAATGGTGTTGGGAAAACTGATGGGATTGAAGGCGGATAAATCCCCAGGGCCTGAGAATCTGCATCCCAGAGTGCTCAAGGAGGTGGCTCTGGAATTAGTGGATGCATTGGTGGTCATCTTCTGGGATTCTATAGACTCTGGAACTGTCCCTGCAGATTGGAGGGTAGCTCACGTCACTCCGATATTCAAAAAGGGAGGTAGAGAGAAAGCAGGGAATTATAGACCAGTAAGCCTAACATCGATAGTGGGGAAAATGCTTGAATCCATTATCAAGGACTTTATAGCGGGACATTTAGAAAGCAGTGGCAGGATCAGTCAGAGACAGCATGGATTTATGAAGGGAAAATCATGCTTGACAAATCTGTTGGAATTCTTTGAAGAGGTAACCAGTACAGTCGACAAGGGGGAGCCAGTCGATGTGGTATATTTGGACTTTCAGAAGGCGTTTCACAAAGTCCCGCATAAGAGATTATTGTGCAAAATTAAAGTGCATGGGATTGGGGGAAATGTATGGAGGTGGATAGAAAACTGGTTGGCAGAGGGGAAAAAAAAGAGTAGGGACTAATGGGCCCTTTTCAAATTGGCAGGCAGTAACCAGTGGGGTTCCACAGGGATCGGTGCTGGGACCCCAGCTATTCACAATATATATTAATGATTTGGATGAGGGAACAAAATGTAACATCTCAAAGTTTGCAGATGATACCAAATTAGATGGGAGGGTGAATTGTGACGAGGATGCAGAGATCCTACAGCAAGATCTGGGCAGGTTGGGCGAGTGGGCAAACCAATGGCAGATGCAGTATAATTTGGATAAGTGTGAGGTTATTCATTTTGGAAGCAAAATTAGGAAGGCAGATTACTACCCGAATGGTTATAAATTGGGAGAGGGGAGTGTGCAGCAGGACCTGGGTGTCCTTGCGCACCATTCGCTGAAGATAAGCATGCAGGTGCAGCAGGCGGTAAAGAGGGTTAATGGTATGTTGGCCTTCCTTGCAAGAGGTTGAATATAGAAGCAGGGATGTGTTGCTGCAATTGTACAGGGTCTTGGTGAGGCCACACTTGGGAGTACTGTGTGCAGTTTTGGTCTCCTTCTCGGAGGAAGGATGTTCTTCCTCTTGAGGGAGTGCAGCGAAGGTTTACCAGACTGATTCCAGGGATGGCGGGACTGTCATATGAGGAGAGATTGACTAGGTTGGGATTGTTCTCGCTGGAGTTCAGAAGAATGAGGGGGGGGATCTCAGAGACTTATAAAATTCCAACAGGACTAGACAGGGTAGATACAGGGAAGATGTTACCAATGATGGGTGTGTCCAGAACCATGAGTCACAGCCTGAGGATTTAGGGTAAACCATTTCGGACAGAGACAAGGAGACACTTCTTCACCTGGAGAGTGGTGAGCCTGTGGAATTCATTATCACAGGACGTAGTTGATGCGAAAACTTTGAATATATTCAAGGGGCGGCTGGATATAGGCACTTGGGGAGAATGGGATCAAAGGCTATGGAGAGAAAGCAGGATTAGGCTATTGAGCTGGATGATCAGCCAGCAGGCTCGAAGGGCCAAAAGGCCTCCTTTTGTGGGTGTTTTGTGTGTGTGTGTGTGTGTGTGTGTGTGTGTGTATTTAATACTTGACATTCCTGTAATGACGAATTACATACAGATATCGGAGTTGTTTATCAACTCCATCAACCAAGGTTTTGGCTCTTTAAAAAGGACAGTTTCACCCCATGGGACAATTTCGGCAACAGGAAGCTGTTTACGTTTAATTAACCTCCTCAATTGTTGGACCGTATGATGCACCTGCACTAGAAGGAGCACTGCCAGCACCAGGAAAAGTCACCAGCGCCTCGATATAGCTTTGTGATAATAGGATTGCAGATTTTCTCCAACTCCTTCTGTTGGTGATCATACAGCAACAGTGATTATTTCAATACTTCATTCCCACATTCATTTCAGGCCTTCGACTGGTTTTGAAGTAATACCCGATGCCAATTCTTCTGCTCGTTTATAAGAGCAGGCTTTTCCTCTTGTAAAGTTCCTCAGGATAGATAGTGTCCGAGGCCTAACCACCTTCAGCTCCCTTCCATCACAAGGATCGTTCGCTGATGATTTCATTTCATTTCACATTGTGCAAATGTGCAATGAAAATCACTTATTGTCACAAGTAGGCTTCAATGAAGTTACTGTGAAAAGTCCCTAGTGGCCACATTCCGGCGCCTGTTTGGGGAGGCTGGTACGGGAATTGAACCCGCGCTGCTGGCCTTGTTCTGCTTTACAAGCCAGCTGTTCACCCACAATGCGAAACCAGCCCCTTTTCAGCACCATCCGTGACTCCGTAGATAATGAAGCAGTCCATGTTCAAATGCAGCAAGACCTGGACAAAATCCAGACTTGGGCTGACAAGTGACACGTGACATTCAAGCCACACAAGTCCCAGACAATGACCATCTCCTACAGGAGATAATCCAACTATTGCCAGGTTGACATTCAGTCGCTGAATCCCCCCACACAGTCAACATTCTGGGAGTTACCATTGACCAGAAATTGAAATGGACATGCCATTTAAATACTGTGGCTACCTGAGCAGGTCAAGGCTAGGAATCCCGTGGTGAGTAACTCACCTCCCGACTCCCCAAAGCCTGTCATAATCTACCTGGCACAAGACAGGAGTTTTTAAAAGTTAATTTATGGACTGTGAGGGTCGCTGGCCAGACCAACATTTATTGGCCATTCCCAATTGTCCTGAAGGTGGTGGTGAGCTGCCTTCTCGAATCGCTGCAATCCGAGGTGTAGGTTAACCCACTGTGCTGTTAGGGAGGGAGTTCCAGGATTTTGACCCAGCGACAGTGAAGGAACGGCGAGACATTTCCACGTCGGGGTGGCAAGTGACTTGGAGGGGAACCTCCAGGTGGTGGGGTTCCCAGGTATCTGCTGCTCTTGTCCTACGAGATGATAGTGATCGTGGGTTTAGAAGGTGCTGCCCAAGAAGTGTATCTTTTAGATACCACTGTTCATCAGTGGTGGAGGGAGTGAATGTTTGTGGAACGGGTAGCAATCAAGTGGCTGCTTTGTCCTGGATGGTGTTGAAATTCTTGAGTGTTGTTGGAGCTGCATTCGTCCAGGAAAGTGCAGAGTATTCCATCACACTCCTGATTTGTGTCTTGCAGGTGGTGGACAGGCTTTAGAGAGTCTGAAGGAGAGTTACTTGCGCAGGATCCCTAACCTCGACCTGCCCTGGTAGCCACAGTATTTATGTCATTGATGAATTACCGGATGATGGTTGGGCCCAGGACATTACCCGGAGGAACTCCTGCCATGATGTCCTGGAGCTGAGGTGATTGACCTCCAATCATCTCAAACATCATCCTTTGTGCCAGCAATGCTGCCAACCAGCGGAGAGTTCCCCCCCTTATTCCCATCGACTCCAGTTTAGCTGGGGCTCCTTGACGCCATACATGGTCATATGCTGCCTTGATGTCAAGGGCAGTCACTGTTACCTCACCTCTGGCATTCAGCTCTTTTGTCCATATCTAAACCAAGGCTGTAATGAGATCAGGAGCTGAGTGACCCTGGCGGAACCCAAACTGAGCTTTCGTGAGCAGGTTGTTGCTGAGTAAGTAGCACTTGATAGCATGGTTGATGACCTCCTCCATTGCTTCACTGATGATCCAAAGTAGACTGATGGGGCAGTAATTGCCTGGGTTGGATTTGTCCTGTTTCTTGTGTACTGGATACACCTGGGCAATTTTCCACATTGCCAGGTAGATGTCAGTGTTGTAGCTGTACTGGGACAGCTTGGCTAGGGGTGCAGCAAGTTCTGGAGCACAAGTCTTCAGTACTATTGCGGAATATTATCAGGACCCAGAGCCTTTGTAGTATCCAGTGCTTTCAGCCACTTCCTGATATAATGTGGAGTGAATTGAATTGGCTGAAGACTGAACAAAGAACAAAGAAGAGTACAGCACAGGAAGAGGCCCTTCGGCCCTCCAAGCCCGTGCTGCCTGTCTAAACTAAAATCTTCTGCACTTCAGGGGTCCTTATCCCTCTATTCCCATCCTAGTCATGTATTTGTCAAGATGTCCCTTAAACACCACTATCGTCCACCACCTCCTCCGGCAGCAAGTTCCAGGCACCCACTACCCTCTGTGTAAAAGACTTGCCTCGTACATCCCTAAACCTTGCCCCTTAAACCTATGCCCCCTAGTAATTGACCCCTCTACCCTGAAAAAAAGTCTCTGACTATCCACTCAGTCTATGCCTCTCATAATTTTGTAGACCTCTATCAGGTCGCCCCTCAACCTCCGTCGTTCCAGTGAGAAAAAACCGAGTTTATTCAACCTCTCCTCATAGCTAATGCCCTCCATACCAGGCAACATCCTGGTAAATCTCTTCTGCACACTCTCTAAAGCCTCCACATCCTTCTGGTAGTGTGGCGACCAGAATTGAACACCATACTTCAAGCGTGGCCTAACTAAGGTTCTATATAGCTGCAACATGACTTGCCAATTTTTATACCCAATGAAGGCAAGCATGCCGTATGCCTTCTTGACTATCTTCTCCACGTGCTGCCCCTTTCAGTGACCTGTGGACCTGTACACCTAGATCTCTCTTGACTGTCAATACTCGAGAGTTCTACCATTCACTGTATATTCCCCACCTGCATTAGACCTTCCAAAATGCATTACCTCACATTTGTCTGGATTAAACCCATCTGCCATCTCTCCGCCCAAGTCTCCAAACGATCTAAATCCTACTCTATCCTCTGACAGTCCTCATCGCTATCTGCAATTCCACCAACCTTTGTCTCGTCTGCAAACTTACTAATCAGACCAGTTACATTTTCCTCCAAATCATTTATATATACTACGAACAGCAAAGGTCCCAGCAATGATCCCTGCGGAACACCACTGGTCACAGCCCTCCAATTAGAAAAGCAGCCTTCCATTGCTACTCTCTGCCTTCTATGACCTAGCCAGTTCTGTATCCATCTTGCCAACTCACCCCTGATCCTGTGTGACTTCACCTTTTGTACCAGTCTTCCATGAGGGACCTTTTCAAAGGCCTGACTGAAGTCCATATAGACAACATCCACTGCCCTACCTGCATTAATCATCTATGTGACCTCCTCGAAAAACTCTATCAAGTTAGTGAGACACGACCTCCCCTTCACAAAACCATGCTGCCTCTCGTTAATACATCCATTTGCATCCAAATGGGAATAGATCCTGTCTCAAAGAATTCTCTCCAGTAATTTCCCTACCACTGGCGCAAGGCTCACCGACCTGTAGTTCCCTGGATTATCCTTGCTACCCTTCTTAAATAAAGGAACAACATTGGCTATTCTCCAGTCCTCCGGGACATCACCTGAAGACAGTGAAGACCCAAAGATTTCTGTCAAGGCCTCAGCAATTTCTGCTCTAGCCTCCTTCAGTATTCTGGGATAGATTCCATCAGTCCTGGGGACTTATCTACCTTAATATTTTTCAAGACGCCCAACACCTCGCCTTTTTGGATGTCAATGTGACCCAGGCTATCTACACACCCTTCTCCAGACTCAGCATCTACCAATTCCTTCTCTTTGGTAAATACTGATGCAAAGTATTCATTTAGTACCTCACCCTTTCCTCTGACTCCACACATAGATTCCCCTTGCCTGTCTTTCAGTGGGCCAACCCTTTCCCTGGCTACCCTCTTGCTTTTTATGTACGTATAAAAAGCCTTGGGATTTTCCTTAACCCTATTTACCAATGACTTTTCGTGACCTCTTTTAGCCCTCCTGACTCCTTGCTTAAGTTCCCTCCTACTTTCCTTATGTTCCACACAGGCTTAGTCTGTTCTCAGCCTTCTAGCCCTGACAAATGCCTCCTTTTTCTTTTTGACGAGGCCTACAATATCTCTCGTTATGCAAGGTTCCCAAAATTTGCCGTATTTATCCTTCTTCCGCACAGGAAATGAAATGAAATGAAAATGAAAATCGCTTATTGTCACGAGTAGGCTTCAAATGAAGTTACTGTGAAAAGTCCCTATTCGCCACATTCCGGCGCCTGTTCGGGGAGGCTGTTACGGGAATCGAACCGTGCTGCCAGCTTGCCTTAGTCTGCCTTCAAAGCCAGTGATTAGCCCAGTGAGCTAAACATGCCGGTCCTGAATTCCTTTCAACTGACATTTGAAAGCCTCCCACATGACAGATGTTGATTTACCCTCAAACATCCGCCCCCAATCTGGGTTCTTCAGTTCCTGCCGAATATTGTTATAATTAGCCTTCCCCCAATTTAGCACATTCACCCGAGGACCCACTCTTATCCTTGTCCACCAGCACTTTAAAACTTACTGAATTGTGGTCACTGTTCCCCTACTGAATCTTCTACCACCTGGCTGGGCTCATTCCCCAATACCCAGGCCCAGTACAGCCCCTTCCCTAGTTGGACTATCTACATATTGTTTTAAGAAGCCCTCCTGGATGCTCCTTACAAACTCTGCCCCGTCCAAGCCCCGAGCACTAAGTGAGTCCCAGTGACACTAACGTCTGTGATGCTGGGGACCTCCGGAGGAGACCAAGGTGGATCATCCACTTGGCACTTCTGGCTTAAGATTGTTGCGAATGCTTCAGCCTTGCCTTTTGCAATGATGTGCAGCCTCCTCCAGTGAATTGTTTAATTGTCCACCATTCATGGCTGGATGGCAGGACTGCACAGTTGGATGTGGGATCGCTTAACTCTGTCTATTACTTGCTGCTTATGCTGTTTGGCACACAAGTAGTCTTGTTTTGTAGCTTCACCAGGTTGGCACCTCATTTTCAGGTATGCCTGGTGTTGCTCCTGCACCTTTGGTGGTAGAGTGGAGTATCTGCCAGGCCACGAGGTTACGGATTGTGGATGAATACAATTCTGCTGCTGCTTATGGCACACAGAGCCTCAGGGAGGCCCAGTGTTGAGCAGCTAAGTCTGTTCGAACTCTATCCCATTTAGCACGGTGGTAACACCACACAATACGATGGAGGGTATCCTCAATGTGAAGAGTGGCCTTTGTCTCCATAAGGACTTGGCCACTCCTACTGATACTGTCATGTATCTGTGGCAGGCAAGTTGGGGAGGACAAGGTGAAGTATGTCAGGTGCTTTGGAATACAGTTCACATGTCAGTGCAACTACAACAACACTCAAAAGGCTTAGCATCAACCAGGACAAAGCAGCCAACTTGATAGCTCCTCCTTCCGCAAACATTCATTCCTTCCACTACTGATAAACTATAACATCAGTGTGTACCATCTACAAGATGCACTCGCCGAGGCTTCTTCGACAGCACCTTCCAAACCCATGACCCTAGAAGGACAAGAGCAACTGATACCTGGGAACTCAACCACCTGGAAGTTCCCCTCCAAGTCACTCACCATCCGAACTTGGAAATATATCACAGTTCCTTCACTGTCGCTGGGTCAAAATCCTGGAAAACCCTCCCTAACAGCACAGTGGGTGTACCTACACCTCAGGAACTGCAGCAGTTCAAGAAGGCAGCTCACCCCCACCTTCTCAAGGGCAACTAGGAATGGGGAATAAATGTTGGCCGAGTCGGCAACACCCACATCTCGTAAAATAATGTTTTTAAAAAGGCATCCTTTATGCTTCTCTAACATTGGATAGACATTGTTGTTGAAGATTGTGCACAGCAAGCTGGCATCAGGAATTGTGAGGCTACACTCTTGGATTGGAGACCTGTAAAAAGGCAGCAAACAACTTTCACTGTGTTTAGCTATGTCTGTGTCTGCAATCTCTTGGTGGAGATGATTTGATTAATGCTTTTGACAATAGGCCAACTAGGGTAAAGTTCAGCTTGAATGGCATGTCACTAGTACTTTAGAGAGACACAATTTCCTGACCCTATTTGGAGTGAATGCCAAGTCTAAAGCAGTGTTGCCACCTGCTACTCGTCGGGCAAACACACAGACATCAGCTGAAGCCAGTCAAACACGAGGCAAATCAGGTGGCTGGAAATTCCACTTTGCCATTGGACAATGGAGAAAAATCAAACTCTCCGTGTCCTTCGGACTCATGAAATGATCTTGGTAATCCAGGTGATGGGCAACCGAGGCTGGGGAGTGAACCGCAGGAGCGTCCCTCCTTTATCTTAATGGGCAGCAAGATTGAAATCGGTCTTGTTCATTAACCATGACCCCATGAATAAGATTAAATACATTTAACACACGCTGAATATTTCAGAACAAGTGATAGAAAATGCTTAATCATTCATATTTCAATTTAACGATCAACAACTTCAAATGGTAAAAACAAGAGAAATATTTGCACTTTGGACACAGAGGGAGCGCACGGCTCTCACACTCAATGTGAGCAATCAGCAAGCTCCTCACTTCATTTGCCTCCCAAGGTTAGGTTTCGATTCTTATTTCAATGTATCTCCATTTTCTTGTCCAAAGTATTTCTTATTACAGTTAACAAATTAATATCAACTTTTATCTGGACAGGTAAGTGTCCCGGAGTCCGGAACGCTCTCTTTCAGAGAGACAGGGAATCGGGAGGATTAATCTCCCGAATCTCCTGTTTTATTACTGGGTTGCCAATGTACAGATAATCCTGCAATGGATCAGTGACCCTGGGTGGAGCTGGAGTAAAATGGAGGCATGGTGTGGTAGTATGACTAGGGGTATTACGGTATCTGGGAGTGTGAGCTGCCATTGGTGCAGAGGACTCACTGCCCATTGGCCCAGGTATCGTGTGCCTCTTGGCCCGATTGGCTAAGAGGAAGGTAGCTCCGCCTACAAGGCGGGGTATAAGAACCCGTGTTCCCCGACAGCCAGCCATTTTCCTGTACGTCTGCTGCCGGGTTCACTTCTTGCTAATTAAAGCCTTTCGTTCGGACTTCACCTACGTTTCGTGTCCATTGATTGTCCATCACATGGTCTTGCGCCGCAGCCTCCACCCTACACGCCACATTTGCAGCTGCCCTTCTCCTCGGTCGGTCTTTCCTCAAGCCCCGTGCTGATCCCCTCCCTCAGGATTGGGAAACAGTTTGGGTAGTATGTCAACCTTCTCTCACTGTCCTCGCTGGCCCCAATTTGCGAGAACCATCTCGTTGTGCCCCCGAGCTTGGACCCATCGTTCAGTTCCTGGAGAGCTCACTTTACTTGTGGATCACTTCAGTCACACCGGCAGCAAAGGAATACGCAGACGGAATGTGGTGACTGTGTGTGTGTGGGCAATGGTCAACAAAATGTCTCATGGGATGCACTCAAGGGCTGCGTGTTTCCCACCATTGCTGAAATCCCTCATCTGCGACTGAACACTTTCCATTTATAACAACACCTTCCCTATCTCTGCCCAAAGGAAGAAACAGGTTTCACCGTTTGGTGTTCGATCAGTGTTGCTCCATAACTGAATGAGCGAGTTCTTCTGCTCTCCATAATGGTTGTGATTATTCCTTCATCGTAGATGACATAGAATCCCTACAGTGCAGAAGGAGACCATTTGGCCCATCGAGTCTGCACTGACTCTCTGAAAGAGCACCCCACTTAGGCCCACATCCCGGCCCTCTCTTGGGAACCCAACCCAACCCGGACATCTTTGGACTGTGGGAGGAAACCGGAGCACCCGGAGGAAACCCACGCACACACGGGGAGAACGTGCAGACTCCGCACGGGCAGTCACCCGAAGCTGGAATTGAACCCGGGTCCCTGGCGCTGTGAGGCAGCAGTGCTAACCACTATGCTACCGTGCTGCCCCTAGAAGGGAAGAATTACTGAGTATTTATTTGCACAGAAACAGGCTCCACCCCAGCCTCCTCTCACGTTACTTCAAGTCATCCTCTCCCTCATGTACTCATTCTTTTTCGTACTTGCATCAATGCTATTTGCCTCATTCATCCCATGTGGTGGCAGGTTGTGGGACATGAAGAGATGGTGGTGTAGTGGTGATGTCACTGGACTAGTGAGGCCCAGGTTAATGCTCGGAGGATATGGGTTCAAATCCCATCACGGCAGCTGGTGGAATTTAAATTCAATAAATAAGTCAGGATTATAAAGCTAGTCTGGTGATGATGGCCGTAAACTATCAATTGCTTAAAAAAAAACCCCGTCTGGTCCCTAATGCCCCTCTCAGGGAGGAAATCTGCCATACCGACATGGCCAGACCTACATGTGAGTCCAGACCCACTTCCTGACCACTGAAATAACCCAGCGAGCTGCTCAGTTCAAGGGCAATTAGGGATGGGTAACAAATGCTGACTTTCCTAAAGATGGCCACGTTCCATGAAAGAATGTTAAAAGTTCTACTCAAAAAAATAAGTTTCTCCCAAATTCCTTATTGCAGCACTCCCAAAGTGGGTTCCCCGGGACCTAGGGATTTGCTTTGGATACATCCAGGGTTTCTGCGGGATCCGGTGGTTGGCATTGGGCACATCTCGGGCTTCTGCAGACCCCGGGGATTGGCGTTGGAGACATCCAGGGTTTCTGCAGACCCCTGGGATTGGCGTGGGAGACATCCAGGGCTTCTGCAGACCCCGGGGATTGGCGTGGGAGACATCCAGGGCTCCTGTGGTAGGCCCAGCCATCTCCAATTTCAAACATGCTGTCCTTTCCGGTTTGTCCAATCAAAAGCAGTTTTTTACGCTGCGTTGTGTTCTGATAGTCAGCCTATCAACAGCCAATGCATGGAAGCCTGCCCCTGATTGGACAAGCTTGAAATAGCGGCAAAGTCTGCATTGAAGCCTTGGAACAGTGGAGCAGGCGGTGGAGCTGGTTAGGCCTCAGCCACGGAACGGGAGAGGAAGTGGCCATGGAGAAATGAACAGGGAGGTGTGAGAGAGAGAGGGAGGTGTGAGAGAGAGAGGGAGGTGTGAGAGAGAGAGAGAGAGAGGGAGGTGTGAGAGAGAGAGGGAGAGGGAGAGGGAGTGTCTGTGCAGAGAGGCGAGTGTAGGTGTGAGGGAGAGAGAGGCGAGTGTGGGTGTGAGAGAGAGAGAGAGAGAGAGAGAGAGAGAGAGAGAGAGAGAGAGAGGTGTGAGAGAGAGAGGGAGAGGGAGAGGGAGTGTCTGTGCAGAGAGGCGAGTGTAGGTGTGAGGGAGAGAGAGAGAGAGAGAGAGAGAGAGAGAGAGAGAGGAGAGAGAGAGGGAGGGAGGGAGGGAGGGAGGAGAGAGAGAGAGAGAGAGAGAGAGAGGGAGAGAGAGTGAGTGAGTGTCTGTGCACGTGACAGAGAGGAGAGTGTGGGTGAGGGAGAGAGAGGTGAGTGGGTGTGAGAGAGAGAGAGAGAGAGGCGAGTGTGCGAGAGAGAGGCGAGTGTGCGAGAGAGAGGCGAGTGTGCGAGAGAGGCGAGTGTGCGAGAGCGAGAGAGAGAGGCGGCTGTATGACAGAGGTGAGTGTGAGAGAGAGAGAGAGAGAGGTGGCGAGTATGAAATGAAAATCGCTTATTGTCATGAGAAGGCTTCAATGAAGTTACTGTGAAAAGCCCCTAGTCGCCACATTCCGGCGCCTGTTCGGGGAGGCTGGTACAGGAATCGAACCGTGCTGCTGGCCTGCCTTGGTCTGCTTTCAAAGCCAGCGATTTAGCCCAGTATGCTAGATGTACGTGTATGAGAGAGAGGTGAGTGTGTGTGAGAGAGAGAGGCGTGTCTGAGAGGCGAGTGTATGCGTGTGAGAGAGAGAGTGGAGTGCGTGTATGTGAGAGAGAGAGAGAGAGAGAGAGAGAGAGAGAGAGAGGGAGAGAGAGAGAGAGAGAGAGAGAGAGAAAGAAAGAGGGTGAGAGTGTGTATGAGAGAGAGGAGTGCGCATGTATGTGTGCGCGCACATGTCTGGCTACAATCCCATTTGACGTTATAATGCACTGGAAGATTCCAGAATGGAACCTTGACTCAAAAGACCGCAATTATTACTTTTTTAAAAATAAAACGTGGAGGAAGAGTCACAGGACTGTTAATTAGTTTTAACAACAAGGAAATCACGTTGATTAAATCTCCCCCTCATCTTAACAAAAACACACAGATATTAAGACACGAGCTGCAAACTATATTTTAATCTACAATGGTCCCCGTTGGCTGTGGTGAAATACACACGCTCCACTCTAAACCCAAATTCAGAGTTCTGCACACAACCCTGGGCAATCACGACAACAAGGACTCCTACGTCAGACTCCTATTTATTGACTACGGATCCGCCTTCAACACCATAATCCCAGCCAAGTTCATATCAAAGCTCCAAAACCTAGGACTTGGCTGTTCGCTCTGCAACTGGATCCTCGACTTTCTGACCCACAGACCACAATCAGTAACAATAATCAGCAACACCTCCTCCATGATAGTCCTTAATACCGGGGCCTTGCAAGGCTGCGTACCTAGCCCCCTCCTGTACTCCGTATACACACACAATTGTGGGGCAAAATTTGGCTCCAATTCCGTCTACAAGTTTGCTGATGACACGACCCTAGTGGGTCGGATCTCGAACAACGATGAGTCAGAATCCAGAAGGGAGATAGAGAACCTAATGGAGTATTATAACAACAACAATCTCTCCCTCAATGTCAGAAAAACTAAAGAGCTGGTCATTGACTTCAGGCAAAGTATCATACACACCCCAGTCTGCATCAACAGGGCCGAGGTGGAGATGGGTGACTGCTTCAAATTCCTAGGGGTGCACATCATCAACAATCTGTCCTGGCCAACCCATATCGACGCTACGACCAAGAAAGCACAAGTGTGCCTATACTTCCTCAGGAAACTAAGGACATTTGGCATGTCCACATTGACTCTTACCAACTTTTACAGATGCACCATAAAAAGCATCCTATCTGGCTGCATCACAGCCTGGTAGGGCAACTGCTCGGCCCAAGGCCGTAAGACTTACAGGAGAGTTCTGAACACAGTCCAGTCCATCACGCAAAACTGCCTCCCATCCATTGACTCTGTCTGCATCTCCTGCTGCCTTGGGAACTCGGGTAACATAATCAAAGACCTTTCCCACCCGGGTTATTCTCTCTTCCAACCTCTTCCATCGGCAGGCGATACGAAAGTCTGAAAACACGCACTAACGGATTGAAAAACAGCTTCTTCCCCGCTGTTACCAGACTCCTGAATGGCCCTCTTATGGACTGATCTGATCTCTTCACACATCTTCTCTACTGAGTAGTACTACACTCTGTATGCTTCACCTGATGCCTGTGTCTGTGTATTTACATTGTTTATTTTATGTTTGCCCTACGTATTTTCATTTCATGTACAGAATGATCTGTGGACTGTACGCAGAACAATACTTTTCACTGTACCTTAGTTCACGTGACAATAAACAAATTCAATCTTAGTTAATGTCTGTGGTTTTCGCCTCATAATCCCCCTAGATGATTGTCACATGAGAGTTTCCAAACTCCACTCCTGAAAACAAGCTTCAAAATCTTCTCTCATAATAATTATGTTTTCCTTTTTAAAAAAAACAGATTCAGAGTACCCACTTCTTTTGTTTTCCAATTAAGGACCGATTTAGCGTGGCCAATCCACCTTTGGATCATGGGGGCGAGACCCACGCAGGCACGGGGAGAATGTGCAAACTCCACACACAGTGACCTGGGCCCATGACCAAACCCGGGTCCCTTGGTGCTGTGAGGCAGCAATGCTAACCACTGCGTCACCATGCCGTTCAATAATTAATGTTTTCCCTTCGCGTTTGCATTCCGAAATCCAGTTCAGGTTTTCCAAATGACTGTTTAAAACAAAGGTTGGATTTTGCACCAACCCTTTTTCGGATTTCCTTGTCATAAGAACTCGGAGCAGGATTCGTCCATTCAGCCCCTCGAGCCCCGCATACTCTGTCCCCTTCCACCCTGACCAAAATCTCCTTACTCACTACAAAGTAATCAATCATCGAAGACAACTTAGACGTGTGAAAAGAAGGAATACTCCCTTCCCCCTGGGTTCTGAAAGCGCCATGGATCCACCATACCCATCCTCTCCATTAAACCCCCCCCCCCCCTTCCTTGCCATTCGTACCCTACCCATCGACCTGGGGCTCGACCTATCCACCCTCGGCTCCAGGACACAGTTAAAATCTCCTCCCATGATCAACTGGTACGTGGCCAAATCTGGAGTCGCTTCCAGCAACCCCTCATAAAACCCACATCATCCCAATTTGGGGCATACACATTTATCAACTCTACCGGTGCCCCTTCCAATACCCCACTCACAATCACATATCTCCCACCTGGATCTCTCACCTCCTTCGCGCTCACGAATCCCATTTTTTTGCTCATTAAAATGACCACTCCATTCGATTTCAAATCAAAACAGAAGGGGGGGTCTGGAACATCTATTCCCACGAACATTTTCACCCATACAACTCCTTACAATCCCAACATTGAACAGCAACACCCCCCCCCCCAAAAAAAGACGAAAATCTCCCAATCCCTACCCCCACTTCAAACATGATCCTGACCATTACATAGTGCCAGCATCCCCATTTCCCAAGCATTGTCCGCTCAGATCTCCCCCAGTTTATTCTCCTTAATGAAGAAGTCTTCGGCCGCTTCTGGGGTCTTGAAATAATATTCCTGGCCTCCGTACGTCACCCATAATTTTGCCGAGTAAAGCACCCCAAACCTGATCTGTCGCCGGTACAGCACCCCCTTGGCCTTGTTGAATCCTGGCCTCCACCGTTTTGCCAACTCGGCTCTAATGTCCTGATAAATTTGGACCTTATTTCCCTTCCATTCACAGCTACGCTTCTCCTGGCCCATCGCAAAACCTTCTCCACAGATTTGTGGAGTCTCACGATTACCGCCCGTGGCGGCTCCCCAGCTCTAGGCTTCTACCTCAGGGACCGATGCGCTCGGTCCACTTCAGGGACCTTATCTAGCACCCTATCCGCCACCAGTCCTGCCAGCATCCTCGAGACGTACCTCGTGGCACTCACACCTTCCACTCCATCAGGCAGGTCCACTATTCGCAGGTTCTGCCTTCGAGGTATTCTCCTCCACATTTGCCTTCAACATTTTACACAGGTCCCCCAGGAGCCCCACCTCCACCTCCAGTCACCACACAATCCCGGTGGTCCAGAATCTGTGACCCCTGCACCTCCAAACACTCTCCACCCGTTCCATCGAACTCTTCAGGAGAGCCACCGCTCCTTCGATTAACTTTGAGTGATCCTCCTGCATTTCTTTCCTCTGCTGCCAGACACCCGCCTGGATAAAAGCCATCAATTCCAACTGGGGTCTTTCAGCGTGCATCAGTCTTTCCCCCTCCTGCATGTTAACAGTGGCTGCTGCTCAGGCCAGCTCCAACTCTTCACCCAAATCTCTCACTGTTTTCCGCCAGGTTTGACAACCAGCAAACATACCACTCCCGGGGGAAACTACTCCTCCAACATTCACCTATGCCTTTCCATCAAAATGCCACCCAGTTTCGGGTAAAAAGAGCTCTTTTTTGTGCCTTCAAGCAGGAGCTGCCCTGTGTGTGACCACTCGCACCATGGCCACCACCAGAAGTCAGAGATACCTCAATTACTTTTTTTTTCTCCCTTCCCCCCCCCTTCTTTGTCCCTCTTTCCCCTGTTCCTATCCCCGTTTGCTCTCCCGCCTCTGTTGAGTGGTCCCCCCCCCCCCTGTTGGGGGCGCGCTGCGGCCCTGCTTTGTTGCGTGCCCCCGGCGCCAGCTTTCCTGTTGGTGCGGTGGCCCCCCTCTCGGGAGTTTCTGTCTCGCTTCTCCCCTGCCCGGCCTCTGCGGTTTTCTGCCCGCTCTTCCCCTATCCCACCCTGCACTCCTCCTGCTTGTTCTCCTTTCTCCGCTACTCTCGTTCCCTCGCGCCGGGGCCTGGTCTCCCACCTGAAGCGGTCCCTCGGGCAGTGGTTTGTTCTTTGTTCAGGGTACGCTCGCCGTGGCGGGGGGGCCTGGCGTTGCCTCATCCCTCCCCTCCCCCCTGTTGGCGTGTTGTTGCCCCTTGCCAGGGGCCCCTCATCTCTACCCTCCGCTGGTTTTCCAGCCCGTGTCCCTCAACAAACTGGTTTGCTTCGGCGGGGGCTGTAAAGAAGTATTCTCTTTCTTGGTATGTGACCCAGAGTTTCGCTGGGTACAGCACACCAAAACGCACGTTGCTCTTGTGAAGAGCTGCTTTCGCTCTATTGAACTCTGCCCGTCTCCTGGCTAGATTTGTCCCAATGTCCTCGTAGATTCTAATGGAGTGTCCTTCCCATTTGCAGGCTCTATTTTTCCTGGCCCAGCGCAGGATTGTTTCCCTATCCCGGTACCGGTGCAGTTTGGCTATGACTGCTCTCGGTTGTTCCCCTGCCTTGGGCTTCGGGCGCAGCGACCGATGTGGTCTGTCCATTTCTGGTGGTTTGGGAAAGGGTTTCCTCCCCACGAAGTTGCCCAGCATCTCGGCCACGTAAGCCGTGGGGTTTCTACCCTCGATCCCCTCTGGCAGGCCCACTATCCTGACATTTTGCCTTCTCGAGCGGTTTTCCTGGTCGTCCACTCTGCCCTTCAGGCTCCCCTGTTGCGCCCAGTCTCGCCACCTCCCTCTCCAGGGCCGTGACCCGGTTGCTCATGTCGGTCGCTGCTTTCTCCAGCTCCTTAATGGTCGCCTCCTGGGCTTCCAGTTTCTCCCCTTGGGCTTCCAGTTTCTCCTCTGCTCTGCCCAGGGCCTGCTGCACCTCAGTCAGGGCCTTGGCCATTGCTGCCTGCACTGCGGCCTCTATGTCTGCCTTCGCCTCTGCCTTGTTTACCTGCTGATGTTCCCTCAGCGCCTCGGTAAAGGCTGCCTTCCAGTTCCAGCTCCCCCTGGCCCCGGGGGAGAGTGCACCTGTCTGCCCAGCACTTTTTGATGCGGCGATACTTCCATTCCGCCGCTTCGTGCGCTGATTAGCTCATCTGAACTGGCTCGCCCATTGTCCTGTCTGCCTTTGGTGTCTCTTCTCCCTCTGCTTTGGCTCCCTTCTGGCATTTTTCCCCCCCATTCCTTTTCTTTCCTTTCCCCCCCCTTTTTTTTTTGTTTGTTTCTTCCCTTTTTCTTTCCCCCTCCCTTCTCTCCTTTACCACTTTATTTTTCCTGTTTTGGGCGAGTCTTTTTTTTCCCCCCGCGTCTCTTTAAAAGTTTTGAGAGAGAGAGTGAGAGTGAGAGTGAGAGTGAGAGTGAGAGTGAGAGTGTGAGAGTGAGAGTGAGAGTGAGAGTGAGAGAGATCCTTGTCAGGAGTCCCTTTGTTCCTGCCTCATGGTGGTCACCACTGGGGATGGGTCGGTCGGTCGGTCAGTCCCCGCTGCTTGGTCTGGGCCGCTGCTTGTTGCACCCTGCGCTCTCCTGCTGGGGCTGGAGGTCATCGGTCGCTCCTCCGTTCCTTCCGCTCTGTAGGTTCGGCCTCCACTTCGGTCCGGGCTGCCGCTTGTCCTGCCCTGAGCTCTGCTGCTGTGCGTGGGGTTGGGGGGGGGGGGGGGGGGGGGGGGGGGCGCGCTGGATCACTCCGCTTCCGAGGGCCCAATTTCGCAGGACTTTAATTTTTTTTATGGGGACCCCCTGAAAAAGCCCCGACTTTGTGGACCTGCGGGAGCCTTTTTGCTGCGACCCCTCCGCTCACGAACGCCACCGGAAGTCTGTCTGTTACTACCCAGATACCTCAATTACATCTTCTCTCACTCTTCTAAACTCGAGAGAGAGTATCGGCCTCAACTGCTCAGTCTCTCTTCAGAAGACAAATCCCTCATCTCAGGAATCAATCTAATGAACATCCTTTGAACTGCCTATATTGCAACTACATCCCTCCTCAACTAATGGGACCAAAACTGTACAGTACACCAGGTGCAGTCTCGCCAATGTTGCAGTAACACTTCCCTACTTTTATACTCTTCCCCTTGAGCTAGAAAAGGCCAAAATTCCATTTGCCTTCTTTATTACCTGCTGTACCTGCATGCTAGTTTACTGTGATTCATGCACAAGGACACCCAGGTCCCTCTGCATCAAAGCTCTCTGAAGCTTCCCTCCATTCAGATAATAAGTTGCCTTTTCATTTTAGCGACTAAAATGGATAACCTCACACCTATCCATGTTAAACTCCATCTGCCAAATTTTGGCCCACTCACCTAACCTATTATTACAATCCCAGACCAGACCCCAACAGTGGCGAGGATACTTAACAGAAGCCCCAATATTTTATTTTAATTTTGTAATGTGGTGAGGAAACACTTGCTGAAGGAGTGATTGCACAAGGAAATAGGGATATGGTATTAAAACAAACTTTATTACTAACACAGTATTAAAATCTTTCTCATCACCCCAGAAAATAGCTGACAATTACCCATTAAACAATACTCCTCAATACAGTGAATACAATAGCTTAATTCCCACTAAAACAACAAGAAAATAAATCTCAGCTCTCTTAAATGCCAATGGCACAGAGGAATACTTGCTTTCCAGAGATATTCTTTGAGAAACAGAGATCTCTTGATTTTGCTGTACAGAAAAGATCTCACTCCTATCAGACCCAAGCAGAAATTCTGGATGTGTCTTTAAAAAGTGGTTTCAACGGGCTTGTTTCAGCTCTTTCGTCCTCAGAAAAGTCTGCATTACTTTAAAGACTGTTAATCCCTTTTTAACTGAACCGCAGAGAGAATAACCCAACTTGTAGTCCCAGCTTCACCCAGAACAGAACTGAAAATGCTTTCTCAAAAAGCCTGATGTCTTAGCTCCACCCAGCAATGACATAACCACACCCAGCTGAAAACGAATCAACTCCTCAAGGAATCCCCTTAATCAAAACAAAATTGTCTTGAGCCCAAACTTTTTATGATGGGCAACTGCACCTCTGGCTCCCAAAATCTTTTCTTTCAATCTAAGAATCTTTTAAAACATGATTTCAGCAGTCAAACACACACTAATCCGAGTTTTTAACCCTTTTACCACCATCTGAAATTCAATCATCACAATATACATTTGTAACTTTCTTAATTCCTCATTGCAACCTACTATCCCACCTCTTTAGTGTCATCTGCAGATTTGCCTATAGTATAGATTTGCATGTAGTGCAAACAATTTGTTTTATTGTAGTAGTGTGGATGCTATACCCCCTCATAGTCTCTCTCTCCTCCCATACACCCACCCCCACCTCCCCATACCCCTAGCTCTCCCTGTCCCCTCTAGCCGCTGGTCACAGACAGGTCTCTGAAGATGCTGGTGGTCTGCTTCCTCCTGGACTGGAACACTCCCATCTCACCTCCGATGGAAAATTTGATTTTCTCGAGCCTCCGGAATTCTGCCAGGTCGGCCAGCCAGTCTGAGGCCTTGGGTGGCGCTGCCGATCTCCATCCGAGCAGGAGTTGTCGCTGGGCTAGCAGTGAAGTAGGAGGACGATACCCCACCCCTTGAAGAGTTCTGCCTGTTCTGACACCCTGAAGACCTCCACGTTTGGGCATGGCTGCTCCCTGACCCCCATGACTTCGGACATGGCCTCGAAGAAGGCAGGCCGGAAACCGATCAATCTTGGGCAGGACCAGAACATGGCGGTTTGCTGGGCCCCTTTGACCCTGTTCACCTCCGGGAAGAACCCGGTCATGCGCGTCCTGGTCAGGTGTGGCCCTGTGTACCACCTTCAGCTGTGTCAGGCTCAGCCACCTGCACGAGGTGGGAGTTAACCCTGTGAAGCATCTTGCTCCAGAGTCCTCCCCTATCTTGATGCCCAGTTAGTCCTCCCATCTCTTGCGTTTCGCCCAGTGATGCCCTCACCTCTCCAGGAGTTGTCCGGATATATCCGCACACTTTTCTTCTCCTAATCTGTTCTGTGCTAACAGTTTGTCCAGCAGGGTGTCTGTCCAGGCAGCTGGTGCAGCGATGGGGCCTCCTTGCAGAGGAAGTGCCGTATTTGAAGATACTGGGGCCCATTTCCTTTCAGGAGCTGGAGCTTCTCCGTTAGTTGCCCCAGTGTTGCCACTTTGTCATCAACATACAAGTTTCTGACCCTCAACACCCCTTCCTCCCTTCTCCAGGTTTAATACGTGGCATCCATTTTGGCCGGGATGACCCTGTGGTTTCTGCAGATAGGGGCTGAGAGGGGTGGAGACGGACATGTCTTTAAGTTTAAAGTGCTGTCTGAGTTGGTTCCAGGCTCGGAGTGTGGCTACGACCACCGAGCTTGTCGAGTACTTGGCTGGGGGATTGGGAGTGGGGCGGTGGCCAGGACGCCCCGATACAGGAGTCTCTTCCATCTGTACTCATTCTGCCCCCAGCCAACCAACCCCACGCCCTTTCTACATTCGCTGCCCAGTATTAGAACAGGAGGTTTGGCAGTGCTAAGCCCCCGAGCATCGCCCTCTCTGTAGGACGGTCTTGCGGACCCTGGTGTTCTTTCCCATCCAGCCACTTTGAACGGCAGAATTCCCGGTTCTGCTTCTCCCCCTGAAGATTTCTTTCTTGTTCAGGTTAAGTTTCTATCCCGGGAAGGCTCCGAACTCCTTCAGGAATTCCATTATCTTACCCATGCTGACTCTGTGCTCCCCGTCTCCTCTCGGAATGTCTCTCTATACCTCTGCCGATCTGACCGCGATTGCCAGTGGCTCAATCGACAGAGTGAACAGCAGTGGGGACCATCGGCATCCCCGGTCTCGTGTCCTTGTGCAGCTCGAGCGGAGGCCGTTTGTCCGTACGCTTGCCCTGGGAGTGCTGTACAGCGGTTCACCCACGAGGTGAACATTGGCTCAAACCCCCAAACCGTTCCAGTACCTCAATGATGCTCTTCCACTTCACCTGGTCAAAGGTGTCCTCTGCCTCCACGGAGATAGTGTCGCCTCCCCGGGTGGGGACATGACCACGTTCAGCGGGCGTCTGCTGTTCGCCGTCAGCGGTCTGTCCTTGACGAACCCGGTCTGATCTTCCGTGGGCTCTTCTGGCAAGAAACCCTCCAGTCGTCTCGCCAGAACTTCACCAGGACCTTGGCGGCAGTGTTTAGGTGTGAGATGGGTCTGTACGACCCACACTCCGCTGGCTCATTGTCTTTCTTTGGGATCAGTGAGATTGAGGCCTGTGTCAACGTGGGCGGCAGGGCCCCCACCCCTCTCAACAGTGAATCGTTGAATATTTCTCGCAGGCGCGGGGGCCAGTGTTACTGCCAACATTTTGTCCACCGGGAATCCATCAGGTCCCGGTGTCTACCCGGATTGCATGGAGTTGATGCATTCCATGACGTCTTCCAGACCCAACTGTGCTTCCAATTCCTGTCCCTTTGCTTCACTCACAGCTGGGATGTCCAGCCCATCCAGGAACTGCTTCACCTTCAAGGTTGTGACGGCTTTGTTGATCTCCTCTGGGGCCGTGACCACCCGTCCCTGATCTGCGGTGTTTCTCGTGAGGCTGTCCGTTTCCTCAGCTGGTGATGGCCTTGTTCCCGGGTTCATAAAAACGTCCCCGTGTCTGGAGGAGCTAGCTCACTGCTTTGAGAGGTCACATTCCATTGGCAATGTTTCCTCTCCGCCAGCATCTCCACGGTTGGGGCTGCAGAGTGCCGATAGGAAATTTGAAGTTGTGAAATTGCCACTTTTTGTACCAGTGCCAAAATCATGTTTCCAAGTGAACAAATAACATGGTGTTCACCCGAGATCCACCAAGTATGTGACGTTTCACAACTATACAAATTTCCAAATTCAAACAATTTGTGAATCCCAGACACGGTCGAATAACCGATGCTCAATCTGTATCGGCGATCCACTTCCAGAGTGGAGTCGATCAGCCGCTGCTTGGCCTGCTCCTCCCCCCAGTCTCTATAATCCCTGTGAGCTATTATTGCCCCCCCCCCCCCCCCCCCCCCCCCCGATCACCACCTTCAGTGCCTCCCACAAGGCGGAGGGAAAGGCCTGCCCATCCTGGTTGCAGCTTAAGTACCTGTCGATGGCTAGTGTCATCCTTTCACACCACACCTTTTCAACTCCATGAGGGGGGGGGGCATTGCTGGGCCCGGCCTGCCTCTAACCCCACACTCACGTAGTGGGGTACGTGGTCCGAGATAACTATTGTGGAGTATTCCGCCCCTACTACCCCTGGAAGCACCGACTTTCCTACCACAAAGATGTCTATCCAGGAATAGGCTTTATGGCCGTGGGAGAAGGAGAACTCCTCTCTCGGGTGGCTGAGCCTCAACTGGTACTGGTCCCCCTCCCCCCATCCCCCATCCCCCCTCCCTCCCTCTCCTCCCCCTCCTCCATGAAGGTGGTTAGTTCCTTTTGCCATTCCTGATCAAACCTCCGATTTGAGGGTAAACCTATTTGCCTTCGGGTCCAATACACAATTAAAGTCTCCGCCCGTAATAAGTTGGTGGAGTCAAGGTCAGGGATCTCTGCCATTGTTTTTCTTTAATAAGTTCGGCAGTGTCCCAGTTTGGGGCATACACATTCACTAATACCACCGGAGCCCCTTCCCGGTCCCCACTTACCATAATGTACCATCCCCGGATCAGCCACTGTGCTGATTGCTATGAAGGCTACCCTCTTGTTGAACAGTATTGACACTCCCCCTTGCTCTCGTGTTGAAGCACTTCTGCTCTCATCTGGTCTTTAGCTCTTAGGCGCATCTCCTGGAGAAAGATTACATTGACCCTCAGGCTTTTTAGATGGGCAAAGATCTCCTGACTGGACCGTTGAGTCCCCTCACATTCCAGGTGAACACCCTGATAGGAGTGGTGGACAGAACACCCCTGTGGGCTCAGCCATATTTGCCCCTGCATGCCTGGGTTCGCCTTTGATTCTGGGTCCCCTCTCCCACATCTAGAACATAGAACAGTACAGCACAGAACAGGCCCTTCGGCCCTCGATGTTGTGCCGTGCAATGATCACCCTACTCAAACCCACGTATCCACCCTATACCCGTAACCCAACAATCCCCCATTAACCTTACACTACGGGCAATTTAGCATGGCCAATCCACCTAACCCGCACATCTTTGGACTGTGGGAGGAAACCGGAGCACCTGGGAGGAAACCCACGCATACACGGGGAGGACGTGCAGACTCCACACAGACAGTGACCCAGCCGGGAATCGAACCTGGGACCCTGGAGCTGTGAAGCATTTATGCTAACCACCATGCTACCGTGCTGCCCCCACGGTCTAGATGCTAGACGCTCTCTCCCAGTTCACGCACTGCAGCACCCCCGCTCCCCCTCCCCCCCCCCCCCATGTTACTCCCGTTCACCAGCATGTTCGCGAGTGTGTGCACCCTCCCCAAGAAAAGGAGACCCTTTCATCTGGATCCGTCTGATTACCCTGCTTTGGCCCTTTGCCCTCCCATATCCCTGTCTGGAGCTTGTGATGGGGGCCGGTCCTGGCGCCCAAGGAAGTGCCCCCTCCTTGTGCCGCTAGCCTGATCCCATTGCATGCGGGGCCCTGCCACATGGCTTTACTCCCCAGTGTTCCACCAGCTCCGTGCACTAGTTTGCAGTGACCACACCTACGGTGCTTTCCCAGTCAACAATAGCAGAGCGAAACGTGGCCTCCCCCCCAACCCGGGCAGACCATCACCGAGATAGAAACGACCCAAAGGATACAGAAGAGCGAGGCATAAAACACATCCAAGCAAGTTCAGTGTCCATTCCTTGGGTCAAAAAGGTCCAAAAAGAAGTCAACAGGCGAGAGCTGCCTATCGCCTGGCTGCTCAGCTAATGGCTGCCAAGCCCTCAGAACTTTAAAGGTGGACATTTCCCAGCCTTCAGCTCTGTAGAAAAAAAAAGACCCTCAGCCCGACATATCAGCAAAAATGGAGAAAAGGCACAATCAACCCAGCAGAAAAGGAATGTGAAGGGAACAGATAAAGATTTCGAGCAAGAGCAAATATCTCCGCGGGAAACAAATAATCCAGAGAATTTGCGATGTGTGCGCAGTAGGGAAAGAGAGAGAGTGTGACAAAGATTTTTAACTTAGGTGGCAATCCGGCACAGCAGGTCTTTTAATAAACACGCCAGATTTTCATTCCTTTGATTCCAATAAAGGTCGGATGGGTTCTACAACGGTCCAGGAGTGTGGGGGGGGGGGGGGGGGGGGGGGGGGTCATTGTTTGAGGATAAGGGGTAAACCTTTTAGGACTGATTCACCCACAGAGCGGTGAATCTGTGGAATTCGCTACCATAGGAAGTAGCCGAGGCCAAAATGTTGTGTGATTTCAAGAAGGAATTAGATATAGTTCTCGTGGCTAAAGGGATGTTGGGGGGCAGGGGGTAGGCAGCATTAGGGTATTGAACTGGATGATCAGCCATGATCATAATGAATGGCGGAACAGACTCAAAAGTGTAAATGGCCTACTCCTGTTTTCGTTTTTTTAATTTAAAGTACACAATTCTTCTTTTTTTCCCAATTAAGGGGCAATTTAGCATGGGCACTCCATCTACCCTGCACATCTTTGGGTTGTGGGGGTGAGACCCACGCAAACAGGGGGAGAATGTGCAAACTCCACACGGACAGTGACCTGGGGTGGGATTGAACCCGGGTCCTTCGCACCTGCTTTTATTTTCTATAGGTGTTGCTAAGCAAAATAAAAACACTAATGTCGGCATGTGCTTTTGGATGGATGAATCTTTACATTCTACTTTCATCTGTGCAAACATCCGGTCCGTATAATATCTCAAGAGTCTCCAATACGAAGATGTGTCACCCAACACATTGGGAGTAATTCTGGACAATAGTAATTCTGGACAATATTGATTCTGGTACAAAGTCAAAGGTACCTCCATTGGGAATGAGTGCAAGGTCAAGCAATTGGCACGAGGTCACATAATCCAGGCATTCTCTGGTTATTCCAGACAGACATTGTCCTCTTGCTTCAGAATGTGGAGGCCCCCAGTGCTCGCTACACACCACATTCCAGTGACTGTTACTACCCAATAATCAACTCTGGATTAGCCTGCTCTAGATATTCATTGATTACATTATTATTGCTAATTCCACCTCTCTGTAATCTGAATTGAACTTCTTGGTGTTCAGTGGCCATCGTAAAACCCATTGCAGCCAACATTGGGCATTACATAATGGGTCACAAGATTGTGTAATCTCATGCATGTAATCCATGGTGCAGTCCGAATGCCTCGATGAGATGTCTGCCTGGCTACTATTCTCTTGATGTGTTCAAATCAAAGAATTGAAAGCACTGGCCTGTGAATGCCTTTGCTCAGTATATATTTGATATGGATTTTTGAAAGGGTGTAGAGGAGGGAAACAAGAATTATGGCAGTGTAAGGGTCCTTCCTGCTTGTTCTTGTTCATGCCCTTATTACCTCACCTTTTATTTTTGCCGTTTTGCCATTTTGATCCATGGATGTTTAATGGACCTGTGACTTTAAGGCAAGGCAGCCTGTAACTTTAATTCAAACAGCAAGGATCCAGAAGGCTGTGGCTGTTTTAGACTGGTGATTGACTGGCCTCAAGTGATGACTCTGTTTGATTGATGTGGCTGCTGGCCAATGAATTGGCCCAAAAGGCTGTGCTCTGCCTGGCAACAGGTGGTGACTGGATTTGATCCCACTGGAATGGTTCAGAGACCCAAGGGAGCTTTCAGTTTCATTTTGGCAGCTTAAGAGGGAAAACCCACAATCTTTCCACTCTGTTTTTCTCCAGAAAGACTGTGTTTCCGACCTGGCAGAAAGCCTGGACGAATCGGTTTACAAAAGAATCATTAAAGGATCCGCAGGAAAAGGTTCCGCAGGAAAAGGTTCATAATCTGATAACCATCCATGGAAACATCCAGCTAATTCTCACCAAAGGTTGGATGTGCAGCAAAGAGCCTCTCCAGGAGAAGCTGCGTGTAATATTGCTAAACTGCAAGGAAGATTATTTGCAGGCTGTAAACCAGAGACTTTAATCCACAAGCACGCTGAATAAAGCATGCTGTGAACAACCATTTGAAGCAAAGACTTATCATCTTTGGACCTTCGCCCTTATTATTTTCACCGCTTCCCCCCCCCCCCCCCCCACCGTAGTGTGTGCGTGGGTAAATGGTTGGACAGTTAAAGGGAGTAATAGGTTTGCCTGTTCTTATTCAGTTGTATTTACTGCATAATTATCCTTTTTATAAACAACAATTGTTTTTCAACTTATAAACCTGGTGACGGTAAATATTCGGCAGCGACGCCCACATCCCTTGAACCAAAAAAAAGCTTTTTCACGAGTGAGCTTTAATCGTGAGTTTGGTGAGCTATTTGACATCATACCCAGGCCTGCAATCACCAACTGGATAACGATCAAGGCTGAGATACCTGGGGCTGCTTTGGGGTGGCAAACAGGAGTCTGGAAGGTTTCCAGTCCCCAAACTTGCCCCATTGGGGAAACAATCACTGTTTAGGATATTGACCAGAGAATCTACAGTCCAAGGGGTGTAGGTACATCCACAGTGCTCTTGAGGGAGTTTCAGGATTTTGACCCCACAACAGTGAAGGAACAGTGATATAGTTTCAAGTCAGGATGATGTGCGACTCTGACGGGAATGTGTATGTGTTGGTTGGTGTTCCCATGCATCAGCCACCCTAGTTGTTCCAGGTGGTGGAGGCCACAGATGCATCTCCTGCCTTGGTGAGTTGCTGCAGGGCATCTTGTAGATGATATGCACAGCTGCCACCGTGTGGCAGTGGTGGAGGAAGTGACTGGGGTGAAAGCAAGCTTCTTGGACCATGATATTGTGAAGCTTCTGGAGTGTTCTTGGAGTATTCCACCACACTCCTGACTTTGTCCTGTAGATGGTTAACAAGCTTTGGAGAGTAAAGAATTGAGTTCCTCACCGCAGAATTCATAACCCCACACCTGTAATTATTTGGATTGGATTTGTTTATTGTCACGTGTATTGAGGTACAGTGAAAAGTATTTTTCTGCGAGCAGCTCAACAGATCATTCAGTACATGGAAAGAAAAGGGAATAAAAGAAATTACATAATAGGGCAACACAAGGTATGCAATTTAACTACATAAGCACTGGCATCGAATGAAGCATACAGGGTGTAGTGTTAATGAGGTCAGTCCATAAGAGGGTCATTTAGGAGTCTGGTAACAGCGGGGAAGAAACTGTTTTTGAGTCTGTTCGTGCGTGTTCTCAGACTTCTGTATCTCCTGCCCGATGGAAGAAGTTGGAAGAGTGAGTAAGCTGGGTTGGAGGGGGTCTTTGATTATGCTGCCCACTTTCCCCAGGCAGTGGGGAGGTGTAGATGGAGTAAATGGATGGGAGGCAGGTTCCTGTGATGGACTAGGCGGTGTTCACGACTCTGAAGTTTCTTGCGGTCCTGGGCCGAGCAGTTGCCATACCAGGCTGTGATGCAGCCCGATAGGATGTTTTCTATGGTGCATTTGTAAAAGTTGGCAAGGGTTAATGTGGACATGCCACATTTCCTTAGTTTCCGGAGGAAGTACTGTATAGGCGCTGTTGTGCTTTCTTGGTGGTGGTGTCAATGTGGGTGGGTGGACCAACACATGTCCAGTAGCAGGACCACAGTGTCACAGAACACATGTCCAGTAGCATGACCACAGTGTCACAGAACACATGTCCAGTAGCATGACTACAGTGTCACAGAACACATGTCCAGTAGCATGACCACAGTGTCACAGAACACATGTCCAGTAGCATGACCACAGTGTTACAGAACACATGTCCAGTAGCATGACCAGTGTTACAGAACACATATCCAGTAGCATGACCAGTGTTACAGAACACATGTCCAGTAGCATGACCACAGTGTTACAGAACACATGTCCAGTAGCATGACCAGTGTTACAGAACACATGTCCAGTAGCATGACCAGTGTTACAGAACACATGTCCAGTAGCATGACCACAGTGTTACAGAACACATGTCCAGTAGCATGACCACAGTGTTACAGAACACATGTCCAGTAGCATGACCACAGTGTTACAGAACACATGTCCAGTAGCATGACCACAGTGTTACAGAACACATGTCCAGTAGCATGACCAGTGTTACAGAACACATGTCCAGTAGCATGACCAGTGTTACAGAACACATGTCCAGTAGCATGACCAGTGTTACAGAACACATGTCCAGTAGCATGACCAGTGTTACAGAACACATGTCCAGTAGCATGACCAGTGTTACAGAACACATGTCCAGTAGCATGACCAGTGTTACAGAACACATGTCCAGTAGCATGACCAGTGTTACAGAACACATGTCCAGTAGCATGACCAGTGTTACAGAACACATGTCCAGTAGCATGACCACCATGTTACAGAATACATGTCCAGTAGCATGACCACCATGTTACAGAACACATGTCCAGTAGCATGACCAGTGTTACAGAACACATGTCCAGTAGCATGACCACCATGTTACAGAATACATGTCCAGTAGCATGACCACCATGTTACAGAACACATGTCCAGTAGCATGACCACCATGTTACAGAACACATGTCCAGTAGCATGACCACCATGTTACAGAACACATGTCCAGTAGCATGACCACAGTGTTACAGAACACATGCAAAAGGATTGATGCTACTTTAAAGCAACATCTGATTTTGTATTCCTAGGATTGAGCACAAATATATTCACGCAGAGATCATAAATAAGCAAGTGTCCAGCTTTCATGTTCAGTATTTAGCAGGCAAGATGTCAAAAGTTAAATTAAATCATCACCAGCAGCAATTTGTTTAAACCTTTTACGGTGTCTGTATTCTTGCATTCTGTGAGACTGTCAACATTTCATCCACACCAAAAAAATACAAAGCGGGAGAGAGCAGAATTAATTCCTGGTGTATTTTAAGAAAACAACCCAGCTTAAAAATTGTTGAAATGCTACAGATACCAGATTCCAACATTACTTCAGAAGATCTCAATGCTTCAATAAAAGGAACCTGCATTAACCCATTGCTGGTGAAACATGAAAATAAAATGCACAATTCCTAACAGAAGTCGAACTATTCTCCCTCACTGTCTAGAGAAAAGAGAGGTACAGGTATTTATAAAACAGCACCCCCTCCGTACAAACACAAGCAAATTGTAACCTGATTTACTGTCATGATGTGGCACATGTAATCTAATTTTACCGAAGCATCTTGGGGCATGGGGAGCTGGGGGGTTAGGAGAAGGAGGTGGTCTAAATAAAAAAGTGCCTGCAATGCAGCACAAATAAACTGTTCCTGATTCCTTTCATCAGCTGACGTGATCTTGTACTTCAGCCAAGGCACAATATTGGAAACTCAGCCCCCTCGCTGTCCAAAGTTCTTCAATTTCCATTCATTAATTGCCTTCCTTTGCAAGATGCACGAATGATTTTTTAAAAATCACGGATGTGGAATTATTCTCCCGGAATGCAAGAATAACAGTTCTACCCGGAAACGAGAAGGGGAACGCCACCCGCTCTCTATTTTTACAGTATCCACAACATGCATTTAACCAGTTAAGGCCTGTGTATCAATTGGGTCGCATGCTCCACAGTTACAAGTTAACAAGCATTCTGATTCTGCAGGTTACACTCTTTATAATGTTCAACATTACAAATGTGTCTACGACTACTCTTGTTCAATTTCTAATATATGTTTGCACAGACCTCCAGCAGGTACTGGAATACATTTAACCTTCCAACATCTCAAAAGCAAAAAGGTTTGCATACACTGCCCAAGGATCTGGGGCATTCAGGTGGCATGATCGAGCAACGAGGCAACTGTGTTGCAGTAATGCCCACTTAAACAGGTTGTTAAACTCTTTAAGTAGCATATTCCAAGAATTGACTGCTTGTTGAAAGACTCAATCGAGATAGGATTCTTGCATGGTTTGGGGGTAACTTTCTATCGCTTTCCAGGTAGGGGAAACAAAAAGGAGATCATGTTCATTTTAATCCTGCAGACGGTACAATTTATCAACTCCCGTGCAATCACTTGCCTATCGATGCTGGTCAAACAAAGTTGCAAAGAATTCAGTTTGGTTAGCAGCAATTGGACGAGAGTGCAAAAATAGCAGCAGAACTACCTACTGTACTGGTTCTCAGTGTGTGCTCCATTAATGTGCCCATCAGCCGTGATTTGGAGGTGAAAGCCGATGCCAACATTGCAATAAAGCCTCCTCACTCTCTTGATTCCAGTGACATATTCCCTGTCCCAGCCGCGGTCTAAGCTCCTCCCGGAGATCGGATACAGGGACCTGGAGAGGAGAGTGTCCCATCTCCCTTCCAAGCTCCCCCTGGCTTTGGTTGATATTGGAGCCGGGGAGGCTATCCCAGTCAGCAGGCCGAGGAGAACAACTGACCACGTCCAGTCGATAGTCGCCTGGTGGAACATTCTAATCAACTTAAACCAACACGTGGGTGAGCAATTGATGCACTAAAAATAACCGAGCTTCTAGATTTTCAGCCTCAAGTCTGTCAGTGCTCCCTTTATTTTTGGAGCCTGGGTAAAGTAGTGCTGACACACACAAAATCCAAAGAGAATATTCAATAAAACACCTTTAACGCAGTCATTATATTGGTGCATAAACTTGGTGGCCAATAGGTTTAGCTTTTAATGCATCCAGTGATGTCATGCATGTTGGCTTTTGACATTTAGAAGCTGACTCTCGAGATTAAAATAAAAAATAGAATGCGCATTTCTGGAAAGTATAGTGGCTTTTTTTTAAATTTGACGTCTATTTATTTTAGCCCCATGATGTAGAGGCTCGCAATGCAGACAATGTCCTGCATCACCTCATATTACTGTGGTGGACCAGCCCCAAAGTACTGCAAAGTGTGCTTCGTGACTACAGCAACAGGACGATATATATATATACTGAAAACTTCTGAGAATAAAGAAACCGCCATAAACAACTTTGCACAAGTTCCTTTTAGATCCACTCAAATCTTCAGAAAGTCCATGCATGAAATTCCAACCGACATGCATCTGCACAGAGGGTCCTTTTTAACCATACACCCAGATCTAAGCAAGGCCCCTCCTTATCCATAATTCAATAACAGAGCTCCAATCAGTAAGAAGTCTTACAGCACCAGGTTAAAGTCCAACAGGTTTGTTTCGAATCACTAGCTTTCGGAGCACTGCTCCTTCCTCAGGTTACATCGCATCAG
Organism: Scyliorhinus canicula; assembly: GCF_902713615.1. Classification (NCBI taxonomy): domain Eukaryota; kingdom Metazoa; phylum Chordata; class Chondrichthyes; order Carcharhiniformes; family Scyliorhinidae; genus Scyliorhinus; species Scyliorhinus canicula. The sequence continues at coordinate 138,461,358 of NC_052160.1, forward strand.
AGCTCCAATCAATTTAGGAAGAGTAGCCTGTCAGGCAGCCGCTGAGATTTCCTAACGTCAACACGTTCTCAGCCCCGTGTCCAACGAGAAACAGGTCTGTCGAGTAATTAACCTTCAGTGCCTCATTTCAGGAAGCTCACAGGAGGTGGGAGCGCCCCAATTGTGTCTTCAATCCCAGGCTCGTACATTTTTGTAGGACTCCACTTCAGATTTCTTAGAATTATATTTCTCTTCGTTTGATAGTTTTTCAACAGGAAAGGAGGCGGATGTGTTAGCCAGTGTGCGCTTGCTGCAGAATCTGCTGACGGACTAGCGGTCCTGTTGTGTTTTCTCCTTGTACACCTGTGGGTTGTCACTGGATGAGGGCGCCATGTGTAGCTCAGGCCCTCTGAGTCATAATGTTGTTCATTCAAGACCAGGTTCAGAGACTTAATCACAAAATCAAGACTGGCAGTCAAGCACAGTACTAAGAGATTGCAGTACTGCAGCAGAGCCTGCCTAGCCTCTCCAGTGAATGAGAACTGACTGCACTTGCTTGTGTGTTATTATGTTCATGGTGCTATTTTGAAGAAGAGCAGGAGAGTTCTCTCCAGTAACATTTAGAATACTGTGCAAGGTTTTGGGCCCCTTATTAAAGGGAAGATATGTTACCACTGGAGGCAGTACAGAGGAGGTTTACGAAGATGATCCCGGGTATGGATGGACTGCTATATGCGGAAAGATTAAACACGTTGGGTCTGTACTCCTTGGAGTTCAGAAGACATAGATATAGAATTTACAGTGCAGAAGGAGGCCACTCGGCCCATCGAGTCTGCGCCGGCCCATGGAAACAGCACCCCAGTTAAGCCCCACACCTTTGCCCCATACCCATAACCCAGCAACCCCACCCAACCCTTTAACCCCTTTGGACACTAGGGGCAATTTAGCATGGCCAATCCACCTAACCTAAGAATGAGAGGTGGTATGATTGAAACATAATGGGTGGGATTCTCTGTCGGTGGGATCCGCCGCTTCTCCGGCAGCGCACTCACCACCCCCCCCCCCCCATGATTCCCCGACGGCGTGGGGGTGACCACAACTTGAAACCCCATTGGCTGGCTTCCGGGATGGAGGATCCCGCTGCCGATAGGGGCGCGCTGCACCAGGAAAAGGGTTTGAGGGACGAGGAATCCTGCCCAAGATTCTTGGGAGGCTAGACAGGGTAGATGTGGGGAGGATGTTTCCTCTCATGAGAGAGTGTAGGACCAGAGGGCATAATCGCAGAATAAGGGGGTGTTCATTTTTTAAAAATAAATTTAGAGTACCCAATTATTTTTTTCCCCAATTAAGGGGCAATTTAGCATGGCCAATCCACCTACCCTACACATCTTTGGGCTGTGGGTGTGAGACCCACTGTCAGGCTTGGTTTTGTGATTAAGTCTCTGAACCTGGTCTTGAATCAACAACTTTCTGACTCAGAGGGACTGAGCTACACCTAGTGCCCTCATGTGCAAACTCAACACGGACAGTGACCCGGGGCCAGGATCGAACCCGGATCTTCAGCGCCGTATCTTGTCTAGTCCTGATGGAATTTTATAGGTTTCTATGAGACCCCTTCTCATTCTTCTGATCTCCAGCGAATATAATCCTAACCGACTTGCCTTGTTCATCAATCGATGGTCCAACTTAACTACACCATCTTCCACTGCTGTACATGACGCGGGGGCTGGTTTAGCTCAGTTGGCTGGACAGCTGGTTCGTGATGCAGAGCAAAGCCAGCAGCACAGGTTCAATTCCTGTACCGGCTGAGGTTATCCACAAAGGCCCCGCCTTCCCAACCTTGCCCCTCGTCTGAGGTGTGGTGACCCTCAGGTTAAATCACCACGATGAGGTGGAATTATAATTCAGTTCCAATCTCAGGATCATTTCTTATGCCACCAAACACATGGGGCTGGGATCTCCCTTCTGGGGACAAAGTCCCCACGCCAGCGGGAAACCCAGCGGCAACGACTCCGGTGTCAACGGCCCCCCAAGGTGAAGAATTCTCACCTTTCTAGGGGGCCAGGTGGATGGCGGAGGGGTTGGTGCCTCTCCAGCCCGCGGGGAACGGCCCGCATGAATCCATGCATGCACGGGCCGGCCGGTGTATTCTCACGCATGCGCGGAGGGATCTCTTCTCTGCGCTGGCCCCCAGGCAATATGGCGGAGCCCTACAGGGGCCAGGCGTGGAAGGAAGAAGTGCCTCCGCGGCACAAGCCCGTCCGCAGATTGGTGGGCTCTGAACGCGGGCCAGGCCACCGTGGGGGCCCCCCCGGGGTTGGTTCCCCCACCGAGGACCGCCCACGCATACTCACCTGCCAGGTCCCGCCGGTGCGTGAGTTGAGTGATTCACGCCGGCGGGACTGGCCAAAAATGGATGGCTGCTCGGCCCATCGGGGCCCGGAGAATCACTGGGGGGGGGCCGCTGTCAATGGCCCCCAACCGGCGTGACGTCGATCCCACCCCCGCCAGAGAATACAGCAGCCGGCATCGGGGCAGCGAGGTGGGATTTGCGCCTCCCACCGGGGATTCTCCGACCCATGGAGCCCAATTATAACTCACTGAAAACTCATTCGCTCACACAGAGTTAGAACTGGGCCCACCATTTGCATTTTCCATATTCTCCCTATCCTTTTCGACATGTACAAGGTCAGTTTTGTACTTGTGTCCACTGACTATTGGGACTGGCTCATTTGTGCCTCTCAAACGCTTACCGGACAGCCGATCCGTATTTAACATTTCTACAGTCCTGGGAATGGACAAGCAAACTGTTCACACAGCCGCTGGTGTCAGGGCTCTGGGGTTGCAGTCCCGTCAGGCAGCGGTGCACACCAATGATCACTTAGAACATGAAATGCACAAACATCCTGCCCTTGACTAGAATTTTGTTATTGCAAATTAGCTTCGGTGGAGTGGCTACAGTTGAGTTTTGTCGTGGTTGGTGAGATGTCTCCATTGATGTTCCCTGTGCAGCAGTCAGAGGATCATGTCCAGAGCACAGGACAGATGTTAGCATCAACGCTGATGTAATTACAGTAACTATGTTTTCCAATTTCCGCTTAAAATTTCCCCTTTATAAATGGTTTGTAAAGCTGTTGTTTTCTATATTGGTACCATTGTGTTGACATTCTATCAAAATTAAAATCCTACTTCCACATTGAATGAAGTAAGTATTGTTCATTGAATTAAATTACGAGCAAGTGCCTCGTCGCTCATACAAAGTAATATTGAGTTATACAGTAATGCACAGATATCATATTTTTCTAAATCAAGTATCTCCGGTTGCCGATAATCAAAGGACTAATTATGCAGAGCAAGTTTAAGATATGACATCCATTCCTCCCCCGAACCCCTGTTAAGCATTTCTACAGCAAAGCCTCCGAACCTAAACATGCTGTGAGTATCTGCTGGTCACTGCCTTGTCCTTTGTGTACAGGGATAACGTTACCGTCTCCTTAGTCTCGGATAACAAGCCAGAATTGCCGACAATGTTTTGCTTCCTGTTCCACTCAGTCCCCTTTGTTTCTGTTCTTTTCTCCTTCACTCTGATTGGCTTTCCCTTCGAAACAGCCAGCGATCCCGTGCAATTTAATAGCTGCATCGTAAGCCGAGGAGGATGCGACACAAAGGAGAGATTTCCATGTTTCTATTTCTCAGAGGTGGGGGCGAGCCGGACTTAAACTGGAAGCTGACAAGGTTCGCAATGAAGGTCACAGCGCTCTGCAGGAATATAGCTAATTGAAAAGAGAGAAGTTATTTGTTAATAGTGAAGTTGAATTAAGTGCGAGTTTTCTGGTTCGCCTTTAATAGTCTTTATTGTTACAAGTAGGCTTACATTAACACTGCAATGAAGTTACTGTGAAAAGCCCCTAGTCACCACACTGTTCGGGTACACAGAGGGAGAATTCAGAATGTCCAAATGATCTAACAGCACGTCTTTCGGGGCTTGTGGGAGGAAACCGGAGCACCCGGAGGAAACCCACACAGATACAGGGAGAACGTGCAGACTCCGCACACACAGTGACCCAAGCTGGGAATCGAACCTGGGTCCCTGGCGCTGTGAAGCAACGGTGCTAACCACTGTGCTACCGTGCTGCCCATATTAATCTTGGAGTGAAGAGAAGTCACACAAAAAGAGTGCCTTCGATTCGCTGCCCACTCAGATTTGGATACCCTCCAGGTGTTACACCAGGTGACTGGTTTAACTCAGTTGGCTGGACGGCTGCTTCGTGATGCAGAACGAGGCCAACAGCGCTGGTTCAAATCCTGTACCGGCTGAGGTTATTTATGAAGGCCTCGCCTTCTGAACCTTGCTGGAGGTATGGTGATCCTCAGGTTTAATCACCACCAGTCAGCTGTCCCCCTCAAAGGGAAACACAGCCTATGATCATCTGGGACTATGGCGACATTACCTTACTTACACCAGGTGGACCCTTTGGGTATTGCAATACCAAAAACGAAACATCACAGTCTCGTTACACACATCTGAATTTCTCCTCAAGTGTCCTCTCCCATGACTATCGGTTTCCTTTTCACCATGTGACCTCATGTGGAACTTGCCCTTCAATAATATTCTTGCAGGGTTTGTCTTTCAGCTGTCATTTTGCTGGAATAAATATATTCAGCTGTGGCTCCAGTAGCTATCTTGACCCTTCCATCCTGGTGGTGAGGAACGCAAGCCCATCATCAAAGCTGTCTGGCGATCCTTCCGTTAACTGGGCAGTCCTGCAATGTTCTCCTTCAATATTCTTCTCTATATTCCACACCCAGTCATGAATTAAATTACAAATGGGGAAGGAAAATTAGCACGCTAACCATTCCTAATAATTTATTTTTATTTGCAAACTCTACTGCAGTTTGTGATGTCTGCGTGCATGATAATGCATGATGTTCGTAAGAGCAAGGGTTGACTTGGGACTGGAGAGTGGCACCACCCACAGTATGATGTATGTAGTCACATGGTCAGAGAGCAGTCCAGAACAACACTCAGAAAGCGGCTAGCCCTGATGATGGAAGCAACAGCATGCATGGCTGATGCACGATCAATTGCACAAAGACGAGAGTTGGATACAACTGAGGCTTCATTGCTCTAAGATGTGTGGCCTCCCACAGCAGCTGGCGAAATGGCTGCTGCACGGAGGACACACATATTTATACTCCGCCTACTGGGCGGAGCCAGCAGGCAGGGACAACCGTACATCACCTAATATAGGTGCAACAGTGGTTGACCACATTCACCCCCTGTTAAAATTGAGTCCGGCGGGGGTGGTCGAGAATTATACACAACAATTGAATTTTACATATCCAGTTTTTGTGAGAAAGAAAATGTCTTTTGAAGTCCAGTGGACCAGTTAGAGATTTAACCGGTCCAGGGCCTTGATGTGCCGCTGGGAGCGACGCAGTGGTGGCGGCGATGCCGATGCTGGTCTGGTCTTCGGTGACTCCAGGAGCGTGCCGAAATCCTCTTCATCCTCGGGCATGGGCAGGGGGAGGACGGATGGTCCTGTGGGTGTTTCTGCTGGGAGCACCGGGGGATGGGAGGGTGGCGCCGGGCCGGAGGGGTGTGCGTGTGGGGCACCTGCTGGTGCCAGGTCCCTGAGGGAGACAGTATCCTGATGGCCGTCGGGGTACGCCACTAGGCATACTGGGAGTTTACATAGAGCAACTGCACCCTCTCCACCAACAGGTCCGCCTTGTGGAGTTGGACTTGCCTACGGAGCAGGACTGGTCCTGGAGCTGCGAGCCAAGTCGGGAGCGACACCCCGGATGTGGACTTCCTGGGGAAGGCAAAGAGACGTTCATGGGGTGTGTTGTTAGTGGCAGTGCACAGTGGAGACCGAATGGAGTGTAGTGCATCAGGGAGGGCCTCCTGCCAGCGGGAGGCTGGGAGGTTTCTGGACCGTAGGGCCAGCTGGACGGCCCTCCAAACCGTCCCGTTCTCCCTCTCTACCTGCCCGTTTCCCCAGGGGTTGTAGCTTGTCGTTCTGCTGGAGGCGATACCCTTGACGCAGCTCATCGCTCATGGATGAGGATCCCCTGTCACTGTGGATGAGGCGGGTAAACCGAACAGAGCGAAGATTGTGTTGAGGCTTTGATGACGGTGGCAGACGTCATGTCGGGGCATGGGATGGCGAAGGGGAATCTGGAGTACTCATTGACTACACTGAGAAAATACGTGTTACGGTCGGTGGAGGGGAGGGGCCCTTTGAAATCCACGCTGTGGCGTTCAAAGGGGCGGGAGGTCTTCACCAGGCGCGTGTGGTCCGGCTGGTAGAAGTGCGGCTTGCACTCCGCACAGACCTGGCAGTCCCTGGTGATTGTCCGTACTTCCTCGACGGAGTAGGGCAGATTGCGGGCCTTTATGAAATGGTACAACCGTGTGACTCCTGGGTGACAAAGGCTGTCGTGCAGGGCCTGGAGTCGGTCTACTTGTGCGCTGGCACATGTACCTCGAGATAGGGAATCTGGGGGCTTGTTGAGCTTGCCGGGGCGATACAAAATCTCGTAATTGTAGGTGGAGAGCTCGATCCTCCACCTCAAGATCTTATCATTCTTGATCTTGCCCCGCTGTGTGTTATTGAACATGAAGGCTATCGACCGTTGGTCAGTGAGGAGAGTGAATCTCCTGCCGGCCAGGTAATGTCTCCAGTGCCGCACAGCTTCAACGATAGCTTGGGCCTCCTTTTCGACAGATGAGTGCCGAATTTCTGAGGCATGAAGGGAGCAGAATAAGAATGCCACGGGTCTGCCTGCCTGATTGAGGATGGCGGCTAGGGCGACGCCTGATGCGTCGCATTCCACTTGAAAGGGCAGAGTCTCGTCTACATGCGTGCATCCCGGCCTTGGCGATATCGGCTCTGGTACGGGCGAAGGCCTGTTGAGCCTCGGCCGTCAGGGGAAAATGGGTGGACTGTATGAGTGGGTGGGCCTTGTCCGCATAGTTTAGGACCAACTGGGCGTAGTATGAAAAGAACGCCAGGCAGCGTTTGAGGGCCGTGGGGCAGTGGGGAAGGGGGAGCTCCATGAGGGGGCACATGCAGTCGGGATCGGGCCCCTGAACTCTGTTCTGGACCACGTAGCCGAAGATGGCTAAGCGGTTCGTACTAAGCACGCACTTCTCCTTGTTGTAGGTGAGGTTGAGGAGAGTGGCGGTGTGGAGAAATTTGACAAGGTTGGCATCGGTCCTGCTGATCGTGGCCGCAGATGGTGACATTGTCTAGGTACGGAAAGGTGGCCCGCAAACCGTACCGGTCGACCATTCAGTCCATCTCCCTTTGGAAGACCAAGACCACGTTGGTGACGCCGAAGGGAACCCTGAGGAAGTGATAGAGGCGGCCGTCTGCCTCAAAGGCCATGTATGGACGGTCCGCTTTACGGATGGGGAGCTGGTGGTAGGCAGAATTGAGGTCTACCGTTGAGAAGACCTGGTACTGTGCAATCTGATTGACCATATCAGACATGCGAGGGACGGGGTACACATCGAGCTGCATGTACCGATTGATGGTCTGGCTGTAGTCCACGACCATTCTGTGTTTCTCCCCAGTTTTAACTACTACCACTTGGGCTCTCCAGGGACTGTTTCTGGCCTCGGTGATGCCTTCCTGAAGCAGCTGCTGGACCTCGGACCTGATGAAGGTCCTGTCCTGGGTGCTGTACCGTCTGCTCCTGGTGGCGACGGGTTTGCAATCCGGGGTTAGGTTTGCGAAGAGGGAAGGTGGATCGACCTTTAGGGTCGCGAAGCCGCACACAGTGAGGGGTGGTAGGGCCCGCCGAATTTCAGGGTTAGGCTCTGGAAGTTACACTGGAAGTCCAGGCCAAGTAGTAGAGCAGCACAGAGATTAGGGAGGACGTAGAGGCGGAAGCCGCTGAATTCTACGCCCTGGACCGTGAGTGTGACCGTACAGTACCCCCGAATCGCCACGGAATGGGATCCGGAGGCCAGGGAGATTCTTTGGTTGGCGGGGTGTACCGCGAGGGAGCAGCACCTTACCATATCTTGTGGATGAAGCTTTCGGTGCTCGCGGAGTCTAGCAGGCAAGAAGTCACGTGTCTGTCGATCTTAACACTGGTTGATGCGGTGGCCAAGTTGTGCGGACGAGACTGGTCGATGGCCACTGAGGCGAGTCGTGGTTGGTCGTCGCTGGTGTCGGATGATGGGGTGCCCGGGGGGCACAGGTCCTGGAATGCTGGTGGTGCCCATGTGCCATGGGGGAGACAAGATGGCGGCACCTGAAGGTCTTGGGGAGGACAAAATGGCGGCGCCCATGGGCCGCACGTGGTGGGGGTTGAAAAAGATGGCGGCGCCCATGGGCCGCACGTGTCGCGCGGAGGGGAAGATGGTGACGCCCACTGACCACGCTTGGTCTGAGGGGGAGAAGATGGCGGCGCCCACTGGCCGTGCTTAGTCGGAGGGGGAGAAGATGGTGGCGCCCACTGGCCGCGCGTGGTCTGAGGGGGAGGTGAAGATGGCGGTGCCCATTGTCTGTAAACGAGGGGTGAGGGGTGATAGCGGCGACTGCGCGGGCCTGGCACATTGCGGCGAAGTGCCCCTTCTTACCGCAAGCCTTACAATGGGCAGCGGGCCAGGCAGCGTTGGCGGGGGTGTTACTGCGGGCCGCAAAAGTAACATTGGGGACCCCCGGGGTTCGCTGGCTGGCGCGTGGCGCAGGCATATTGGCTGGGTAAGGCCCCCGCTGGGTTGGCCGTCTGTGGGGTCCACGATGCGTAGGAGGGGTGGGCCGCGCGGCTGGGGGTGTAGGCCTGAACATTGCGTGAGGCGACCATCATAGAGAGCGCTAGCTTCTTTGTCTCTGTGAGATCGAGCGTGGCCCTTTCTAAAAGTCTCTGGAGTATGAGGTCTGACCCAATCCCCGTAACATAAGCGTCCCTCATAAGGAGGTTAGAAAGTTCAGTGGCCGTAACGGCCTGACAGTCACAGTCCCGGACTAGTGGGATTAGGGCCCACCAGAAGTCTTCTATGGACTCACCGGGGAGTAGAGAGCGAGTGGCGAGCACGTGCCTGGCGAAGAGCGTGTTCGTCTTCTGGGCGTAATTTTCTTTAAGTAGCATCATGACTTTGGCGTAGTTTGGCGCGTCCTGGATCAGCGGAAAGACGTTGGAGCTCAACCTCGAGTACAGTATTTTCTGAGCCTCCGGAACAGGGCTTGGCGCCGAGTTGATGTACGCCGCGAAACAAGCTAGCCAGTGCTGAAAGTCCTTTCTGGCGTCGCTTGATTGTGGATCCAGCTGCAGGCGATCCGGTCCATCTTCTGAAAATCTTAGAACAATAAATTGATGCACGATCAATTGCACAAAGACGAGAGTTGGATACAACTGAGGCTTTATTGCTCTAAGATGTGTGGCCTCCCACAGCAGCTGGCGAAATGGCTGCTGCAGTGAGGACACACATATTTGTACTCCGCCTACTGGGCGGAGCCAGCAGGCAGGGTCTACCGTCTTACCTGTAGTACAGGTCCTACCATACATCACCTAATATAGGTGCAACAGTGGTTTACCACAATGGCCATACTTGGAACAGTAAATAGTTAAAGCCTAGCAATAAAAGTATTTATGTTTAAGCACACAAGCCTCGAGATCTCATCAATGAGCCACCGAGGCCAGCGATAGGGGTTGAGGTGCTAAAGTTTTATTCTGAGTTTAGCATCCCGATTTCTGAGGATTCATTCAGACTTGCTGGCGTCATCAGGTCCCTTGGAGCGAATCACTCCGGCTTCAAAAAAAAATTCTAAGTGCGGGTGGATCACAATCTGGATCGTGCTGATCGCGCCTCGTTTCCCACCGGAGACCACGCTTAGAAATTATTTTGGAGAATTGTGCCCAATATCTTCAAAGATAAGTAAGAAAATAAGACACTCTGTGCACGACACGGCTACTTAGTATGAGTTGTCAAACAGGAGGGTCAAGCAGGGCGTGTTGGGAAGATGGTTGCAGAGTGTTGGCAGCGCATCTCCAAATTTGGCCTTGCAAATGTCTTCCATAGTTTTTTTCACAGAATGAGGGCCATCTCTTTACGTGGATTGTGATCCATCAGGACTACAAGGCACAGTGCTTGTTATAACCCGCATCCCATAGGGTGGCACAGTGGTGCACTGTTTAGCACTGCTGCCTATGGCGCCGAGGTCCCAGGTTCGATCCCGGCCCTGGGTCGCTGTCCGTGTGGAGTTTGCACATTCTCCCGGTGTCTGCGTGGGTTTCACCCCCACAACCCAAAGATGTGCTGGGTAGGTGGGTTGGCCACACCAAGTTCCCCCTTAATTGGAAAATATAATTGGGGACTCTAAATTTTAAAAAAATAACCGCATCACAAACATTGCACTGATGGTCATCAGAGCAACTTCCTTTGGATATAATTTTGGCCGTAGCTATTTAGCAAGATGCTGCCATGGCGAGCACTTACAGTATTTTTATCCCAAAGCCTTGTATTGCATGCAAGAATGGCATGGAAAGGCTAACATGGCGCCCTCACTCTGCATCCTTGAAAGGCAAAGGTGCCTCCGATCCCATCATGGAGGGTGGAGCAGAATCTGTTCAAAGCCAATTTCATTTAGTGTCATTGCTCATCTTCTGACATTTCAACAAAACAAGTTGCACCTCGACGTCAGCCCAGTGTCGAACTGGAAGCAGCCACTCAGTGGCGTATGAAATATGAAGCAGGTGAGTAAGTAGTTGTAAACAAAAAAAGGTAAATTGTGAGTTTCAGGTGACTACCTGACGTTGGAATTTCAGGAGCTGGATTCTCCGCACCCCGACGCCAAAACCGCGTCCGACGCCAGGGCGGAGAATCCATTTCCGTTATTGGAATCAGGACTGGCGCCGGTTCTGCTATTCTCCAGCTCCTGAAAAGCGGCGTACTCAGAGAGTACCCCCCACCGCGTATCCTCTACCTGCAGCCACTGCCAGAGACCCGCCCCCCAACTGGCGTGGGTCTAACATGGTCCTGTCGTTTAGGATACTCGCGTGGCGGCTGCGGATTCAGTCACGTGGTCGGGGCCGAGCTGATCGGAGGGCGGGGGGGGGGGGCCCTCATACGGGACCGGGTTATTTTTGGGTGGGCGGACGGGTCGGGCACGCGGCCGATCGGAGGCACTATTTTGGAATCCAGCTCCGCAGTCCGAGTCCTCCATGGAGCACAGCACGGTCGCTGGAGGCCACCGCCGTGCGCCTGCACGGCCTCTGACCGGGTAGAGCGGGGGCCTGTATCTGCAGCTAAAGCTGTGAGCCCCCTGCAGGGTTATGAATATGGGGCCTTTTGGCGCCAGTTTTTCTGGCGTGAAAGGCCAAAGTTTTTACGACGACGTGGGGACATAGTCCCTGAAACGGAGAATCCAGCCCCAGATAACCCATAAAGACACAAATAACTCACTTGCACATTTTCTGTCCTGTTTAAGAAAAAACTTGCATACTTGAGATAAGGAGGTCACTCCTTAGTGGGAAGGAAGTGAGAACAATTCACACCATGCTGTTCTACGTTACATCTTCTGTCCCCTATATTCTGCTGCACAAGGTAAAAGTCTGTTTTAGGTATGGATAGAGTCTCTTTGTCTCATTCAGCAGCCAGTAAGCAGCTCACTCACTGAAACCTCTTTGAACTGTTCTTTGATAAGCTCAGAGTCCAACAGGATAGAAGTTCTCGACTCCTTCAGGTGAGGAATAAAGGAGTTTGGCTCCTTTAACTTTAAAGCAAATTTCCTTCAACGGTTTTCTGCTTGGACAAAGTGGCGCCCGTTTATATTATTACATTGCTGAATGACTAATCACACACCAATATAACATAGCATTTAAATATACCCTGTCTACTCCTGAAACTCAATCTGTCAAACATAACGTTGAATTCGATCCACTCTTTATTGGAACTTGAAACACAAATTTCTCCCAAAGTCTTACCATCAGCCACAGTCCTTACGGAGTCACCAAGGACACAAACCAGTCCACATTTCAATCTAGCAAGATCCCCTTAACTATACCCAAAATCCTCACTGTGAAAACCTTCACTGCAGTGGTCCAGAGTGTAGCCAGCTCATGCCAAACCCAGAGGACTTCCACGTATTGTTGGTATTTTTAACAATGCCAAATGGATTTGTAATTTGGTAGTTGTTGACAAGATCATGATGTAACACGGCACATAATGTGTGCGTTGTAGAATTTAAAGCTGACTGGAGTGGATGCACCAGAGGCTGGTTTGTATCAGCTGATGATTGCATCTTGGTTCTCTGATTGGGTCTCTGGCAGTGGCCGCAGGTAGAGGATACGCGATGGGGCGTACTCTCTCAGGGCCATTCACCTGAGGAAGGAGCTGCGCTCCGAAAGCTCGTGTTTGAAACAAACCTGTTGGACTTTAAACTGGTGTTGTAAGACTTCTTACTGTGCTCACCCCAGTCCAACGCCGGCATCTCCACATCATGATTGCATCTTTAGCACAGGACTACCAAAAATGTCAAATACCTGCCTGCAGATCTTTCTTTTGTCCCCCTCCCCTTTTTTCCCTATTACAGGTGAGAGATTAGTATTTATAATTTACTCCTAAGATCAGTAAGATTCTAAACTTTGAAAAGAAGAGATCACAATGTTATGAAGTATACAGTAGATGCATATATGTCTCAAACATGGGCGGCGAGGTGGCACAGTGGTTAGCACTGCTGCCTCACAGCTCCAGGGTCCAAGTTGAATTCCAGCCTCGGGTGACTGTCTGTGCGGAGTCTGCTCGTTCTCCTCGTGTCTGCGTGGGTTCCCTCCGGGTGCTCCGTTTTCCTCCCACAGTCCAAAGATGTGCAGGTTAGATGGATTGGCCATGGTGAATTACCCCTTAGTGTCCAAAGGTTAGGTGGGGTTACGGGAATACGGTGGAGGCGTGGGCTAAGTAGGGTGCTCTTTACAAGGGTCGGTGCAGACTCAGTAGGTCGAATGGCCTCCTTCTGCACTGTAAATTCTCTACATTCCCACAAAACCTTCCTGACTTCGCTAAGTATTCAAATGTTTCAAGGTTGATCAGATGCTATCAAATGGAAATACCTCATCACAGACAGCCAGTTTATAATAATAATAATCCTTATTATCACAAGTAGGCTTACATTAACACTGCAATGAAGTTACTGTGAAAAGCCCACAGTCGCCACATTCCGGCGCCTGTTCGGGTACACAGAGGGGGAATTCAGAAGGTCCAATTCACCTAACAAGCACGTCTTTTGGGAGGAAACCGGAGCACCCGGAGGAAACCCACGCAGACACAGGGAGAATGTGCAGACTCCGCACAGGCAGCGACCCAAGTTGGGAATCGAACCTTGGACCCTGAAGCTGTGAAGCAACAGTGCTAACCACTGTGCTACCATGCAATTTCTCTTACTACCTTCATATGACAAGCCACACAAAGCTGTCTAGATTTGTGCAGGTTAAACCACAACTCCTTACGTGTAGAATACAATTCTCAGGGCTGAAGCGATGGTGACTTCAATTTTGATTCTAGGTACTCTTTTCTTATGAGTAATACCAAAGCTATCAGATGCTGAGGAAACCTGTCCAAAGGTGCGTGGTTAAGGGACAGGGGCCAGAGGCTTTCATGGTTTAGTGTTTCAGGATTGCCGTAGCTCTCTGGTCCAAGCAGCAGTTCTCATGTGAGTGATATTAATCAAGCTATTCCAGCCTGTGCACGGACATACCAGAAGCTGTTAATCCAGCTGGCAGCATGGTTGCTTCTTTCTGCAACTTGGCAGACGCACTTTGTCCTTGATTAGGAGCAGCTATCAACTTCTGTAAATACCCTAATCCGTTTTTGTGACTGTCTGGAGCCATGGGTTCACCGTGTGACGAGATTCTCCTCAATGGGCCCGATGGCGTGTCAGCAGCACAACACACACATAATAATAATAATAATACTCTTCAGTAATGTCGCAAGTAGGCTTACATTAACACTGCAATGAGGTTACTGTGAAAAGCCTCGAGTTGCCACATTCTGGCGCCTGTTCGGGTACACTGAGGGAGAATTCAGAATGTCCAATTCATCTAACAGCACGTTTTTCGGGACTTGTGGGAGGAAACCGGGAGCACCCAGAGGAAACCCACGCAGACACGGGGCGAACGTGCAGACTCCGCACAGACAGTGACCCGAGCCAGGAATCGAACCCGGGAACATGGGGCTGTGAAGCAACTGCGCTAACCACTGTGCTACTGTGCCCCTGAGAAACATACATAGAGAATTGAAGCAGGAGGAGACCCTATGGCCCTTCGAGCCTGCTCCACCATTCATTACAATCTTGGCTGATCATCAAGTTCAATACCCTGATCCCGCCTCCCCCCCTCCCCCCCTCCCCCCCCCCCCCCCCCCCCCCCCCACACGCTCCCTTTAGCCCTAAGAGCTATATCTAATTCCTTCTTGAAATTACACATCATTTTGGCCTTAATTCCTTCCTGTGGTAGTGAATTCTACAGATTCAGCACTATCTGCGTGAAGACATTTCTCCTCACCACAATCCTAAAAGGTATACCTTTTTAAAAAAAAATTAGAATGCCCAATTCATTTTTTCCAATTATGGGGTCATGTAGCATGGTCAAACCACCTAACCCGCACATCTTTGGGTTGGGGGGGGGGGGGGGGTGAAACCCACGCAAACACAGAGAGAATGTGCAAACACCACATGGACAGTGACCCAGAGCCAGGATCGAACCTGGGACCTTGCCGCTGTGAAGCTGCAGTGCTAACCACTGCACCACCGTGCTGCCTCAAAGATTTGCTCCTTATCCCCAAACTATGACCCCCAGTTCTGGACTCCCCCCACCATCGGGAACATTCTTTCTGAATCTACCCTGTCTAATCCTGTTAGAATTTTATAAGTTTCTGTGAGATCCCCTCTCACTCTTCTAAACCCCAATGAATATGATCCAAACCGACTTAGTCTCTCCTCATATGACAGTCCCACCATCCCAGGAATCAGCCTGGTAAACCTTCGCTGCACTCCCTAAATAGCAGGAACATCCTTCCTCAGGAAAGGCAACACAAACTGCACACAGTTCCCCAGGTGTGGCCTCACCAGCACCCTATACAATTGTGATAAAACATCCCTATTCTTATACTCAAATCCTCTCGCTATGAAGGCCAACTTTACTTTTTGCCTTCTTTACTGCCTGCTGTACCTACGCACTTACTTTCAGTGACTGATGCACAACGACACCAAGGTCTCGCTGAGTAATACCTCTCTCAATTTACACCCATTCAAATAATAATCTGTCTTCCTATTTTTGCTACCGAAGTGGATAATCTCACATTTATACAAATTATTCTGCATCTGCCCACTCACTCAGCCTGATCAAATCACACTGAAGCATCTCTGCATCCTCCTCACAGCTCACCCATCCGACTTTGCAGCTTGTGCATATTTGGAGATAATACATTTAGTTCCCTTGTCCAGATCATTAATATATAATGTGAACAGTTGGGGTCTTAGCACAGATCCCTGTGGTACCCCAGTAGTCACTGCCTGCCAATTGGAAAAAAGATCAATTTATTCCAACATTTTGCTTTCTGTCTGCTAACCAGCTTTCTATCCATGTCAATACACTACCCGCAATCCCATGTACTTTAACTTTACATAGTAATCTGCTATGTGAGACCATGTCGAAAGCCTTTGAAAAGTCTAAATAAAACACATCCACCAGGTCTCCACTAGTTACATTCAAAGAATTCCAGTAGATTTGTCAAGCATGATTTCCTTTTCGCAAATCCATGCTTACTCTGTCTGATTACACCACCGCTTACCAAATGGTGTGCAATGTAATCCTTGATAATGGACTCCAGCACTTTCCTACTACCAACATTAGGTTCACTGGTCTATAGTTCCCTGTTTTTTCTCTACCTCCCTTTTTGAATAGTGGGATTATATTAGCTACCCTCCAATCTATAGGAACCATTCCAGAGTCTAAGGAATTTTGGAAAATAACCACCAATGGATCTACAATTTCCAGGGCCACTTCCTTAAGTACTCTGGGATGAAGATTATCAGGTCCTGGAGATTTATCCACCTTCAATCCCATTAATTTCCCCAAAACCATTTCTTTACTAATGCTAATTTCCCTCAGCTCCTTGCTAAAACTTGTGTTTCTCGGAACATCCAACACATTATTCATGTCCTCCTTGGTGAATACGAATTTAGTTCCTCAACCATTTCTTTGTTTCCCGTTATGAAATCCACAGTTTCTGACTGTGATACACAATCAATGGACATGAAACGTAGGTGAAGTCCGAACAAAAGGCTTTAATTAGCAAGAAGTGAGCCCGGCAGCAGACGTATAGGAAAATGGCTGGCTGCCGGGGAACACGGGTTCTTATACCCCGCCTTGTAGGCGGAGCTACCTTCCTCTTAGCCAACAGGGATAAGAGGCACACGATACCTGGGCCAATGGGCAGCGAGTCCTCTGCACCAATGGCAGCTCACACTCCCAGGTACCGTAATACCCCTAGTCATACTACCACAGACTGTAAGATTAGTTGTTATCCATCTTTTTCTCTTAACATACCTATAGAAACTTTTCAGTCAGTTTTTATGTTTCTCAGCTCATTTTCATATTGCATTTTTCCTGTCTTAATCTGACTTTGATTTGCCTTTACTGAATTTTAAACTGTTACCAATCCTCAGGTCTATTGCTTGTTCTTGCTAATTTCTATGTTTGTTCTTTGAATCTAATACTCTCTCTAATTTCCTTTGTAAACCATGTTTTGGCCACAGTTCCCTTTCTACTCTTGCGCCAAATAGGAATAAACAACTTTTGGAGTTCACCTATTAGTTCCTTGAATGTTTGCCATTGCCTGTCCTTCCTTTTAGTTATGTTTCCCAGTCCATCATAGCCAACCCATGCCTCATACCATCATAGTTGCCTGTGTTGAGGTTCAGGACCCTGGTCTCAGAATTAACTACCTCACCATCCGCCTTGATAAAGAATTCTATCATATTATGGTCACTCATCCCCAAAGGGTCTCTCACAACTCGATTGCCAACTAATCCTTTCTCATTGCACAGCACCCAGTCTACGATGGCCTGTTCACTTGTTGGTTCCTCAACATATTGGTCCAGAAAACCATCCTGTATACACTCCAAAAATTCCTTCTCACTTGTACCGTGGCAAATTTGACTCACCCAATCTATATGCAGATTAAAGTTTTTTTTTAAAAGTTTTAAAAGTAAATTTATAGAGTGCCCAATTATTTTTTTCCAATTAAGGGGCAATTTAGCGTGGCCAATCCACCTACCCTGCACATCTTTGGGTTGTGGGGGTGAAATCCACGCAGACACAGGGAGAATGTGCAAACTCCACAGGGGCAGTGACCAGGGCCGGAATCGAACCTGGGACCTCAGCAGCGTGAGGCAACAGTGCCGCCCCTATGTGCAGATTAAAGTAATACATAATCACAGGTGTTCCTTTCTCACATACATCTCTGATTTTCTGCCTAATGCTATTCCCAAAAATCCCACTGCAGTTTGGTGGTCTCTATACCACCCTGAGGAATGTTTTTTGCCCCTTGGTGTTTTTTACCACGACCCGTACAGATTCCATTACATACATACATCCATTTCAATTATTGGATAGGAATTGCTTCTCATACTGGATATTTCTAACCGAGAGGGGACTTAATAAACACCCGATTGGGTTTATAACTGGCACGATACAGGTCATTCACTGAGTGACGGTTACTCAGGGCTAGCTGTTGATAATCTTCATAAGTCAAACCAGAACCTTAGGATCATCGATGACCTTCAAATTCACCCTGAAATTCTGCCATTGTACTCTGTGAAGCAATTGATCATCGTGGAGTGCAATTCCTTGTTTCTTTGTGCACAGAGACACTGAAAAACAGACAGGAAGCAAATACTTTGCATCCATTTATTAATCCCAGTACCTGAATGCATCTGAGCTCATTATTATTGCTCTACCCAAATGCCAAGGAGCCAAACACACAAATTATTTTGCTAATAGTAATTAGAACATAGAACATAGAACAGTACAGCACAGAACAGGCCCTTCGGCCCTCGATGTTGTGCCGAGCCATGATCACCCTACTCAAACCCACGTATCCACCCTATACCCGTAACTCAACAACCCCCCCTTAACCTTACTTTTTAGGACACTACGGGCAATTTAGCATGGCCAATCCACCTAACCCGCACATCTTTGGACTGTGGGAGGAAACTGGAGCACCCGGAGGAAACCCACGCACACACGGGGAGGACGTGCAGACTCCGCACAGACAGTGACCCAGCCGGGAATCGAACCTGGGACCCTGGAGCTGTGAAGCATTTATGCTAACCACCATGCTACCGTGCTGCCCACAAAATTGAAAGCTGTTGGGCCGCATTCTCTGGCAAACGCGATTCTGCGGAGAATGGGTTCTGATGCTAAAATCGCAGTGGCGCGATTTGATGCCACCTCAACAGCGGCGTCAATGCAGTCTGGCACATAGAGTAAACACCATTTGCATATCATTACTGGGCCTGACTCAGTGTTCTCCGGGCCCTCCATGATGCTCTGCCTCCGAGGGGCCGAGTTCTTGATAGCGTGGTTCACTTGTACGGAAAGTGTCCAACATTAATATAGTTTGCTGACAGTTGTGCCGCTGGCCGGGGGGGGGGGCTTCTGCCAGGGCCAGGGGGCGTAGCGGGGTGTGGCCAGGAGGTGGGCTGTGGGGTTGGGGGTGGACAGACACAAAACAGCTCTATGGGCGCGGTCCAGCACAACCAGTGCCGTCTTGTTAGCTGGGATTAATGTATATTTAGGGGCTGGTTTAGCACAGTGGGCTAAACGAGTGGCTTGTAATGCAGAACAATGCCAGCAGCGTGGGTTCAATTCCACCGGCCTCCCCGAACAGGCGCCAGAATGTGGCGACTAGGGGCTTTTCACAGTAACTTAATTGAAGCCTACTCGTTACACTAAGTTATTATTATTATTATTATGTATGGGGAGTGTAATGTGTATGTGCGGCTGCAGCTTGTCAAGCCCCCCCGAGTGTCAATCATGAACGCGGCGAATCCCGCACTGTTTCCCATTGGAATGGATTGTGTTCCACGTGGTGTAGCCAGCTGGGATGGCCACTTCCAGAATACAAAATGGATGATCGCAATGACTGTAGGGAAATATGGACAATGTTAGGAAAGCAAACAGGCACAGAGCCTGTATGCGTATTGAGAAGGCAAGTCCCAGACGAGACTGAAACTGTAGGTCAATTAACATATTGATGGCCCATCTCCGGGAACAAAGGAATGACGTTCAAGTAACAGATACTACAGCAGACATCCCGGCGCCAGAAAGACACAAACAAAGCCAGGCCAACGGCCACCTAAAACACACCCAGCCATCAGGGCACCTGCCGCTTTATTGGTCAAGATCAATACAAGTGATCAAGATACGGCCCAATGAATTGGGGCCAAGTTCAAGGCCCGCCCAAAAGCACGCGAAGCCCCTTTGGGTATAAGAAGAAGGCCCCCAGAGAGAATCGCTCTCTTGGACTCGGCTCTCGAAGCGGAGAGACCCGTCCACCAGCTGCACCAGAAGCAGTAAGTCCAAGGCAAACGCTCGCCATCAGACGGACGACCTTAGCTGTTCTCCTGTCACCTCTTCGAAGCCAACAACCTCAGATCCGAACAATGGCCATTGTTCCTCTGACTGAGTGGGCACCCGAAGTTAAGTATAGGCGTTAGCGTTAGAGATAGTTTAGTTTGTAGTATTTTGTGCATGAGTAGATATTACTGTGTGTGTAAATAAATAGTATTGACTTTGAACTAACTAACTGGTGCATTGGCTCTTTGATCAGTATTCGGGTTTGAACCTTGTGGCGGTATCGAGAGATACCTGGCGACTCTAGAGCAAACATAATTAGGATCAAGGAAGGCGACCATATTGACTGCCATATTTATAACCGGTGCTAACCCCTCCACAGTCACTGAATCAGTCCACGTGCGGCACCAGTTTTGCTGTCGTGAAAGTCCACAAATCCTGCACCGGCATCAACACCGTCTCAGGAACCGAGAACGTTGGCCATTGTCTTGATGATGTTACAGTTAGTAATACTGTTTTAGTAATAAAGTTTGTGGCAATAAACCACCCTTATTCTGTGTGAAATCACTCCTGCAGCGGGGGATCCTTTACTCACAGTCTGGCTAAATTACAATAAAATATTGGGGTTTCTGTCCGGTCCCCTAGCAACTGTTGTGGTCTGGGTCTAGGATCGTAGCATAATAATGTTATGTAATTTGGAGGAGACTATGTGCAAAAGAGTAACATACTTGAGAGGAATAGGCAACTTTGGACTTCTGGTTTTCAAAGCTCTTCCCACTGTAGTTGGCCTCCCTCCACCATGTCAGAATCTGTTGTTCAACAATTGATAGACATTGATCGCTTAATCAACAACCCTGTTGTTGGTGTACCCTGTGACAACTATTATAGTTAAGGGAGAACTTACCCTAATGGACATACTCTGAGAAGTTGGGGGTGGGGGAAGCGGTTTATTGCTAATGTCCCACACTCCACACGGACAGAGACCCGTGGCCAGGATCGAACCAGCAGTAATAACCACTGTACCACCATGACACCCCTCTTAAACAATACTACTAAATACAGTAAATGAAATACCCTTAATTACTATCTCTATTCCCCATTAAATGACAAGAATTGAAAAGCATACAGCTCTCAGTCTATCCCCCATCCCAATGACACAGATTAATACTTCCTTTCCAGAACAGATGGTTTGTTTCAGCTTTTTCCTTGTCCTCCGACAAGTCTGCACTTTAAAAATACTATTAATATTTTTATAACTGTCCTACTGTGAAAGCGAAAGACCTTGGGCGGGATTCTCTCAGCCCGGGGTTGGGCCGGAGAATCCCCGCGACCGGGCCATGCCGGCCCGATGAGGTGTGTTTGGCGCAGCGCCGTTCACAGGTCACTCAACGCGGCCAACCGCCGATTCCCTGCCCAAGACGGGCCGAGCGGCCGTTGTGAAAACGCTGAGTCCCGCTGGCAACATCCACACCTGCCCGCAGCCGGCGGGAACTCTGTGTGGAAGGGTCGGGTGGCGGCGTTTGGGGGAGGGGGGGAGGGAGCTCTGACCCCGGGGGGGGGGGGGGGGGGGGGCCGATGTGGCCTGGCCTGCGATCAGGGCCCGCCGGCCTCTTTTCTTCCGCGCCGACCCCTGTATCCCTGCGGCATGTTGCGTCGGGGCCAGTGCGTTGAAGGAGGCCACAGCACATGTGCGCGTTGGCGCCGGTGCCACTGCACATACCCGGATCTCGCGGCGCCCGGTTTCCGCCGGGATCGGCAGCTGGAGCGGCGTGAACCGCTCCAGTCACGGTGTTTACGACGGCTTGGATACTCTGCTGCGGGGTGGGAGAATCCCGACCCATACTTGGGAGCTAAGCATTAACCAGATCAGAACTCAACTCATAAAGGTCTGAATACCTTTAGCTCCACCCAGCAATGCTATCATTGTCTCAAGCTGAAAACAAAGTAACTCTCCAGGGACTCCCCCTAGTCAAACACAAGTACATTAGCCCAGTCTTTTAAGATGGTCAATTTAACCTCTGGCTCCTGGTCTTGCAAAACAAGATTTTTTTAAAAACATGACACAACACTCTACACACTGTAACCCAGGCTTTTAACCCTTAAATTTCCAAATGCTAATAATCCAATATATCTAAAATCCTGCATTCGTCACAACACCTTCAAAAGGGCAATTAGCGATGGGTAACAAATACTGGCGGAGCCAACGACGCCCACATCTTTTGAATGAATAATATAAATGAAAGTTCCTCCATAACTTTCCCGTTGCATTTGTTTAACCTTTGGCTTTTCTAAACAAAGCAGCATAATTTAAGCAGATGTAAATGATTTAAGGGAGTGTTTTGAAAGATGAGAAAAGATCCTTCAGTCTTCAGTCGGTTCTGAAATCACAGTTCACTGATCAGGCTGTCCATGACCTAGTTTCACTGAGTAATTATAATGACAAACATTTTATTTAATGACAAGGGACAAATAATAATATTTCACCGCTGCTGTAATCTCTGCTGTGGGCTTGGCTATGTGATTTGCATGAAAACATGAAACTAAAACACTTCAAGGATACCACTACACAGGTATCTCAAGGCATTATTAAACTTATAAAAGAGAGAAGTATAGAGTCATAGAGGTCTACAGCACAGAAAAGGTCCTACGGCCCATTGTGTCTGTGCCAGTCAAAAACAACCACCTAACTATTCTATTCCCATTTCTCCGCACTGCCTTGACATCACAAGTGCACATCTAAATACTTCTTAAATGTTATGAGGGTCTCTGCCTCTCCCACCCTTTCAGGCAGCGAGTTCCAGACTCCCACCACCCTCTGGGTGAAAAAGGCTTTCCTCACATCCCCTCTAAACCTCTTGCCCCTGACCTTAAATCTCTTCCCCCTGGTTACTGACCCCTCCACCAAGGGGAACCGTTTCTTCCTGTCGACTCTATCTATGCTCCTCATAATTTTATACATCTCAATCATGTCTCCCCTCCTCAGTCTCCTCTGGAAAACAACCCCAGTCTATCCAATCTCTCTTCATATCTAAAACTCTCCAGCCCAGGCAACATCCTGGTAAATCTCCTCTGCTCCCTTTCCAGTGGCTATCACATCCCTCCTATAATGTGGATTCCAGAACTGCGCACAATAATCTAGCTGTGGCCTAACCAACATTTTATACAATTCCAGCATGGCCTCCCTGCTCTTAAACGCTCTGCCTCGGCTAATAAAGGCAAAATATGTTACAGCTTTCACACCAAACGATCTCGCAATTGCAATTTTATTTTGTGGACGGGGGGGGGGGGGGGGGAAATGCATCATTATTTCTCTCTTGTTTCCAAATGAGATTCGACTCCCCCACCTAAAATGACGCACTCTGGAAAATGCCGTGCGTGTGTGTGTGTGTGGAGGGTGTGGTGATATGCATCACTGTAAATACACAAGGGGTTAATGTAAATACACTAAGACTAAGTGAACACTAGAGGGAGCACCAGAGACATTATGACATGCAGACATACAGCTAATGAACACATAGAATAGGACACGACCAATGGGCAGTCAAGACACCAGAGGTGACACTACCACAAGGGGGCATTACACAACCCATATAAAAGGATAGGGCACACATGCTCTTTCTCTTTCCACAGGCGACACTTAGAGAGGAGGACAGGGGCAGATCAGAAGCATCACACCCACCACGTGGCTTAGAGCAGACTGGTTAGTTAGACTGAGTTACTATAGCAAGATTAGCAGGAGAGTCAAACTCACAGAGAACTGTGCTGATGGTTCAATAAATCACATTGAACTTACTTCAAAGTCTGGAGAATCTTTTGGTCAAAGCGGCATCGAGTTGCAGCCTGTGTTATCCCAGGGTACATAACACATCAGAGGGTGCATCTCTGGGCCCAACCCATCTCCCTATAAGCCCAGAGACAACAGCTTGTGGCATCAGTTACGAATACGGAACTCCTCTTCCATCTGTAATGTCTCCCTCTGAAGAACAAGTTCTCCAAATATGGCGTCCGGTGTGCACCATGGAGTAAGTGGTCACACAAAAGGCAGCTCCTGCCCAAGGTTACAGAAAAGTGCTCTTTTTTAAGCAATACGGGGTGGAATTTTGATGAAAAGGCATAGGTGAATGTTGGAGGAGTTCTTTCCCCCAGGAATGGTATGTTTCTTGGTTACCAGACCCGCAGAAACAGTGAAAGATTTGGCTGAAGCTACAGCAGAGACAAAAGCCTCTTCCAGCATGCAGGTGGGGGAAGGGCGAGCTTAAAGGCCTCAAGCTGACCTGAGGGCCTTTATGAAAGCTGAATTCTAGCAGCAGAGGGAACAACTGTGAAAAGATCTCACCAAGGCCATTGAAGAAGCGGTGACGGCTGAATTCCGGTGACGGCGGGCGGGAGGCAGCCGCGCGTCGGAGGGCTCCCGTTCGGGAACGGCATTGTCGGGCATTGACACCCGGTCCTAGGGGCAGCGAAGGTGGTGAAGGCCAGGAGAAAGCACAGGGAAGGGATATGTCGAGGTCCAGTAAGAAAACGGCTGTGAAAACAGCTGAAATTTCGTTGGGGAGTAGAAAGGTCACCGCGGGGTCACCAAGGAAAATGGAGGCTGGAGCATCAGGGGCGGCCGCATTGCTTACGGTTGAAGAAATAACTAAGGTAATGGCTGAGGAATTCAAAAGGCAGCTTACAAAATACATGGAGACAATGAGGAAGGAGATGAGGGAGGTTTTGAGTGTGCTGGTGGAGGAGGCGATTTCCCCGGTGACGACGGCGGTGGCAAGCGCAGTGGCGGAGGTGCGGGAGCAAGGGGAGGCACTGAAGGAAGTGGAGGAGACATTATTGCAGCACGGTGATCAACTTACCTCAATGGGGAAGGAGATGCGGAAGGTGCTGGAGATTATAAGGATCTGCGTGGAAAAATGGAAGACCTGGAAAACAGGTCCAGGCCACAGATTGTGAGGATTGTGGGGCTATCTGAAGGAGTTGAAGGGCCGAGGCCGATTGGGTATTTTTCTGCGATGCTGGCGGGGGGGAGGGGGAGGATCCCTCCCGATATGAACTGGATTGGGCTCATCGGTCGTGGAGGCCTGTACCAAAGGCAAGTGAGCCGCCAAGGGTAGTGACTCTGTGCTTCTGTAGGTACAGTGTGAAGGAGAAGGTCCTGTGCTGGGCCAAGCAGAAGCGGGTGATGCAGTGGGCTGGAGCTGGTATACGTGTACACCAGGACTTTACGGCGGAGCTGGCGAGGAGGCGGGCTGCTTTCAATCGGGTGAAGAGGGCACTGTACATTAGCAAGATGCAGTGCGGCATTGTATATCCAGCGAAGCTGAGGGTGACTTACAAGCTCAAGGACTTTTATTTTGGAACAGCGGAGGCAGCAGAGGAGTTTGCGAAGGCAGAAGGACTGTGGCAGAACTGAGAAATTGAGAAATGACCATGTGCCGATGTAACCTCATGACTTTATTTTCTTTTTTTTTGTTTGTTTGTTTCACTGCGTGCGGGTGTATGGGCTAAAGGAGCCGGTGTTGTATATATCTGGACAAGGGAAGTGATGGGACTTTCACTCGAAGTGAGGGCTCTTTGGGGTGTAGGTGGATATGCGGGGTTTGTGTGCTAAAAGGGGGATTTTTGGGCTTTCCTAGTGTCGGGCAAGGGGGAAAGGGACCCGGGCGGGGGCCTCCACGCTGGCCGGTCTATGCCGGCTAGTGAACGGGAGTGAGGTGGGGGGAGGGGCTGCGGCCATCGGAGCCTGGCAGAACAGGGTCCGAGTGGTCTAGCCGGGGTGGAAAGTTGGAAGGGAAGGAACCGAGGTTGGAGGAAGGAGTTTTACAAGAGGGAGTGGACGGGAGGAGTTGGGAAGGAGGGGGGGGGGGGGTTTACAACTCTTGGGTATCGTGTACGGTACTCTTTCAGAGGTTGGACGGCGTTGAGTGTGGGGGGGGGGGGGGGGGGAATGGACTCTATGGGGACCATGGCCGGTCCCGGACTCCTTTTTTCTTTTTCTTCTTTGTTTTTTGTTTCCACCGTGGGAGGGTTTGTTTTATTGGATGCATATATTGACAGGTGGGCCGTTGTTTGGGGTGGTGGGAGGATGGGATTGTTGTTATTGTTAAGGGGATTGATTTTGTATTTGTTATCGTTTACTGTTTGTGGGTGGGGTGTGAATTTTGGAGGAAAATGCGAAAATGGAGAATAAAAACATTTATTTTAAAAAAAGTTCTCCAAATATGTTATGCACTGGCTGACACACACACAGGGCTCTTGTGTAAGGACATTTATACATATTAATTCCTGTCCATGATCAATTTTTCAACAATTTTCTGTAAAATTCGATCATTTATAATATTGACTGGACACTAGAGGGTGCACATGATACGCAATTCATTTACTCTGCAATATATGTGGCACAGGCAGTGAGTAACACGTCTATTCGTGACAATGAATCAATTTATACAGACATTTTAAAAAGCAGAGAAAAATTAGCTTCCATCGTGATCTTGCCCCTTTTGGCAATAACTCACTATGCCGGGGGTTCAGCAACCTTAATAATAAGAAGAACCATTTTTCAATTTAGCCAAGAACACAATAGACTGTAACCTCTTCAAATCTGGGAGGCTTGGGATCAAGGCATTTCTAGATTCGGGAATTATTCTGGATTGCTGAAGATTATCAGAATGCCTAACTACTAGTGTGAGAGGCTGGATTCTTTCACCCTGCCCACGGCAATCCTGCCACAGGTTGGCACAGACCATGTAAAGGTCCATTGAGCTTGGGCGGGAATTTCAGGCCACCGGGCGGTCGTGGCCGTCGGATCTTGCCCAAAGTATAGTAATAAATAATGTCTATTTATTCTTTTTATACCATGGGTGACACGGTAGCACAGTGGTTAGCACTGTTGCTTCACAGCACCAGGGTCCTAGGTTCGATTCCCAGATTGGGTCACTGTCTGTGCGGAGTCTGCACGTTCTCCCCGTGCCTGTGTGGGTTTCCTCCCACAAGTCCCGAAAGACGTGCTGTGAGGTGAATTGGACATTCTGAATTCTCCCTCTGTGTACCCGAACAGGCGCCGGAACATGGCGACTGGGGGATTTTCACAGTAACTTCATTGCAGTGTTAATGTAAGCCTACTTGTGACAGTAATAAAGATTATTATTATAAAAGTGATGAATCATTATAAATCAACTTCAAATTCCAGCACTGATCATCAACAACACCAATGCCCATCAATAATTATCTTCGTTATTATCTATTTTTCTTATTAGTTACTGTCACCATTATTTATATCATTTTTAATAATTCATTTCTGGGCTATACTGGCTACACCAGCATGTATTGCCCATCCCTAATTGCCCTTCAGAAGGTGGTGGTGACTCGCTGCCTTGAACCGCTGCAGTCCCTGAGGTGTAGGTACACCAACATTGCTGTTAGGGAGGATGTTGCACCAGCGATAGTGAATTAAAGCTGGTATATTTCCAAGTCGGGGTGGTGAGTGACTTGGAGGGGAACCTCCAGACGGTGGGGTTCCCAGGTATCTGCTGCTCTTGTCCTTCTAGATGGTAGTGGTTGTGGGTTTGGAAGGTGCTGCCTAAGGAACCTTGGTGAATTCCTGCAGTGCATCTGGTAGATGGTACACACGGCTGCCACTGTGTGTCGGTGGTGGAGGGATTGCATGTTTGTGGAAGGGGCTGCTTTGTCCTGGATAGCGTCTTGAGTGTTGTTGGAGCCGCACTCATCCAGTTAAATGGGGAATGTTTCATCACATTCCTCACTTGTGCCTTGATAGTGGACAGGCTTTGGGGAGTCAGGAGGTGAGTTACTCACCGCAAGGTTCCGAGCCTTTGATCTACTCTAGCCACAGTGTTTCTAAGGTGAGTCCAGTTCAGTTTCTGGTCAATGGTAACCCCCAGGATGTTGAATATATTGTAAGCTTTTGCAGTACAAATATGCAGCTGGAGCTTGTTAATTAGTTAATTGGATTAGGCCTGTTTTCAGAGGCTAGAATCACAGTATAAAGGTGAGCCAGCTACAGTGTAGACTTTGTTTGCACTGAGTGCTGAATTTGGGAGCATTTGAGTGCTATAGTGAGGGTATGGTGACTGAGGGAGTGCTGGATTTGGGTGCATTTGAGTGCTATAGTGAGAGTTTGATGATTGAGAGAGCGCTGAATTTGGGTGCATTTGAGTGCTGTAGTGAGAGTTTGGTGACTGAGGGAGTGCTGGATTTGGGTGCATTTGAGTGCTATAGTGAGAGTTTGATGATTGAGAGAGCGCTGAATTTGGGTGCATTTGAGTGCTACAGTGAGAGTTTGGTGACTGAGGGAGTTAGGTGAGGAGGGAGTAAGGTGCTCCTTTCATTTCATTTCCTACATTTCCTCAAAGAGCGTGAAGGGAGCCGGGAGTTTACAGAGAGTGCAGCTGACTGGGAGCAGAGTCGGAGGGCGGAGTTCCAGTTGGTCCACAGGGCAGCTATATTCTGTAAGGTAAGGAGGTTATGGAGGCTAGGGCAGTTGCATGCTCCTCCTGTAGAATGTGGGTGGTGAGGGATACCACCGGCGTTTCCTCTGACTATACCTGCGGAAAGTGCATCCAGCTCAAGCTCCTCAGAGATCGTGTTAGGGAACTGGAGCTGGAGCTGGATGAACTTCTGGTCATCCGGGAGGCAGAGGGGGTAATACCGAAGAGTTACAGGGAGGTAGCCACACCCAAGGTACAGGACAAGAGAAGCTGGGTTACGGTCAGGGAAGGAAAACAAACGGGCAGACAGTGCAGGGATCCTTCGTGGCCATTCTCCTTCAAAACAAATGTACCGTTTTAGATGCTGTTGGGGGGGGATGACCTACCGGGGGAAGGTCCTAGCAGCCAGGTCTCTGGCACTGAGTCTAGCTCTGTGGCTCAGAAGGGAAGGGGGGAGAATAGAAAGCAATAGTGCTCGGAGATTCAATGGTTAGGGGAATAGATAGGAGATTCTGTGGTCGCGAGCCAGACTCCCAGAAGGTATGCTGCCTCCCAGGTGCCAGGGTCAGGGATGTCTCGGATCGAGTCTACAGGATTCTTAAGGAGGAGGGGGAGCAACCAGAAGTCGTGATGCACATAGGCACCAACAACATAGCTAAGAAAAGGGGTGAGGATCAAAAAAGTGATTTTAGTGAGTTAGGTTGGAAGCTAAAGAGCAGGACAAGCAGAGTGGTGATCTCAGGATTGCTACCGGTGCCATGTGCAAGTGAGGCAAGGAACAGAGAACGAGTGCAGCTGAACACGTGGCTACAGGGCTGGTTCAGGAGGGACGGCTTCAGATATGTGGATCATTGGGATGTCTTCTGGGGAAGGTGGGACCAGTACATGAAGGACGGATTGCACCTAAACTGGAGGGGCACCAATATCCTGGGTGAGAGGTTTGCTAGAGCTCTTCGGGAGGGTTTAAACTAGTTTGGCAGGGGGATGGGAACCAGAGCTATGGATCAGAGGATAGGGTAGCTGTTGAACAGGCAGAAATAGTATGCAGCAAGTCTGTGAGGAAGGATAGACTGTTGATAGGGCAAAGTTGCACTCAGTGGAATGGGTTAAAGTGTGTTTGTTTCAATACAAGGAGTGTCAGGAATAAGGGAGATGAACTCAGAGCATGGATCAGTACTTGGAACTACGATGTTGTGGCCATTACGGAGACATGGATTTCACAGGGGCAGGAATGGTTGTTAGATGTTCCGGGGTTTAGATGTTTTCAGAAGAATAGGGAGGGAGGTAAAATAGGAGGGGGTGTGGCACTGTTAATTAGGGAGCGCACCACAGCTGCAGAAAAGGAGGTAATTGAGGAGGGTTTGTCGACTGAGTCAGTATGGGTGGAAGTCAGAAACAAGAAAGGAGCAGTCACTTTATTGGGAGTTTTCTATAGACCCCCCAATAGTAGCAGAGAGATAGAGGAACAGATTGGGCGGCAGATCTTGGAAAAGTGCAGAGGTAACAGAGTTGGTGTCATGGGTGACTTCAACTTCCCTAATATTGACTGGAACCTCCTTAGAGCAAATGGTTTGGATGGAGCATATTTTATCAGGTGTGTACAGGAAGGATTCCTGACTCAATGTGTAGATAGGCCGACTGGGGGGAGGCCATATTGGACTTGGTGCTTGGCAACAAACTAGGCCAGGTGTCAGATGTCTCGGTGGGAGAGCATTTCGGTGACAGTGACCACAACTCCTTGACCTTTACCATAGTCATGGAGAGGGATAGGAACACACAGTATGGGAAGGTATTTAATTGGGGGAGGGGAAATTATACTGCTATTAGACAGGAGCTGATGAGAGCAAAAAGTGGGAACAATTGTTCTTGGGGAAATGCACAACAGTAATGTGGGGATTGTTTAAGGAGCACTTGCTACAAGTGCTGGATAGTTTTGTCCCACTGAGACGGGGAAGGAATGGTAAGGTGATAGAGCCTTGGATGAGAAGAGAGGTGAAGCTTCTAGTCTAGAGGAAGAAGGAAGCTTACATAAGGTTGAGGAAGCAAGGATCTGGCTCGGCTCCAGAGGGTTACAAGGTAGCCAGGAAGGAACTCAAAAATGGACTGAGGAGAGCTAGAAGGGGGCATGAAAAAACCCTGGTGGGAAGGATTAGGGAAAACCCCAAGGCGTTCTACACTTATGTGAGAAATAAGAGGATGATCAGAGTGAGAGTGGGGCCGATCAGGGATAGTAGACAAAACTTTCATAGAATTTACAGTGCAGAAAGAGGCCATTCGGCCTATCGAGTCTGCACTGGTTCTTGGAAAGAGCACCCTACCCAAGCCCACACCCCCACTCAGTAACCCCACCCAACACTAAGGGCAATTTTGGACACTAAGGGCAATTTAGCATGACCAATCCACCTAACCTGCACATCTTTGGACTGTGGGAGAAAACCGGAGCAGCCGGAAGAAACCCACGCACACACAGGAAGAACGTGCAGACTCCGCCCAGAGTGACCCAAGCCGGGAATCGAACCTGGGACCCTGGAGCTGTGAAGCATTTGTGCTAACCACTGTCCTACCGTGCTGCCCAGAAACTTGTGCCTAGAGTCTGAAGAGATGGGGGAGGCCCTAAATGAATACTTTGCTTCATTGTTCACTAGAGAGAGGGACCTTGTTGCCCATGAGTACTGTGTGAACCAGGTTAATAGACTTGAACAGGTTGATATTAAGAAGGAAGATGTGCCGGAAATTTTGAAAAGCATCAGGATAGATAAGTCCCCTGGGCCTGACGGGATATACCCAAGGTTACTACGGGAAGCGAGGGAGGAGATTGCTGCACTGTTGGCGATGATCTTTGCGTTTTCACTCTCCACTGGAGTAGTACCGGATGATTGGAGGGAGGCAAATGCTGTTCCCCTGTTCAAGAAAGAGAATAGGGAAATCCCTGGGAATTACAGACCCATCAGTCTTATATCTGTGGTGAGCAAAATATTGGAAAGGATTCTGAGAGATAGGATTTATGATTATTTAGAAAAACATAGTTTGATTAAAGATAGTCAGCATGGCTTTGTGAGGGGCAGGTCATGCATCACAAGCCTCATTGAATTCTTTGAGGATGTGACGAGACACATTAGACCATAAGACCATAAGACATAGGAGTGGAAGTAAGGCCATTCGGCCCATCGAGTCCACTCCGCCATTCAATCATGGCTGATGGGCATTTCAACTCCACCTACCAGCATTCTCCCCGTAGCCCTTAATTCCTCGCGACATCAAGAATTTATCTATCTCTGCCTTGAAGCCATTTAGCGTCCCGGCCTCCACTGCACTCCGCGGCAATGAATTCCACAGGCCCACCACTCTCTGGCTGAAGAAATGTCTCCGCATTTCTGTTCTGAATTTACCCCCTCTAATTCTAAGGCTGTGCCCACGGGTCCTCGTCTCCTCGCCTAACGGAAACAGTTTCTTTGCGTCCACCCTTTCTAAGCCATGTATTATCTTGTAAGTTTCTATTAGATCTCCCCTTAACCTTCTAAACTCCAATGAATACAATCCCAGGATCCTCAGCCGTTCCTCATATGTTAGACCCGCCATTCCAGGGATCATCCGTGTGAATCTCTGCTGGACACGCTCCAGTGCCAGTATGTCCTTCCTGAGATGTGGGGCCCAAAACTGGACACAGTACTCCAAATGGGGCCTAACCAGAGCCTTATAAAGGCTCAGTAGCACATTGCTGCTTTTATATTCCAACCCTCTTGAGATAAATGACAACATTGTATTCGCTTTCTTAATCACGGATTCAACCTGCATGTTTACCTTTAGGGAATCCTCAACTAGCACTCCCAGATCCCTTTGTACTTTGGCATTATGAATTTTCTCACCGTTTAGAAAGTAGTCTATGCTTGGATTCTTTTTTCCAAAGTGCAAGACCTCACATTTTCTCACGTTGAATTGCATCAGCCATTTCCTGCACCACTCTCCCAAAATGTCTAGATCCTTCTGCAGCCTCCCCACTTCCTCAGCACTACCTGCCTGACCACCTAACTTCGTATCATCGGCAAACTTCGCTAGAATGCCCCTAGGCCCTTCATCCAGATCATTAATATATATGGTGAACAGCTGCGGCCCCAACACTGAACCCTGTGGAACACCGCTGGTCACCGGCTGCCATTCCGAAAAAGAACCTTTTATCCCAACTCTCTGCCTTTTGTCAGACAGCCAATCCTCAACCCATGCCAGTAGCTCACCTCGAACACCATGGGCCCTCACCTTACTCAGCAACCTCCTGTGTGGCACCTTATCAAAGGCCTTTTGGAAATCCAGATAGACCACATCCACTGGGTTTCCCTGGTCTAATCTACTTGTCACCTCCTCAAAGAATTCTAACAGGTTCGTCAGGCACGACCTCCCCTTACTAAATCCATGTTGACTTGTTCTAATCCGACCCTGCTCTTCCAAGATGAAGACTTGATGAAGGTTGGGCAGTGGATGTGGTGTATATGGATTTCAGTAAGGCATTTGATAAGGTTTCCCATGGTGGGCTCATTCAGAAAGTTAGGGGCATGGGATACAGGGAAATTTGGCTGTCTGGATACAGAATTGGCTGGCCGAAAGAAGACAGCGAGCGGTAGTGGATGGAAAGTATTCCGCCTGGAGGTCGGTGATGAGGAAGTGGAAGGGTGGGTTAGTAAGTTTGCCGATGATACGTAGGTTGGTGGAGTTGTAGATAGTTTTGAGGGTTGTTGAAGGTTACAACAGGACATTGACAAGATGCAGAGCTGGGCTGAGAAGTGGCAGATGGACGTCAACCTTGATAAATGTGAAGTGATTCATTTTGGAAGGTCGAATTTGAATGCTGAATACAGGGTTAAAGGCAGTATTCTTGAAAGTGAGGAGGAACAGAGGGATCTTGGGATCCACGTACATAGATCCCTCAAAGTTGCCACCCAGGGCAGCACGGTCGCACGTGGGTAGCACTGTGGCTTCACAGCGCCAGGTTCGATTCCCCGCTGGGTCACTGTATGGAGTCTGCACCTTCTCCGCGTGTCTGCGTGGGTTTCCTCCGGGTGCTCCAGTTTCCTCCCACAGTCCAAAGACGTGCAGGTTAGGTGGATTGGCCATGATAAATTGCCCTTAGTGTCCAAAAAAGGTGAGAAGGTTTTATTGAGTTACGGAGATCGGGGGAAAATTAGGGTTTAAGGGGGTCGGTGCAGCTCGATGGGCCAAATGGCCTCCTTCTGTACTGTATGTTCTGTGTTCTAATCCTCAGATTGATAGGGTTCTTAAGAAGGTGTGTTGGCTTTCATTAACAGGGGGATTGAGTTTAAGAGCCGTGAGGTTTTGTTGCAGCTTTATAAGACTCTAGTTAGACCACACTTGGAATATTGTGTCCAGTTCTGGTCGCCTCATTATAGGAAGGACGTGGATGCTTTGGAGAGGGTACAGAGGAGATTTACCAGGATGCTGCCAGGACTGGATGGCATGTCTTATGAAAGTTGAGGGAGTTAGGGCTTTTCTCACTGGAGCGAAGAAGGCAGAGAGGTGACTTGATAGAGGTGTAAAAGGTGATGAGAGGCATGGATAGAGTGAATAGCCAGAAACTTTACCACAGGGTGGAAATGGCTGTCACGAGGGGACATAATTTTAAGAGTGGAGGATGGTACAGGGGAGATGTCAGAGGTAGGTTCTTTACACAGAGGGTGGTGGGTGTGTGGAATGCACTGCCAGCAGAGGTGGTGGAGTCAGAGTCATTGGCATTAGGGACATTTAAGCGACTCTTAGATAGGCACATAGACAGCAGTAAATTGAAGGGGTGTAGGTTAGGTCGATCTTAGATTAGGATAAATGGTCGGCACAACATCGTGGGCTGAAGGGCCTGTACGGTGCTGTACTGTTCTATGTTTGTTCCATAATGGGGCTGGATTACAGATCTTGGATTATGACAAATCTAACTGCCTTGAACTGGTAGCTTGCGGTCAAAGGTTATAAAATGCATTTACCTGAAGGTTCTAAACCAGCACATTGTTAACATTGTGACAGTAGACAGAGGAACTTTGTTCTTATTTGTTAAAAGTCTGTACCAGAAGTTTGCCTGTGGAAATTATAAGCCCAGAATCATTTGAAATAATTGATTGTGACTGGCGTCGCTCTGCTTAGTGCTGTTGGCAACTTGAACTCAATGATCAGAATCTGTGAGGAGTATTGGCATTTTGATAAGCCCGTCCCTGTAACGTGATTAAATGGCTGGGAAACTGCCCCTCACATGTTGAAGCTAGGTTCATCAACGAAGCTGAATTTATTTACACTATTAAAATGAAAGTTTGACACTTATTCCTACAATAAACAAATAGATTATATTAAACTAAACTCACTAACACCATCTTTATACTCAAACTGCAACTATATTCTATCCTCTCTAGCTCTACTATGCACTTCCCTCCACTCTCCTCTCCTCTACTCCACTCTCTCCCAGAAGAGTCAGTGCCTTTTATAGTACTGTCCCAAGCTCCATCTAGGGCTAATTGTAACATGACATTAACTCTTCATGTGCTGTACATTTCTATAATGTCACAATGTGTATTTTTGTTTTAAGGTTGTACATTTGGCTCAGAGATTTGAAATTATTAAAATAAATTGTGACAGTAAGGACCAGTGACGCAAGAGAATCTGATTTCAGCAGGTAACAAGTATATTTATTGCAATGGGCGAATTACACAAGTGAGTCATATATTAACACTTGGCTGTTTTATTACAGTGAAGATCATAAAGTTTGACATGTGATGTCCATTGTTTTGTATCACGGATTGCAACACACTCTTATCTTAAAAAGGACAAAGGAACTTATTCTGTCATACTTTCCTGACCAACAAAGTATTTGAAATATTGGAGCATCAACAGAGGGTGTCAGAGATTGGAGGGATATGGGTTTGATTTCCCCAGGCCTTGGGACTCCATTTTTAGTGCAGATTTATTTGCTGTCCCTAACTGTCCTCCATTTCAACGGGCATTTGAGAGTCAACCACATTGGTGTGGATCTGGAGTCACATGACCAGCTAAGGACGGCAGATTTCCTTCCCTAAAGGGCATTAGTGAACCAGATTTTTTTAACGACAATGGTCATCAGACTTTTAATTCCAGATTTTCAAAGAATTCAAATTGAACCATCTGCCATGGTGGGATTTGAACCAGGTCCCCAGATCTTGCTCTGGGTCTCTGGATTACTAGTTCAGTGATAATGCCACTGCCTCCTGGGATCTTAACTACAGCGATAATGAGCGTTGCGGATGGAGAAAGCCAAATCGAGGAAGAAGATAGTGAGGTTAGAAAATAAAAGACAGCGGAGAAAGTGAGATTTACTTGACGCAACTCTTCATATTTCTCACTTGGAATAGTACGGGAGAATCCGGAGATCAAAATAATTAACAAGGCGGAGGAATATCCAAAATTACAATCTTATTACTTCACTCCGGTCAATCAGAGCCGAATAGTGAACTCTGGTTTTCAACACCATTCAAGGTCCTTTGTTGGAAAATAAATAATGTCGAAAGCTTTAAGAATACATTCACACATCCAGTTTTTTTTAGCTATTATCTAATCACAGGAAAACAAAACTACATTTTGACATTTCTAAATTTTTAAAAATATGAGCTTAAAATTCAGATGGATGGCTGAATGTATCAAATATCATTTGCACCAAGTTGGCGGAGCCTAGCTTCAAAGGGTGAATCAAACAGCGTACTTAGAATACTTCTAATCTTAACATTTTAGTGTCATTATATAACTCTGCTTGTACCTGAACTCATTGAATAAATATTAAAATATATTAATTGCAGTTGAAGTGGCAAAAAATCTTGTGAACATAACCCTCTGATTTATATAAGTATTTAATCTTGTGTTAAATTTTAAGCAAGCTATAGATCTATAGTATATATTATTTTATCATTTGTCTCTGTAACACTGGATGAGCATACTAATGGACTATTAATGTTAATTGACTCATGCCAATTAGTAAACACTGCCACCCAATAGAATTTGCTGAGACAATGTTAATCCATTCTCGACTGCTTGAATAATAGCTCCACCTCCAACAGCCACTCATTCCCCAACCCCAACCCTTTGATTATTGCATTTTGTCCTCTGTACCTGACCGCTGCTCCCTGCAAAATGTTTTTCTCTTCCATGAATTCTTCATTTTAGCACCTCTGTGGCCCAAAATGCATCCTTTCCCATTAAACTGAACGCTGCACTTCCATCACACCCCATCTCATAAGACTGTCCCCAATTTGAACACCATCTCTCTCACACCCCACCTCCTGTTGCAGCCAACACGCTTCCTCCAAAGGACTCCACAGCAACTCAAAAGAAATAAAACCATCAACCTGCTTAAATCAAACTGAAATCCCAACAGATCAGTGTGCTGGCCTGTACTTGACATTTGCCTACAGAGAACAGCACTACAAAACATTTTCCGTTGAGCTGAGGCTCAAATATGAGGTCTATAATAAGGTCCGAGGCAGGATTTGACAACGTCAATCTGTAAAGAATAGGAATGCATGTTTATTGGTCAAACATTAACCCTGAAGGCCACAAATAGCTGATCTTCGCCCGGGAGACGAACTGGTTTCCTTGCTACTGATTGGAGGCTGCTATGGTCAGATGAGGAATAGCCACTTGGATGAGGTACCAAAGGGTGACCATTGCACGGAGCACCAGTGTTGAGAGACATCTTGAGGGAAAGGTGGGGGGGGCGGGGGTGGAGTATGGGCAGAATACCAGCAAACAGAAAACTCAAGTCAGCGGATAAGAGTTGAAATTCCTTCGCATTGTCCAACGGGCCGGAAGAGGAAATGGTTATTCTCCAGTGCACAATACAGGAGATCCTCCAGGTACCTTTTCTCTTTGATTCATTCTTGAGATGTGAGGTTTGCCGGAATGGCCAGCACTTATTGCCATCCCTAATTGCCCCTGAGGTGGTGGTGAGCTGCCTCCTTGAATCGCTGCAGTCTGAGTGGTGAAGGGACTCCCACAGTGCTATTTTATTCTGTTTTGACTCTGTCGCGGCAGGTTGATACAGTTAAATGGGCTATTAGATCACTTTAGAGAGCAGCTAAGAATCAACGGTGAACCAGATGGAATTTTGCAAAATTCAACACGTAGTTACATTGTCACCATTGCTGATATTAGATTTTTTATTCCAGATTTATTTAATTAATTGAATTAAAATGCCCTACGTGCTGTAATAGGATTTGAACTCAGGCCTTCAGACAATTAGTACCGGACTCTGGGTTACCAGTCAAGTAACAAACCCATGATGCTACATTCCTCTTCCGTTGAGCTCACCAAATGGGCCAGATATTTATTGCCACTATAGTCACATGTTTATGGGCTGGAGGCTGGGGTAAGGAGTAGAAAGCCAGAGGTAGTAACTAAGAGTCTAGGACAAATGTCCACGGAGTGTGGGAAGGCAAAGTGAGATGCCGGGGTCATCAAACTACATTTAGCGGAACATTTATTTGTGGTAGTTTTGCATCACATTTGTGAACTTGCTGAAAACAAGATTGCAGTGGCTGGAATTCCTTCTGCCCTTTCAGAACTCCGCCTCACCTGTAATTGTGTGCAACACGGTTTGCTCTCCTGACAGATACTCATGGAGTCATGCACCTTTAATAACGCCAGTCTTGGGAGAGCTCACGACTCATTTATGCACACCAATAATTTGATTCCAAGTGTCGTCAGCACCAGGCAGGGGGAGAGGGGATGGGACAGAGTTTGAAGGTCGAGTTATGAGGAGAGACTTGAGCTAGAGGGGTTATTCCTATGGAACAGATAAAGAGATCTATGAAGAGTTCTGATAGACAGAAAGATTATGGTGAAACACAGAAGGCCTTTCCCCAGGGAGTGGTTGAGGCAAAGAGCACTTTTAAGAAGAAGTCAATGTATTGTCCAATGCGGTGGTGGACGCAAGTCTATGGGTGCAAAGCAGGGCAGTGAGATTAGTTTTGGATTGTTCCTGCACTGACACAATGGGCCCACTGGCCACTTCCTGTGCTGCGAACATCTATGGATCTGATTCGGCGAAAAGGCCTTTGTTTAGTCGCGATCTGAGTGAATACACTGTTCCCAAAAGCAAAGTTGGGCCATCTCCTGGACCTCAACGGAGAAAAATACAGCAGCTTCCATAATCCTGTGGACTCCTGTTCCTTTATATATGGGATATAAATTGTCACTGTACAAAATATCTCTACAGTATAAATACAGTATTCATAGACTTTGTAAAACAGTTGCAAGGTCAGAAATTTTAACAAAAATAGATTTTTTTTTTAAGGCAAAATTATTAATTCTACCAAAAATAATATACCTTTTTCCCCCAGATGAATTATACATATCTATAATTTAGCAATCAATTTTGCGATCTAAAGGCAGCTAGAGGTGAGTGATATGGACACACTAAGATACTAACATGGACGTGTACACCATTGTGGATTAATGACATCCTGAAACACTGACATAATAATCGCTGAAGAAATATCAATCCTCTTACTTGTAAGCTGGACAACAAATGGCCAAGCCAC
Source organism: Scyliorhinus canicula (assembly GCF_902713615.1). Taxonomy (NCBI): domain Eukaryota; kingdom Metazoa; phylum Chordata; class Chondrichthyes; order Carcharhiniformes; family Scyliorhinidae; genus Scyliorhinus; species Scyliorhinus canicula. Next base: position 138,499,927 of record NC_052160.1, read on the forward strand.
TGAGTGAACAATGTCAGTCCCTTAGATGATTTACTAAAAACAACAGGCTGGAGGCAGGGGACAGCCGTGTGGGGTAACTTTCCAGCCTTGATGTGCCCGAGATATAAAGAAAGTTCTTTTCTCACACCCGGGTGCGGCTGAAACTCTTCAATTACCAAAGGACTGAGTGCACTGGCACCTGATCAAAATAAATGTTTTTATTGTTTCACTTCTTCGAAGGCGCCCGGGCGTCTTAACCTTTCTCCCAGTTACCAGAACATGAGGTCCACTCGCTGTGAGATCATGGGGTTGCATCAACCAGCTGAAATCAGCAGGAATGGCCCAGCGGCTCGGCGGAGCGGCTTACCCACTGATTTACTACCTCGGCAAAGAAGGTGGAGGTTGCGTTCTTGGTGGGATGCCTCAAGCGACTGGTAAGAAGGTCCATCGAGATAAGGGAAAGCAGTAAAAGCTGGGACATTAAGCCCCGGGACTGAGAGGCGTAATGTTTTAAAATGTCAGCTTCCGCTAATATTGAATTGCCAGATTTTGGCCGGGCCAACACAATATTACTGTCGCTCCACAGTGCACTGTACCATCTGGCCAAATATATGCCTGGCCACGCAACCTGCCACCACAGTAGGCGGGAGTCCCTTGTGTACAGGCTTTGGCGCAATAAGAGGCTATGAAGGGGCGAAGTTACAATAAAAATTGATTTAAAAGAAAAAGACCTGAAAAAGGACCAGAAGTACAAATATTGATAACTTAAGGCCGTCCCTGGCTGAAATATATATTGTGTGTGGAGGTTTTCAGGGCATCAATTTACCTCAGCACAGGACTGTGACACTTGTCCACAGCAAGGTCCCCGATGAATGATTTCATATCAACTGGAGAGTTACAATGCTGCTACCCATGGTTGGCACTCTAACAGCTGAAGAGATTGGAGTTGTCAGAAGAACGTGGCATGGTGTTATGATTATAGGATTAATGATTAAATATTCAGGTGTTTGGCACATCAACAGAACACTTGCACCACAATCAATACTGGCCGTTCATCTGATTGCCCCTTTTGAGCTGGTTTTCCCCTCCATTCGAAAGACCATTTGGGGTCCACTAAAATGGCCTTGCGCTATGGGTGAGACAAAGACATGTGTTTCCAATCAAAACAAAGTGTGTTTTTTCTCTCCCTATGGGTATTTCTGTCAGGCTGAGTAACTGAGTCGTTGCCAGCTGCACACTCCGGGTAGGAATGTGGGTAAGGATTATTTGTGTGTATGTGTCTCGGTGCCCCCTTGGCTCTCATGCGTGCCTACATGCGGCTGGTAATGCACACCAGCGGGCACGTCCCACCTCAGCTGACCAGCTAAGACACGTGAGGGTGTCATCAGCTGCGTCTGGTATGGTCAGGGGCCATCACTTTCCCCCGAAGCCTGGAATGATGGGAGTGGCAGAGGATCCTAAGCAAGAGGATAATTGCTCTGAAGGTGGACACCAGCCGTATACGGGGCACATCGAGGGCAGTCTGCCGACAAACCCGACTTGTGGGCCGACATCCTCCGTCCTCGTTCGCACCTGGAAGAAGCAACTGCGCCAAATTGCGTCCGACCCTTGGCATGAGGAAGGAACCTGAGGGAAAAGTGAGGATATTTTCTCTGGTCTCCTACTTTTCCCTGACTCATTCGCCAAAGCAAATCTAGTCTCAAGTCTGCACCTCCTTCAGTTATGTTGCTCAGGCCAATGTTTAGGGAGGTGCCTGAGAGAAGCCTGCCTCGTTGGCTGATGTTGAATGACACATTTGAGAGTAATTGGAGAATGAAGCTGGTGTTCCCGGTTGGCATGGGGGTGACAGCAGGTTGCACCATTTAGTATTGTTTAAAAATGTAACAAGCTGCCTTGCTGTCGTGCAAACTAAACCTCTCCCTCAGCAAGTCGGCCCAGCACAAAGACGTGTGCAAGTGAACCGGTGGGTAATGGTACAGACTTAAAAGGGCTTAAAAATACGAGCCCATAAAAATAGCATCATCACCATTCCCCCACACCAGAAAATCCATTTTCAGATGTTTCAGCTGAGAATTTGGATACACCTTTTACTGACACAGTCACTTGGACCTCTTACCAATGCAGGTGTTTGAAGATGCCAATTGGCATCATTATTACACTTGGTCAGATTACACAGTCGCATGGAGGGGGGAGAGGGCAGGTGTATACGTCCAAGGGAGGACGTGCCAGATTGACCAAATAGTCTCCATCGTCTTTGTGACCCAGGCATCATGGATCTAGAGCAGGGGCTGGTGATTTGGCGACAAGCAGCAAAGGAGTTTGTTTGTCGGAATCCCAATAGCTTTTCTCTTCACCTACCTTGCTGAGATGGTAGCAGAATTATTCCTCCAGAGATATCGACTTTGGTATTTCTTTTTTTTTTTAAAAAACGATTAGAAATTCCAATTTCACATCAGGGTAAGGAACCTGATTTTTTTTTAAGACACGTTAGCTAATGTTTGCAGTTTGGTGGGAGGATGGGATTGTTGTTGTTGATATGGGGATTGACATATTTGTTACTGATTATTGTTTATTGTTAGTCGGTGTAAATGTGGGAGAAAATGCGAAAAAGGAGAATAAAAAATATTTTAAAAAAGAAACAGATAATAAAGTCCTTCTGTAAACTATGCAGATTGGAGTTTAAAAAGTTTTAAAACACAATTTAGGAATATGCAAAATAGTTTTGAAATTTTGAGGCTTATCGTCGGATCCAGTTGGAAATCAGAATAGCGACAGGACTTGATAAGCAGATCTTCGTAGATCAACTCTAAATGAAAGCTGTATAGTCTCCAATCAGTGGAGTAGATTCACAATCAGATCTGAGCTATACAGCAATAGGAAAATCAACAATCCATTTATCTCCCCAGATTACTAAAAAAGGTCCCTTTAACTCTAAACTCTGGTCTTAGTTGACAATCGACGTGCTTATAATGTTGTGGTCGGACTCGATATCACTCACCTCCAACTGTCACACTAACCCATAGTAGCAGAAAGAGCGCATCCCTTCATTACATCACACTAAATACTTTTCTAAATCGTTTTTATCAAAAACTATTTTGGTTGCAAAATAAATAGCCACGGTCCCAAAGAAGGCCGCGGAGATCATATAAGCAGTTACTGTCTGTGTAAACTGAACGATTGTTCCCATCAGCAGCGAAGGGATGACCTGAGAAAGAAGGAAGGCACTGTCCAGAATAGCGAGGTCAAGGCAAATCCCCCTCCCCATGGTGGACTGTTCATTGTCGCTGGGCCCGGCGCCCAGGCCAATCTCACACTGGGAGACACGGCTCTGCGAGATGCCACTTCGCTCTGGCACCGAGCCTTTGGAAGACAGCAGAGGAGCAGACGTAATCAAACTTCCATTTTGACTATAGGACTTGTGATTCAAGATTCCATTTTGCGAAGAGGCCTTTTTCTCAATCGGACAATTACCATCTTCGAGTTCAGTAAACTTGTGCTTGCAAAAATATACCTGAACAGGAGGGGGGGAAAAAAGGCAAAGGCATGAACACACCATCAACGGTGGGACATCGCTGTGGAAACGGAGATGCTCCAAATTAATAGGAATAGAAGTTAATACAAGTCACTCTGCACCTGGAAGAGCAAGGCGGGTGATGTTTTCCAGAAGGGATCCTTCACCACAACTTCCTGAAGAAAGGCCCACCCCCAAAAGCCCTACCACACTCCGAGATATTTGTGCTCCTCTAATCCTGGCCACTTCCACATCCCTGGATTTAGCTGCTCTACAATTGGCGTTGGTGTTTTTGGCTGTCGAAACTCTGGAATTCTATCCCTAAATCTTGCTGCCTCTTTATGTCTAAGAACAGAAGCCAACAAGAAATAGTTGCTGGAGCATAGAATCATAGAATTTACAGTGCAGAAGGAGGCCATTCGGCCCACTGGTCCTTTGGAAAGAGCACCCTACTTAAGCCCACACCTCCACCGTATCCCCATAACCCAGTAACCCCACCTAACCTTTTGAACACTAGGGGGAAATTTAACATGGCCAATCCACCTAACCTGCACATCTTTGGACTGTGGGAGGAAACCGGAGCACCCGGCGGAAACCCACGCACACACGGGAGAAAGTGCAAACTCCGGACAGTCACCCGAGGCCGGAATTGAACCTGGGACCCTGGAGCTGTGAAGCAGCAGTGCTAAGCACTCTGTCACTGTGCAGTCCCCTGGAGTAGATCATAAACCTTCTCCGCCATTCTGAGGTAGATCACGGCTGATCTTGGGCTTCAACCCCACTTCCCCAACTGTTCCCCAATCCCCTTTATTCCCTCAGAGACCAAATCGATCCCAGCCTTAAGTATATTGAATGATGAAGCATCTGGGGTAGGGAACTCTAAAGATTCACAACACTGCCTTTTCCTTTAACTTTCAATTCCAATTCTCTTCCCGCACCGTGTGATGCATTAAGGCAGACTTTCATCTGTTTCCATAGCTCGTCATTCCCTGAACAGGTCTCTAGTCTGTTGCCTGGGGTTTATAGCTCAAGGGGCTCCACCCCACATCATGTGCGGCTGACCAGGAGTCTCTCCTCTCACCACCAGCTATTGGCGCGTTTGGAGGGATTTGCAGGTTGACGCCCAACCTGTTTGCCCGCGTTATGAACACCCTTGGCCATCAAGTCCTGGGGTGGGACTCGAACCGGGAGCTTCTAGCTCAGAGGCAGGCACGCTACCCACTGAGCCACAAGGCTTCCTTCTCCCTTTAAGAAGCTCCTTAAAAATCTCTCTTTGAGCAAGCTATTGGCTGCCTGTCCCAATACCCGGGTACGTCAAATTTGGCCTTCTAACGATCCTGTGAGTGCTTAGGGTCACCTTGCTGTCTCATAAACTTATAAAGATGCTATATCAATTCAAGCTGTTGTTGTCCTTCTTCACGTGTTGACTGGCCAGATCTCAAACCTGAAACAAAAGTTTGGATTGTGGCCTGGTCAGTATTATGATCCTGGGGGGGGGGGGGGGGGGGGTTCTGTTCTTTTGGGATTGTTGAATACCCAATCTCCTTGTCACATCATGGAACATTTAAAAAGATTAAGCTACATGTTCAGTTGAAAAATAATCCGCAGTGGAGTTCAATATTGGACAATACTATCACTCATTCAAATCCTCCCCCATGTTTGAAAACTCTTGCCCACGCCCTTGAATAATCAGCTGACAAATGGCAGGGTCCGTACAGCACATTTATTTAATTTGCAGTTTCCCTGTAAACTCATCAGCTTGATGCACACGTCTCAATGAGATGACATTGACCACAGTACAGTGTAAGCAAAGGGATAACCAGGCTGCCCTGAAGTCTGATAATATTACACTGCTATTTTATTGACCGTTATATTGTAGCAATAGTATTCAGCAGTGACATTAAAGTCAGTTTAAAGTATCACTGGATCACTGATGCAGGGTTAATTTTTTTTAATTTAGAGTACCCAATTCATTTTTCCCAATTAAGGGGCAATTTAGCGTGGCCAATCCACCTACCCTGCACATCTTTGGGTTGTGGGGGTGAAACCCACGCAGACACGGGGAGAATGTGCAAACTCCACACGGACAGTGACCCGGGGCCAGGATCGAACCCGGGTCCTCAACGCCATGATGCAGCAGTGCTAACCGCTGCGCCACCGCGCCGTCCCGATCCAGGGTTAATCTTAATGCAAAGACCAGTTTATTAACTCGGTGAACATAGTTAAAAAGCACCGTCTACTGCACAGAACCTCTGCCAATTGACAACAGGTGCTGGGAAAACAGTTTAAACACCTGGCTTGACAGGTGCCAAAATGGTGCGAAATCAAATTTATAATTAAAACTTTCACTTGGTGCAGTGGCAATTCTATCTAACGCTAGTGAAACTGATTGAGTTAACAAAAATTAGGGGAGCCTTGCTAGTCTACAGAAGAAGAACTAACTAAAATTAAAGTTATTGATTAGGGATAAGGCAATTAAGTTGTCCTGGAACGTATTTTAACATTCCTATAATTATACAATGGAGGTTTGTGTGGATTGAAGGGAGGATGGGACGCGTATAAAAAATGGTGAAGAGCGGGCGGCATGGTGGCACAGTGGTTAGCACTGCTGCCTCACGGCGCTGAGGATCCGGGTTCAATCCCGGCACCGGGTCACTGTGCAGGGCAGGTGGACTGGCCACACTAAATTGCCCCTGAATTGGAAAAAAAAATGAAGAGCATTTGCATTCACAAGTGTCCAAAGCCACTGAGCTCACAATTTTCCCACATTTGAAACTATCAAATGTGTGCTCATGCGCTATTGAAATGAAAATGAAGCGTGCTATTCCACGTCCAATATGTTTTATAAATCTGTGCTACCCATTATTCAGCATGCAAGGATCTTACTGACTGGAGGGATAAATTCTAAACTGGAAGATCTGTCTTCGAACAGTGACTGAAGGGGGCGGGAGAGAATGGTGGAATTTACAGCAGTGTAAATTTCAAGTGCTAGTTTGACAGAATATTGCTCGCCAACCTGTTTCTCCTTGTGGTAAAGGGAGTTCAACGTGTAGGGTAGGATCTGTAGAGTTGAATATGTAAACCCTGTGAGAGCAGACATCGCTGTCACCAGAACCACACTCTTGGAGAGGCACATGATGGTGGCAGAAAATGTAAAAAATGTTATGCTGGCGAGGTACACTGTTTTGGTTCCAAACCCCTTCACCAGTTTGTCCATTATTGCTGAGCAGAAGATTGAGAACGCACACTGCAGGAAAAGACCCATACTGCCCATCCGAACACCTGCAGGGGGGAGGGAAAAAAGACACTGTTAAGATACAGGTATATCTTTACCAGGATACTGGCCAGAATTTTTCAGTCCTCCCCCCCCCCCCCCCCCCCCCCCCTCCCCCCACCCCTTCTGGCTAGGTCATAGAAGGCAGAGAGTAGCAATGGAAGGGTGCTTTTCTGACTGGAGGGCTGTGACTAGTGGTGTTCCGCAGGGATCAGTGCTGGGACCTTTGCTGTTCGTAGTATATATAAATGATTTGTAGGAAAATGTAACTGGTCTGATTAGTAATTTTGCGGACGACACAAAGGTTGGTGGAATTGCGGATAGCGATGAGGACTGTCAGAGGATACAGCAGGTTTTAGAGCGTTTGGAGACTTGGGCGGCGAGATGGCAGATGGAGTTTAATTCGGACAAATGTGAGGTGATGCATTTTGGAAGGTCTAATACAGGTAGAGAATATACAGTGAATGGTAGAACCCTCAAGAGTATTGACAATGAGAGAGATCTTGGTGTACAGGTCTACAGGTCACTGAAAGGGGCAACACAGGTAGAGAAGATAGTCAAGAAGGCATACGGCATGCTTGCCTTCATTGGCCGGGGCATTGAGTATAAAAATTGGCAAGTCATGTTGAAGATGTGTGTGACCTTAGTTAGGCATTATCGTACAACCTGTCATAGCCAGTGCAGTGAGGCACCTCTCCATGTTTCACTTTGTTCAATGTCCAATGTCAACAGTTTTTAGGGCGCAATTTAACGGATAAAAAGAGTCTCGTATTGAGTGCGTTTAGCGGGGTGTTGCCTGGTGCTATTAATGCCGAACTCTGTTCTTTTCCCAGGCCCCGGCGAGGAAGGCTCCTCCGAGGCTGTACGTACCTTCATTTCCTGCACTGGGGAGCTCAACTTGTCAGTGCAGGAAGAGATTCGGGGCTCACTCGACCTCCCAAAGCGACCCCCCCCCCCCCCCCCCCAACCTGCCGATTAGGGCGTCCTCGAGCCCCCTCACTCCACCTCATTAGGCATAATGGCAGGGCATCCTTGGGTCCAATCCCCGTCATGGGCAAGATACCACCTTGTGTCATGAGAATGTCACTTTAAGAAATGGTAGTCTGCTAAAATTACTGCAGTGATGTCAGAGTGTGGGTGGAGCTGAGCTCTGGCTCTGCTTTTTAGTTTCACTTTGAGAAAAGCTTGGGTGTGTCTGTTTTTTTTGGTTTTGTTTCAGGGTTGGAGCTGCAGTCCGCCAGAGAAGGTGTACTGTTGTTCTCTCTGCCATGTAAAGACTATATCTTGATCATTTGGTGAATTTAGAGTGATAACTGTTCTCATTAATGAATTTAAACCTGATTTGCTTCTGTTAAAAGTTATTTTTATGTCTTATGGATCTTAAAAGGAAAGTAAGGATTACTTAGTGTTGTATTCTTTGGGGGTTGTATTTGAATTGATGGTTGCTAAGATGTTCACCGTATGTTTTAAAAAGGTTAACTTGAGTTCATATAATAAACATTGTTTTGCTTTAAAAAATACTTTTCTATTTCTGCTGTACCGCACCTGGTAGAGTGGGCTGTGTGCTCCCCATACCACAATCTATTAAAAGTTGTGGGTCACTGCCAAGGTGCTCGAGCGGCATAAGCAGTGCCAGGGCATCACACTGCCCTGAAGCCAGCCATCTGGGGACCTCCGATCACCTGGGAGATCCGACAGGTGCCATTCCGCCTGGTGAACACGTTTGTGGAGACCAATGCCCCGCCTCCCTCTCAGGTGGGCCTAAAGGATCCAATGAAGAAAAGCAGGGAGTTTCCCTCGGCAGCCTGGTCAACATGCATTCCACAACAAACATCACAAAACCTCAAACTGATTATCTGATCATGGGCTGCACGGTAGCACAGTGGGTTAGCACTGTTGCTTCACAGCGCCAGGGTCCCAGGTTCGATTCCTGGCTTGGGTCAGTGTTTGCGCAGAGCCTGCACGTTCTACTTGTGGGAGGGTCTTAGCACATTGATTTTTCATTTTAATATATGGAGCAATAACTCTTAAAGAACTCATATCTATTTGGGTGTCTGCGTGGGTTTCCTCCGGGTGCTCCGGTTTCCTCCAACAGTCCAAAGATGTGCAGTTAGGTGAACTGAACTGAATTCTCCCTCTGTGTACCCGAACAGGTGCCGGAGTGTGGCGACTAGGGGCTTTTCACAGTAACTTCATTGCAGTGTTAACGTAAGCCTACTTGTGACAATAACAAAGGTTATTATTACATTCCAGTTTGTGGGAGCAAATTGGTTGCCGCGTTTTCCTACATTACAACAATGACTGCATTTCAAAAGTACTTGATTGGCTGGGATGCTCTTTGGGACATTCTGTGGTGGAGAATGGGGCTATAGAAATGCAAGTCTGTCATATTGTTTCACCTGGAGTAATGAGAAAACAAGACTGTTTGGGTAAGATATCTGAAAAAACAGAACGGTGCTGAGCGTACGCCCCATGTTTCTACAGGAGAAATGCAAGTAACCGGAATTTTGACCACTCCACCTTCTCTACAAATGCACATGATAATACTTTTCTTTAAAAAACCTCTCTGATAAAGTAACCAAATAGATACGTGTTCTTTAAGAGTTATTGCTCCATATATTAAAATGCAAAATCATTATGCTAACATCTTCCCATCGGTTACACCATTCATACAGTATAAAGGTTACCAATTACCTCATTTTACTAACATTGAGAGAGGCTAAAAAACAAGTTATATTGGATTCAGGCATCGGCTGCGGCACTCAGAAAACTAACTCGGGCAGCTGTTAATATTCCCTGCACCAACCTATCAGCCCTTTCAGGGGCGGGCTCCACAGACCACACGACCAGCTCGTGTCCAATTGCATGGGAGCGCATGAACCTCGGCCAACGGGGAGTTTGCACAGAGCCCTGGGAGCAGGACCCTGCGCACTGTGAACCATGGAGCTGAAGAGTAAAGACCTGTGTACAGGGTTCTGTGCCTGTTATCTATCTGTCTTTGCCCTTCATCAATAAACCCCTCTGTTTACTACTGAAAGCCTCCAGTGTATGTCTCAAAGCCACCACATTGGCGATGAGGAAAAACCTTTATGATCGCAGCCGACAGTCATCGTGTATCGAGGGGGGTGGGGGGGGGGGGGGGGGGGGGAAGGAAGGGACAGGTGAGTAAATAGAGAAGCCCCAGTAAGAGTCAGAATTATTTAAAGGATCAGTCGAAATGCCTATCATTGGGAAACTAGACCTATTTGACAAAGTGATTGCGTTACGGAGTCAGTACATCAAACGGCTCCAGTTCTTCTTTATCATGAACGAGATCACAGGTGAGGACAAGCAGAAGGTGATACTTCTGACAGTTTGTGAGCCCAAAATGTACAATTTGATTCAGAACCTCACATCCCCATAGGCACCCGACTCGAAGTCCTTTCACCAGATGGTGAAATTGGTTGAAGACCGTTCCACCCCAGGCCCTCGATTGTCCTCCAAATTTCCAAGTTTGATCCTGCACTAAGGGACCATGTCTCAGCCTTCAGAGCCAGGCTTCACCAGCTTGCTAAGCACTGAGTGCGTGGGACCGTGCTTGGTGACATGTTGCGCGATCGGCTGGTTTGTGGGATCCAAAGCCTTAATATCCAGGAGGAGCTTCTGGCACAGACCGCAATTAGGTTGGAAAACGGAGGGAGCCCCGAGTGGAAACCTTCAGAGTTGTGAAGGAAGCATCACAGTCTTCAAACTTCTTGGTAGCCCGAGGGTGAGATTCAGGTCGTGATGCCTCGCGAGATCTCATTAGACCTTGCGAGGCATAATGAGCATTATCAATCTCGCAGCCAGCCTCGTTGCATCTCTAGTTGGTCGCAACAACACCAGCCGAATGCATCCTGCATATTTATCACTGCTTCAGAGTAAGTGAATTAGTGTAATGCATTGGTAATATTTAAAATTAACCAGCCTCTCTCAGATGTACTATTAATGAATGCAATATATTTTTTATTACACTCTAATAATAGGGACATTAAACTGCATAAAAGAAATTAGTTGACATTTGCGTTAAATAATGATGATTAATGATGATAAATTAACTCCGACGGGTGATTTTTGGATGAGTGTTTCAATGTGGGCATCTCAGGGGTTTAATTTTCCATGAAGGTGTTTAATTACCCTCCGAGGGTGTTAAGACATTAATTCCAAATGTAGCCTGTTTCTTCTTAAAATGTTAATTTTGGCCTCTTTTCTGAGTCAGAATTGGTGAGACTTTAGCACTTGAGGGCAAAGTCTAGGCTGACGCATCAATGCAGTGAGAAATACAGCATTGTCAGAGGCGCCATTTTGAGATGATCAGAATGGCCAGTGGGATCAGGGCCGGGATTCTCCCCTCCCCGGCGGGGCGGTGGGGTCCCGGCGTTGTGGAGTGGCGAGAACCACTCCGGCGTCGGGCCTCCCCAATGGTGCGGAATTCTCCGCACCGTCAGGGGCTAGGCCCGCGCCGGAGTGGTTTCCGCTCCACCGGCCGGCGCGAACGGCCTTTGTCGCCCCAGCAGCCGGGGCCGAAAGGCCTTCGTCGGCCAGCGGAAGTCCGCACATGCGCTGGAGCTTCGGCGGCTGCTGACGTCATCCCGGTGCATGGGCGGGGGGAGGGGCTCTCTTCCGCCGGAAAAAAAGAGGCGGAAATAAAAAAGGGTGCCCCCACGGCACTGGCCGATCGCGGGCCAGGCCACCGTGGGGGCACTCCCGGGGCCAGATTACACCCGCGCCCTCCCCCAGGACCCCGGCGCCCGCCAGCGCCGCCAATCCCACCAGCACCAGACGTGCTTTGATTCCCGCCGGCGGGAAAGGCCTGTCAGCGGCGGGACTTCGGCCCATCGCGATTCCTGTCCCCGCCGATTCCCGGGTGGTGGAGAATTCGGGCCACGGCGGGGGTGGGATTGACGCCAGGATTCCGCCCCTCAGATTCCAGAATTCCCTGGCGCCGACAACGTTAGCCAGCGCAGGATAAGGGTGTGGGGGATGGACCTGCACTCTGCACTGGTGACCTGTTTCCAATGCATCTCAAAATCCCACCCTCTCACCGGCAATTTGAGTGGAACCGGCCAGCTTCCCGTAGTTCACAGCTCCACCACATCAACTGTGAACAACAGTCTGGATATGGAAACCTTTGAAAGAGTTCTTTTTAAAAACAGGTGTTGCTCCCATGATCCCTCCATACGGGGTGACACTGTGGTTAGCACTGCTGCCTCACAGTGCCAAGGACCCTGGTTCAATTCTGGCCTTGGGTGACTGTCTGTGCGGAGTTTGCATTTTTTCCCTATGCCTGTCTTGGTATCCTGCGGGTGCTCCGGTTTCCTCCCACAGTCCAAAGATGTGGAGGCTCGGTGGATTGGCTATGCTAAATTGCCCCTTAGTGCCCAGAGATGTTCAGGTTAGGAGGGATTATGAGATAGGATGGGGGAGTGGGCCTAGATGGGTTGCTCTTTCAGAGGGTCGATGCAGACTCGATGAGCTGAATGACCTCATTCTGCATTGTAGGAATTCTATTCACCCAGCCTACACTATGTACAGCACCTATGAGCCACATAATAACAAAGGCAGTCTTTAGGGCAGCACGGTAGCATGGTGGTTAGCACAATTGCTTCACAGCTCCAGGGTCCCAGGTTCGATTCCCCGCTGGGTCACTGTCTGTGCGGAGTCTGCGCATCCTCCCCGTGTGCGCGTGGGTTTCCTCCGAGTGCTCCGGTTTCCTCCCACAGTCAAAAGATGCGCAGGTTAGGTGGATTGGCCACGATAAATTGCCCTTAGTGTCCAAAATTGCCCTGAGTGTTGGGTGGTGTTACTGGGTTATTGGGATAGGGCGGAGGTGTGGGCTTGGATAGGGTGCTCTTTCAAAGAGCCGGTGCAGACTTGATGGGCCGAATGGCCTCCTTCTGCACTGTAAATTCTATGATTCTAAGTGCCCATTAATAAAAAAGTCAGTGACTTCCGGTTGCGGCTATGCGGAGCTAAGCCGCACGTTCGGCAGCTCCCGCTATTTAGGGACTTTTGGGCCGATTTGAGGGCCCCAAACGGCGCTGTTTCAACGAATCCCGGTGGGGGAAGGTGGCTAGAGGAGCTTTCCCCATAATTTATGGTGCTCACCCGGAGTGGGATGAAGGAAAAAGCTGCAGCAGCTCCCCAAGAAAAGCGGGGGAAGAAGGACAAAATGGCGGCCGGCGGGACACCCGAGGACTGGTGGAAGTGGGCGCAGGAGCAGCAGGCCTCTCTTCTGCGCTGTTTTGCGGAGCTGAAGGCTGAGTTGCTGGACTCCATGAATGCAAACCAACAAGCTGCTTGGGGCCCAGGCGGCCCAGGAGGTGTCCATTCGGGAGTTGCAGCAGCAGGCCGCTGAGCGGGAGGAGGAGGCCGTGGTCCTCGTGGGGAAAGTGGAGTTGCACGAGGCACTTCACAAAAAGTGGCAAGACCGCTTGGAGGAGCTGGACGTTCGCTCGAGGCGAAAGAATTTGAGGATCCTGGGCCTGGCGGAGGGGCTGGAGGGGTCGGATCCCCGGCGTATGTGACCACGATGCTGAGCTCGTTGATGGGAGCGGGGTCCTTCCATTTGCCCCTGGAGCTTGAGGGAGCTCACAGAGTGCTGGCCAGGAGGCCTAAGGCAAATGAACCCCCGAGGGCGGTGCTGGTGCGGTTTTTATCGATTCAGCGACCGGGAGTGTGTGCTGCGTTGGGGCAAGAAAGAGAGGAGCAGCAAGTGGGAGAATTCGGTAGTACGAATCTACCAGGACTGGAGTGCGGAGGTGGCTAAGCGGAGGGCCGGGTTCAACCGGACGAAGGCGGTGCTGCATGACAAGCAGGTCAGATTTGGAATGATGCAGCCTGCGCGCCTGTGGGTGACATATAAGGACCGGCACCACTACTTCGAGTCCCCGGAGGAGGCGTGGGCCTTTGTACAGGCGGAGAAGTTGGACTCTAACTAGGGCTGGGGACATACTATGGCCGTTGCTGTTTTCGCTGTTGCTGTTTTTTCAACTTTGACATGTGTGTTTTGTATGCTGGTTTTCCTTTTGCTCTGTTTACGGGTGGGTTTGTCTGTTGGGTATGGTTGTGGGTTAGGTGGGGAATGTTGGGGGTTTGTGTTTTATATGTTCTCTTCTGTACGGGGCTGGGGGTTGAGGTTAAACTTTATTTTGAGGAGCTGCGTCAGAAGGGTGGGGTGTGGCAGTGTGAAAGCGCGGGCTTTCCTCTGGCTTCCCGCGCTGCGGGGCAGGGGGGGCGGAGCTGGAGGTGGGGGCGGGGCCTCTACTGGTCTTCTTTCCCGTGCTGAAGCGGTGCCAAGGAGGTGTGGCAAGAGGGGGATGACCCCATGCCGGGAGGGGATGGGCTTTAGCGGGAGCTGCCGGGGTCAGCAGAAGTCAGCTGACTCACAGAAGTACCATGGAGGGTGCGTCGCGGCTAGGAGGGGTTGGGGGGGGGGATACGAGGTTGCTGCTGGAATGGTCAGGAAGGAGCTGGTGTGGGCCGGGGGGTAGAGGAGAGGCGTTATCGCCATGGGGAACGGGTCGGGTGGGGTGTGCTGGCCTGGGGCGAACATTCGATAAGCTATGGCTAGCCGGCGGGGGAGGGGGGCGGGTTGCCCTCTGATCCGGCTGATTACCTGGAACGTGAGGGGACTGAATGGGCCGGTTAAGAGAACTAGGGTATTTTCTCATCTGAGGGGGTTGAAGGCGGACGAGGCTATGCTCCAGGAGACCCACTTGAAGGTGGCGGACCAGGTCCATCTGAGGAAGGGGTGGGTGGGGCATGTTTTTCACTCAGGATTGGACGCGAAGAACCGGGGGGTGGCGATTCTGGTGGGGAAGAGGGTGGCGTTCGAGGCGGCTGAGGTGGTGTCGGACAAGGAGGGCAGATATATTATGGTGAAGGGTAGGCTGCAGGGAGAGAAGGTGGTGCTGGTTAATGTATATGCCCCGAATTGGGATGATGCTGGCTTCATGAGGCGCTTGTTGGGCCGCATTCCGGACCTGGAGGCAGGGGGCCTGATCATGGGGGGAGATTTCAACACAGTGCTGGATCCCACACTGGACCGGTCCAGTTCAAGGACGGGTAGGAGACCGGCGGCGGCCAAAGTGCTGAGGGGATACATGGACCAGATGGGAGGGGTGGATCCCTGGAGGTTTGGGAGGCCGAGAGCGCGGGAGTATTCTTTTTTCTCCCATGTCCATAGGGTTTATTCCCGAATAGACTTTTTCGTCCTGAAAAGGGGATTGATCCCGAGTGTGCAGGATGCCGAGTATTCGGCCATAGCGATTTCAGACCATGCTCCGCACTGGGTTGATCTGGAGATGGGGGAGGCGCGGGACCAGCGCCCGCTCTGGCGCCTGGATGTGGGGATGCTGGCTGATGAGGAGGCGTGTAGGAGGGTTCGGAGAAGTATTGAGGGGTATCTGGATACCAATGATATGGGGGAGGTCCGGGTGGGGATGGTCTGGGAGGCTCTGAAAGCAGTGATCCGGGGGGAGCTGATCTCCATCCGGGCCCACAGGGAAAGGAGGGAGAGGGAGAGACTGGTGGGGGAGCTCCTGGATGTGGACAGGAGATATGCGGAGGCACCGGAGGAGGGGTTGCTGGGGGAACGGCGTAGTTTGCAGGTCAAATGTGACTTGTTGACCACCAGAAAGGCGGAGACACAGTGGAGGAGGTCGCAGGGCGCGGTATATGAGTATGGGGAGAAGGCGAGCAGGATGTTGGCGCATCAGCTCTGTAGGCAAGATGCGGCTAGGGAAATTGGTGGAGTGAAGGATGGGGGTGGAAATGTAGTGCAGAAGGGGACAGAAGTCAATGGGGTCTTTAGGGACTTTTACGAGGAACTGTACCGGTCGGAACCTCCGATGGGGAGAGGGGGGATGGAGAGCTTCATGAACAGGCTATGTTTCCCAAGGGTTCAAGAGGGGCTGGTAGAGGGGCTGGGGGCGCCGATAGAGCTGGAGGAGCTAGTCAGGGGGATTGGACAAATGCAGTCAGGTAAGGCCCCGGGGCCGGACGGGTTCCCGGTGGAATTTTACAAAAGGTATGCGGACCTGGTGGGCCCCTTGTTGGTGCGAGCCTTCAATGAGGCATGGGAGGGGGGGGCTTTGCCCCCGACAATGTCACGGGCACTGATCTCTTTGATCCTAAAGCGGGATAAGGACCCCTTGCAGTGTGGAACATACAGGCCTATCTCGCTCCTCAATGTAGGCGCTAAGTTGCCGGCAAAGATCCTGGCCACCAGGATAGAGGATTGTGTGCCAGGGGTGATACACGAAGATCAGACAGGATTTATCAAGGGACGGCAGCTCAACACGAATGTGCGGAGACTGCTAAATGTTATCATGATGCCGGCAGTGGAGGGGGAGGCGGAGATAGTGGTGGCGCTGGATGCGGAGAAAGCGTTTGATAGAGTTGAGTGGGGGTACCTGTGGGAGGTGCTGGAGCGGTTTGGATTTGGGGAGGGATTCATCAAATGGGTGAGGCTGCTCTACGCGGCTCCGATGGCGAGTGTAGTTACAAATGGAAGGAGATCGGAGTACTTTAGGCTCTATCGTGGGACCAGGCAGGGGTGCCCCCTGTCCCCCTTGCTCTTTGCACTGGCGATTGAACCGCTGGCTATGGCGTTGAGGGAGTCAGGGAGGTGGAGGGTTCTGGTGCGGGGTGGGGAGGAACATTGGGTATCGCTGTATGCAGACGACCTGCTGTTGTATGTGGCGGACCCAGAGGGGGGAATGCCGGGGGTGATGGAGCTGTTAGCGGAATTTGGGGGCTTCTCGGGCTATAAGCTAAATTTAGGCAAGAGCGAGGTATTTGTAGTGCACCCGGGAGATCAAGAGGAGGGAATTGGGAGGCTCCCGTTTAAGAGGGCAGTGAAGAGTTTTAGATACCTGGGGGTGCAGGTGGCCAGGAGTTGGGGGACTCTCCATAAGCTTAACTTCACCAGGCTGGTGGAGCAGATGGAGGAGGAATTTAAAAGGTGGGACATGGTGCTGCTATCGTTGGCGGGTAGAGTGCAGTCCGTCAAAATGACGGTTCTCCCGAGGTTCTTGTTCCTCTTCCAGTGTTTGCCCATCTTCATCCCTAGGGCCTTTTTTAGAAGGGTGACTAGCAGCATCATGAGCTTTGTTTGGGCGCATGGCACCCCGAGGGTGAAGAGGGTCTTCTTGGAGCGGGGTAGAGATGGGGGGGGGGGGGGGGGGGGGGCTGGCGTTGCCCAATCTCTCGGGATACTACTGGGTGGCCAATGTGTCGATGGTGCACAAGTGGGTGATGGAGGGGGAGGGGGCAGCATGGAAACGGATGGAGAGAGCGTCCTGTGGGGATACAAGCCTGGGGGCCCTGGTAACGGCGCCGTGGCCGCTCCCTCCTACGAGGTATACCACGAGTCCGGTGGTGGCGGCTACCCTCAAGATTTGGGGGCAGTGGAGGCGACATAGGGGAGAAGTGGGGGGGCTCGATGGAGGCTCCGTTAAGGGGGAACCATAGGTTCGTCCCGGGGAACATGGATGGGGGATTTCAGGGTTGGCACAGAGCGGGCATCAGACAGCTGAGGGACCTGTTTATCGACGGGAGGTTTGCGAGCCTGGGGGAGTTGGAGGAGAAATTTGGGCCCCCTCCGGGAAACATGTTCAGGTATCTGCAGGTAAAGGCATTTGCTAGACGGCAGGTGGAGGGATTCCCTGCGCTTCCCGCGAGGGGGGTGAGGGACAGGGTGCTTTCAGGGGTCTGGGTCGGAGAGGGGAACATATCCGATATCTACAAGGTTATGCAGGAGGTGGAGGAGGCGTCAGTAGAGGAGCTGAAAACTAAGTGGGAGGGGGAACTAGGGGAACAGATCGAAGACGGGACGTGGGTTGATGCCCTGGAAAGGGTTAATTCTTCTTCCTCGTGTGCGCGGCTTAGCCTCATCCAATTCAAGGTGCTGCACCGGGCCCACATGACTAGGACGAGGATGAGTAGGTTCTTTGGGGATGAAGACAGGTGTGTCAGGTGCTCGGGGAGTCCAGCGAACCATGCCCATATGTTCTGGGCATGCCCGGCACTGGAGGAATTCTGGAAGGGGGTGGCGAGGACGGTGTCAAGGGTGGTGGGATCCAGGGTCAAGCCAGGATGGGGACTCGCGATTTTTGAGGTTGGGGTGGAGCCGGGAGTGCAGGAGGCGAAAGAGGCCGGTGTGCTGGCCTTTGCGTCCCTAGTAGCTCGGCGAAGGATCTTGCTACAATGGAAGGATGCGAGGCCCCCAAGCCTGGAGACCTGGATCAATGACATGGCGGGTTTTATTAAGCGAGAGAAGGTCAAATTCGCCCTGAGAGAATCGGTACAAGGGTTCTTCAGGCGGTGGTAAACTTTCCTCGACTTTCTGGCTCAACGATAGGGTACTGGGACAGTAGCAGCAGCAACCCCGGGGGGGGGGGGGGGGGGGGGGCGGGGGACGATGACTGTGTTTGTTTATTTAATTAAATTTTGTTTATTTAATTTTAACTTATGGTTAAGTTCTCTTGTTGGGGTTGGGGTGGGGTGGGGGGATCTGATACATGTGTTGATACGGTTTGGGGGTGTTACGGTTGTTATGGGGTATTTTGTTGCATTTTATTGTTGGTTGTTATATTTTTATATTTTCTGTAAAAAATTCCAACAAAAATTATTTAAAAAAAATAAAAAATAAAAAAGTCAGTCATTCAGAAATCTGCTTTAAAAAAAAACTTCTTCCTTTAACATCCTTGCCGTTCAGTTTCAGTGACAGAAGCTCTACTCCACGGTGCACCCCTTAATGCTGGCAAAATAAACATATAGACATTGAAAATAGATCAAACTCATTACAATCTTCAAGATATCAGTCATTCAAAACTAACACACCACTTCATGCCTGTGTAAACACGGAATTAATCAATTAGTGAGTCTTGGAGCTCAGGCATACATTCATAATGAGGCCATCTGGCCAAACAGATACCTGCCCACCAGTTTCTGTTGATACGATTGCCAGGTGGCCTCATTATAAATTTTTAGCTGAGCTCCATGACTCCGATGGATTTGCTCAGCAGGGATCTGTTTGTATAGGCTGAAGTGGACTGTTAGCTTTGATTGACTGATATCTTTATGAGGTTATAGTAAATTATTATTTTTTCAATGCCTGTTTATTTCTTTGGACTGAATTGAGTGATGTAAAATAGGGTGAAGTTTCTGCTATTGAAATTATGAGTTGCAGTCTCTGAGGAGGCAAGTGGAAACATTTTATTGAAAGCAGGTTTTTGAATGGGTGTTTTTTATGAGCATTTCAGGACTTGCCATTGTCATTATATGGCTCTTTGTTCTGTGCATAGTGCATATTGGGTGATTTGGCATGGAGGTCACATGGGAGTATGGAGTAGAAAGGAGGTGACATGGGAGCAAAGACGTGACATGGGGATACATAGCTACATAGAATCACTACAGTGCAGAAGGAGGCCATTCGGCCCATTGAGTCTGCACCGACACTTCAAATGAGCACCTACCCATGTCCACCCCACTCTATCCTCATAACCCCATAACCTAACCCGCACATCCCTGGACACTAAGGGGCAATTTAGCGTGGGCAATCCACCAAGCCTGCACACCTTTGGACTGCTGGAGGAAACCAGAGCACCTAGAGCAAACCCACGCAGACACGGGGAGAATGTATAAACTCCACACAGACAGGGCAGAATTGAAACTGGGTCCCTGGCACTGTGAGGCAGCAGTGCTAACCACTGTACCACCGTGCCGCCCTAATGACATGGGGAGTGGATGGTGGAAGAGGGGGCTTGAGTCAGAGAGCCCAAGCCTTTAACACAACTGAGATGAAGTCCCAGGGAACTGAGATGGGCCTTCTAACCAGCCTGCCTTGGCACTCACCCACCTCAATATCTGCATCCAATCAGCTTCTAGGGTCAGCGGGCCCAACCTGACCCCACCATCATATCTCCAGTGTGAAGATACTTTTGGCAAGGGCCACGTGTATGGAGGCGGCTCTGTCAAGTAGAAAATTTCCCGGAATTGAGCCTCCCACCTCGTTAGGGAGAATCTGGCCTGAAATGTTAAGACGAAAGCCGGCTGTTGGCATAGAGATGCCATGGCGTTAATAAAAGAAGAGCCGGGAATTCTTCTAGTGTCTTGGCTAACATTTCTTCTGGAGCAATAAGGCCCAAAAAAACGGACCAACTGGTTATTAACCCACTGTTGCAGTCACTGTGTTCAGTTTCTCTGCATAGCAACAGTCGCTACGCTGATTTCAAAAAGGCGAATCTATGACAATAAACCAAAATCGCATCATTGTAGATATTTGTGTTTTCCAATGTATAGGCAAAGCCAAAACTGATGATCAGAATGGATACATTCAGTCGGACGTGCATTCCTCACCCAAGTTTAAAAAAATAAAAGACTGCAAATTTCCTCCTTAATTTCTTTGGCCGCAAAGCCCACTGTACCTTCATCGTAGCGTAGCCTGGCTTCACTCCCAGGAACTGCATTCGGGACACCGTGGTAGAGCCCCTCCCCCACAAAGTCCGTGTAGAACATCATGAAGGTCATGAGAGCCATCCAGCTGTAGAACTCGGCTACGACCAGCTGCCGGATCACCTTGGGAATGCGACGGTACAGGTGGTACAGTTTGGGGATCAAAGTGCAACAGTTCTTCAGCACGTGTAGGTAGTGCCTGGCACGCCAAAGCATATTCGTGGAGCAACAATAGTACCTGGCCAGAGGCTTAATGACTTCCTTTGGTGAGATGTCGGCAAGGCCATCCATATTACTACAGTTTTCCTCAGATACAAAGAAGGTCGCGAGAACACACACAATAAATATGGCAGCCAGAAGTGTGAAGAGACAGTCTTCCTGCCCACCAAAGTATTCGGACAGAAAGGTCCTTTTCCAGTCAACTGCTGTCAAGAGGTAGCCAATGCAACCCCCCAGGCTGACCATGAAGGAATACATGGAGAAAGCTTGCCTGCAATCTTCCGCATCGTGGAACAAGTCAGACAGCAGGGCCTCCAGAGGCGTGAAGCAGACTTGGCCACAAAAGTCCAACATGCAGATCCCAATGACGAGAAAGATCACATCGACGGGATGGTCTTTCAGGTTGAAGAAGGTGGCCATCTTGCTGGCATGCGGGATGACAAAAAGGCTCAGAAGAACTCCAACACAGAGCGCCCAAATGAAGGGGCGGCGGCGGCCATATCTGCCCGTCCAGTGGTCACTCGCTGAGCCGATCATCGGAACAAATATAAGCCCGAGAACTGGCCCGATGCCTGTGGAGAGAAAGTAAAATTGATAAGGGCATCCCACATACAATGTGACCAAAATAATTCATCACAAAGGAAGAAAGAAAACAAAATATATTTTAATAGCAATTTCTCATTCAGAATGTTGAACCCAATAGATGCCACTCAATTGCATAATCAGAAAGAAATGTCAGGCAATAGCTAAGAAGTAGCAGCCTGAAAATTGTACCAATGCCCATTTTTGCTCACTTATATTTTATTTTGAAGGGCGGCCAAGGCAGTTGGCTGTTTCAGGCAGAAGCCCGCACATAAGTAGGCGAAGTGCAACCTGTTAGACCTTAATTAGGCAGCAGTGGGGTCTGTGGGAGGAAACCGGAGCACCCGGAGGAAACCCACGCAGACACGGGGAGAAAGTGCAAACTCCGCACAGATAGTCTCCCGAGGCTGGAATCGAACCCTGGTCCCATACGTCCCATACGTCAAATCTCTCGGGCATATCTGCACTTTCCCCCGACACTGGTTGAGAGCAGCTAATAAAGCACGGAGCAGGAATCCAACCTTTCGGCCTGTAATACTTAATTAGAGGCTCGTACCTGTAGCAATGGGACTGGGACTTTGGAGTACTTTATAAATCTGGTTCTGGTATTCACCTCCCCCCCCCCCCCCCCCCCCCCTCCCCCCAGCCCACACACACACGCACACACTCACATTTGTCAAATGCACTTGAAGACTGGACAATTAAATGGCAAATCAATTTTAATATAAATGAATTAATGCACTTTTAGTAGGAATGATAGAAGCAGGCCTTGCAAATAAAGAAACTGATTGGGGTAGAAGAGGAAGAGATCGAGCAATACGTATGAACAGCCGGCATGGTGGCACAGTGGTTAGCACTGCTGCCTCACAGCGCCAGGGTCCCGGGTTCGATTCCGGCCTCGGGTGACAGTCTGCACGTTCTCCCCGTGTCTGCGTGGGTTTCCTCCTACAGTCCAAAGATGAGCGGGTTAGGTGGGTTGGCCATGCTACAGTTAGGTGGGTTGGCCATGCTACATTGCCCATTGGGGCCCAATACTCCCAAGAAATTTCAAAGTTAATTTGTGGCAAGTTTACAAGTTTTTCAGGAAGCGTTCCCCACCGCTATTCAATGACATTTAGTCACTTTTTTGGACCCTGGGGAGTTTCTCACCGGTTTAACCCACACTTAGCATTTTTTTCAGTACTGGGGATCTGAACTCTGGGGTTGGGCCGCCATTTTGAAAGGGTTCCCCAATCTCGAAGTGAGCTTGTGGGTCCCCCATAACCCCACCCATGGGCAATTTCACCCCCCCCCCCCCCCCCCCCCCCCCCCACACACACACACATGGACACTACCCCACTTCATCCAAGTGAGGACACCCCACTATGGGGTCCCAGGGAGTTCCCCCTCTTCAGGCCCCCCCCCCCTCCCAAGCCCCCTTACAGCACCCGCTTCCGAGGACGTCCACCCATCACCCACCCACTCTCCCGGAGGTCCCTACTTACCTGCCCTGCACTCTCCCACCCTTCAAACCGCCCCCCCCCCAACTTAATTTCATGGCTATGGCCCCCTCACTCCCTGGCACCCAGGCAGTGCTCCTGCTGGCTTGGCAGTGCCACCCTGGCACCCAGGCAGTGCTCCTGCTGGATTGGCAGTGCCACCCTGGCACCCAGGCAGTGCTCCTGCTGGATTGGCAGTGCCACCCTGGCACCCAGGCAGTCCTCCTGCTGGCTTGGCAGTGCCATCTGGCACCCAGGCAGTGTCAGGGCCAAGGTGCCTGTGGGCAGTGCCAGGTGCCTGTGTTCCAGGGGGAGGTCCAGGGAGCCACCCTGCACTTACCCTGACCATCCTGGTTCTCCGGTGCCCCGGGAGGACCCCCCGGGTGCCGTTCCCCATGATCCATGTTTGTGTGGACCAGCACTGATTGGCGCCTGGCTGCAGCCTTGCTGGCAAGGCCGAGGTATCGCGGGAGGCTGATGGATCCTGCGCAGGTAGGTCGTAAGTAGGACGTCATTCGGTCACGCCCATTTGGGGCGGGGTTCCGTCTCCGATGTCTCCTGGGGCTTCGGGGAATCCGGGAGGCGTGGAGGCTGTCGGGAGGCTGGCTACTGGCCTCGCCAGGGATTCTCCGGCCGCATTGCGCTCAAGCGAGAGCCCAGAAAGCCGGAGTTTCGCGCCCTTAGTATCCAATGGTCAAGTGGGGCTAGAATCATAGAATCCTTACAGGGCAGAAGGAGGCCATTCGGCCCATGGAATCTGCACCGACACTTCGAAAGAGCACCCTACCTCGGCCCAATCCCCCCCGCCCTATTCCTGAAACCCCACCCTCAAGGGGCAATTGAGCATGGCTATTCCACCTAACTTGGGGCAGGGGATTAGGCCTAGGTGGGGTGTTCTTTCAAAGGGTCGGAGCAGACTCGATGGGCCAAATGGCCTCCTTCTGCACTGTAGGAATTCTATGATTCTGGCAACTCATTAAAAGCAGCACCACAGGTCAGCAAAGAAAATAAAACAGAACACTAGGGCTATGTAAAGTTGTTTAGGACCCTGGTTGTACTTAAAGTGTACTGTATGCAGCTCTTTATCAAAGGACAGAGAAGCACTGGAGGAAGTACTAAAAAATATTGACATTGATCGTACCAGAACGGAGAGATTAAAGGCCTGTCGGTCAAGGCTCACAATAAGCAAATTCCATGCATGGGAAGGTCAGGGGATAAGTCAGGGCTGGAATGTCCATATTGTGAGACCAATTCCTTGTCCAAGATGGAAAAATAATGATTCTCAAATGGGCCACAACGTTTTCACTGCCGCGAGATGTTAAATCGACAACATGAAATTCACTGCTGATCAAATTTTGAATGTTGGACATTACTGGAGACAGCAAATTCACTCTCATGCAATGTGCGTCGCGCTGGTTTAACGCTGCTGTTACAAAGAAGAACCTTCAGGAATATGATACTCAATACCTCACCTGACAACCAATCCCCAAGACAATATCCTGTTGCCTAGCAACAAATAAAAGCACTCCTAATGGCTGTTTGGTCGACCAGAATAATTTACGGTGTCTCGATTTTAAAAAAAATTTTTAATGACCACAGTTCCGAGCAGCATTGCTCAATTTATGGGGCATCGGGCACGCTTTGCTATTCACGAGGGCTGTGAAAGAGACACAGTCTGACCATTGTTTGCAGGGTTTGCATACTGTACACTTGGGACTCGGAGGCCTCCGAGATCAGGTCTGATCAGGTTACCACTCCCTCGCATCACACAAATCCCTCAATCACGTTCATTTGAGGAGAGGCGGTTTCTTTTGGGGCGCTCAGGTGATAGCGTGCTCCAGCGTTTGACCAATCTCAGGTCAGGCGGGCGGGCAGGCAGATTTGTACCGGAATCGGCACTTTAGCCAGGGCAAAGCGATCGCTTAAGAATCACCAGAATTGCACGGCACAGAAGAGGCTCATCGGCCCATTGAGTCTGTACCGGCACGTGAAAAACACCTGGCCTTCCTACCTAATCCCATTTGCCAGCACTTGGCCCATTGCCTTAAATGTTACGACCGTGCCGAGTGCTCATTCAGGTACTTTTTGAAAGGATGTGAGGTAACCCTCCTCGCCACCCCCTTCAGAAAATGAAAAATGAAAATCGCTTATTGTCACGAGTAGGCTTCAATGAAGTTACTGTGAAAAGCCCCTAGTCGCCACATTCCGGCGCCTGTCCGGGGAGGCTGGTACGGGAATCGAACCGTGCTGCTGGCCTGCTTGGTCTGCTTTAAAAGCCAACGATTTAGCCTTGTGAGCTAAACCAGCCCCTTCAGGCGACAGCCAGCGGGAGCTTCTTTCATTTCCTCCACTACCCTCTGATCTAAAGCTTCACCATAAATTGCTTCACAGAACGTTTCCAGACAATAATCGTCAATCAATTATCTCGCACTGCCCCACACATTTGTGGAACTTTTAAGCAGCTCTTCTTTCCTATTTGGAAGAACAATCGGTAACGAAAATAAAAATAAATTCCAGGCATTTTTAAAGGGGACAAAAATGGAAGGTGGGGGTGGGGATGAAACAAAGTTTCTTCCTTTTTACTTTTGAAAACAATACTGAGACAAATGTTGGCACAGGTGATCACTGTAAGATTTAACCAGTCACTGTGTCCTGACTTTAACAATCACGCTAATTACACTCTTTGCAGTAGTTTTAGTTACGACCTGTTCTTTATTTAAAAGTAAAAGGGAAAAAAGTGCCCGGGGCCACATAACAGCAGCTGAACAGAAAATCGCCACATCGCACTTCCAGACGGAAGCAGTGGATTCCTAGCAACACAAAGCGGAACACAGCCTGATCGGGGAATGTCTCCAGGGATAGCTCGCTTGCTGTGGCCAGTGACTCACAAGTTGGAGGTCGTTTCCACAGCTTCAGTTACTTTACTGCCTAATGGGAAAATAGCAATTGAGTGGGATTAGAAACAGAGAACATTACAGCGCAGTACAGGCCCTTCGGCCCTCGATGTTGCGCCGACCTGTGAAACCCCTCTAAAGCCCATCTACACTATTCCCTTATCGTCCATATGCCTATCCGATGACCATTTGAATGCGTTTAGTGTTGGCGAGTCCACTACTGTTGCAGGCAGGGCATTCCACGCCCTTACTACTCTCTGAGTAAAGAATCTACCTCTGGCATCTGTCCTGTATCTATCTCCCCTCAATTTAAAGCTATGTCCCCTCGTGCCAGACATCACCATCCGAGGAAAAAGGTCTCACTGTCCATCCTATCTAATCCTCTGATCATCTTGTATGCCTCAATTAAGTCACCTCTTAACCTTCTTCTCTCTAACGAAAACAGCCTCAAGTCCTTCAGCCTTTCCTCGTAAGATCTTCCCTCCATACCAGGCAACATCCTTGTAAATCTCCTCTGCACCCTTTCCAATGCTTCCACATCCTTCCTATAATGCGGCGACCAGAACTGCACGCAATACTCCAAATGCGGCCACAGCAGAGTTTTGTACAACTGCAACATGACCTCATGACTCCGAAACTCAATTCCTCTACCAATAAAAGCTAACACATCGTACGCCTTCTTAACAACCCTCTCAACCTGGGTGGCAACTTTCAGGGATCCATGGACATGGACACCAAGATCTCTCTGCTCGTCCACACTACCAAGAATCTTACCATTAGCCCAGTACTCTGTCTTCCTGTTATTCCTTCCAAAATGAATCACCTCACACTTTTCTGCATTAAACTCCATTTGCCACCTGTCAGCCCAGCTCTGCAGCTTATCTATGTCGCTCTGTAACTTGTAAATTGGATTAATTGGATAACTCCACCTAAATGTTGGAATAAACACAATGGGCTGAATGGCCTCCTTCTGTACTGTACCATTCACCAATTTTCCGAACCGGATCATTCAGGGGTCATGCACGCACACACAAAACAGCACACACACACAATCACACACACTACATCACACATACACTACATCACGCACACATAATCACACACATACACACACACACTACATCACACACACTACATCACACACACTACATCACACACACACAACATCACACACACTACATCACGCACACTACATCACGCACACTACATCACGCACACTACATCACGCACACACAATCACACACACAACATCACACATCACACACACACACTAGATCACACACACACACTACACCCCACACACTACATCACACTCTACATCAAGCACACACATCCCACATGCACACTACATCACACACACACATCAACACACTACACACACACATCACACACACTACACACACACACACATCACACACACACATGCCACACACATAACACACCACACACAAAGCACCTGAACATACAAAACACACAAGACGCCACCACACAGACGTAAAACACGACCACACACGCAAAACACGACCTCACACATAAAACACCACTACACATGCAAATCACCACTGCACAGAACACCACACACACACACACACATCTGCACACATTGGACCACCACAGGTGAGTCAAATATAGTCTTCCTGTGGCATCCACACATATGCATGAGGGTGCACTGTGGTGATCGCTGTCATTCACCAGCTAGGGCTTTACACGAAGAATGCAGACTTTGGTACAGTACGAGATGGTGTCAGCTCTCTACAGCACTAACAACAGCCAGTGCTCTGAGGGAAGTGAAGAAACTTGTTAACATTACCATAACTTTCATCTTCCAAACAATTCTCCCTCTGTCCCTCTTTCCCTCAACAATGCCCTAAATTTCAAATAATACGTTGCTTTACTTTAATACTGGGGAAGGAAAGGAAAGAAGGCTTGTAGCTTTTTTTAAAAATCAGAAGTTATGCACTACCGTCCCTCCCTCGTCCAAGATTTTCTCCCACAAGTTCACCCTCTGCACCAGCTCAAAACGACCTGGTCAAATCGCTGAGATGTTGGTAGAATGCGGGTGCAATGAAACGTTGGCACTTCATCACAGTTATAGTGCAATGTTAGGCGATAAAACATATTGATAAATACAGATATTAAAGAGGGGATTTGTGAAGGTGCAAAAGATCTAAAAATTGGTATCTTCGTCTTTGAGCCAGGATTTCAAAGAGTGGGTATTCCTGAAGACCGGTGGGAATATTTTCCAACCACTCTCATTAATCTCATTTGTCCCCCGGGGAACATTTTTAGGTATATGCAGGCAAGGGCGTTTGCCAGGCGGCAGGTGGTGGGGTTCCCTCTATTGCCCCCACGTGGGGTTCAGGACAGGGTGATCTCGGGGGTGTGGGTTGGAGGGGGGAGGATTTCGGACATATACCAAGTGATGCAGGAGGTAGACGAGGCCTCGGTGGAGGAGCTGAAGGGTAAATGGGAATAGGAGCTGGGTGAGGAGATTGAGGAGGGGACGTGGGCGGATGCTCTGGAAAGAGTGAATTCCTCCTCTTCATGTGCGAGGCTTAGCCTCATACAGTTCAAGGTGCTACATAGGGCTCATATGACCGGGACGAGGATGAGTAGGTTCTTTGGGGGCAAAAACAGGTGTACTAGGTGCTCGGGGAGCCCAGCAAACCATGCCCATATGTTCTGGGCATGCCCAGCACTGGGGGAATTTTGGAAGGGGGTAGCAAGCACGGTGTCGAGGGTGGTAGGATCCAGGGTCAAGCCAGGCTGGGGACTCGCAATATTTGGGGTTGCAGTGAAGCCGGGAGTGCAGGAGGCGAAAGAGGCCGGTGTTCTGGCCTTTGCGTCCCTAGTAGCCCGGCGGAGGATTTTGCTTCAGTGGAAGGATGCGAGGCCCCCAAGCGTGGAGGCCTGGATCAACGATATGGCGGGGTTCATCAAATTGGAGAGGGTGAAATTTGCCCTGAGGGGATCAGTACAGGGGTTTTTCAGGCGGTGGCAGCCTTTCCTGGATTTCCTGGCTGAACGGTAGGGAAAAAAAAGGCCAGCAGCAGCAGCAGCCCCGGGGGGGGGGGGGGGGGGGGGGGGGTTTGGTGGGTTGGGTTGAAGGGGCGTGTACATGTGTTCTTTGGTTATGATGGGTGTTAATCTCTTCTTTTTGTACTTAACGGGGGGGGGGGGGGGGGTTGTTCTTTTTTATTTTTCTTAATTGTTAATATTTTTGTTTTTGTTAATATTCTCTGTTATTGATATTTTGTGAAAATCTGAATAAAAATTATTTTAAAAAAAAAATTTATCTCATTTGTATAAATGTGCAACATTGAATGCAGCAGCAACACTCAAAGCTGCAGACTGGCTGTCCGACCTATCGGAATTTCACCAAATGGGGAAAATCCAAATTCACCATCCGTGGGTCGGAAGAGACCTTCCACAAAACATGGGAGCCATTCACCTGACTGTTCCCAGACCTGTTTGTGGCCAACACGTAAATAAATAAGTAGCCAGGGAGAAATAGCCAGGACAATATAGAAAGAGGAAAGTGAGGGAGGGCCTGGGGCATGGGGGGCGGGGGGGGGGGGGGGGGGGGGGCGGTTGCAAATACGGGTGGGCGAGGTGAGAAAGTGACACTTTCACAATCACGGGAGGGAAGGGGGGCTGGGGGTGGGGGGGGGCTCATTCTGAAGGCCTCCTCCAGGGCGTTGGGAGCTCTGGGACCCCCCTCCTCTGCTGGCCTACCCCCTGATCGCTCCCCTTCCGAACCTCAGGAACCCACGATTTACGTTGCCAATGGTCCCAGGACTTAGTTCCCGGCAGAATGGACAACATTTCTCAGGGCAGCCTTCCTTCCATTGGTGGACGGAAGCCCCGCCCACTGCCAATCAATGATCAAGTGAGCGTTAAACGGCAGTGGAATCTCGAGATTCGGCAGTTGCACGTTATGCGCCGACTCTCGAGATGATGAGCACTGATCACTCGCCACCCTTAAAATCCTACTCAGGTGCCTCGAAGCTACTGGGAGACCACCCAGGATTCATGCCTCTAGTTGCTTTGCAGTGAGACATGCAGGAGAATGGGTGGCGATGTTTGGCAGGTACAGGGCTGAATCAACTGTGGGTGGCTAAATAGCAAGATGATATTGAAGCCTGGGTTTTCTGACTAATGTTATTCTAATGCTACCTTAAGCAGTTGTGGTAAATTAATTGATGGGAGGAGGACCTGGGGCCTGAAATAAGGTGGGAACTCTGGAGTGAAGCACTGCACAGGGTCAACTCCACCTCCACTTGCGCAAGGCTAAGCCTAATGCAGCTGAAAGTGGTACACAGAGCTCACTTAACCAGAACGCGAATGAGTAGGTTCTTCCCGGAAGTGGAGCACAAATGTGAAGAGGGCCGGCCAACCACACCCACTTTCTGGTCATGTCCCAGACATGTTGGGTTCTGGACAGCCTTCTTCGAGGCCAAGTCCAAGGTGGTGGCGATGAGGGTGCAGCCGTGCACGAGAGTGGCAATCTTCGGGGTATCAGAGCAGCCAGGACACTTTATGGTGAGGTGGGCCGCCACCCTTGCCTTCGCCTCCCTAATTGCCCGCCGGAGAATCCTGCTCGGTTGGCGATCAGCAGCACCACCCAAAGCTGCGGACTGGCTTCCCGACCGATGGAATTTCGCCAAATGGAGAAAATGAAATTTGCCATCCTGGGTGGGAGGAGGGGGGGGGGTGGTGGAGAGAGAACAAAGAAGCACAGAACCCAACCATACCCAACACAAAACAGTACACTTAGCACCATGCCACCCCAACAGGGCCAGGTTGGGGAAGACCCAACGAGCAAAGAAGGCACGCCAGATAACAGGAAGGGAGGGGGAATGG
Organism: Scyliorhinus canicula; assembly: GCF_902713615.1. NCBI lineage: Eukaryota > Metazoa > Chordata > Chondrichthyes > Carcharhiniformes > Scyliorhinidae > Scyliorhinus > Scyliorhinus canicula. The sequence goes on from NC_052160.1 coordinate 138,530,206, forward strand.
GGAGGGAACGGGAAGTCAGGAGCAGGAGATCGGCCCAAAACTAGGCACTTGCTGAGAAATATGAATTGTAACTGATGTATACAGTGAGCAGTAACTGATGTATATAGTTTCTGTGTATGTTCGCGTTCATCTTTGCTTTCTATAAATAGAAAAACCCTAATAAAAACGTTTTTAAAAGTATGTTCAAGGCTGAGACAGATTTTTAATCAGTAAGGGAATCAAGGGTTATGGGGATAAAGTGGAGTTGACGATTATCACACCAGATCAGTCATGGTCTCATTGAATGGCGGAGCAGATTTGATGGGCCGAATGGCCCGTTTCTGCTCCTACGTCTTCTGTTCTTATTAGCGCTTGCTGGAGAGGGAGTGAAAAAGGGGACAGAAATGAAAGAAATCACAGAAAACACAGAGTGCACAGTACAATTGTACTTACCCAAAACCATGGTCATATATTTCTCTTGTATCCCAGCTTCTAGCAGCAGAGGGGGGACAAAGGTAATTCCAGCCGCCACACAGATTTCCAGGCCGCACGTTAGTGAGTTCAGTAGCAACAACTGGGACCTCCGCTTGTGGAAAAACATATTTGTTTGGGGTTTCTCCATCGTGACGCGGGGTCCTCTCAATTCTGCGCACTGTCTCTGACCAGATCGAGAATTTTCTCGCCCCACTCGACAAATGTTCTGCAGCTTTCACAGTTTCTGACGCCGCAAGAGTGGAGAGTTCTTGTCAACATTGCTCTGGTGCAGAACTGCTCCATGTTCAAGCACCGAGAATCCAGAATTGTCCATCGCCAAGCTGCCGACATAAACCCACCATGTTTCTGACAAAAGAGACGTGTATTTCCCCTCCGAGCTCAAGGTAGAGAACCAATCAATGATGGTAAATCTGGAAAAATGAAGAGAAAGACATTTTCACTCAAAGTTCATTGTGGTCTTTCGTCGGCTAAACATCTCACCTCCCTGTTATCGTTTGTTTAGATTGCAGGGCAATGAGAATCACAGGTTTAACGTGCTTACGCAGTCCACATTTACTTTAAAAAAAATTTTTTTTAGAGTACCTAATTAATTTTTTCCAACTAAGGGGCAGTTTAGCATGGCTAATCCACCTACACTGCACACCCATGGGTTTTGGGGGCGACACCCACGCAAACACGGGGAGAGGGTGCAAAGTCTACACGGACAGTGACCCAGAGCCGGGATCGAACCTGGGACCTCGGCGCCATGAGGCAGCAGGCCTAACCCACTGCGCCACCGTGCTGCCCACAGTCTACATTTATTTACAAGCATTTAGGAAAATTGCAAACAAAAGCTGAAGAGATAAACGAAGAAGCAAATTGGTTCTCTCCACATTTGCTGCCTGACAGCATCTGTAGCGTTTTCTGCTTTCGTTTCACTGAGAGTGTTTGGCGACCAACCTGGCAGAAACCCTCATTCATGCCTTTGTAACCTCTAGCCGTGGCTAGGCCAACACTCACCTGACCAGCCTCCCATCTTCCACCCTCTCACACCCCAACCTGCACCAAGTCCCATTCGCCATTACCACTGTGCTCGCCAGCCTACATTAGCTCTTGTCTGGAAATGCCTTGGATTTCAGCTTTTCCGGCTTGTTTTAATATCCCTGGAAGGCCTTGGCCATCCATATCCCAGCAACCACCCCCAGCTGTGCAACCTTCACCATCTGTGTGCCCATTTGGAATGTTCCACCCTTCGTGCCTTCAGCTTCCTAGCCCCCAGGTGTTGGAATTCCTACCCTAATTCTCTTCATTCTCCTTTAAGATGTTTCTAAAGCCTCCTTGTCCAGGTTTTTGGTCTCTCATCCTATTATCTCTCCATGTGGCTCAGTGTCAACATTTGTTTGATCATCTCTAAAGTGCGTCCTGACGTTTTTACAAAGTCAAAGGCACTATATAAATGCAACGTTGCTATATAGAATAAGCATTTCACAGAATGCTATTAAACCCCCAGGAAGTGACAATTCATCAGACCCATGAGCCCTGCAGAGATTAACGCTCAAAGAGAGAGGCCAAAGGTAGAGCTAAATTGGTGCAACACCGACTCTCCCACGCAAGTTCGCCTCGATATCCAATTTCCCCTGAGTATTACATCGATAAATTTACCACTCAATGATCGGATACACAGACTGAAAGATAATATGACCAGCACTGCCCCCTTAACACCTGGTGCTGCCTGTATAACCCGCCATTGTCTTACCTGAAACAGAAAGAGCAAAATACAAATTTTAACTTTGAGTTCAGAATGATCTCCAACCGGTTTCTAGCCATATAACCACTGTAACAAGCAAGAATAGTTTCTATATTATTTTAACCGTCGCAGAATGTTAAGTTCCCATCTTGTCTTTTACACAAGTGAAGGTCCTCAGCTCTCCTATAGAATCATAGCATCATAGAATTTACAGTGCAGAAGGAGGCCATTCGGCCCATTGAGTCTGCACCGGCTATTGGAAAGAGCACAACACCTCCATCCTATCCCCATAACCCAGTAACCCCACCCAACACTAAGGGCAATTTTGGACACTAAGGGCAATCTAGTGCGGCCAATCCACCTAACCTGCACATCTTTGGACTGTGGGAGGAAACCGGAGCACCCGGAGGAAACCCACGCACACCCGGGGAGAACGTGCAGACTCCACACAGACAGTGACCCAAGCCCGGAATCGAACCCGGGACCCTGGAGCTGTGAAGCAACAGTGCCCACCACTATTCTACCATATAGTATATAGACTTTTAATACTCAAGATCTTCAATTTCATTTTGTCATCTCTGAACACAAGAACTAGGAACAGGAGGAGGCCATTCAGCACCTCAAGCCTGCTCTGCCATTCAGTACGATCACTGTTGATCTAATTGAGGCCTCGATTCTACTTTCATGCCTGAGGCCCCCCCCCCCCCATTAACCCTCGACTCCCTCGTGGATCAAAAATCTGTCTCAAATCGGCCTTGAATGAATTCAATGACTCAGCCTCCACTGCTCCTGGACGAAGGGAATTCCACAGGCAAACAACCCTTAAGAGAAATAAGTTCTCCTCATCTCCGTCTTAACTGGCACACCCCTAATTTTGAAATGCCCCCTAGTTCGATGCCCCAGCACGCCCTTGTCACCAGCTTGACCAGTGGCTGTGTGTTTGGACTTTGGCGCTTCACCTCGGTTGCTCAATTTAAAAATAAACAAGCACTTCTCCAAAAAGCAAAACTTTCAGCTGCTGCTGGCAGGCTCCATTCTTGCTGCTACAGATCTTTACATAAGCAATGGACCCCCTGTTGTGTTGGAGCAGGCTGGCTATTCACACATCGCTGCAAAAAGGGGTGAGGGCCTGGTTCAACATGTGCTAACTAAAAATATTTCATACCGTCTTTTACAATGTAACATAGACTCTCGGGATAGGTTTCAAGTAAACCGCCCTGAGGGATCTAACCATCCCCAATAAACCATGCATGAATTACTGCTCACTCCTCAGATACGCCACATAAAGCATCCACTCCGAGGAATGAAGGTCTACTGTACATAACTGTAGGGATTTGAACATGTAACACGAGAAAGGGTGAGCAAATCTCAGAATAGATGGGATTGGCATATGGTGAGGAGTTACCATTGCAAGCAGTAAGATACCAAGACTGTGGCTTGGCTTTCCAGCTTGTTCTCTGCCTTTTACCCTCGCATTCTGCGTCGCTTCCATCTACTGCTTTGCCGTGTGGCGTAATACATTGAAACATTCGTAGAAAATAGAAGCCATTCGGCCCTTCGAGCCTCCTCCGCCATTCATTATGATCATGACTGATCATCAAGTTCAGTACTCTGATCGAGTCTCCCCCCCCCCTCACAACCCCCCCCCCCCCCCCCCCCCCAATCCCTTTAGCCCCAAGAGCTATATCTAATTCCTTCTTGAAGTTACAATGTTTTGGCCTCAACTACTTTTTGAGGCAGCGAATTCCACAGATTCTCTGGGTGAAGAAGTTTCATCTCAACTCAGTCCGTAAAGGTTTACCCCTTATCCTCAAACTGTGACCCCTAGTTCTGGACTCCCCCACCAACGGGAACATTCTTTCCGAACCTACCCTGTCTAATCCTGTTAGAATTTTATAAATTGATCATGATCATAATGAATCATAGAATTTTATAAATTTCTATGGGATCCCCTCTCACTCTTCTAAACTCCAATGAATATAATCCTAACTGATGTACTCTCTCCTCATATGACAGTCCCACCATCCCAGGAATCAGTCTGACTAACCTTCGCTGCCCTCCCTCCATAGCAAGAACATCCTTCCTCAGATAAGGACACCAAAACTGGACACAATACTCCAGGTGTGGCCTCACTAATGCCCTATACAATTAGAGTAAAACATCTCTATTCTTATACTCAAATCCTCTCGCTATGAAGGCCAAAATACCATTTACCTTCTTTGCCTGTTGTACCTGCGCACTTATTTTCAACGACTGACGCACGAGGTCACCAAGGTCTCGCTGAGTATCCATCTCGCTCAATTTGCACCCATTCAAATAATAATCTGGCTTCCTATTTTTGTTACCGAAGTGGATAACCTCACATTTATCCACGTTATACTGTATCTGCCATACAAATGCCCACTCCTCAGCCTGTCCAAATCCCGTTGAAGCATCTCTGCATCCTCCCCACAGCTCACCCCCCCCCCCACCCAACTTTGTATCACCTGCAAATTTGGAAATACTACATTTAGTTCCAGTGTCCAGGTCATTAATATATAATGTGGACAGTTGGGGTCCTAGCACAGAATCCTGTGGTACCCCACCAGTCACTGCCTGCCAATCAAGTGGAACGGTAGCATAGTGGTTAGCACAATTGCTTCACAGCTCCGAGGTCCCAGGTTTGATTCCCAGTTTGGGAAACTGTGCGGAGTCTGCACGTTCTCCCAGTGTCTGCGTGGGTTTCCTCCGACAGTCCAAAGATGGGCAGTTTAGGTGGATTGGCCATGATAAATTGCCCTTAGTGTCCAAAAAGGTTAGATGGGGGTCACAAGTAGGCTTCACCGCAGTGAAGTTACTGTGAAAAGGCACGGTGGCGTGGTGGTTAGCACTGTCGCCTCATGGCGCCAAAGTCCCAGGTTCGATCCCGGCTCTGGGTCACAGTCCGTGCAGAGTCCGCACATTCTCCCTGTGTGTGCGTGGGTTTCTCCCACAACCCAAAGATGCGCAGGCTAGGTGGATTGGCCATGCTAAATTGCCCCTTAATTGGAAAAAATAAATTGGGTACTCTAAATTTAAAAAATAAAAAAAATACAAATAAATAAATAAAAAGCAGTTACTGTGAAAACCCCCCAGTCGCCACATTCTGGCGCCTGTTCGAGTACACAGAGGGAGAATTCAGAATGTCCAAATTACCTAACAGCATGTCTTTCGGGACTTGTGGGAGGAAACCGGAGCACCCGGAGGGAACCCATGCAGACACGGGGAGAATGTGCAGACTCCGCACAGACAGTGACCCAAGCCGGAAATCGAACCTGGGACCCTGGCACTGTGAAACAGCAGAGATAAACACTGTGCTACCGTTCCGCCCAGTCACAACCATCAGTGCAATTGACCAATTCTTATCCCAGGTTTGAACATCATACTTCAGAATGTAGGGTGGGTATTGGCATGACAAGTAAGCTGATAAGCTGGAACTATGGTAATCAATTTGTCACAGGCCTTTCAATTTGATCATTGCATATTTTCACTGGCTGTAAGCTTTTCGAAGGAGAAGGATTGATTACACATGAGATAGAGAAGCTAAAAGTCCTGGAACTCCCTATCAGCACCATTGGTGAATCAGCACCACGGTGTATCAGAGCCACGGTGTATCAGAACCACAGCGTATCAGCATCACGAGTGTATCAGCTTTATTCACTGGAATTTAGAAGAATGAGAGGGGATCTCACTGAAACGTATGATGTTCTGATAGTGTTAGACAGACTGGATGTAGGGGTGTTGTTTCTCCTGGATGGGGGGAAGGGTCTAGAATAAAGGGTCACAGTCTCAGGATACAGTGTCGGCCATTTCGGGACTGAGTTGAGGAGAAACTGCTTCACAGAGGGTGGTGAATCTGTAGAATTCTATACCACAGAAAGGCCGTGGAAGCTAAAGCACTGAATATATTTAAGAAGGAAATAGATTTCTAAACGCTAATTAGTAATGGGCGAGCGCTGGAGTACGGCGGTGAGATAGATGATCAGCCACGCTAAATAGCGGAGCAGGCTCGAAGGGCTGAATGGCCTCCCCCGCTCCTATTTTCCACCTTTGTCATCAATGCTCATGTCCACAGACAGTGGGAGAAGGGAAGAAAGAAATTGGCAATTGGGGAGGAAACACAGGGAAAAACTATGGTTACAGTTGTTCAACAAAATAATGACATCACAAACTGCTGAGACTATAATTTCAAAATTGCAATTTTAGACTCTTACATCCGATCATTTCAAAATGTGGAGAAGCAGTTTTTTTGTTAATCAAAATGACTGTTTGGGATCAATTTCACTGGACTGGACTCTCAAGCTGGGTACATCTGGTCACATTACCATCAATAATGCGTCAGTATTGTGGCGAGGGCACCGTAAGCAAATATTTAATGCTTCTCGCAGTACTGTTTGGCCAAAATTGGAAACCTTGACTCACTGCGGTGAAATATTCTTTTCAGTTAAAAGGCAGAGGCCGATGACGCGAACAAATGTGCAGGCAGGTACACGGGCCTTGCCTGCAAAAGCAACACAAAAGTTAGTGGTCTGTACAGCATGAAATGGGGAGGAGGAAATGAGGCAGTTGAGTCTCCAAGTCACTGAGGACAGGCATGAGAATCTAGATGACTCTCACTGTGAAGGTACATTCAGACTGCACTTCATTCGTTCTTTAGTTTTCAAACAACTTACATAGAATTTACAGCAACGAAACAGGCCATTCGGCCCAAATGGCATTTGCCAGTGTTTGTGCTAAACACAAGCCTTCTCCCCACTTACGTCATCTCAACCCTATTTCCCTATCTTTCCATTCCCGTCTCCATGATCCAGCTGCGTCTTTAGATACATCTGAGCTGTTTGCCACATTGGAGCAGGTTGCACATTCTAGCTGCTCTCTGGGTAAAGGAGACACCAGGCGTGATCGAACAGTCTCATTGCCTCTTACAAGATTTGTTTTTTGTTTTTTTTTTTGTTTTTTTTAAAGTTCAAAATCAATACTCATTTATTTACACACAGTCAATTATACTCATGCACAAACTACTAACTAAACTATCGCTACTACTAAAGCCTACACTTAGCTTCAGGTGCGCACTCAGTCAGAGGAACAATGGCCGGTTCTGAGGCTGCTGGGATCGAACATGTATGGAATAGTAACTCGGAGCGTCTATCTCATTGACTTTGGACTTACTTGTCTGGTGCAGCTGCTAGGCAGGCCTCTCATCGCTGAGAGCCAAGGCCAAGAACCTCTGACAAGATCTGTGACGCTCGGAATGCCTCGAGAGATCTAATGAGATCTCGTGAGATGTTACGATCTGGATCTCGCCCTCACTGGGTTTGATCCAGATTTACAGATTTCAGTGAGCAGCCCCTAACAGGTAGGTTGAGGGGAGGCCACGGTGTGGGATTGAGAGATCGGGGCAGCATTAAAAATTGGCACCCCCAGTGCAGGAAATGAGGTAAGTGTGGCCTCGGTCGGGCGTTCCTCACTAAGGCCCAAAAAAACCCAAGGTCTGGTTTGATAGCGGGGTCGTTCTTGCTGCTGCAGGAGGCTAAAAACACCTCGCTCAACGTGCCCAAAATGGGACCTTTTTTTCCCGTTAAATCATGTCCACTGTCCTGAAACTGTTCTGAGGGTTTTGCCTGTTGGAGGCCATCCTTCAATCCAATGGCTCATGTCACATGGAGATGGAAGTACGGCAAGAGAGATGGGTTGCCGTGCTGACAATTGGCAACTCCTAATTTAATGCAAACTCCCCAACCCAGTTGCCCATTTAGGCAACAGCCGGAAATGAGAGTGCACAGTTCTCTCGACTCAAAGGTTCGACATTTTCCTGGACTGGATACAGCAAGGCATCAATGTACTGCTCCAAACAAACTCTGAGCAACTATAAACTCTTCAGGCACGCATTCTGTCAGGGCAACAGCTGGAGTACTTTTTTGGAAATATGGAACCATTCAGTAAGAAGTATCTTGTGATGGATTGTATCGATGGTACTTTTCCGCAGAAATGCACAACAGCTTTATTACCATCAGTGTTATTTTGGAGTCATTAGTGTTCCACAGGCCTCATGCACAGTGCACAGATTGAAGCTAATCCCTAAGAAACGGCCGAGGAATGTGGGGGCCTTCCAAGATTCTGAGTCATTTTTGTTCAGGAACTTGCAAGGAGAAGAAACTTTAAAGATGATAAGTTGTTACAACATCCTGGGCTGGTGAGCGGTCAATTCCTGCTCCACTTGACCCAGAGCCGCAACAATATTTCTTAGAAAAGTACCCCAAGTCTTTGGCCCTTGGCTGCCCAATAATTAGCCACCAGGTTTGAATATAAATCAAATTACTGTTTATTTATAACAAGCATTATATTGAAATATGCAGGAAATACGACAGGTTAACTATTATCTAATTCCTACCCCCCTCACTTTAACTTGCCCCCACCATCTATATACACACACACACACACACACACACACACACGAGACACACAAATGCAGAGGGGAGGAGAGGGTGACAGTAATAAGGATGAACGTCAAAAAATAAGAGTCTTTGTTTAAGATGGCTGTTTCTAGCACATTTCTCCTTTCCAAACTTTGATTTCAGTTGAGGTTTTCATTGTAATTTCATTCAGGTCCCTGTAGGTTCAGGAATACATCAACTCAAGGAGGGAGAGGGTGAGAGAGAGGGAGAAGGTGAGGGAGAGAGAGGGTGAGTGAGAGGGTGAGAGAGAGAAAGATATAAAGAGAGAGGGAAAAAGAGAGAGAGAAAGAGAAAGAGTGAGAGGGAAAGAGAGAGAAAGGGAGAAAGAAAGAGAGAAAGAAAGAAAAATGAAGAAAAGGAAAAAGAGAGAGAGAGCGGGAGAGAGGGAGAAAGAGAGAGAGAAAGCGAGAGAAAGAGGGAGAGAGAGAGATAAAAGAGAGAAAGAAATAAAAATAAAGGGAAAGAAAGGAAAAGAGAGAGAGAGAAAGTGAGAGAGAGAGACGAGAAAGAAAGAAAGAAAGGTTAATTTGTTTTCAGTTTGTGGAGATGATGTCATTGCTGGGTGGAGTTAAAGTATTCAGACATTTTGAGAAAGTGTTTTGAGTTGAGTTTCAATCTGGTTACCCTTTCAGACCGCAAGTAAAGTATTTTGCTCCCAGTAGGATGGTTAAAAAAGAGTAATAGTATTTAAAGCAGAGCAGACTTGTCTGAGGACAAGGGGAAAGCTGAAACAAACCAGTTGAAACAACTTTTTGAAGACATTCAGTCAGAGTCTTCAGGAGCCGAATCTGTTCTGGAAAGCAAGAATTAATCTGTACCATTGGAATGGAGGATGGGATGAAAGCTGTACATTTTCCTGTCTTGTTGTTTAATTAGTAATACAGTAGTATTGATTAAAGGGCAATTATAAGCTATTTAATAGTGTATTAATAATAAAGTTTTGTTTTAAAATACCAATATCATTCATGAGCAAAGTATTCTTTCCGCAAAGTCTTACAAAATTAAATAAAATATTGGAGTTTCGGTACAGTGTCTCAGCCACTGTTGGGGTCTGACCTGGGATTGTAATAAAATTGGGGGCGCTTTACTGTGATCTTAAGAATAATTCTTTGTTTCCCTTGGTGTTATTGTTCTTAAAGACAGTGAATGTGTGTGACAACAATGACATTGTTTCAGGTTTTGAAGTGACTGGAGATGGTTCTTTCAGCTGCACAAAACTTTCCTGGGTGTGGAAGCGATTACTCGGGATGGTTTACAAAGGGAGACTAAAGCAACACTTCTGGGTTTGGTGGAGAAGCTGCAGTTAGCCTTATCTAAAGGGGCGGGGAAGGTAGAGTTACAAGCCATAGCTCACTATTTAAATTTGCCAGAGGCACAGTCTGAATCATTGGAATTAGCTAGAATTCAATTACAAATAAAACAATTAGAAATGCAGGAAAAATGTAAACAAATAGAAATATAACATGAGATAAAAGGAGAGATTGGCAATGGCAGAAGGAAAAGAGAGGGCTTTTCAAAAGGAAATGGAAAGGAGGAAGATTGAGATAGAAATTCAAAGGTTAGCAAAGAAAGAAAGGGATAAGGAAAAAAAGAGCATTTGAACTTTGGAAATTGGAACTGCAAGAACATCAAATTCAAAGGTTGTAGTTAAAGGCAGAAGCTGAGGAAGGTCCGGAGGAAGAAGAAATACCTCCTCATCAAAAGCTTAGCAGGGGTATGTTTAAACATATTAAAGCAATGGCAACATTTGATGAGAAAGATGTGGAAGCCTTTTTCATCTCATTTGAGAAAGTGGCTAAACAATTGAATTGGCTAAATACCATGTGGGTAGTGTTGGTTCAAACAAAGTTGGCAGGTAGAGTTAGTAAATGTTTGCATCACTATCAGAGGAGGTATCTAGGGATGATGATGAGGTGAGAAAAACCATATTAAGTGCATATGAACTAGCGTCAGAAGAGCATTAAAAATAGACCAAATGCAGGACGCTCTTAGGGAATTGGTTATTTTGGAGAAATTTAAAGATTCATTTCCCGCAGTAGTGAGAACTCATCTGGAAGAGCAAAGAGTTAAAACTGCTAGACTGGGTGGCATGTGGCACAGTGGTTAGCATTGCTGCCTACGGCGCTGAGGTCCTGGGTTAGAATCCCGGCTCCGGGTCACTGTCCATGTGGAGTTTGCACATTCTCCTCGTGTCTGCGTGGGTTTCACCCCCACAACCCAGACATGTGCAGGTTAGGTGGATTGGCCATGCTAAATTGCCCCTTAATTGGAAAAAAATAATTGGGTACTCTAAATTTATGAAACAAAAACTGCTAGACTGGCAGCAGAAATGGCAGATGATTTTTCATTGGTTCATACTGAAAAGTTTGGTTTTCTACATCAATTTTGATTCGTGACGAATAAAAATTGAGGCTTGTACAAGGTAGTGGACTGTGAAATTGAATGTAAACAATGCAGTTAAAGGCTTTTAAGTTTCTCAGCAAGCTCAGAGGCTTGAAAATGTTAAAGGGAGCGATAGTGAATGTGAAAACAGAACTTCAATGGTTTCCAACAATCAGAGTCTAAGTGTTACTGTAAGAGATATTATTGGGATTATCTCTCTGCAAATGTTACAACACACAGAACAGGGAGAGGAAAAATAAACACAGGTCCACTAATATACTGGATTTTATAGCGAATAATATTAGGTCCAGAATGGTAAGCAAGGATTTGAATCATTTTGAAAAATGGTGGAAAATGTGTGTTGCTTTATAGAGAAAAGATGGTGACCACAGCGAAACAGCAGCAGAAAGATAACAAAATGACCAGCTAACAAGGATAGCGGCCCAAATCCAAACACCTTCCGAACCCAAGACCAGTCCCATCTAGAAGGACAAGAGCATCAGACACATAAAAACACCACTACTTGGAAACTCCCCTTCAATAATAAGAATGTTTATTGTCACAAGTAGGCTTACATTAACACTGCAATGGAGTTACAGTGAAAAGCCCCTGGTCGCCACATTCCGGCGCCTGTTCGGGTACATAGAGGGAGAATTCAGAATGTCCAATTCACCTAACAGCACGTCTTTCGGGACTTGTGGGAGGGAACCGGAGCACCCGGAGGAAACCCACGCAGACACGGGGAGAACGTGCAGACTCCGCACAGACAGTGACCCAAGCCGGGAATCGAACCTGGAGCTGTGAAGCAACAGTGCTAACCACTGTGCCACCGTGCCGCCCATACCTGGCCCCGACGACAATTAAAAATCCGACCCTCGATCTCATTGGATGAGCTACTGCCAAATCCTACCCGGCTGAACCACTAGATGGGGCACCGTTCCCCAGGCAACATGAGCGCAGGCACATACACTTCAAACCATCACAAAGAATTCAACCCTTCACCAGATTCAAGGTTGCACCTGAACTGACAGAAGAAAGGCAATAGCCAGAGGCTGCAGCAAGACTAAACAAGGGTTTAAAATTCAATTCTGCAGGGAATTGTACAAGAGACAAAATAATGAAAGCTCGGCAAAACTTTAAAGAGAGAGAAACATTCCTATGATGTCGTTCTTCCCACATGGATTAATCACCTGTGCACATGCTGCAAGTCCCTCTGACCCACCTCTCCTCCTCTCGACATTCTCTTTTGCGATTACTTAATAATCGGCCTCCAGTGCTGTGGAAAAAGGTTACCTCAAAAAATACCCCCAGCTTCAGTCAATCTCCCTGCTCAGGTGGAATCAGAGAATGCTGATGCACAGCACCAATACAGGTCACTTCAACCTGTCAATCTGCATATGTTTATGTCCTTATAAATCATCGGATCTAACGCCATTCTTCTGCTCACCCCCCCCCCCCCCCCCCCCCCCCGCCACCCCCACCCGTATATTCCTCTTTAGTTAAGCAATTATTTCATTTCCATTTGTATTAATTTGGGGAACGCTGCTGCGGTGGTTAATTCCGCTTTCAAAGGCCAACCTTTTCAGCATTTTCTTTTCTAATTAGTCTCCTCGTTAACCTATTCCTATCTGGCCAGTGTTGGGTAACTCTTGTTCGAGTAAAGCTTCTAATGATTCATGGTTCAGTCAGCTGCTGCCCGTGATGAGTCAGCTGCCTCACAAAATGGTCGATGTTCACCGAGTGTGGCTGTCTCTCACTGCCAAAACAGCGCGTCAGGTGTTAAAAATGAGTTACAGGATGTAGCAATCAAATCAGGGAACGAGTGGTGAAAGTCTGCAGTATGGATAATGATTAACCAGCCCTGAACATCCCCTTGTTGCAAACGTATGTTTAAAACATTACAAAGGGCAAAGCATACTCACCTATATAGATGGTACATTACAGCTGGGGAAATGGAGCCAACTGGGTTGCTCTACAGAGAGCTGGCATGGACCAGATGGGCAGAATGGCCTCTGTCTGTGCTGTAATGACTCTACTACTGTATTCCTATCTAAATTGCTCATTCACATGCCACCTGGCAATTTTTAATCGTCCCCTTCAACCCTTGTCTGCTGCCCAGTTACACTGAGTGCCAGTGCTGGGTGAGGACGTGTGATTCTGTGGCTGCCGACAGCTTGCTTGTATTTCATGCAAGTGAATTTTCATCATGTGTGAACCTAGGATAGTGAACATAGAACATGCAGTGCAGAAGGAGGCCATTCGGCCAATCGAGTCTGCACCGACCCACTTCAGCCCTCACTTCCACCCTATCCCCGTATCCCAATAACCCCTCCTAACCTTTTTGGACACTACGGGAAATGTAACACGGCCAATCCACCTAACCTGCACGTCTTTGGACTGTGGGGGGGAAACTGGAGCACCCGGAGGAAACCCACGCAGACACGGGGAGAATGCGCAGACTCCGCACAGACAGTGACCCAGTGGGTAGGCTATTTGACTGCGGAAGGCATTACAGACATTTCTTCCAGAACAGAACCACATGCACTTTGGATGACGTTTTCTCATTTCCTCCCACACCAAGTTTCGGGGGGGGGGGGGTCATGATCGTTACTGTCGGAATCCAACAAGTCATTAATTCTTACACCAGTCTTGCTGTTAAAAACCAAATATAGAGGGCGTGATCTGCCGGCTTTGTCGCCCTGAACTCAGGACACGATGAGGCTGGTAAATCTTGCGATAGGCTTCCCATGAGATTTATGACGTTTGTTGCGCATCGTTAGACGGCGTGATCTGTCTCATACCCATTGCATATTCCAGACAGCAGATATGCTTACTTCAATATGTCTGCAGCAGAGTGACCCAGAGAGTGGTATCAAATGGCCTCGCCTCGGAGACTCCCCGTTGCACCGTTTAACGCTGGATTCAACACTGGACGAGGCATGACGGCATGTGTGGGGGGGGTCTCCAAGGTGATCGGGAGCCCTTGGCTCTGGGTGGTTGGGCTCTGGCTGATGCCACCCGAGCACCGAGGCACTGGCACAGGCAGTGCCACCTTGGCAGTGTGACCTGGGTGTCACACTGGCACTGCCAGGCTGGCAGACAAACTACCATGGTGTCAGGCCCGGGGGGTACCCTGCCCTATATGAGGTGGGTTGCTGGCGGTTCAAGGACCCCCTGGTTAGTTTCCTCCGGGTGCTCCGGTTTCCTCCCACAGTCCAAAGATATGCAGGATGGGTGGATTGACCATGCTAAATTGTCCCTGAGTGGCCAGAGATGTACAGGTTATGTTATGGGGATAGGGCGGGGGAGCGGACCAGGGTGCAGTGCTCTTTCAGAGGATGGATGTAGACTCGATGGGCCGAATGGTCTCCTTCTGCACTGTCAGGATTCTGTGATTCTAATGTTGAGAGGAATTACAAAGGGCCAAATGCCCACATAACGAGGTACCCCTTTTACCCTGCTTCCCCTCTCCACACCCCCCCCCCCCCCCCCCCCCGTGGCACCAAGCTGCTCTTTATGAAGATCAGCACTTTACTGGAACATACCAGGAATTCCATTCCTTTCACTCTGCCTGGGAGGTGCTGCACTCAGTACAATCTGCACTCAGATAGGTCACCGTTCACGTGTCAAACCCAAGCGATGACTCGCCAGCGACCACCGAGACTGTAAACCACTAACATATGGTGAATGCATTAGGGACCACATCACCCGGCTGCTGAGGCAGCCCCAACATGATCATCACCAACAGGTCACTGCGCCGATAAACGAAAGCATGAACCAGATGATGCAACCCTGCACCCGCACCCCACCCCCTCCGTGATTCTCACTGTAACCTTCAGTCTGAATGAAACTCTCCCCCCAGCATCCACGTGAGGAGGATACACAACAGCTTCATAGATCACTGTAGCTCACTTCAATTACCCGCATCCCACATCAGGGGAACATAGAAACGTTCCCGCTTGGGGACACAGACAACGAGAGGATGAGGAGGAGGAGGAAAGAACAACAAACTTGCATTAACACAGAGCGCCTTTCACAATCTCAGGACATCTCGAAGCATTTTTCAACCAGTTACCGTTTTAAAATACAGTCACTGTTGTGAAGGGAGAAATGCGGTAAGTAATAATAATAATCTTTATTGTCACAAGTCGGCTTACATTAACACTGTAATGAAGTTACTGTGAAAATCCCCTAGTCGCCACACTCCGGCGCCTGTTCGGGTACACCGAGGGAGAATTCAGAATGTCCAATTCACCTGACAAGCACGTCTTTCGGGACTTGTGGCACCCGGAGGAACTCCACGCAGACACGTGGAGAACGTGCAGACTCTACATAAACAGTGACCTAGCAGGGACTCCAACCTGGGACCCTGGAGGTGTGAGGTCATAGTGCTAACCAATGTGCTACAGTGCGGCAGGTAATGTAGACAGAGAAAGATCCCAGGAACAGCAATCGGATAACCATCTGATTTTTTAAAAACTGAAGCTCATTGAAGCATAGACATCGGTCAGGGCACCAGGAAGAAATCTCCTGGTGGGGGAGGGTCCATAGAACCCTCCTTTGATAGAAAGGCAAATTGGAGCCTCTAACTTCACTCTCCATAGCTCCGAACTACAACAGATGAATCAGGAGCAGGATAAGGTTTCTCGAGCCAGCTCCGCCATTCAATAAGATCAAGCTGATCTTTTAAAAAATAAATTTAGAGCAACCAATTTTTTTTCCAATTAAGGGGCAATTTAGCTTGGCCAATCCACCAACCCTGCACATCTTTTGGGTTGTGGGGGTGAGACCCACGCAGACACGTGGGAGAAAATGCAAAGTCCACAAGGACAGTGACTCAGGGCCAGGATCGAACCCGGGACCTCGTCGCCGTAAGGAATACAGTGCTAACCACTGCGCCACCGTGCCGCCCTAGGGTCAGGCTGATCTGATTGCAACCTCAACCCCACATTCCCTCCCCCCCCCCCCCCCCCCCCCCATAACCTTTCACCCTCTTACTGATTCAGAATCTATCCAGCTCTGCCTTAAAAGTATTCATGATGTGGAGATGCCGGTGTTGGACTGGGGTGGGCACAGTAAGAAGTCTCACAGCACCAGGTTAAAGTCCTGCAGGTTTGTTTGGAAACACAAGCTTTCGGAGCGCAGCTCCTTCCTCAGGTCGGGTGAGTTAAAAGTATTCAATGGCTTTGCTTTACTGTCTTTTGAGGGAGAGAGTCCCAAACGCTCTCTCCCCGTCCTAATGCTTGCGAACACCTTTTGAAAGTGAGTATTTAGCCCATCAGGCCTACTCCACCGTCTAATAAGATCATGACAGATCTGGGCTGGGATTCTCCCCTACCCAGCAGGGCGGGGGGCCCCGGTGGGATGGAGTGGCGTGAACCACTCCGGCGTCGGGCCGCACCTTTAGGGGCCAAGCCCTCACATTAAGGGGCTAGGCCCGCGCTGGAGTGGTTCCCACTCCGCCGGCTGGCGTGAACGGCCTTTGGCGCCACACCAGCCAGGGCCGGCGTAAGTCCGCGCATGCGCCGGAGCGTCAGCGGCTGCTGACGTCATACCGGCACATGCGCAGGGGAGGGGGTGCCTGCCTGCCGATCGGCGGGCCCCGATCGCGGCCATCATGGGGGCTCCCCCCTCCCAGGGTCAGCTCGCCCCGCGCCCCCCCCCCCCCCCCCGGGACCCCGGAGCCTGCCCGCGCTGCCAATCCCGCCGGTCAGGTAGGTGATTTAAACCACGCCGGCGGGAGAGGCCTGTCAGCGGCGGGACTTCGGCCCATCGCGGGCCGGAGAATCGCCGCGGGGGGCCCGCCGACTGGCACGGCGTGATTCCCGCCCCTGCCGAATCTCGGGGGGCGGAGAATTCGGGACATTGCGGGGGTGGGATTGACGCCACCCCCCCCCAGGGGTGGGAGAATTCCGCCCCTGGTCTTTACCTCATATCTGCATCCTGCCGACCTCTGGTAACCTTTCACCCCTTGCTGACCAAGAATCTATCCGCCTCTGCCTTAAAAATATTCAAAGACTCTGTAAAAGGAAACATCCTATCTGCCTCCACCCTCTCAGTATCCTGTATGTTTCAGACATGTAAAAGTGGGTGTTGCGACATACACTTGGGGGGTTGAGTGTGGGGGGAGGGGCATGAGTTGGCTGGACAGTTGGCGTGAAGCAGATTGGTGCCAACAGCATGGTGTTCAATCCCTGTTCTGACGGATGATGTATTGAGGACCTTCCTCCTTGCCCTACCTGCGGAGGTGGTGACAACGCTGTGGGTTGGGCCTGCCTTTATCATAGAATTTACAGTGCAGGAGGCCATTCGGCCCATCGAGTCTGCAACGGCTCTTGGAAAGAGCACACTACCCAAGGTCAACACCTCCCCCATCCCAATAACCCAGTAACCCCACCCAACACTAAGGGCAATTTTGTACACTAAGGGCAATTTATCATGGCCAATCCACCTAACCTGCACATCTTTGGACTGTGGGAGGAAACCGGAGCACCCGGAGGAAACCCACGCACACACGGGGAGGACGTGCAGACTCCGCACAGACAGTGACCCAAGCCGGAATCGAACCTGGGACCCTGGAGCTGTGAAGCCATTGTACTATCCACAATGCTACCGTGCTGCCCTTTAGGCACACACAGGGCTGACTGAAGGAGAATTTTCCCAGTAATTAAAAGGCTTTTATATACAATTGAAATGGAAGCCTAGCGATGCCCCCAAGCCAAGCAGGTACTGCTCTCCACTCAGTCAGGTTTTCATCTAAAATCTTGCTGGCACGACGTTTTTTCCCACCCCCCTCCCCTCCCAGGGAGTCAAGTTTCAAGTAAACCTACTCATTCGTTCTTTTGTTTCGCAAAATTGCACAATCAATCAAATCAGATTCACTGCCATTCAAAACAACCCGGGTTTTGGGAGCTCAGCCTTCGTGGAAATGAACTCGAAGCATAAAGGGAAGCCATTAATAAATGGAACTGAGAACTTTAAAAGGAAGGCAGTTATCCTGCCCCAAGCCACTTGAAACAAAATTTTGATAGTTGGGTAACACGAGGAGACCAAACTTAGCAAACTTAGGACTCGTGACAAGGAAGTTTTTGGCGAGTGCGTGATGTGCGGAATGGAACTTTAGGCAAAAAAAAAACCCAGGGGCGAGGAACATAGAACAGTACAGCACAGAACAGGCCCTTCGGCCCTCGATGTTGTGCCGAGCAATGATCACCCTACTCAAACCCACGTATACACCCTACACCCGTAACCCAACCATCCCCCCCTTAACCTTACTTTTTAGGACACTACGGGCAATTTATCATGGCCAATCCACCTAACCCGCACATCTTTGGACAGTGGGAGGAAACCGGAGCACCCGGAGGAAACCCACGCACACACGGGGAGGACGTGCAGACTCCACACAGACAGTGACCCAGCCGGGAATCGAACCTGGGACCCTGGAGCTGTGAAGCATTTATGCTAACCACCATGCTACCGTGCTGCCAAGGACCTTGGTGTGGTTGAGT
This sequence comes from Scyliorhinus canicula, assembly GCF_902713615.1. Classification (NCBI taxonomy): domain Eukaryota; kingdom Metazoa; phylum Chordata; class Chondrichthyes; order Carcharhiniformes; family Scyliorhinidae; genus Scyliorhinus; species Scyliorhinus canicula. The sequence goes on from NC_052160.1 coordinate 138,548,769, forward strand.
GACACAGAGCTGATGGCTCTTTCTAGATCAGCTCAAATGGGTCACCTGACTTTTCTGACCTACGCTCGTTTTACACAAGGAAATGGAGCACGAATCAATAGCGCTCTATTATTGCCCGATTATAATACTCCTATCCCTTACAGGATTGTTCCGAAAGCTCCCATTCACATGTCAGGAAATGAGCTTGACAGGGGAACATTCTTGAGTGTCGCAATGGAGGTAGAAATAATCGATTGAAACCACAGAACAATGCATGTGGTATCAAAATACATCAGATTATGCAGGTCAGTCAGACTGTATGAAATCCCTCGGACTATAAAAGTTCTGCTGTGATAATTATGGTGCCAGTTTCCTTTATCTCAAATTTCCAGCAATCCAATCTTCCCAAGAAGACCCAGTTATTTGTGCCACTTTCCTGAGTATTGGGACCAGCAACAAACTTCAGAAAGACCTGTGCTCACATGTGTGCGGAAATGTGGAAAGACGGTTGAAGGGAGGAAAGGAAATTTGGATGGAAGGGCTTCCGTTTATTTAATGCCTTTCACAACATCAGGATATCAGCGATCGTGAAGAACATTCTGAAGCATTATCACGGTTGAGATATTGGAAAATATGGTCACCAACTGCACACGGCAAGGTACCTCAAACTTAAATGGCTAGGTAAGCTATGTTAGCGATGTTGGCTAGGACACCAGGGGGAAATTCCCTGCTTTTTTTCGCAAAAAGGTGCCCTGGAATCTTGTACATCCACCCAGAGGACAGTGAGGATTTTGGTTTGAAGCCTCATCGGAAAGTCTGAATGATTCTTCTTCAGATCTTGTATTCTCTGTGTGTGGTGATATAACCACTGTAGATATGCGTACTTGCAGTAGGGGGGATGTATGGCTGTACCTGTAATACAGGTTCCTCCGGTAAGCCCCCGCCGGCTAGCTCCGCCCACAGGGAGCTTGTGTATAAATATGCGTGTGAGTCGCTGAGATCCTATTCTACAGCTGCCGCCGGAGGAATAGCATCACACAGCAATAAAGCCTCGATTGTACATGTCTCGAGTCTTTGTGTGCAATTGTTAGCGCCACACTGTGGTGTTCAGATACAGGGCAGCATCTTCGAGCTTTGCATTAATGAAAAAGCCACTGACGGGATGCTAAGAAAAGGGGCAGTGGGGGGGGGGGGGGGGGGGGGGGGGGGGAGAGAGAGAACTCGCGCAGAATGGAGAGGATCCAAGCAGGGAAACCAAGCAACACTGGTGGAAATGAGGATTTTGAGGAGGCCTTTGACGTGAGGGAATCCTCTAGGTAGAACGGAAGGATGAAGTGGCTTCGCAAATGGTCGTGTGCAGTGATGTTGAGGGCAGAGAGGATGATTATTCAATAACACCAGGTTATAGACAGGATATTGAGTTTCTCACACTGCATGGACAAAGATACAGGGATGTCAATAGACATTGACTGTAGGTGGCACAATGCAAGGCCACCAAAGTAGTCTAGTATATACCCACTCAGACAGGTTTGGCAGCAAAGGTACAAGAGAAACCAATTTCCACCCAGAGCTGTCTCTAAACAAATTCACAACTGATTTGCATCATCTTAGACATCGGTTAAAAAGCCAGTTCTGTCGGGTACGTTTCCCTGCTCCTGTATCATGGGCACTCTGCTTCACAGCGGTCTCCCAAGATGCCCCCCCCCCCGGTCCCACCACCTACCTTCACACCTGCTGATCCACAGTGGAGTCTCTTTGGATGAATGATAGAAATTACAGTGCAAAAACAGGCCATTGAGTCAGCACCAGCTCTTGTTCCGATAGAGCACCGTACCTAGGCCAAATCCCCCACTCCTGGACCCGTAACGCCACCTACCTTTTGGGCAATTTAGCACGGCCAATTCACCCCCCCCCCCCCCCCCCCCCCCCCCCCCCGGCTGTCCCCAGCTCTATTCCCATCCTGAACCCTGAGGAGTCTCTCTGGCTACACCTCTCTCTCTCTCGACCGAGCCCTGCAGAGATCCTCTGACTGTTCCGGCTCCTTCCTGGTCCTGACCCCAGGTGCCATACTGACTGACTCCACCTTTCTCCAGCTGATGTTTCTCAAGTTGTCCCACATTCGTTGCAGAGTTTCCTCTCTGGTTGCCGCCACCTTTGTTCGATGTTCCTGCTCCTACACTGAAGTGTCCTTTTGGTTACTCACACTCTTGCTTGTCAAAAAGAAAATGTCAGCTCCACTGCCCTTGATTGGAAATCTTTTGAGAGCACTGATTTGTGCCGCAACAACAACTTGCAATCATAAAGCTTCCCTAATGCCCTAAGGCACTTCACTGGAGAATTAAGAACAAAAGAACATAGAAACGTACAGCACAGGAACAGGTCATTCAGCCCTCCAAGCCTGTGCCGACCATGCTGCCCGTCTAAACTAAAATCTTCTACACTTCCTGGGTCCGTATCCCTCTATTCCCATCCTATTCATGTATTTGTCAAGATGCCCCTTAAATGTCACTATCGTCCCTGCTTCCACCACCTCCTCCGGCAGCGAGTTCCAGGCACCCACTACCCTCTGTGTAAAAAAACTTGCCTCGTACATCTCCTCTAAACCTAGCCCCTCGCACCTTAAACCTATGCCCTCTAGTAATTGACCCCTCTACCCTGGGAAAAAGCCTCTGACTATCCACCCTGTCTATGCCCCTCATAATTTTGTAGACCTCTATCTGGTCGCCCCTCAACCTCCGTCGTTCCAGTGAGAACAAACCGAGTTTATTCAACCACTCCTCATAGCTAATGCCCTCCATACCAGGCAACATCCTGTTAAATCTCTTCTGCACCCTCTCTAAAGCCTCCACATCCTTCTGGTAGTGTGGCGACCAGAATTGAACACTATACTCCAAGTGTGGCCTAACTAAAGTTCTATACAGCTGCAACATGACTTGCCAATTCTTACACTCAATGCCCCGGCCAATGAAGGCAAGCAGTCCGTATGCCTTCTTGACTACCTTCTCCACCTGTGTTTCCCCTTTCAGTGACCTGTGGACCTGTACACCTTGATCTCTCTGACTTTCAATACTCTTGTGGGTTCTACCATTCACTGTATATTCCCTACCTGCATTAGACCTTCCAAAATGCATTTGTCCGGATTCCCTACCTGCATTAGACCTTTCACATTTGTCCGGATTAAACTCCCATCTGCCAGCTCTCCGCCCAAATCTCCAAACGATCTAAATCCTGCTGTATCCTCTGACAGTCCTCATCACTATCCGTCTTTGTGTCGTCTGCAAACTTACTAATCAGACCAGTTACATTTTCCTCCAAATCATTTATATATACTACAAACAGCATATATCCCAGCGCTGATCCCTGCGGAACACCCTGTGGAATTGCCAAACAAAACTCAACATTGAGCTGCATACTGTTAGGATTGATTAACGAAAGCTTGGTTAAATCAGTGCTTTTTGCGGTGTATCTTAAAGGTGGAAAGAGAGGTGGAGGGGTTTCGGGAAGGAATTCCAGAACTCCAGGACGAACAGCTAAAAGCTCAGCGACCATTACTGGAGCAATGAAATTCAGGGATGTGCAGGAGGCCAGAATCGGTGATCATCTCGGAAGGCTGTAGGGTTGGGCGAGGTTAAGAGATAGGGACGGGAGGGGCCATGAGGGATTTCAAAACAAGGGGGAGAATCTTAAAATTCGGGGCAGCACGGTAGCATGGTGGTTAGCATAAATGCTTCACAGCTCCAGGGTCCCAGGTTCGATTCCCGGCTGGGTCACTGTCTGTGTGGAGTCTGCACGTCCTCCCCGTGTGTGTGTGGGTTTCCTCCGGGTGCTCCGGTTTCCTCCCACAGTCCAAAGATGTGCGGGTTAGGTGGATTGGCCATGCTAAATTGCCCGTAGTGTCCTTAAAAGTAAGGTTAAGGGGGGGGTTGTTGGGTTACAGGTATAGGGTGGATACGTGGGTTTGAGTAGGGTGATCATTGCTCGGCACAACATCGAGGGCCGAAGGGCCTGTTCTGTGCTGTACTGTTCTATGTCTAAAATGGAGGCTTTGCTTGACAAGGAGCTATGTGTCGCATCCGGCAGACAGATGATGTACATATGCTTATCTGCTGTGTAAAAATAAACAGCACCTTATGTCACTGAAAAAACTCGCTGAAAAGGACTCATTAACGTCAATGACATACCAGTTTAATAAAGTCATTTTTTGCGCATAGTTTTAGCTCGAAAATGACCTTTAACTTTCTAGCCCCAGGGCATCATAACTGGGAAAATGTACTGAGGACTCCAACCAACCGATCTCCACCTCCCCGTCCCTCCACCACCCGCACAAACATACCAAGCCCCCCAACCAATCAAACCCACCCCCACCAACCAAAGAACAGCACTCCCCCCCCCCACCTCCCACTGAACAACCATCCAGCACACCCAGTCCTACCCACTTACCTGTCCCTGGCTTCTCAAAGTGGAGGAGCCTGTAAATGTATCTACTTTACAGCAGCTGGAACCATAAAGGGGTTCCTTTTCCTCCAACTCTCCAGCCCTCAATACATTGTCGTTTTCTGTGGGCAAGTTGGCTGCTGTATTTCTTACGTTAGAATAGTGACTACACTTCTAACGTACACTACTGGCTGCAAGGCACTTTTGCATCCCCTGATGGTGTGAAAAGTGCTGTATAAACAAAAGCTTTTATTTTTTTTCAGATCACAGAGAGAGGACACACACACGTGTACACACACATTAACAGGAACACAGCAATTAGGAGCAGAAAGTAGGCAATTCAGCCCTTCCACCTGCTCCGCCATTCAATCAGAAAAGGCTGATCTCTTCTTGGTCTCAAATCCACCCCCCCCCTGTCTGTTGCCCATATCCCTTTAACCTGTAACCTGTTTTTTTTTAAAATCAGAAATATATCTATCTCCTTCTTGAAACTATTTAATGACTCAGATTCCACCGCGCTATGAGACAGCGAGTTCCACAAATTCACCACCCTCTGCGAGAAGTAGTTCCTCCTCGTCTCCGTTCGAAATGTACCGCCTCTCCACCTATACCCGTGACCTCTCGTTCTAATCCCTGTGGCTCCGCACCTATCATGCAGATAGCGCCACCTCTTATTAAATCAACTGCATCAATTCTCCATAAATTGTCACTGGCAACCTGCGGCCTTGGACAAACTGCACCGCACAAACCACGAGAAGCCTATTTAAGAAAACTCACATCCCATCTCCCGCTGCTCCAGCAAAATACTTACCAAACAGGGCCAGCTTTTCCCAGCCCGAGTGGGTGGATTGCCTTCGCTTTCAGTAATCAGCACCAGCAGGTGCTTGAAGAGGTGTTTCTCCCACCTGTGAAAGACAAGTCTTTATCCAGCAGACACTTCAAACCTCTAATCCAGTTCACCAGAGCAAGGTCCACATTCCTCTCCCCTGGTGAAGCTGAGCTGGCTGGGCTGGGTCATTACTGAAACGGGAGGTGGAAATGCACCTGGGAAACGTCTCCCGCCACTTTCCCTCTCCCTGCACGGCCTCCCCCCGCCCCCACCCCCCCGCCCGCCCCGCTCCCTAAAGAGGCAGGCTTCACAATAATGAACTAACTGTGGGTGTTTACAGGAAAAACAGGTGACATCAATTCCAGTGTGGCGAGCCTGTGCTCAGGAGGAGGTGCTTTTTTGTAAAAAAAAAAACACAACAACACACAGGATTAGTGACATTTCCCAATCTCACCTGGAGGTGGCTGTACTGTGCCAACGTGCTGAAAACAAGTAAGTACGTGCATGGAAGATTCACCTGCACCATTTTAATACTGGTAAGGGGTTGTTAGAAGATGGATGCTGACATTCCGAGTACAGAACATGCTAGCGGTGCTGTGGGGGTTAAAGCAGGTGCCAGGTGGGGTCACGAGCAAATGTCTGGCAAACCTCTTAGAACCGGAGAATCTCTGCAGTGCAGAAAGAAGGAAGCGGCCTACACCTCGTTTTGCTCAATGACCGTGCTCAATGGCACGGTAGCATTGTGGTTAGCACAATCGCTTCACAGCTCCGGGGTCCCATGTTCGATTCCGGCTTGGGTCACTGTCTGTGCGGAGTCTGCACATCCTCCCCGTGTGTGCGTGGGTTTCCTCCGGGTGCTCCGGTTTCCTCCCACAGTCCAAAGATGTGCAGGTTAGGTGGATTGGCCATGATAAATTGCCCTTAGTGTCCAAAATTGCCCTTAGTGTTGGGTGGAGTTACTGGGTTACGGGGATAAGGTGGAGGTGTTGACCTTGGGTAGGGTGCTCTTTCCAAGAGCCGGTGCAGTCTCGATGGGCCGAATGGCCTCTTTCTGCACTGCAAATTCTATGATGACAACATCAGATGAATGGCACGATAGCACAGTGGTTAGCACTGCTGCTTCACAGCGCCAGGGTCCCAGGTTCGATTCCCGGCTTGGGACTCCCCCCCCCCCCCCCCCCCCCCAACCCTCGACTCCATTGTCAACCGAAAATCTGTCCATCTCAGCCTTGCACACATTCAGGGAGCCAACCTCCACTTCTCTCAAGGGGTCAAAATTCCAAACACTGACAACCCCGAGAGAAGAAATTCCTCCTCATCTCCACCCTTCTTGAATGGGGGAATCCCTTATTTTGAAACTGCGCCCCCTAGTTTGAGGTTGCCCCATGAAAGGGAAACATCATCTACGCCATTAAACCTCCGCGGTACGCTTCAATATGATACGAACAGGAGTAGGCCACTTGGCCCCTCGAGCCTGTTTCTCCAGTCAATAAGGTCACGGCTGGCCTGGTTGTAACCTCAACCCCACATTTTCTCTCTACTCCCAATAACCCTGCACCCCCTTGTTAATCTAGAATCTGTCTTCAAAGTAGTCAAAGACTCTGCTCCCGCTGCCTTTTGAGGAGGAGTGGTTCAGAGACTCACTCACCTCTGAGTGAACATCTTTTTCCTCATCTCAGTCTCCCACCACTCATTCTTCTAAATGTCAATGAGTACATGCCTATTCTGCTCAACCTTTCCACATGATTCCCTTTCCCAAATAAAAGGGTGGCATGGCAACACAGTGGTTAGCACTCTTGCTTTACAGCGCCAGGCTCCCAGGTTCGATTCCCGGCTTGGGTCACTGTCCGTGTGGAGTCTGCACGTTCTCCTCGTTTGTGCGTGGGTTTCCTCCGTGCGCTCCGGTTTCCTCCCACTGTCCAAAGACGTGCAGGCTGGGTGGATTGACCATTCTAAATTTCCCTTAATGTCCAAAAAAAAGGTTAGGTTGGGTTATGGGGGTAGGGTGGAGGTGTGGGCTTAGGCAGGATGCTCTTTCCAAGGGCCAGTACAGACCCGATGGGCCGAATGGCCTCCTTCTGCACTGAAAATTCTACGATTCTGTGATAAGGCAGGCCCTTTACCACAGGAATCAGCCAGCTGAATCTTCTCCGGACTGTCTCCAATGCAAGTATATATTAAATAAGGTGAACAAAACTGTACACAGTACTCTAGGTCTGATCTCACCAATGTCCTGTTTAATAAGGATACGGAGAGTCCAGATCTAATAAAATAAATAACTTTGATTTATTTACAGTCACGGTACGTACAATTCCCAGTAGATCCCTAGCAGATCTCTATCTGGTGGGTGCCTTATTGGCCAACTTTTTATTCAATGCTAAATGGAGTTCCCTGTCCCTCAGCGGGGTAGCTCGTACTCCGCGAGAACCACAGGGAAGATTATTATTCCTACCCCATAAATCCGATGCGGGATATTACACCCTGTACACTTAATGCAAGGCTTCCCGACCTTAATACCCACCCCGCCTTCTAATCGAGGCCAACATTCTTTTTGCCTTCTCAATTACTTGCAGTAACTTGCTTGGGGATTAATGGACAATGACGTCCCTCTGTAATCGCAGCATTATGCAAATCGCTCTGTATTTAAATAATTATCAGCATTTTCCCACAATATACTCCATCTGCCAAAAACATCCACTCACTTAGTCACCCATCTCCCTTTGAAGGCTTTAATATAAATGGAGGGTGAAGCAGTGTGGTTGGGGGGGGTAAGGGTTACACAGCCAAGGTGTTTCCCAAGACAGGATGCTTTCCCCACCCTAACAGCACGGCGGGTGTACCTACACACAGGGACTGCAGCGGTTCAAGGCCGTGGCCCACAGTCACTTTCTCAAGGGCCATTTGGGATGGGCAATAAATGCCGGCCTAACCAGCGACCGCTCACATCCTTGACAGAATGAAAATAAAAGGTTAGGATTGATGGTCTGTTGATGCATTCCCTCCAGGAACGCTGAAGAATATCCTTTAATCTAAAGATAGTTTACACTATGCTCGATTATTTCAAACAAATATGCTCCTTTTCTCCTGTCAACATTTTATTTGCTACAGGCACCGAACTGAATTGGATCATTCCAGGACTAATTTGTGGAACCCTGGTTTCAAGTGATTTATTTGCCTTTAAAAGATGACAGTACACAAACACCGCCTGAGACAAGATGGTCATCTTCAATCCAGCTGTGTGCAGCCAACAATACCGTCTCTTCATAACTGAGCGATGGGAGTACAACTGCAGCTGGTAGCCAAGCCCACACGGACAAAGAGGCTTTTAGATTAATTTATTTTGAAACAAAAAGCCTATTTTGATAAATCTGCGTGGTGGAGTGCAGTGCCAAGCACATCTGCCATGTGCTTTTGGGGCGTTTTGAGCAGAGATCCGTGTTGAGCAGCTCGGGGAATCGATACGAGGGTGAATCGGGGCTCGGGGCTGGTTTAGCACAGGGCTAAATAGCTGGCTTTTAATGCAGACCAAGGCAGGCCAGCAGCGTGGGTTCAATTCCCGTACCAGCCGCCCCGAACAGACGCCGGAATGTGGCGACTAGGGGCTTTTCACAGTAACTTCATTTGACGCCTAGTTGTGACAATAAGCGATTTTCATTTCACGCCGACACTCTGGACACGGGGCAAGTGCACACTTGGTGGCACGGAGCCAGCCGTGGCTGGTTTCGCTTTTTACACAACTGTGGGACAGCAAACGTACAAAGAGCATCCGATTGTGACCTGTGTTATGAAGACCCCTTAAAGATCTAAAAAAAATTAATATATGGCACTGACTTGAGTCATTTAAAATTCAGAGCAAGGGCTAAACCAAGGGACACATCAAGGCAACAGCACATGTGTTGAGCCAGACTGATGCATCTGAAAACACCACGAAACTCAGGGAAGTGTTGGATTATCCAGTCCCCATTGTCATTTAAACCACTGTTTAAATGAAGCACTATGAAGGGCTGGCTTTGTTGCACAGTGTAAAACATGGCAACCAAATTGCGAACAGCAAGCTCCCAAAATCAGCAATGTGACAGTGACCAGGGGGAGATGGTGGTGTAATGGCAACGTCACTGGATTAGTCACCCAGAGGGGCCAAGCTAATGCTCTGGGGGCGTGGGTTCAAATCCCACCATGGCAGCTGGTGGAATTTAAAAGCAAATTTTTTTCAAACAAAATCTTGAATTCAATAGTAATGGGTGACCATGAAACTATCAATGATTGTTGTAAAAATCCATCTGGTTCAGTAATTTCCTGTAGGGAAGGAAATCTGCCGTCCTTATCTGGTCTGGCCTACATGTGACTCCAGACCCACAGCAATGTGGAACTGCCCTCGGAAATAAACAATGGCAATTCAGGATGGGAATAAAATGATGGCCTTGCCAGAGACGTTCACATCCCAATAAAGATTCTCCGTAGCCCGACCCCAAAATCGTGTTCGGCGATCGGGCGGAGAATGGATTTCCTCACCACAATGGGGTCCGGCGCAGGTTTGACGCTGGGCCGCCATGCTCCGCCCCCTCTAAACTGACACCATCGTGACACGCATCGTTTCGCCGGCGTTGGCGAGTCATCAGCCGGCCCACCTGCGATGCTCCGCCCCCCCTCCCCCCCCCCAACGATGGGCCGAGTTCCCAATGGTCTAGGCCACATGTGGTCCCAACCGTGCAGGAACCCGGCACGATGGCCGCGGATGTGTCCAGCGCCGCCACACCTGCCCGGGATCTGTGCCGCTGGCCGGGGTCGAGCTGTGGGGTCAAGGTTGGCGAGTTGGGGGTCGTACACGGCCGGCTGTCGACATGTACGGCGCGACATGTGCACCGTGCGCAGCCTGGGACCCGGTGTTTCTCTGCCCATTTTCGGTGCGGGTGGCAGGGGTTTCAGTCGGCGCCGGTGCTCGCCTCTCACCGGTACCAGAATCGGTGAGGGTTTCACGCCGATTTTTCGGTCGTGAAAGTCTACGCACGCTCCGCTGACGTGGGCACGTAGGCTCCCAAACGGAGAATCCAGCCCTCTATATTTTTTTTAAATCATCTGTTTTAATGATGTGGGTTGAGGGATAAATATCGGCCAGGAAACTGGGAGAACTTCCCAGCTCTTCCTCTAACTAGTGCCACGGGATCTTGTGCATCCAATCAGGTGGGCCGATGGGTCCTCACTTTAATGTCTCAACTGAACGGCACCTCCAACACAGTAGCACTTCCTCCGTATGGCACAACCTACGGCTGACAGGTAAGCTGGCTATCACCAGCCATGGCTACATCTCAGATTGTGGCTGTAATAGTGGCCAACTTTGATGGTGTTGAACTGAAATGTGCAGATCTGTGCATCAACTGGTACGAGCCTTAATGCATGCAGAACGCAAGGTGATATAGGTTGAATACAGTCTGGGGATAATAGTTCAAAAGAAGCACAGAGGGCAACCAAAAACTTAACAGGGTATTCAGTGGAGCTGTCAAATTCAGAGTGCAAAGGTTTTGGGGGAAAATATCCGAGGCAATAAGTAAAAAGAAATGCTTTGTTAAGGAATGCGTCAGAGAATGCAGTACCTAATGTCAAACAAAGGCGCATCTATCATGAAGGCCCTTGCTCCGATCCATCTCCTGTGCTATATTAGCTAATCTCAACCAAACACTTACAAAGGGGAAACAAATTTGAATTTATAAAACGTCTTTCAAAGCTTCAGTGATTTACAACCAGTGCCGCATGTTTGAATTATAGTACCATAGAATTTACAGTGCAGAAGGAGGCCATTGGGCCCATCGAGCCTGCACCGTGTGGTGAATGTGATTCACACCGGATTATAATCTGTATATACATATGCCTATATTGTAAGTGCAGTTGCACTACCTGTCCATCAGGGGGAGTAGCTCTGGGAATGCTCGAGAATTGTACTGGGCTTCTCCCTTAGTTCCGCCCAGGACTCCTCCCCCTGGAGCTGCTGTATAAAGATCAGTGCCACATGGTCAGCCGGCCAATTCACCGAAGGTTCAATGGGTAACCAGCTAGCTCTGTTGTGAGTATATTAAACCGCTATTCTAATCCTACAAGCACGTGTCCGTAGAATTGTTGGTTCCAACACACCGGCTCTTGGAAAGAGCACCCTAGTTAAGTCCACCGTTTCCTGTAACCCAGTAACCCAACCTAACCGGTCACTGTTGCAATGCAACCCCACGTGCAACATCTGCAATCACAGGCTGCATTTTACAGGTCCATCAGGGGGAGGGGATTTGGGGTGGGGTGGGGGGGGGGGGGGGGGTGGGGGGGGGGGGGGTAGGATTATTCATCCCTACCCACCTAAGAAGAAATGTCAAACCATGGCTGACCTACATTCGACAAGGCGCCCCATGCGATGACAAGTTGCCGGCAGCTATAACGGCGGCAGCAGCCACGGATGAAGGGGGTAAGGCCATCGGAGAGAGTTGGATCTAGGGTTTTAGTTGGCAAGGCCTTGGGGAGGCTACTAGATTGGAGGGCGAGCGGGGTGGAGCAGGTTTCCAAGGTCAGGTGTGGATAAATAGAGCGGGTTATCAGCTTGATGTGCATTGGACACTCCCCAAAAGGACGGACCCCCTCCCTTCCCTCTTTTTAAGCACTTTGATTAATAAATAAAAAAATCACCCTGCCCACTCCCACCCACCGACCCAGGCCAACCTTATTACAGCGTGGGCAGTGTATTTTTGCAGCTCGTTTGGCTTGGTAACAAGTTCAATTGTCACTTAGATTATTTATTTTGAAATGGTGGCTGACTTCAGTGCCTGCCCGCTGACCGTATTATGGAGGATGTCTCAGGGGCAGGCAGCAAGGTAGTGTGTTTACCGCCCCTTTTTTACTTATGTGCGCTGCGCCCCCCCCCCCCCCCCCCCCCCCCCCCTCCTCGCCAGCTGAAAACTCACCCAGCAGTGGATCCATAAAATCCAACACCATCTATAAAAAAGAACACTAATATCAAGAACTGTGTCACATGTGTTGAAGCGTAGGGCCAAGCAGAAACCATTCATTCAGCCCCTCAAGCCTCTTCCGTCAGGCAATCAGCTCATGGTCGACCGGCACCTTAACTCCATTTAGCTGCCTCGGTTGTTTAACCCGCAATACGCTTGCCCAATGAAAGTCTATCCGTTAGGGTTCTGAAATTTACAATCAGCCTAAAGCCTCAACAGCTTTTGGGGGAGTTCTAAATTTCCACTGCATCCATTTCTTGTGTCTGTAAAACACAATTGCAGCATCTCAATAGGTTTACATGAATGGCCTTGATGTGCCTTCTGTAAAGCAACCCTCTCACATGCTTGTATTTTACAGCTGCCCAGGGGAAACCCTTGCAATCTCATGGAAGGCAATATAGGTCCAGAGTTTCCTCTTCATTTACGCATGTTTAAGGAGTGACAATTGCGAAGAGCCATTCTACTAGCTCCTTAATTCCAGCTGGTTCCAGAATCCTGCCCCGGAAGCGGTAGCACAGTTAAACACCCACACAGGCCGAAGCAGAGTAGAGTAACAGAAAGCGCTAGGCAAAATGTGCTAGCGACACGTCAGTAACGCAGAGGCAACAACATGGGGGATGCAATACCAATAATATTTCTTCTTGGAGGTTGGGACTCTTTTCCTCTTTGAGCTCCCTTGGAAGAAGTGAGCCCCAAAAGACTCAGGTAATAATGATAACCATTAATATTTCGATGACCTTAAACCCTGGGAACCCAGGGAATTTTCACAAGAGCACAGGACAGACAACAAGGCAGAACTCCTGCACAGTACATATTTAGCACAGGCTCTGTCCCCTGAAGATTACTGAGGTCATAAATCTCCACAGGAACATTCTCCAATCAGAACCCTTTAACAGACTCAGTTATTGGAGAGAAATGTACCCATTTTTCATCTTTCATTTCTAATGTTAATCAAATTGACACCACTGAAATAGTTTTCCTTTCCATTGATTACTTGAATTTAGCTCGGTTGCCATGGCAACGCTGCTGGAAGTCATGAGCAATTGGCCGGGTGCTGGAATCAGAGGAAGATGAAAAGAAACATCTCTCTTTGATGGGCAATAATTAGGAGGCTAATTAGTCAGCAAGATTCAGACAAATTCACTTCGAACAGAGAGTTTTATTGTGTCCCATTCTGGTCACCGCACTTTTGGAAGAAGGTCAAGTACCTTGGAGAGGGCGCAAAGATGCCCTTGGATAGAATCAGGACAAGTGCTTCAATGATACGGAGAGACTAGAGATGGTGGGATTGCTCTCCTTCGAGCAGAGGAGGTTACGGGGAGATGTTCAGAATTATGTAAGGTTTGGTAGGGGGATGTTCAGGGGAAACTGTCTCCATTGGCAGAGGGGTCGAAACCAGAGGACACATATTAGCAAAAGGACCACAATGAAAGATGGGTTTTCTCGACACAGCGAGTTGTTAGGGCCAGGAATGCAATGACTTGACAAGTGGTGGAAGCACATTCAATGCTAACTTTCATTTAAAAAATAAATAAATTTAGAGTATCCAATTATTTCTTTTTCCCAATTAAGGGGCAATTAATGTGGTCAGTCCACCTACCCTGCACGTCTTTGGGTTGTGGGGGTGAAACCCACGCAGACACGGGGAGAATGTGCAAACTCCACACGGACAGTGACCCAGAGCCAGGATCGAACCCGGGTCCTCAGTGCCATAGGCAGCAATGCAATGCTAACTTTCATAAAGGAATTGTGAATATATAGGTGAAGAGAAAATAATCTGTGGAATCCTGGGGCTAAAAGACCATGGGAGAGGGATGATGTGGATATGCCGGCGTTGGACTGGGGTAGGCGTAGTAAGAAGTCTTACAACACCAGGTTAAAGTCCAACAGGTTTGTTTGGAATCACAGCTTTCGGAGCACAGCTCCTTCCTCAGGTGAATGAAGAGATGAGTTCCAGAAACACATGTAAATTATATGGGAGAGGGACAAATTGGATTTGTTCTGTCAAAGGGCTAGCAAACAAAAATGATGATGGGCGGAATGGCCTCCTTCTCTGCTATTCTAGAAGGGCAGAGCATCACACGGGACAGGGGGCCGTCGATGGGATGGGATTGAATGGATTGCACAATGGCTGGTCCCACAAAATGGAAGGACTGGGTTAGTGAGGGCCAGTCACATGCGGGTGAGCGGAACGTTAATTCAGATGAGTCCAATTTACATTGAAACCACATAAATGTGTCTGGAGGAAACTTTCAGCTAGGCTGAGCTTGAATTGTAGAGTTTGGAAACAACAGGTCAACATGAGGATGGCAAAGTGTTGATCATCTGCACTGGAATTCAGACATGATACAAATGTATTGTTCTGTTTGCCAACCCTTTGCCAAGTCGATCCATGCATATCACATGATTTACTGGCAGTTACCAAAGAATCACCAGTTTGGATTTCAAATGTTGCTGGGGGTGGGGGGAGGGAGAGAGATGGACAGCTTCCTCGAAGCCACTCACGTTAGCCAACGTGGCATTTCACAGTTCCAGCCCACACAAGATGTTGCAATCCATTAACTCCAAGGAAATCTGTTACAGAATAAATGACTCATTGCAAAAATGGAAAAGCAAATGCAGCCAGCATGTGGCCGGTCAAAATTTAAACAAACTAAAAAAAAAATCATTAATTTCGCTTGTGTCTGTGAAAGCTTCCTCACACCATTGTTGAGTAGGGGCGGCCGGGTGACTTGCTGCCAAACCCCTGCTTATTGATCTGTGGCAGGCATCTCCTGACTGCCGTTTCATCCATGTGCATGTTCCTTCAGCAGGTAACAATCAGGTTCAGGAGCATTGTTGACGTTTTACCTTGGCGTTTTTTAATTTCCTTTTTGTTTTCAGGGGGATGTGGGTGTGACTGGCAAGGCCAGTTATTTGTTGCCCATCCCTGGGTGCCCTTGCCCTTACTTGCGCAACCATATCAGAGGGAAGTTAAAAGTCAACGACATAAGCGTGGGAAGGGGGGACTTTGCCCCCGGCGATGTCGCGGGCGCTGATCTCGTTAATTTTAAAGAGGGACAAGGACCCCCAGCAGTGTGGTTCATACAGGCCCATATCTCTCCTCAACGTGGATGCTAAGGTGCTGGCAAAAATCCTGGCCACCAGGATAGAGGACTGTGTGCCAGGGGTTGTGCACGAGGACCAGACAGGTTTTGTGAAGGGAAGGCAGCTGAACATGAATGTGCGGAAGTTGTTGAATGTCATCATGATGCCGGCGATTGAGGGGGAGGCAGAGATAGTGGTGGCGCTGGATGCAGAGAAGGCCTTCGATAGAGTGGAGTGGGGGTACTTATGGGAGGTGTTGGGGAAGTTTGGATTTGGTGGAGGGTTCATTAGATGGGTAAGGCTGCTATATGAGGCCCTGATGGCGTGCGTGGCCACGAATGGGAGGAGGTCGGAGTACTTCCGGCTTTACCGAGGGACCAGGCAGGGTTGCCCCCTGTCCCCCTTGTTGTTTGCACTGGCAATCGAGCCGCTGGCGATGGCATTGAGAGATTCAGAGAGGTGGAGAGGCTTGGTGCGAGGTGGAGAGGAACATAGGGTGTCGTTGTATGCCGATGACCTGTTACTGTATGTGGCGGACCCGGTGGGAGGGATGCTGGGGGTGATGGAGCTGCTAGCTGAGTTTGGGACCTTTTCAGGTTATAAATTAAATTTAGGCAAGAGTGAGGTGTTTGTGGTGCACCCTGGAGACCAGGAGGAAGGAATTGGTAGGCTCCCGCTTAGGCGGGCAAGGGAGAGCTTTAGGTACCTGGGGGTGCAGGTGGCCAGGGACTGGGGGACTCTTCACAAGCATAATTTCACCAGACTTGTAGATCAGATGGAGGAGGAGTTCAAGAGGTGGGACATGCTGCCATTATCGTTGGCGGGGAGGGTACAGTCCATCAAAATGACGGTGCTTCCGAGGTTCTTGTTCCTCTTTCAGTGCCTGCCCATCTTTATCCCCAGGGCCTTCTTTAGGAGAGTGACTAGCAGTATTCTGAGCTTTGTGTGGGCGCATGGGACTCCGAGAGTGAGGAGGGTGTTCCTGGAGTGAGAGAGGGATAGAGGTGGGCTGGCGCTGCCCAACCTTCTGGGGTACTATTGGGCGGCCAATGTGTCAATGGTGCGTAAATGGGTGATGGAGGGGGGAGGGGCGGCATGGAAAAGAATGGAGATGGCGTCATGTAGAGGTACGAGCCTGGGTGCCATAGTAACGGCGCCGTTGCCGCTCTCCCCTAAGAGGTTTACCACGAGCCCGGTGGTGGCGGCGACCCTAAGAATCTGGGGACAGTGGAGGCGGCATAGGGGGGAAACAGGGGGCTCGATGGAGGCTCCACTGGGTGGCAACCATCGGTTCATCCCGGGGAACAAGGATGGGGGATTTAGGGGGTGGCAAAGGGCGGGCATCAGCAAATTGAGGGACCTGTTTATTGGCGGGAGGTTTGCGGGCCTGGGGGAACTGGAAGATAAATTTGGCCTTCCCCAAGGGAACATGTTCAGATACTTGCAGGTAAAGGCGTTTGCTAGGCGACAGGTAGAGGGATTCCCTTTGCTGCCCTTGCAAGGGACGATGGACAGAGTGCTTTCGGGGGTGTGGGTCGGAGAGAATTTAGAATTTAGAATTTAGAACAGTACAGCACAGAACAGGCCCTTCGGCCCTCGATGTTGTGCCGAGCAATGATCACCCTACTCAAACTCACGTATCCATCCTATACCCGTAACCCAACAACCCCCCCCTTAACCTTACTTTTTAGGACACTACGGGCAATTTAGCAATCCCCCCATTAACCTTACACTACGGGCAATTTAGCATGGCCAATCCACCTAACCCGCACATCTTTGGACTGAAGGTAGAGGGGAAGGTGTCTGACATCTATAAGGTAATGCAGGAGGTGGAGGAGTCGTCAGTGGAGGAGCTGAAGGCTAAATGGGAGGAGGAACTCGGGGAGCAGATAGAGGACGGGACTTGGGCGGATGCCTTGGACAGAGTCAACTCTTCCTCCTCATGTGCGAGGCTTAGTCTCATCCAATTTAAGGTGCTGCACCGGGCCCACATGTCCGGGACTAGGATGAGTAGGTTCTTTGGGGGTGAGGATAGGTGCACCAGATGTTCGGGGTGTCCAGCGAACCACGCCCATATGTTCTGGGCATGCCCAGCACTGGAAGAATTCTGGAAGGGGGTGGCGGGGACGGTGTCGAGGGTGGTCGGATCCAGGGTCAAACCAGGGTGGGGACTCGCGATTTTTGGAGTTGTGGTAGAGCCGGGAGTGCAGGAGACAAAAGAGGCCGGTGTCCTGGCGTTTGCGTCCCTAGTAGCCCGTCGAAGGATTCTGCTACAGTGGAAGGATGCGAGGCCCCCAAGTGTGGAGACCTGGATCAGTGACATGGCGGGATTTATAAAACAGGAACGGGTCAAATTTGCCCTGAGGGGATCAATACAAGGGTTCTATAAATGATGGCAGCCTTTTCTGGACTTCCTGGCGCAAAGATAGGTATCCTGGTCAATAGCAGTAGCAACCAGGGGGGGGGGGGGTGTTTACAACAATTGACGCGAGTCACCATCACTGGATTCAAGTTCCACCAGCTGCCATGGTGGGATTTGAACCCATGTCCCCAAAAGCATTAGCCGGGGCCACTGGATTAAATAGCAAAGTGACAAAGCCACTACACCACCATTTCCTCCTTCCTCAAGAGCAGTGATTACAGCAACCATACCATCACCTCATGTGAGTGAGGTCAGCGAAGTTAGCACAGATTGGAGATCGATCTTCTCGGGTTGATAGGTCACCGCCTGTTTTAGGGGTGGCACGGAAGCACAGCGGTTAGCACTGTTGCTTCACAGCTCCAGTGTCCCAGGTTCAATTCCCGGCTTGGGTCACTGTCTGTGCGGAGTCTGCACGTTCTCCCCGTGTCTGCGTGGGTTTCCTCCGGGTGCTCCGGTTTCCTCCCACAGCCCAAATATGTGCAGGTTAGGTGGATTGGCCATGCTAAATTACCCTGAGTGTCCAAAAAAAGGTTGGGTGGGGTTGCTGGGTTATGGGGATAGGGTGGAGGTACGGGCTTGGGTAGGGTGCTCTTTCCAAGGGCCGGTGCAGACTCAATGGGCTGACTGGCCTCCTTCTGCACTGTAAATCCTATGACTGGTTAACCTGTTTTAATGAGGTTGAGGAATTATTATTTTAAATTTAGAGTACCCAATTATTTATTTAGTTTTTCAATTGAGGGGCAATTTAGCGCGGCCAATCCACCTACCCGGCACATCTTTTTGGGTTGCGGGGGTGAAACCGAGGCAAAAACAGGGGGAGAATGTGCAAACTCCACACGGACAATGACCCAGGGCCGGGCTCCTCGGTAAGCCCGCAGTGCCAACCACTGTGCCACCGTGCCGCCCGAGGTAGCCTCGGTTTAATGTTTCAAATGAAGGACGTCACCTGTGACAGGGTAGTGCAGCCTTCCTCCGTGTGAAGTGTCGGCCTACATTTATAGTGGGGCTTGAGCCCGCAGCATTTTGGTTCAGAGCTGCCAAACTAAAGACTGTAACAAGGGAAATAAGATCTGGAGTATTTACATGTTGACCATATTGTATATTTCTCGATTACGTCCTTAACCAAACATAGGAATTAGGGTCAGAAGTAGGCCATCGTTTGCCTCATACACATGCACTTACACAACCCACACGTTTGTTAAGATGTGGGTGTGAGACAGCAACGGCGAACATAAAATTATTGGGTCACAAATATTTTGTCACACTTAACTGGAACTATCAAATTCAACTGAATAAATCTCAGAACGTCAAAGAGAGAGAGAGCTTTTGCTGAGAGATAAGAACTTCCTGGAGTACCCGGTACTGGGTGGCAAGCGTTCAGCCTCAGAAGCAATGGAGTGCAGTGACCTCGATACCAAGGACAAAAATAGCTGCACTGGTACTACTGGGGTCAAAACGAGAGCCACAAGTCGTCTATTATGCTGCACTTGCTGCAAAATCAGCTTTTCCATGGCCACTCCGGGAGCACAACAGTGAAGGCCACAGGTCAGCTGTTTTCCTGCTTGGAAGTGAAAAGCCCGATTTTGTTCGACATAGGCACACACAAAGGCCTCTTCATTCTGCTACAGCTGCATTCTTAGCTGCCATGAAAAGGAGGAGTGGTGATTAAAGGCCAAATTCGGTAGCGGTCAGGGCAGTAGGGGAGGGCACTCCGAGTGGCACCTGTGCCAGGGCTAGGGACTCTGAGGCCGAAATGGAGCTCCTCCATTCCTGCTCCGGCTAAGAAAAGTCAGGCAACCGACCGTCTCTACTGCGGCTCAACGTCGAGAGATATGGGACGGTAACATCGGCCGGAGATTCCTGCCAGCAA
Source organism: Scyliorhinus canicula (assembly GCF_902713615.1). NCBI lineage: Eukaryota > Metazoa > Chordata > Chondrichthyes > Carcharhiniformes > Scyliorhinidae > Scyliorhinus > Scyliorhinus canicula. The sequence goes on from NC_052160.1 coordinate 138,568,373, forward strand.
AGCTGTGTGCGGATGGGCATCAGGCTCGGGCCCCCCGGATGCCTCTGCCCCCTTTGCCCAAGGTGAAATGGCCCACTAACACTCACCAGCTGGGGTATTGGGGCAGCGTGGTAGCACAGTGGATAGCACTGTTGCTTCACAGCCCCAGGGTCCCGGGTTCGATTCCCGGCTTGGGTGATTGTGTGGAGTCTGCACGTTCTCCCCGTGTCTGCGTGGGTTTCCTCCGGGTGCTCCGGTTTCGTCCCACAAGTCCCGAAAGACGCGCTGTTAGGTAATTCGGACATTCTGAATTCTCCCTCAGTGTACCCGAACAGGCGCCGGAATGTGGCGACTAGGGGCTTTTCACAGTAACTTCATTGCGTTGTTAATGTAAGCCTACGTGTGTCAATAAAGATTATTATTATACTAAATAACGCCGTTTCAGGTGAGGCACTGGAGAAATGCCAATTTCTTGGTTGCAAATGAGTCGTCACGAGAGGCAGGGCAGGAACACAGTTTCGAACAACTTGGCAGTTAACTCGCCCAACCGATTAATTTTTTTTTTCTTAAGTGATTATTATTTCATGGTTGGCAAACCATGTTTGTGCTGAGGTGTGTGTGACATTTTTCAATTCAGGTGCCCAATGTCAACATCAAGACACACCCAGGCTGGGTGCGGTAAGGGGTGGATACAGAGTCAAGTTCTCTTCTAACAACCAGCTAAAGTCTGAGGACCTTGAATTCATTTCCCACGTCAAGTACCCTGTGGCTTTAAAGCAAACCACTAATTTCAGCGCCCAACATTTAGCCCGGGGGGGGGGGGGGGGGGTGCAGTTTAGTGGAGTTGATCCCGCCTTCGCCAATAGTCTAATTCTGACTGCCTCGCATGTATTGCTCTTTGCAGAATGTATACTCACCAAGTTAGTCAACCTGGATACAAATGTAGGTGACAAGCCTATAACTTACTCCCTGTATCATTCCGTCTCCTGTGCTTCGATTTTTACTGCAAATTTTTTCAGTTAAATGAACAGGGAGCCACTCACTGAGTGCTTGTTTGTTTAAACTCAATGTGACACATTCTTGTCTGGCTCGCAAGTAGTTAGATTTAACAATCCACTTTGGCGTGCCAAAAAAATCAAAACAAAATTAAGGTCCATCTAAAGACAGTTATTATAGTTTATACATATTGCTGCTAATCATAAGGTTGTTTGAAAAAAATTACAGGATAAAGCAATTGGAAGTTGATGCTTATTATAGATCTGTACGGGCAGCACGGTGGCCTAGTGGTTAGCACAGCTGCCTCACGGCGCTGAGGTCCCAGGTTCGATCCCGGCTCTGGGTCACTGTCCGTGTGGAGTTTGCACATTCTCCCCGTGTCTGCGTGGGTTTCGCCCCCACAACCCAAAAACGTGCAGAGTAGGTGGATTGGCCGCGCTAAATTGCCCCTTAATTGGAAAAAATAATTGGGTAATCTAAATTTAAAAAAATTATAGATCTGTAAAACCAGCTTCCCATTTGATAGTTAGCCAGCAGCAAACAAGAGCTGAAAATAAAACAAAGCTTCCTGATTTTGTCTCCAACTCACTCGCATAAACAAGTGAGATATTCTGACCAACACTAATTCTTAATCCGGCAAACCCTCGCCTTTTAAAATTCTCATCCTCGTTTTCAAATCCCCTCGAGAGCCTCATTGCTGTCCCCCACCTCTATGACCTCCGCCAGCTCTGCAACCCTCCGAGGTCTCTGCGGTCCCCCAATGCGCTTTAGCATTCCCAGTTTCATCACTACACTATTCCACAAACGCATCATTCCTTCCCTGACCCTCTCATTTCTTTCTCTCTCCCTCGCCTCTTTTAAGACACTCCTTAAAACCTACCTCTTTCGTTTTCCAATTAAGGGGCAATTTAGCGTGACTAATCCACCTACCCTGCACATCTTTGGGTTGTTGGGGGTGAAACTGTGGGAGGAAACCGGAGCACCCGGAGGAAACCCACGCACACACGGGGAGGATGTGCAGACTCCGCGCAGACAGTGACCCAAGCCGGAATCGAACCTGGGACCCTGGAGCTGTGAAGCGATTGTGCTATCCACAATGCTACCGTGCTAAATCCTGTTAAAAAAATACAACTTCTATGAGAGAATTGCAAGGTATCAAATTTGATGCAGCAAATGTCAGCTCTCATATTTCCCGTTAATCAAAGATTTTGAAGGGACCTACATTCAGAGGACTATTTCCTCCACTTTCTGATGCTATGTATTTACACTTTCCCCAAGAGGAAATTCCACTCCTTTTTAAGCTTTGCTTGCTGACATATAGATTTCGATATTTCAGAGAGACACCGACCCTCGGCTCATTGTCTGTACACTGGTGCTGATTCCAAACTGCTACACGGGGAAATGTTGTGGAGAATTTAAACACACAGGGTCCCACAAATAGGAAAAATAGTACTTGTACTTACAGGGCATGTTTCATGCCATTGGCCTTGGAGCAGAGAAGGTTTTAAAACATTTTTTTAGAATACCCAATCTTTTGTTCCCAATGAAGGGACAATTTAGCGTGGCCAATCCACCTACCCTGCACATCTTTGGGTTGTGGGGGCGAAACCCACGCAAACACGGGGAGAATGTGCAAACTCCACACGAACTGTGACTGGGGCCGGGATCGAACCCGGGTCCTCGCCGCCGTGAGGCAGTAGTTCTAAACACAGCGCCACCGTGCTGCCCGGAGCGGAGAAGGCTAAGGAAAGACTTAATAATAATAAAGGTAGTCAGAATCATCAAGGATTATGATGGAAAAGCAGGGCCAGCAAACTAAGTGGATAAAAAACCAAGAAGGCATAATGGGGCAAATGGCCAGCTTCTCATTCTACAACTTCAAGACATGCAAGTGCTTCAGAGGAAATAAGTAGTGTTGGGAAATGGGGAGGCCTCTCCTCTATTGTCCAGCTCAGCAAAATTGTCTTTGCTTGATCTGACCTTAACTATCCAACCTTCCCAGACAGCACCAGCCACAGCTTCCCTTCCCGGCCCTGCACTGTTTCCGCTGTAATTCCTCAAGGATCTATCTTTTACGTGCTGCTTCTTAGTAGATGCCTTCAGCTAAAGCTTCCACATGCAAGTTGAGAAAACCCCTCGATCTCTGCACCAACACTCTCCTATTGTCAGATTGTTTGTCTGACGTCTAGTGTTGATGGAGTCCTATTTCCTTTCACCGGGAAAGACTGGAGGAGTTGTAATATCCTGTAGTTAGACACACGGGAAGCCGAATTCATCATCTCAAGCCCTGACCATATCCTTTCCACCAATTGCACGACCCTTCGCGGCCACCATCGCTGGTCCAACTTCAATATCAGAATTCCTATGCAACCCAGAGGTGAATGTCCTCATCATTATAAACCTGCCCAACTTCACAACATCTCCCACCCCAATCCTCACTATTATAAACCTGCCCAACTTCACAACATCTCCCACCCCAATCCTCACCATTATAAACCTGCCCAACTCCACAACATTGTCCACCCCAATCCTCACCATTATAAACCTGCCCAACTTCACAACATCTCCCACCCCAATCCTCACCATTATAAACCTGCCCAACTTCACATCATTGTCCACCCCAATCCTCACCATTATAAACCTGACCAACTCCACAACATTGTCCACCCCAATCCTCACCATTATAAACCTGCCCAACTCCACAACATTGTCCACCCCAATCCTCACCATTATAAACCTGCCCAACTTCACAACATTGTCCACCCCAATCCTCACCATTATAAACCTGCCCAACTTCACAACATTGTCCACCCCAATCCTCACCATTATAAACCTGCCCAACTTCACATCATTGTCCACCCCAATCCTCACCATTATAAACCTGCCCAACTTCACAACATTGTCCACCCCAATCCTCACCATTATAAACCTGCTCAACTTCACAACATTGTCCACCCCAATCCTCACCATTATAAACCTGCCCAACTCCACAACATTGTCCACCCCAATCCTCACCATTATAAACCTGCCCAACTTCACAACATTGTCCACCCCAATCCTCACCATTATAAACCTGCTCAACCCAACATTGTCTACCCCAATCCTCACCATTATAAACCTGCCCAACTTCACAACATTGTCCACCCCAATCCTCACCATTATAACCTGCTCAACTTCACAACATCTCCCACCCCAATCCTCACCATTATAAACCTACCCAACTCCACATCATTGTCCACCCCAATCCTCACCATTATAAACCTGCCCAACTTCACATTGTCCACCCTAATCCTCACCATTATAAACCTGCCCAACTCCACAACATTGTCCATCCCAATCCTCACCATTATAAACCTGCTCAACCCAACATTGTCCACCCCAATCCTCACCATTATAAACCTGCCCAACTTCACAACATTGTCCACCCCAATCCTCACCATTATAAACCTGCCCAACTTCACAACATCTCCCACCCCAATCCTCACCATTATAAACCTGCTCAACTTCCAACATCTCCCACCCCAATCCTCACCATTATAAACCTGCCCAACTCCACAACATTGTCCACCCCAATCCTCACCATTATAAACCTGGCCAACTTCACCACATTGTCCACCCCAATCCTCACCATTATAAACCTGCTCAACTTCACAACATCTCCCACCCCAATCCTCACCATTATAAACCTGCCCAACTCCACAACATTGTCCACCCCAATCCTCACCATTATAAACCTGCTCAACTTCACAACATCTCCCACCCCAGTCCTCACCATTATAAACCTGCCCAACTCCACAACATTGTCCACCCCAATCCTCACCATTATAAACCTGCTCAACCCAACATTGTCCACCCCAATCCTCACCATTATAAACCTGCCCAACTTCACAACATTGTCCACCCCACTCCTCACCATTATAAACCTGCTCAACCCAACATTGTCCACCCCAATCCTCACCATTATAAACCTGCCCAACTCCACAACATTGTCCACCCCAATCGTCACCATTATAAACCTGCCCAACTTCACAACATTGTCCACCCCAATCGTCACCATTATAAACCTGGCCAACTTCACATCATTGTCCACCCCAATCCTCACCATTATAAACCTGCTCAACCCAACATTGTCCACCCCAATCCTCACCATTATAAACCTGCCCAACTTCACAACATTGTCCACCCCAATCCTCACCATTATAAACCTGCCCAACTCCACAACATTGTCCACCCCAATCCTCACCATTATAAACCTGCCCAACTTCACAACATTGTCCACCCCAATCCTCACCATTATAAACCTGCTCAACCCAACATTGTCCACCCTAATTCTTACCTTGCTGCTGAAACTCTTATCTAGGTCTTTGCCATTTCCATGTTCCTTTGCACTGCTGCCTGACTTTCTGACCCTCAAAATCTGTGAACTTGAGCTTGTACAAGCTTTGCAGCCTGTATCCTATTACACGCCAAGCTCTGCTCACCCTATCCTTGCTGACCTACATAGTGTTTTCTTCTCTAATGCCTGCAACTTGGAATTCTCAACCTCAGACAGAAGTCTCTTCATGGCCTCACTTCCCCGTCCGCCAGATTTCTCCGGCCACCCAACTTTGCCCTTGTGTATCTCACCCTCCTTTATGCCCATCATTGGCTGCCATGCCTTCAGCTGTCTCGGCTCCGTACCCTGAAATGCCCCCTGAAAACCCTTTGACCTATCCACCATCCACTCCTCCTTGAAGCCTATGCACTTGAGCAAGCTTTTGTTCAGATTGCAGAGCTGTGGGATGCAGAGGGATCTGGGTGTCCAAGTGCATGAATCATAAATAGCTAGTATACGTATAGGAAGTAATTAGGAAAGCTAATAGAATGGGGCAGCACGGTGGCACAGTGGTAGCACTGCAGGCTCACGGCGCCGAGGTCCCAGGTTCGAATCCCGGCCCTGGGTCACTGTCCGTGTGGAGTTTGCACATTCTCCCCGTGTTTGCGTGGGTTTCGCCCCCACAACCCAAAGATGTGCAAGGTAGGTGGATTGAACACGCTAAATTGCCCCCTTAATTGGAAAAAATGAATTGGGTACTATAAATTTTTAAAAAGGGGGCAACACGGTAGCATGGTTAGCATAAATGCTTCACAGCTCCGGGGTCCCAGGTTCGATTCCCGGCTGGGTCACTGTCTGTGCGGAGTCTGCACGTCCTCCCCGTGTGTGCGTGGGTTTCCTCCGGGTGCTCCGGTTTCCTCCCACAGTCCAAAGATGTGCGGGTTAGGTGGATTGGCTATGCTAAATTGCCCATAGTGTCCTAAAATGTAAAAGGTTAGGGGGGGGTTGTTGGGTTACGGGTATAGGGTGGATACGTGGGTTTGAGTAGGGTGATCATTGTTCGGCACAACATTGAGGGCCGAAGGGCCTGTACTGTTCTACTTCTACTTCTACAATGTAATTGTTTATTGTGAGGGAGAATTGATTACAAAAGAAGGGAGGTTATGTTTTGGTTGTACAGGGCATTGTTGAGACCACATCTGGAGTATTGTGTTCAGTGTTGGTCACCTTCTTTAAGGAAGATATAAATGCATTAGAAGCACTCTGAGAAGGTTTACTCAGCTAATTCCAGGAATGGCTGGGTTGTCTTATGAGGAAAGGTTGGAGAGGTTAGGTTTGTATCTAGTTTAGAAGAGTTTAGAAGAGTAAGAGGTGTCTTGATCAAAATCTTTAAGATTCTGAGGGATATTGACAGGGTGGATGTGGAGAGGTTGGGCGCGATTCTCCCAGCCCCGCGCTGGGCCGGAGAATTGCCGCAACCGCGCCATGCCACCCCAACGCCGGCGCGCGATTCTCCGAAATGCGGAGAATTGGTGCCTTTTGCGCTGGCGCGCTTGCCCACTGATCAGCAGGCCGGCCTACTTTGTTGCGTGGCCGGCTCCTGAACCCCCACGCCATGTTGCGTCGGGGCCGGCACGCTGAAGAAGTCCCCCGCACATGCGGGGGGTTGGCGCGGCCCAACTGCGCATGGGCGGGTTGGCGCAGGGAGGCTGGAGCGGCGTGAACCGCTCCAGTGCCATGCTGGCCCATCCGCAGTCCCCCACGCCCGTTTTGTGCCGTCGTGAAACGCGACGGTGTTCACAATGGCAGGAACAGTTAGGGTACGATTCTCCTAGCCCCGAGCCGGGCCGGAGAATTGCCGCAACCGCGCCATGCCACCCCGATGCCAGCACGCGATTCTCCCAGACACTGTGAAGCAACAGTGCTAACCACTGTGCTACCATGCCATCCTTCCCACAACATCTCCATTCCCACAGTACTGAAATGTCACCTTTAAACATAGAAATGTGATAGGAATAGGAGGAATCCATTCGCCCTTTGTGCTTGCTCTGCTATTTATTATCATGGCTGATCATCCAACTCAATAGCCTGTCCCAGCCTTCCCCCAAATTCAAACATAATCCTAACCGACTAAATCCCTCCTCATACGTCAGTCCCACCATCCCAGGAATCAGTCTGGCAAACCTTCGCTGCACTCCCTCTATAGCAAGAACATCCTTCCTCAGATAAGGAGACCAAAACTGCCCACAATATTCTCACCAAGGCTCTGTATAGCGGCAGCAAGAAAATCCCTACTCCTTTACTCGAATCCTCTCACTATGAAGGTCATCATACCATTTGCCTTCTGTACCACCTATTGCCCCTGCTTACCTTCGACGGCATGAGGACACCCAGGTCTCATTGCACATTCCCCTCTCTAAATTTATAAGCCATTCAGATAGTAAGCTGCCTTCCTGTTTTTGCTATCAAAGTGGATAACCTCACATTTATCCACATTATATTGCATTTCCCATGCATTTGGCCACTCACTCAGCCTGCGTCTCTGCAACCTCCTCACAGCTCACCCTCTCACCAAGCTTTGGGTCATCTGTAAATTTGGAGATATTCCATTTTGTTCCCTCACCCAAATCATTAATATACAGTTTGTGAATATCTGGGGTCCCAGCACTGATCCCTGCCTTACCCAACTAGTCATTTGGAAAAAGAACCATTTATTCGTACTCTTTGTTTCCTATCTGCCAACCAGTTTTCTATCCATCTCAATGCACTCCCCCAATCATATGCCATTTAATTTTACAATTTTATCATCTCTTATGTGGGACTTGGTTGAAAGCCTTCTGAAAGTCCAAATATACCACATCCACTGGCTCCCCCTCGTCAACTCTACATCCTTGAAGAATTCCAGTAGATTTGCCAAGCACGACTTCCGTTTCGTAAATCCATGCTGATTCTGCCATTATTTTCCAAGTGTTCTGCTGTTCAATCTCATTCGTTCTTGTGCTCTCTTATTCTCCCGGCTCCGCTCTCAGTCTCTCTGTCTCGCGCATTGCTGCAGTGTTCAACTACGTTTTAAAAATAAATTGAGAGTACACAATTTTTCTTTTCCAATTAAGGGGCAATTTAGCGTGGCCAATCCACCTACCCTGTACATCTTTGGGTTGTGGGGGCGAAACCCACGCAAACACGGGGAGAATGTGCAAACTCCACACGGACAGTGACCCAGAGTCGGGATCGAACCTGGGACCTCGGCGCCATACAGTGTTCATCTATATTGGACATTGTGAACCCATTACCTTTAGATTCAATAAGAGTTTAGGGGAATGAGACGCGACCTCACTAATACGTATATACTTCAAGGCTTTGACAGGGTAGATGCTGAGGAAGCTCTTTTGCCTGGCTGGAGACTCTGGATCTCGGGGCAGAATCTCAGGATAAGGGGCCAGCCATTTAGAATTGTGCGGTACAGTAGCACAGTGGTTAGCACTGTTGCTTCACAGCTCTAGGGTCCCAGGTTCGATTCCCAGCTTGGGTCACTGTCTGTGCGGAGTCTGCACCTTAGAACATAGAACATAGAATATTACAGCGCAGTACAGGCCCTTCGGCCCTCGATGTTGCGCCGACCTGTGAAACCCCTCTAAAGCCCATCTACACTATTCCCTTATCATCCATATGCCTATCCAATGACCATTTGAATGCCCTTAGTGTTGGCGAGTCCACTACTGTTGCAGGCAGGGCATTCCATGCCCTTACTACTCTCTGAGTAAAGAACCTACCTCTGACATCTGTCCTATATCTATCTCCCCTCAATTTAAAGCTATGTCCCCTCGTGCTAGACATCACCATCTGAGGAAAAAGGCTCTCACTGTCCACCCTATCTAATCCTCTGATCATCTTGTATGCCTCAATTAAGTCACCTCTTAACCTTCTTCTCTCTAACGAAAACAGCCTCAAGTCCCTCAGCCTTTCCTCGTAAGATCTTCCCTCCATACCAGGCAACATCCTGATAAATCTCCTCTGCACCCTTTCCAAAGCTCCCACATCACTCCACCACCCCTTTAAATAGAATGTAAAGATCAAAGAAGAGCAGGGAAATTTTCCATGATGTCCTTTGCAATATTCAACCGACATCACTGAAACAGATTATCTGACTGGTGTGTGTGGGATCTTACTGTGTCCAAGTGCCAGTCCGGGTGTAACATTAAACCCGGGGCCTATCTACTCTCTCCGGCAGACTCAAAAAAAAATCAGTGGCATTGTTTCGAAGAGGAGCAAGGAAGTTATCGCTGGTGTCCTGACCAATATTTATTCCTCAATCAATATCACAAAACACAGATGATTCCTTGGTCATTATCGGAATAATGTGCGGAAGGATGTTGCAGGTTACAGAGGGACATAGATAAGCTGCAGAGCTGGGCTGAGAGGTGGCAAATGGAGTTTAATGTGGAGAAGTGTGAAGTGATTCACTTTGGAAAGAATAACAGAAATGCGGAATATTTGGCTAATGGTAAAATTCTTGTTAGTGTGGATGAGCAGAGGGATCTCGGTGTCCATGTACATAGATCCCTGAAAGTTGCCACCCAGATTGATAGGGTTGTGAAGAAGGCCTATGGTGTGTTGGCCTTTATTGGTAGAGGGATTGAGTTCCGGAGCCATGAGGTCATGTTGCAGTTGTACAAAACTCTAGTACGGCCGCATTTGGAGTATTGCGTACAGTTCTGGTCGCCTCATTATAGGAAGGACGTGGAAGCTTTGGAATGGGTGCAGAGGAGATTTACCAGGATGTTGCCTGGTATGGAGGGAAAATCTTATGAGGAAAGGCTGATGGACTTGAGGTTGTTTTCGTTAGAGAGAAGAAGGTTAAGAGGTGACTTAATAGAGGCATACAAAATGATCAGAGGGTTAGATAGGGTGGACAGCGAGAGCCTTCTCCCGCGGATGGAGGTGGCTAGCACGAGGGGACATAGCCTTAAATTGAGGGGTAATAGATATAGGACAGAGGTCAGAGGTGGGTTTTTTACGCAAGGAGTGGTGAGGCCGTGGAATGCCCTACCTGCAACAGTAGTGAACACGCCAACATTGAGGGCATTTAAAAATTTATTGGATAAGCATATGGATGATAAGGGCATAGTGTAGGTTAGATGGCCTTTAGATTTTTTCCATGACGGTGCAACATCGAGGGCCGAAGGGCCTGTACTGCGCTGTATCGTTCTATGTTCTATGTTCTATTATCATATTTTTGTTTGTGGGATCTTACTGTGCACAAATTGACTGCCACTTTTCCCACAATTCAACAGTGATTACACTTCAAAAGCACTTAATTAGCTGTAAGGTTCTTTGCACCTTGTATATGTTTGCGTACGGCATATTTGCACATAGCACATGTCCTGTGCGTGTTTAGCACATATTATCTATTGGATGCTGGGTCTGAATAAGAGCATCAATATTTGTCACATAAACAATGAGGCAGGTCAGAACCACATAACATTTTGTTCGTTCTCTCTCTCTCTCGGCTTGGGTCACGGTCTGTGCGGAGTCTGCACGTTCTCCCTGTGTCTGCGTAGGTTTCCTCCGGGTGCTCCGGTTTCCTCCCACAGTCCCAATATGTGCAGGTTAGGTGGAATGGTCACGATAAATTGCCCTTTGTGTCCAAAAGGTTAGGAGGGGTTGTTGGGTGACAGGGATAGGGTGGAGGTGTGGGCTTAAGTGGGCCAGTGCAGACTCGACGGTCCGAATGGCCTCCTCTGCAATGTAAATTCTATGATTGTCTCTCACTCTCTCTCTCCTGCGTGACATCTCCTTCCCTCCCCTTTCCACGGTATATTCTGGGTCTCCTGTGCCCAACGTCCCCTGCCAAAGAGGGAGAAAGTTCACAGCTCGCCCTCCAAAAGTTCAAACCTCTTTTTCCAAGTCACAATGAATGAATTTAAGCGGCTCTCGATCTAAGATTGCTTTCAAATGGAACACCGCCGGGGTTGAGCTTAATCCAGGGGGCAGGGGTTTCACCCTCCGAATGATGAGAGCCCCACATCGTCTCTGTTGGATTTTGGTGGCCATATGACATGCCCATCACCCATCAGGCACTTCTGGACAGCAGCAACTCTCCCCTGGGATCGGACCTTGGAATGAGGAAATTTCCCTTCCTCTCTCCACCTCCCCCACCAGCCTCCCTCACCCTGAGAAAGCTAATGGCCTCGCTTTCCATTGCCACCACAGGGCCACTGGGAGTGGTGGTAGCTGCTGGCAACAGACCCACCAGAGAGTTCAGATCAGCCAGGGGCTCAGGGCAGAGGTGCGCCAGAGCACAGAGGGGGTCACAGGGAATTGGATGACAAGGAAGGGAGGATAGTTCTCAATCCCCCCACCGTCCCCTCCCGCCACATCTTAATGCTGGGTCTCAAGCACGGAGTGGCTTCGGACAAGGAACCCTCAAAACCACACCCCACCCACTTCCGGAACCTGACAACAAATGGACAGGGTTTCCTTTTCCAGCTTTTTCCGTGGCTAATCCACCTCCAGCCACTGGGTGGAACCGGTGGCGATACAATGAGGCCCTTTAGTGGCCATTAATTGCTCCCTCATCAGCCTCAATTAGTGTCCAGGCAGGAAGGCTGTCCACGAGTCATCTCATCCTGGACTTACATGGGTGGACGGGGAAACGGTGGTGGGGTACCTATCCTTTACCCTCCTGTCCAATTAAATGTACTGCCCCCCCCAAAAAAAACTTCAATCATGCTGTGGGTGGGGGGGGGGGGGGGGGGGGGGCATTAAATCCCACTCTGTGGGGGGTTCTACTGAATCTGAGGGGGGGGCAGGGGAAAGGCAACAAAAGTCTCAAGGCCAAACATTTGTGAAGCTGTGAAGAGAGAACAGGGTTATCGATAACGTAAAGCAAATCAGAGCCATGGGACACAAAACAAAATCCTGCCGCAGGCAGTGGGGAAAATGTGGGGCTGTTGAAAGGAAGTCCAGGAACAAGTGAGATGGGTGCTGGAAAACAGCAGGAGGAATGGAGCAGGAGTGGGATTAGGCTCTGTGGCTCACATGAGGAGAGGCACTGCAGACTACCGAGGCCCGTTTCTGCACTGCAACATTCCCGTCTGCACAAATGTCGGTGACTCAGAGTTAAGGAAGTGGGCGGGGAGGGGGGATGGTCCCAGGGGCTAGAATGGTGGGTGCCAAGTAAAGCAGTAAACATTTTCAACAGATTAATTTACAGGCATGTACAGTTTGCCCCAGGCACAATAGCTGAAACGTAATCAAAATGTTTTAGCAGATGCTCAGCAGGTAAGGTAACCTCCGTTACAAGAGAAAGGGAGCGGATCTTTTATTGTTTTTGCGTACTGAAATTGTTACAGAAGAAGATGTACACACACATGTGCAAACAAAACAAGTGCAAAAGTTATGCATTCATGACTCTGCAAACAACCGCTCCAATATTGGCTGTCACATTTCGTTACAGATCCAGTTGCAAGGCCTGTGAATGTGAATTTCACAATCTAGCGCCATTACACAAACATTTTGATTAATTTGTCAACGGTATTCGGCTCTAATGCGTACACACCGTGGGTCAGTGCACGCTGCCATTAAGCGGACATGATACAGGCGTGTGCCCACAATCCCATAACAAGAATTACCCATTTCAAATCGCTCATCAGGGAATGAACTGCACCAAGCAGAGCTCAAACCTCTTCACACAGGAAGGAAAGTAACTATTTTTGTTTTAAAAAGGAATCAACAACTCACAAACAGCCCCAAGTAAAGGCCCTGGTTACATTTCCGCTGGTGAGGGTTAAGAGATGAAGACCCGCACATCCAGACAGAGGAACAGCTTCTCCCCCACAGCTATCAGACTCCTCAACGACTTCCCCTCGGACTGATCTGTTCCCTGTAAGAACACTATTCACGTCGCTCTCTGCTGCTCTTGTTTGGCCTTGTTCTGCACTGTAACCAATCACTATTTGTTGATGTGCCATTGCCAACGTAATCTGTTGATTTTTGTCTTGTCTACTATGTACGTACTGTGTACGTTCCCTTGGCTGCAGAAAAATACTTTTCACTGTACTTCGGTACATGTAACAATAAATATCAATCAATCAATGGAGGGGAAAAACCGAAGGTTTAAGACGCACCTTTCCTACACTGGAGTTTCCACCATTTCAAACAGATACTTGTCAACATGAAATACTCTTGAACAAGATTTCCACTCTTAGGATCATGGACTTCACGGAAAAGGGCAGAGGTTTATTTTGAGGGGAGAGAAAGAAATGTGTGTTGTTATATTATTGAATTATATGTTGTGTTTCAACTCAATCTATATAATTGCACAGTAAATATAATTGTTTTACTGGTGTTCCCAGAAGCATTGTTTTCTTTTATAAACACCTCCGCAAGCTTCTAATCATCCAGCTTTATAATGACTCATTCAGTTAGCTCATTGGCCTGGGGCGGCCAGCCTCGTGTTGAACACAAACTGGTCCCATTTTCTTTCATCGCCTCACTTTGTAGGAGGTGCTCCTTTAGAGTTTCTACAATGACACATGATTGAACAAGTATTAATCTAAATTCAAGTGTGTTCAATGTGAAGTCAAACTGATCGGAGGAAAAAAACGGCAGCCCCCCATTACTGAAAAAAATGGCCTCTGCTTCTTTGCAAGGCACAGTGTCAAACATCCTGCGCTCTGCCAGGACTGAGGATCAATGGACAGTATCATTTCCTGGTTGTGGACCGGAAAGTAGGATTGAGAGCCAGCCTAAAACCTATAATAATAATCTTTATTATTGTCACAAGTCGGCTTACATTAACACTGCAATGAGATTACTGTGAAAATAGGGGCTGGTTTAGCACACTGGGCTAAACCGTTGGCTTTTAAAGCAGACCAAAGCAGGCCAGCAGCACGGTTCAATTCCCGTACCAGCCTCCCTGGACAGGTGCCGGAATGTGGCGACTAGGGGCTTTTCACAGTAACTTCATTGAAGCCTACTCGTGACAATAAGCAATTTTCATTTCATTTCATTTTCATCCCCCAGTGGCCACACTCCGGCGCCTGTTCGGGTACACGGAGGGAGAATTCAGAATGTCCAATTCACCTAACAAGCACGTCTTTCGGGACTTGTGGGAGGAAAGCGGAGCGCCCGGAGGAAACCCACGCAGACACGGGGAGAACGTGCTGACTCCGCGTGAACCAAGCCGGGAATCGACCCTGGGATTCTGTCATTGTGAAGCAACAGTGCTAACCACTGTGCTGCCCTGCTGAAAATACACTGGAGTTATACAATCAGGTTTAAAAAGAAATTGTAAAGTGACAACTTGGCTGCAAACCAAACCATTTGTCAACCTATAACCTTGAAGATTGAAAGGAACACAAACAAAGTAATACATTTTGGACAGCATAACTTGCCAGTATTGTGTGCCATTGCCATGGTTCTTCTGTGCCCCACCCCATGCTGTACATAAAGGAGTCAATGGTCAATTCATTGATTCTGTCAAGTGTAAAACTGTAGGGACCCATGACAAATATGCTCAAGTCGAAGTAATACACACTCTGGTAGCAGTGTTGTGTGTTCAATGTCCATGAGGACTCATTAATTTAATTAAAGTGTAGGAACTAATTATGACGCTCTCAAAATCATCACCATGATGATCAGATTACCCGATAATTATTGCTGGATAAACAGCTCCCGTCTAGAATCCTGAGTGGCCGCAACAGGGTGGGTGTGGAGAGGTTGGCCAAAATCGTCCAGCCCCTCCCGGGATCTTCCAGTTCCGCTGATGGTGACCATCAGCCCCACCACCCCATAGTGGCACGTACCTTGTCGACGGAGAGCGCGGGGGGGGGGGGGGGGGGGCACACAGAACCTCATAGACATCGAAGGCACCAGAAAACCCGTCACCGGCCATTGGCGGATCATCTCTGCCGCTGGTACATACGCTGCGCGGGGATCAGAAACCCCTGCCTTTTGTTGGAGAATCTGGAGGAACTTGGGGGTCACTGTTCAAAAATAAAGGGTCGCCCATTTACAACGGATAGGAGGTGAAATGTTTTTTCTCGGCGGGTCGGGAGTATTTGGAACTCAAAGGCGGTGAAAGCAGAGTCTTTGAATATTTTTAAGGTGGAGGCGGATAGATTCTTGGTAAGCGAGGGGGCGAAAGGCTTTCAGGGGTAGGCAGATTGCAGATTTGAGGTTGCTATCAGATCAGCCATGATCGTATTAAATGGCAGAGTAGGCTCGAGGGGCTGAATGGCATAATCTTGCCCATAGGTTTGTGTGATGACTGTAAGAAATTGTCATATTTTTTTGCAGTGATGTTATTAAATCCTGGATGAAAATGCATAGAGACAGTATGACTGCTACAGCGGCGATTAAGGTGTCTTAAAAGTGAGGTCATCATTTTTTTGCCGGTGAAATGTTCTGCTAGTAGAACCATTTACTTTTTTATTTATTCGTTTATGGGGCGAGGGCTTAGCAGGCTGTGCCAGAATTTATTGCCCTTCTCTAACTGCCCTTGAGGGGGCAGTTAAAGTCAACCACATTACTGTGGGTCTGGAATCACATGTAAGCCAGGCCAGGCAAGGATGGCAGATTTCCTTCTCGAAAGGATGTCAGTGAACCAGATGGGTTTTTACGACAGTAGTTTTGTGGTCATCATTAGATTTTTCAATTCCAGATTTTTATTGAATTCAAATTTCACCATCTGCAGTGGTGGGATTCAAACCCAGGTCCCTAGAGGATTACCCTGGGTCTCTGGATTGCTAGTCTAGTGATAATACCACTACATCACTGCATCTCATATGAACAGAGCTGTTTCAGTTTGACCCAGAAAGTTCTCTTTCCAAAGATTCTACACAGAGAAAAGCAAGTAGAAACATGGTTGTCACTTTATTCATGAGTGGTATTTAATATGTATTGGTTTGCTTAATTGGAATTCAGTGGCAGGTTTAGGAAGTAAGCTAAGGTTTCTTCTCCTACTTAAGAACTGTTGTAACTGTTACTATAAAGTTATTTCTTTGTTGCTAAAGTGGTTAATTCTGTGATTAATTTTTTTTAAATTGACATAAAAGATACCTATTGGTCAGTGTTATCACCCCTGTGGCATTTCCTCATAGTTTTGCAAATTGAAAATAGTCGGGTCCTCGTTCGGGATCCTACCATTTGTAAGTTTGCCTGTACACTTCCAAAAGGTGCTCACAAACGTTAAGACGAAAGAACAACGGCATGTTCTTCGGCTGAAACAAAAGGTTGACCTCTTCTCGTTCAGTTTCTTGCAATTCATTCTAAAACATTGACCTGCTGAGCAACAATCGTACAGAAATCAACACTATTTTTCTTTAAATGTTTACACCCCCCTGGTTGTGACACGGTTAAACTCAGCACAGCCTCATTCAGATAAGCAGCATTCAAGTTGTGCCCGATCCTGCCAGGGTGGACTGTAAGTGTGAATGATGTCTAACAGAGAAATTATGAGAGTGGTGCAGTAACTTGGATGAGGCTGCCCGAGTAACACGATTTTTCTTCAAAATGTCTGAGTGTTTCCCGGAGCAAATTCAACTACACGATATGTTCTTATAGTTTCCAGTTTTAAAAAAGACTTCCATAGAATCCATACAGTGGCGAAGGAGGCCACTTGGCCCATCGAGTCTGCACATTACCTAAACCCACTCCTCCCTGTCCTTTCCCCACCTAACCTGCACATCCGTGGATGCTAAGGGGCAAATTTCTTGGCATAGTCAATCCACCTAACCCGCACATCTTTTGGAGTGTGGGAGGAAACCGAAGCACCCGGAGGAAAACCACGCAGACACGGGGGGAGGGGGGAAGAACGTGCAAATTCCCAGCCACCCGAGGTCGGAATCGAACCCGGGTCCCTGACGCTGTGGGGCAGCAGTGCCAACCACCGTGCCACACCCTGCGAGACTGGATGTCTCGAAGGGAAACGGGTCGCATGGTATTCAGGCCCAAGGATCCAAGAATCCTGCTGAGCAACCCACGGAGCAGCAGTCAAACAGTAAAAGGACGGAGCTCACATCTTCTGATAGTATCATTTCGGGAAGGAAGCATTCCTTTCAAATGAGCGCAGCCAACAAAGCGAATATAAACAAACTCGCCACCATAGGCAAGATAGCATAAGTCAGAATAAAGCAATTTGCAAACATGAAAAACAGTTTAAACAGCTGGCTGAGATCAAACAACCAAATCGTACAGCAGAAATATAAATGCAGAAATGCGCATCTTCAAAATCTTTTATCTTGTAAACACATTCAAAGTTAAAGAGGTTTCCCTGAATTAGAATGCTTCGGAGCAGGATGGATTTATAGTTTTCTTCTGCTCTGTACTGGATCCAACAGGCAGTGTGAGAATTTAAAAGTTTAGGATTTCTGTAGTACATGTGATCTAAACTGTTTGGGTTAAAGGACCCTAATAGGTAAACAAGTGTCAAACCACCATTTGAACACAATATCGGACAGTGTATGGACATACATCTGTGCTCCAACCCCATCACTTCAACATCGAAATAAAAGCAATGGTGCAGGCGCCTCAATCTAATCAATCTCCCAAATGTTTAAAAGCTGCCCCATCTCTTCAAATCCAAATGAGCACTGTGTGGGGCTCAGCAAACAAATATTGAAAGATTTCCCTTCACCCTAAGATGCACATCATCTGCATGCAAAAGTCAATCTCGAATCATAGAATAACGTGGCACAAAAGTGGACCATTCAACCCATCAATCACGTTGTGGCCCTTTACATGGGCTACACCATTATTCCCAATCTGCTGCATGTTTCCCATCTTGAAGTATTTATTTAATCCCCTTTTGAAAGTTACTGAATCTCCTGCACGGCTCTTTCAGATCCACCACAGCTCAATGTGTTAAAAATGCTTCCTCATGCCACCTCTGGTAATTTTCCTTTAAATCTGTGCCTTTTGGTTGCAACTTTTCTGACACTGGGACAGCCCCTCATTTAAGCTGCCACAACCTTGTTGAACACCTCTTAAACCTCACCTCAACCTTCCCTTCTCCAAGGATGGTAACTTCACCTCTGTCGCCTCTCCAGGCAATTGAAGTTCACGCATCTCGAGTACCATTCTGCTAAATCTCATTTGCAACCTCTCTTTGAACCTCGACACCCTTCCCAAAGTGTGGAACCCAGAAGTGGACACAATGGGGCTTAACCACGAATGTGTTAACTTCTCTCACCTTTAGCTTGCAACTTATTTCTCTTGTTGCTCGTGGGTTTACCAGTGCTCGTACGTTCAGTGTTTCCCATGTGCTGCTCAAACTGCAAAACACTTCCTCCTGCGTTGCTCCTATGTTGAAATCAAGAATCACCAATCACATGGTCTCTGATTCCACCCTATTTTCCTTGGGCTTCCCAATTGCGCAACTCCTTATGTTGCCCAACCTCCCTCCTCCTAACTTTAGAATTTTAAAACCAAAACGTTTTCCTGCAGCAGAATACACTGTGAGGGTCCTTGATTAATCAAGGCCCTGGGTGGATGCAAAAGACCCCATTGCGCTAACGCAAAGATGACCCTCAGTGCTCAAACCAAAATGTCTCCCTCAGCCAACATCGCTAAAATTAATTAATTATCTGGCCTGAAGAGTATTTTTAAAAAATAAATTTAGAGTACCCAATTATTTTTTTTTCCAATTAAGGGGAAATTCAGCATGGCCAATCCACCTACCCTGCACATCTTTGGGTTGTGGGGGCGAAACCCACGCATGCACGGGGAGAATGTGCAAACTCCACACGGTCAGTGACCTGGGGCTGGGATTTGAACCCGGGTCCTCAGTGCCGCAGCCCCAGTGCTAACCACTGCGCCACGTGCCACCCTTGCCTTTAAAAGTATAGCCATTGATGTAATATCGGGAACGTGGCAACTGATTTGTGCAAAGCACTCGGTCAGAAACAGTGGAGGGACATGGCCAAATAATCAATTTAAGAGGTAAACGCGGGCCAGGAGACATTTGAAACATCCGGGAGTTCTGACAGTCAGCGTTTAACTGCAGGTTACTTCTTCCTTTACTCGCTGATGTAGTTAACCTTCCCTTTTCAAAATTAGACACCTTGCCCTTTCAACTCGGTTTTACTATTTAAGACAGTATTTATTTTAGAGCTTATTTTTCTAACCAAGATCTACAAATTCAGATAAATTCAAAAACAAAATTCAGGAAATTAAAACCGGTTAAAGTCTCTGGTGCAGATCCAACACAAGCAATGTGATTTTATTTAGTGTCTTCTAACATAGGAGAAAATGTCCCACGTTTTGTTCTGATGTGCAATCTGCATCCATAATGTTAACTCAGCTCATCTTTCAGAAGCTGATGCGTATCCCCGATGAAGGAGTGGGGGCATGGTAGCACAGTGGTTAGCACAGCTGTTTCACAATTCCAGGGCCTCAGGTTCGATTCCCGGCTTGGGTCACTGTCTGTGTGGAGTCTGCACGTTCTCCCCGTGTCTGCGTGGGTTTCCTCCGGGTGCTCCGGTTTCCTCCCACAGTCCAAAGATGTGCAGGTTAGGTGGATTGGCCGTGCTAAATTGCCCTTAGGGTCCAAAAAGGTTGGGTGGGGTTGCTGGGTTATGGGGTGGAGATGTGAGCTTGGGTAGGGTGCTCTTTCCAAGGGCCAGTGCAGACTCAATGGGCCGAATGGCCTCCTTCTGCACTGTAAATTCTATGCTACATCTATGAAGAAGCATCTCTGCTGCCTCGAGTCAATGTGCTATGACTCAAACCCTCGTATGCCCGGGAGCAGGGAGTGCAATTGGCCCGAGGAGCTTTGTGCCTGTGACATCACCTAATACAGAAGTGTAACATTTTTCCTGCCTGTGTTATCTCTTGTTTCTTTGAAAAAACAGTCTTGATTTGCAAAGCTAGTTTCCATCTTTCCTAAAATTTACATTATCATCACCTTCTTACTACATGCAAGACTGTTTTTTTCTACATTTTCTGATGTCCTCAGCGCTGTAGGCAGCAGGGCTAACCACTGCGCCACCGTGCCGCCCTCCCGCGGCCAATGTCTTTAATGTGAAGGACCACCGTAGGATGATTTGTTGAGATCCTTGCGGAAAAGAAAATGGTCGTCGGGAGTTACTAAGAAAGGTGACCACAAATCCGATGAAGGAAGTTGGCATTAAGGACACCCATACTCCAACATTCTGGAAAGGTGACCAGTTAAAAGGCTGACATATACAGCACAAAGACACTCCTGAGAAAGACCCGAGGCATGAGCCACCTCTTCAACGCAATTGAATCATTTAAATTCCTTTGCTTTGTGGCGCAGTGGTTAGCACTGCTGCCTCACGGTGCCAAGGACTCGGGTTCGATTCCGGCCCCGGGTCACTGTCCGTGAGGAGTTTGCACATTCTCCCCGTGTCTGCGTGCGTTTCGCCCCCACAACCCAAAGATGTGCTGGGTAGGTGGATTGGCCATGCTAAATTGCCCCTTAATTGGAAAAAAGGAATTGCGTACTAGAAACATAGAACAGTACAGCACAGAACAGGCCCTTCGGCTCTCGATGTTGTGCCGAGCAATGATCACCCTACTCAAGCCCACGTATCCACCCTATACCAGTAACCCAACAACCCCCATTAACCTTTTTTTTAGGACACTAACGGCAATTTAGCCTGGCCAATCCACCTAACCCGCACATCTTTGGAAACCAGAGCACCCGGAGGAAACCCACGCACACACGGGGAGGACGTGCAGACTCCGTACAGACAGTGACCCAGCCGGGAATCGAACCTGGGACCCTGGAGCTGTGAAGCATTTATGCTAACCACCATGCTACCTTGCTGCCCCAAATATATACTCTATATATATTTTTTTTAAATCATTTTCTTCACACTGGATTTCTGGACTTTTTTAAAAAATCGATGACATTCCACAAGTAAGTTTATTTTCCAAGAAAACAAAAACCCAGGGGCCTCACATGTGATTTATAAAAACTTGAGGAAGCAAGGAGCCAGGAACTAGTCACATTGGAAATGCAGCTAGACCCAGAACATCCGTCATATTGGAGGAGATATGTCCGGAGAACCTGCTCTGCCATTCAATAAGATTGTGGCTGATCTGATTATAAACTCAACCCCACATTGCTGCCCACCCCTGATAGCCTTTCACCACCAACGCCCCCCCCCCCCCCCCCCCACCCCCTCCCTTTGCCGGTCAAGAATGGCGAGCCTCAATATGTATCTGTTTAGTCTGCCCCTCCCTGAATTCATAGATGCATGGAATTTACAGTGCAGAAGGAGGCCATTCGGCCCATCGAGTCTGCACCGGCCCTTGAAAACAGCCCACACCTCCACCCTATCCCCATAACCCAGTAACCCCACCCAACCTTTTTTGACACTCAGAGCAATTTAGCCTGGCCAATCCACCTACCCCGCACATCTTTGGATTCTGGGAGGAAACCGGAGCACCCGGAGGAAACCCACACAGACACGGGGAGAACGTGCAGACTCCACACAGACAGTGACCCAAGCCGGGAATCGAGCCTGGGATCTTGGAGCTGTGAAGTGACAGTGCTAGCCACTGTGCTACCGTGATTCCTGAGTAGCAGGCGGCTCTGTTGCAATGCGCACAGTATCATGATTGTAAAAGACAGGCTCGTTGAACCAATTAGCCTTTTCCTGTTGTATTTTTAAAAAAATATATAGATTCACATTTGGAATCGCCAGAATACAAGTTATGTAATCTATTCTGTTGTTGGGGGTGCCACAGGTTTACCAAATTTAGGATCACCGACCTGAACTATGACAAAAGGGTAGTGATTTGTTTGATCAGAGAATATGTAATTATCGCGCTCATTCTCCACTTCAGTGCGCTGATAATGGACTGTCAGACAGGATAAGACACAGTTCCGATTGATGCTGGGGCACTCAATGCAACCTCGTTTCAAACGTCAGCGCCCTACCCTCAGTGGGGTTCCAGAAGGTTCTGCAGAGTTCAGTCAGGGTTTGTATTGTGCTGGGGCACAAGTTCAGGCCTCGTGTTTTATCAGGTGCCAAGGCAGCCTTTCCATGGTGTACCTCAAGGGGTGGGAGGGGTTAATGCCACCGATGGCAATTGCGACGTCATTGTCTGATGCCATTCTTATAGTTATAGTGAGCGGTAACACTGCCACGTTTGCAAACAAAACCGCGAGGCTGACAAGAGGAACAGTGCTCGCGGAGGGGGTCAGGCACAGTTGATGGTGGCAGAAAAGAAATAATTTGGTGGATGGGGGGTGGGGGGAGGTCAGGGGGAGGGGGGGGGGGGGGGCGAGAGGTCAGAATGTCTTTAGGTTTCCAGTTGAGGAAAAATAAAACAAGGCCAGGTCAAGTCATCCGCCTCAGTTAGAGGATTAAGAGATTGCCACCTTTTCAAAGTCGTTTTTGAGGATTTAAAATAAAATTAAAGACAAAAATGTCACTCACTCATTGAGAAGGGTGGCCGGATGCATTTTACGTTTCGTGGGAACGGCAGTCAGACCCCTGGCATCTGGAATGCAAAACTCAGCACAGCCTCATTCAGATAAGCAGCATTCAAGTTGTGCCCGATCCTGCCAGGGTGGACTGTAAGTGTGAATGATGTCTAACAGAGAAATTATGAGAGTGGTGCAGTAACTTGGATGAGGCTGCCCGAGTAACACGATTTTTCTTCAAAATGTCTGAGTGTTTCCCGGAGCAAATTCAACTACACGATATGTTCTTATAGTTTCCAGTTTTAAAAAAGACTTCCATAGAATCCATACAGTGGCGAAGGAGGCCACTTGGCCCATCGAGTCTGCACATTACCTAAACCCACTCCTCCCTGTCCTTTCCCCACCTAACCTGCACATCCGTGGATGCTAAGGGGCAAATTTCTTGGCATAGTCAATCCACCTAACCCGCACATCTTTTGGAGTGTGGGAGGAAACCGAAGCACCCGGAGGAAAACCACGCAGACACGGGGGGAGGGGGGAAGAACGTGCAAATTCCCAGCCACCCGAGGTCGGAATCGAACCCGGGTCCCTGACGCTGTGGGGCAGCAGTGCCAACCACCGTGCCACACCCTGCGAGACTGGATGTCTCGAAGGGAAACGGGTCGCATGGTATTCAGGCCCAAGGATCCAAGAATCCTGCTGAGCAACCCACGGAGCAGCAGTCAAACAGTAAAAGGACGGAGCTCACATCTTCTGATAGTATCATTTCGGGAAGGAAGCATTCCTTTCAAATGAGCGCAGCCAACAAAGCGAATATAAACAAACTCGCCACCATAGGCAAGATAGCATAAGTCAGAATAAAGCAATTTGCAAACATGAAAAACAGTTTAAACAGCTGGCTGAGATCAAACAACCAAATCGTACAGCAGAAATATAAATGCAGAAATGCGCATCTTCAAAATCTTTTATCTTGTAAACACATTCAAAGTTAAAGAGGTTTCCCTGAATTAGAATGCTTCGGAGCAGGATGGATTTATAGTTTTCTTCTGCTCTGTACTGGATCCAACAGGCAGTGTGAGAATTTAAAAGTTTAGGATTTCTGTAGTACATGTGATCTAAACTGTTTGGGTTAAAGGACCCTAATAGGTAAACAAGTGTCAAACCACCATTTGAACACAATATCGGACAGTGTATGGACATACATCTGTGCTCCAACCCCATCACTTCAACATCGAAATAAAAGCAATGGTGCAGGCGCCTCAATCTAATCAATCTCCCAAATGTTTAAAAGCTGCCCCATCTCTTCAAATCCAAATGAGCACTGTGTGGGGCTCAGCAAACAAATATTGAAAGATTTCCCTTCACCCTAAGATGCACATCATCTGCATGCAAAAGTCAATCTCGAATCATAGAATAACGTGGCACAAAAGTGGACCATTCAACCCATCAATCACGTTGTGGCCCTTTACATGGGCTACACCATTATTCCCAATCTGCTGCATGTTTCCCATCTTGAAGTATTTATTTAATCCCCTTTTGAAAGTTACTGAATCTCCTGCACGGCTCTTTCAGATCCACCACAGCTCAATGTGTTAAAAATGCTTCCTCATGCCACCTCTGGTAATTTTCCTTTAAATCTGTGCCTTTTGGTTGCAACTTTTCTGACACTGGGACAGCCCCTCATTTAAGCTGCCACAACCTTGTTGAACACCTCTTAAACCTCACCTCAACCTTCCCTTCTCCAAGGATGGTAACTTCACCTCTGTCGCCTCTCCAGGCAATTGAAGTTCACGCATCTCGAGTACCATTCTGCTAAATCTCATTTGCAACCTCTCTTTGAACCTCGACACCCTTCCCAAAGTGTGGAACCCAGAAGCGGACACAATGGGGCTTAACCACGAATGTGTTAACTTCTCTCACCTTTAGCTTGCAACTTATTTCTCTTGTTGCTCGTGGGTTTACCAGTGCTCGTACGTTCAGTGTTTCCCATGTGCTGCTCAAACTGCAAAACACTTCCTCCTGCGTTGCTCCTATGTTGAAATCAAGAATCACCAATCACATGGTCTCTGATTCCACCCTATTTTTCCTTGGGCTTCCCAATTGCGCAACTCCTTATGTTGCCCAACCTCCCTCCTCCTAACTTTAGAATTTTAAAACCAAAACGTTTTCCTGCAGCAGAATACACTGTGAGGGTCCTTGATTAATCAAGGCCCTGGGTGGATGCAAAAGACCCCATTGCGCTAACGCAAAGATGACCCTCAGTGCTCAAACCAAAATGTCTCCCTCAGCCAACATCGCTAAAATTAATTAATTATCTGGCCTGAAGAGTATTTTTAAAAAATAAATTTAGAGTACCCAATTATTTTTTTTTCCAATTAAGGGGAAATTCAGCATGGCCAATCCACCTACCCTGCACATCTTTGGGTTGTGGGGGCGAAACCCACGCATGCACGGGGAGAATGTGCAAACTCCACACGGTCAGTGACCTGGGGCTGGGATTTGAACCCGGGTCCTCAGTGCCGCAGCCCCAGTGCTAACCACTGCGCCACGTGCCACCCTTGCCTTTAAAAGTATAGCCATTGATGTAATATCGGGAACGTGGCAACTGATTTGTGCAAAGCACTCGGTCAGAAACAGTGGAGGGACATGGCCAAATAATCAATTTAAGAGGTAAACGCGGGCCAGGAGACATTTGAAACATCCGGGAGTTCTGACAGTCAGCGTTTAACTGCAGGTTACTTCTTCCTTTACTCGCTGATGTAGTTAACCTTCCCTTTTCAAAATTAGACACCTTGCCCTTTCAACTCGGTTTTACTATTTAAGACAGTATTTATTTTAGAGCTTATTTTTCTAACCAAGATCTACAAATTCAGATAAATTCAAAAACAAAATTCAGGAAATTAAAACCGGTTAAAGTCTCTGGTGCAGATCCAACACAAGCAATGTGATTTTATTTAGTGTCTTCTAACATAGGAGAAAATGTCCCACGTTTTGTTCTGATGTGCAATCTGCATCCATAATGTTAACTCAGCTCATCTTTCAGAAGCTGATGCGTATCCCCGATGAAGGAGTGGGGGCATGGTAGCACAGTGGTTAGCACAGCTGTTTCACAATTCCAGGGCCTCAGGTTCGATTCCCGGCTTGGGTCACTGTCTGTGTGGAGTCTGCACGTTCTCCCCGTGTCTGCGTGGGTTTCCTCCGGGTGCTCCGGTTTCCTCCCACAGTCCAAAGATGTGCAGGTTAGGTGGATTGGCCGTGCTAAATTGCCCTTAGGGTCCAAAAAGGTTGGGTGGGGTTGCTGGGTTATGGGGTGGAGATGTGAGCTTGGGTAGGGTGCTCTTTCCAAGGGCCAGTGCAGACTCAATGGGCCGAATGGCCTCCTTCTGCACTGTAAATTCTATGCTACATCTATGAAGAAGCATCTCTGCTGCCTCGAGTCAATGTGCTATGACTCAAACCCTCGTATGCCCGGGAGCAGGGAGTGCAATTGGCCCGAGGAGCTTTGTGCCTGTGACATCACCTAATACAGAAGTGTAACATTTTTCCTGCCTGTGTTATCTCTTGTTTCTTTGAAAAAACAGTCTTGATTTGCAAAGCTAGTTTCCATCTTTCCTAAAATTTACATTATCATCACCTTCTTACTACATGCAAGACTGTTTTTTTCTACATTTTCTGATGTCCTCAGCGCTGTAGGCAGCAGGGCTAACCACTGCGCCACCGTGCCGCCCTCCCGCGGCCAATGTCTTTAATGTGAAGGACCACCGTAGGATGATTTGTTGAGATCCTTGCGGAAAAGAAAATGGTCGTCGGGAGTTACTAAGAAAGGTGACCACAAATCCGATGAAGGAAGTTGGCATTAAGGACACCCATACTCCAACATTCTGGAAAGGTGACCAGTTAAAAGGCTGACATATACAGCACAAAGACACTCCTGAGAAAGACCCGAGGCATGAGCCACCTCTTCAACGCAATTGAATCATTTAAATTCCTTTGCTTTGTGGCGCAGTGGTTAGCACTGCTGCCTCACGGTGCCAAGGACTCGGGTTCGATTCCGGCCCCGGGTCACTGTCCGTGAGGAGTTTGCACATTCTCCCCGTGTCTGCGTGCGTTTCGCCCCCACAACCCAAAGATGTGCTGGGTAGGTGGATTGGCCATGCTAAATTGCCCCTTAATTGGAAAAAAGGAATTGCGTACTAGAAACATAGAACAGTACAGCACAGAACAGGCCCTTCGGCTCTCGATGTTGTGCCGAGCAATGATCACCCTACTCAAGCCCACGTATCCACCCTATACCAGTAACCCAACAACCCCCATTAACCTTTTTTTTAGGACACTAACGGCAATTTAGCCTGGCCAATCCACCTAACCCGCACATCTTTGGAAACCAGAGCACCCGGAGGAAACCCACGCACACACGGGGAGGACGTGCAGACTCCGTACAGACAGTGACCCAGCCGGGAATCGAACCTGGGACCCTGGAGCTGTGAAGCATTTATGCTAACCACCATGCTACCTTGCTGCCCCAAATATATACTCTATATATATTTTTTTTAAATCATTTTCTTCACACTGGATTTCTGGACTTTTTTAAAAAATCGATGACATTCCACAAGTAAGTTTATTTTCCAAGAAAACAAAAACCCAGGGGCCTCACATGTGATTTATAAAAACTTGAGGAAGCAAGGAGCCAGGAACTAGTCACATTGGAAATGCAGCTAGACCCAGAACATCCGTCATATTGGAGGAGATATGTCCGGAGAACCTGCTCTGCCATTCAATAAGATTGTGGCTGATCTGATTATAAACTCAACCCCACATTGCTGCCCACCCCTGATAGCCTTTCACCACCAACGCCCCCCCCCCCCCCCCCCCCACCCCCTCCCTTTGCCGGTCAAGAATGGCGAGCCTCAATATGTATCTGTTTAGTCTGCCCCTCCCTGAATTCATAGATGCATGGAATTTACAGTGCAGAAGGAGGCCATTCGGCCCATCGAGTCTGCACCGGCCCTTGAAAACAGCCCACACCTCCACCCTATCCCCATAACCCAGTAACCCCACCCAACCTTTTTTGACACTCAGAGCAATTTAGCCTGGCCAATCCACCTACCCCGCACATCTTTGGATTCTGGGAGGAAACCGGAGCACCCGGAGGAAACCCACACAGACACGGGGAGAACGTGCAGACTCCACACAGACAGTGACCCAAGCCGGGAATCGAGCCTGGGATCTTGGAGCTGTGAAGTGACAGTGCTAGCCACTGTGCTACCGTGATTCCTGAGTAGCAGGCGGCTCTGTTGCAATGCGCACAGTATCATGATTGTAAAAGACAGGCTCGTTGAACCAATTAGCCTTTTCCTGTTGTATTTTTTAAAAAATATATAGATTCACATTTGGAATCGCCAGAATACAAGTTATGTAATCTATTCTGTTGTTGGGGGTGCCACAGGTTTACCAAATTTAGGATCACCGACCTGAACTATGACAAAAGGGTAGTGATTTGTTTGATCAGAGAATATGTAATTATCGCGCTCATTCTCCACTTCAGTGCGCTGATAATGGACTGTCAGACAGGATAAGACACAGTTCCGATTGATGCTGGGGCACTCAATGCAACCTCGTTTCAAACGTCAGCGCCCTACCCTCAGTGGGGTTCCAGAAGGTTCTGCAGAGTTCAGTCAGGGTTTGTATTGTGCTGGGGCACAAGTTCAGGCCTCGTGTTTTATCAGGTGCCAAGGCAGCCTTTCCATGGTGTACCTCAAGGGGTGGGAGGGGTTAATGCCACCGATGGCAATTGCGACGTCATTGTCTGATGCCATTCTTATAGTTATAGTGAGCGGTAACACTGCCACGTTTGCAAACAAAACCGCGAGGCTGACAAGAGGAACAGTGCTCGCGGAGGGGGTCAGGCACAGTTGATGGTGGCAGAAAAGAAATAATTTGGTGGATGGGGGGTGGGGGGAGGTCAGGGGGAGGGGGGGGGGGGGGGGCGAGAGGTCAGAATGTCTTTAGGTTTCCAGTTGAGGAAAAATAAAACAAGGCCAGGTCAAGTCATCCGCCTCAGTTAGAGGATTAAGAGATTGCCACCTTTTCAAAGTCGTTTTTGAGGATTTAAAATAAAATTAAAGACAAAAATGTCACTCACTCATTGAGAAGGGTGGCCGGATGCATTTTACGTTTCGTGGGAACGGCAGTCAGACCCCTGGCATCTGGAATGCAAAATCCACCCCCCCCCCCCCCCCCCCCCCCCCGTATAGAGTTTGCACATTCTCCCCGTGTCTGCGTGGGTTTCACCCCCACAACCCAAAGATGTGCAGGTTAGTGGACTGGCCATGCTAAATTTTCCCTTAATTGGAAAAAACGACGGTGCGGAGAATAGCGGGCGGCGTAAATTTTTACGGCCACGCTGGTCTGACGCCCTCACGCTATTCTCCCCCCCACCCCCCCCCCCCACACCCGCCTCCCGACACGAATCGCTGCCCGCCGTTTTTTTACGGCGAGCAGCGATTCTCAGCTGGCCGATGGGCCGAATTCCAAGCCCTTAACGACCGTTTTTATGAACGTCAAACACACCTGGTCTGACCGTTCGTAAAAACGGCCGTAAAGTCCCGATCTGGGGAACCATGGCACCGATTGGCACGGCAGTACCACGGCCGTGCCAAGGGTGCCATGGGCCCGCGATCGGTACCCACCGGGCAGCGGGTACTTACCCCGCGAACTCTTTATCCTTCCACCGCCCCGCTGTATCCATTCGCGGGGCGGCTGAGGGGCATACCGGCCCGCGCATGCGCGGGTTTCACGCAAATGCGTGATGACATCATCCGCGCATGCGCAGGTTGGAGTCTTCCAATCCGCGCATGCGCGGCTGATGTCATGTGACGTGTCAGCCGTCGCAAACTCTGGCTAGCGGGGTTAACGAAATTCGTTAAGCCCGCGATGCCGGAGTTCACGGCCGCGGGATGGTAGCCCCGACCGGGGTCCAGAATCGGTTCCCGGTCGGGGGGGGGGGGCGGAGGCTGGCGTCAAACCCGCCCGTTTTTGACTCCAGCCTCACGATTTCTCCCGGGTGCGGAGAATCACGCCCATTATAATCGGGTACTCTAAATTTATTTTTTTTTAAATTTAATTTGCTGCAAAATCATCGACAGAAACAGAGGGAAATGAAATGGGAATAAAAAGAGAGAGAGAGAAAGAGAGAGAGTGTTATGAGAAACAAACAGAAGCACGGTAGCACAAGTGGATAGCACTGTGGCTTCACAGTGCCAGGGTCCCAGGTTCGATTCCCCACTGGGTCACTGTCTGTGCGGAGTCTGCACGTTCTCCCCGTGTCTGCGTGGGTTTCCTCCGGGTGCTCCAGTTTCCTCCCACAGTCCAAAGATGTGCGGGTTAGGTGGGTTGGCCATGCTAAATTTCCCTTAGTGTCCAAAAAGGTTAGGATGGAGTTATTGGGTTACGAGGATAGGGTGGAAGTGAGGGCTTAAGATGGGCCGAATGGCCTCCTTCTGCATTGTATGTTCTCTGTAAAGTTAGCGAAATTCAATGTTCCCGGTATATCCAAAATCCCATGAAGAACAGCACACACTAGATCGCCACGTCCTGTCTTTTTACAGATCCTGATTAATCTACTGTTCATTTCCAATATGTTCTATGTTGATTCAGATATCTAACTCGCTTGAATAAGGGGCCTGACGGGGAACGCGCGGTCGAGACCGCACATAGCCCCGTTTTATACAGTGGGGAGCTCCACTTGTCGGAACTCCACATTGTAGCGAGAGATCAGGATGCCATTTAAAAATGGCCGCCGGAACAATCCCCAACCTCCCCCTCAGCCCGAACGCAATGTGGGAGGGTCCCAGGCCTCTCTCCCCGCACCACCCGACCCCCACACTGAGCAACCCCAGCCCGATCACGTGAAAAGAATGCCATTTTGGCATCTTGGTAGTGCCAATCTGGCACCCTACCACTGCCAAGGTGCCAGGCTCCGAAGTGGAGATGGCCGATAGCTTTATGGTCCTGGGGGTCACCATCACCAACAGTCTCTGTCCTTGTCCACTCACGTTGATGCAACAGTCAAGAAAGCCCAACAATGTCTCTACTTCCTGCGGAAGCTAAAGAAATTTGGCATGTCTGCATCGACTCTCACAAACGTCTACAGATGTGCGACAGAGAGCATCCTATCCGGCTGCATCACAGCCTGGTATGGCAACTGCTCGGCCCAAGATCGCAAGAAACTGCAGAGTGTGGTGAACTCAGCCCAGCGCATCGCACAAGCTTGCCACCCCCACATTGATTCTGTCTACACCTCCCGCTGCCTCAGGAAGGCAGGCAGCATTGTCAGAGACCCCTCCCACCCAGGCATTGCCTTCTTCCAGACATTTCCATCAGACAGAAGATGCAGAAGTCTGAAGACCCGCACATCCAGGAACAGCTTCTTCCCCACAGCTACTAGACTCCTCAACGATTCCCCCTCGGACTGATCTGTTCCCTGTAAGAATCCTATTCACGATGCCCCATGCTGCTCTTGTTTGACCTTGTTCCACACTGTAACCAATCACTATTTGTTGATGCACCACAGTCAATGTACTCTGTTGATTATTCTTTTTGTCTACTATGTACGTACTGTGTACGTTCCCTTGGCTGCAGAAAAATACTTTTCACTGTACTTCGGTTAGTTACACGCCGTCGGGAACTCGGCCGGTCGGGAGCGGAGGATTGCTGGGTGGGCCTTTGGCAATTGCCCGAACTGGAGCCGGCACCGATTACAGAGTGAAAGTTGGTTCTCCGCCCCAGCGCCTGCCGCGATTGCGGTGTGGGGCTGCAGAGAATCCAGCCCATGGTCTCCCAGCTTTCAACGGCCATGCTGCGCCGTGGCGAGCTGCTTTTCGGGCACAGCGTGGCCATTGGATCACGCTGTAGAATCTGCAGCCCTTCAGAGCTGAACCCGATAACATCCAGTGCCAGTGGAAACAAAATGGCTCATTTGAACTGACTTGGGCTGAAAAACGGATGTTTGGTGTGGTGAATGAGATTCACACGGTATTATAGTTACCAATGTCACTCTGTTTCAAGTATATACATGTATTAATATTGTACGTGCAGTTGCACTACCTGACCACCAGGGGGAGTACCTCTGGGAGTACTCGAGAGTTTGTACTGGGATCTCCCCTTGGCTCCGCCCAGAACTCCTCCCCCTGGAGCTGCTGTATAAAGATCCGTGCCACAGAGTCAGCCAGCCAGTTCACCGAAAGTTCAATGGCTAACAGGCTGGCTCTGTTGTAAGTATATTAAAACCGCTATTCTAATCCTACAAGCACGTGTCCGTAGAATTGATGGTTCCATCAGTTGACAAATAGGAATGCAGCAGTCAACATGATTGCAGCGAAATTCCATAACAAATAATGAGATGAATGTGCTCGTGTGCAACTGTGGCATCCACCATTCTTCTTTGACTAGAGCCATGGGATCTTCAAACCAGTGCCTGCGAGCTCGGACAGAAGTATCTCATTCAAGAGATGGCACTTGAAGCATTCACACTCGGTACTGCAGTGAAACCTCAGGCTGGATAACGGGCGCGATTCTCCGCCCCCACGCCAGTTGGGAGAATAGCGGGAGGGCCTCCCGACATTTTTCACGCCCTCCCGCTATTCTCCCCCCCCCCCCTCGCCCGACCCACGTCACAAATCGCCGCTCAACGTTTTTTACGGTGAGCGGCAATTCTCTGCGGCCGATGGGCCGAGCGGCCGGGCCTTTATGCCTGTTTTTTCACGGCAGCAAACACACCTGCTCGCTGCCGTCGTAAAAACGGGCGCTAGATGCCCGTTTGGGGCGGGAGCACCACCGTTGTGCCCAGGAGGGGACAGGCCCGCGATCGGTGCCCACCGATAATCGGGCCTGCGTCCAAAGGGGACGCACTATTTTCCCTCCGCCGCCCGACAAGATCAAGCCGCCACATCTTGTCGGGCGGCGGTGGAGAAATGCGGAACCGCGCATGCTCGGGTTCCGTCAATGGCGTGATGACGTCACCTGCGCATGCGCGGGTTGGAGCCGGCCGCGCGTCATCTTGGCGCGCGGCCTTAACGACCGTCGTTAAAGCCGCGACGCAGTGATTCCCGGGGTCCCGCTCCTAGCCCCGATTGGGGGGGGGGGGGGGGGAATTGGGTCCCGGGAACGGGCGTGAAGGCTGCCGTGAAACATGGCTGGTTTCACGGCAGCCTTTACGACGCTCCGCATTTGCGGAGAATCTCGCCCAATGTGTTTGAATCCTACTGTGTGGCTAATTATCTGCGGAGCCATATCTGAGTCAGGAATATCTCACCTTCGATCTCACCCTCCCGGGAGGAGAAGGATTGGATCAGTTCAGTCTAACAACCCACCTCCACTGACATGGGGCAGGGTTCCCACAAGGAATAAAATAGCTCTTATCTGCCCAGTTTACTGGGTTTTTTTCGATTGGTAATTGCCCCCAGTGTTTTAAGGAAGCGTTGAAGACATTTTGAGAGCGTGAATGGTGGAACACTGAACAAAGTTAATGTAAGTAAAGTGACCATAGTCCCAGGTGACCATTGGCCGCTTCCCCCTTTGAGGGAGGAGAGATGACTGGTGGCAATTTAACCAGAGGATCACCCACACCTCAGGCAAGGGGCAAGGTTGAGAATAACCTCAGCCAGTACGGGAATTGAACCCACGCTGCTGTCCTTACTCTGCAACACGAACCAGCTGCCTAGCGCACTGAGCTAAACCGGCTTCAGCAAACCTTCAGGAGCAAATCAGAGAGAAGGGGGATTATAACCCTTGGCAATCCACATCTCTGTGCACAATAAATATTTGCACCAATCTGCTTTCTGCTGATATTACCCATGTCACTAATAAACATTTATATACTGGAAGGTGAAGGGTCAAGGTGAAAGTATTTTAAGAGCTAACTAATGTTTTGATAAGCCTTCAGAATTCACAAGAAAAATATTCAACCCCTTGTAAAGTTGTAAAAGATGGAATTATTGTGGTTTTGGAAGTGGGGTAATTCAATTATGTTATTAATTGGGTCAGCTTTGAAAATTAGTTTCATTGACTCATCGGGCTTCATGGAAAAGCCCTACCCCCCCCCCCCCCCTTTTGCCACCACCAACCCTGGCTTACGTTGCAAAAATCTCAGCATTTCATTATGTTGCCCTCTCTGCTGAGGAGCTGTAAGAAACGTTCGTTCAGTAACAGCTCATTGTAGTTGAGCATGTTTTAGTCAGTGCAATGTACAATGAATAAGCCTCCTGGCAATTTTCCTACTGGAATGATTGCTTAGTTGGTTGGGGGACCGAGGGTAACTTTGGAACAACTCTCCAACTAAGATTCAGCAGAAAAAAAGAAAAATGAAACTTCACTGTGGACCGACATGTAGAAATAACATTTAGCACAGATCCTACTGAATCCTGGAACTTTCCAATGGAGCAAATCCGATAATACCTCAAGTGGTTACGTGATAAGACTCCCGATCTCCCTCTCCTCCTTTCAGACTCTCCTCACAATTCACCTCTCTGACCAATATTTTGGCCGCCCCTCCTCTAGCCGGGTGGCCATTTTTCTCCAGTTGAGTGTTTGGCTCCTGTGACCTTTCATTGTTTGCTACTAAGGACAGAATGGGCTGGAATCTCCACCTCCCTCCATTGGCAGCGGGATTCGCGATGCGGTGGAGAATATCAGGTCGGGCAAATAATGGGAATGGCGCCTGACGTTCCGGCCTCCCCCGCTGGCAGCGGCAATGAGGTTAACGCCCTGCGCCAGCGGGAGGATGCTAATGGGTCACTTGAACCAATTTGCATCGTATTAAAGGGCTGGACACCGGATTCTCCACAAAGTACCAGCCCTCTGGGCCAGGATTCATGCAGGTGTGGATTGGTGCAAGTATTTGACAGCTTGGCCCTGATGCGGTGGGCCAAGGGGGTAAGTATGTAACGTAAGTTCCCCAAAAACCCATCGTAGGGGGCCAAAACGCAAATTCTTCCCCCCCCCCCACATTAGACGCCCTCACCAGAGCCCCATATCAGACACTGTCCGCCCCCCCACACCCCATCAGTCACTCTGCCTCAAAGCTAAAGAGCAGACCAGGCACAAACAGTGAAATATCACTGCTTTTTCACTCACATGTCCCTTACACCTGCTGCCTCAAACAGAGGTGTAGAAAGCAGCAGCTGTAACTTAATAGAAAGTCAAAACCACATCAGAAGGCTTTAAATGCCCTCAGATCCTTTGATCTGCATGGCTTCTATTCTATTAACTTTCAAAGAAAAAAAGATTTGTAGGCTGTAATTGACAGCCACCAGGCAGCCAGATGTCTGGATTGTTTATTTTCATTTCCCTTCACGCTTGAATGCACCTTGTGGAGCCTGCTTTGAGCCTAACTGCAATGTTTTATAAACATCTAGGTGTTAAGTGCTTTCCCGTCCTCTTTTTCTCAACAGAAAGCATTTAACTGCTTCCGAGATGGTCAGGAGCTGTCAATCATTAATAGATGTTCATAAATATTGTGGTTAAGTACACAGCTGGGGGGAGGGGGCATGTTGGGTCACCCTCATCCATGCATGCTGTGGGGAAGGAGGAGGAGGGTGATCCAGCATTTTCTGTGATTGGTGGAGGGGGGAGGGGGGGGTGATGTTGGGAGGATGCCGCTACTTGTCACATGGATGGGGAGGCTGCAGGACTTGCATTGTGGTGGTGGGGGGGGGGGGGGGGGGGCAGCTCCGCTAGACCTCACCATCAGCATGCCCACTCAAACTGTCGGACCAGAAGTGCGATTTGGAGCAGGGTCCCTTGCACGCCCCACTGTGCATAAGTGTGCACAGAAAGCAGAAGCA
The DNA here is from genome assembly GCF_902713615.1 of Scyliorhinus canicula. Lineage (NCBI taxonomy): Eukaryota > Metazoa > Chordata > Chondrichthyes > Carcharhiniformes > Scyliorhinidae > Scyliorhinus > Scyliorhinus canicula. The sequence goes on from NC_052160.1 coordinate 138,603,906, forward strand.
ATACAGCATAGGGCAGGATTCTCTGATTCTGTGACTAAGTGCCGACGCCGGCGTGGGAACAGTGGTGTTTTATGACGCCAAAATCGGCGCCAAACCCTCACCAATTCCGGGTTCCGGGTAGAGCTTCTCACTCCAGCTCCAAATATGGCCGGAGAATTGCCGGGTCCGTGGCCGCGAATGGCGACAACCTGCAGCGGTCACGCCCCCTGGACCCCCCCCCTCTACCCACAGACCACCCCACACCAGTCCCTCCCAGCATTCCCCGAAGCCCCCCCCTCCTCCCAGCAGGCAGGACGGCCCCCCCCCCACGACTGTGGCGGCGCTGGACACAGTCCGCAGCAACCACACGCGGTTCCCGAAAACTGAGAGCACAAGTGAACGGCGCCGTCGGGAACTCGGCCCATCGGGGAGGGGGGGGGCACAGGGGAGGGCCTTCAGGTAATGTCCTGAGGCCGTCCCAACAGCGCGTGACGTACTCCCCAATGACGCCGTTTTGGAAAGCGCGGAGCATCCGAAAACAGGCGCCGTCCCCGATTCTGTCGGAAAAAGGGATTCTCCGCCCGATCGGCGATTACAAAATCGGCCTCGGGAAGCGGAGAACCCCGCCCACAGTCTCCCAAACGGGAAATTTAGCCCAATATCACTGCAAGTCACTGCTGTTGAAGAAACCTGTCCACGTGGGATACAGTCCCGTCTGGAAATAATTTCATTTTTTTTGGTCTCATTATAATTGCAGCTGTTGAGCAGATTACAGGATAACATCTTCCTTGGTCTATAAACACTGCATTTTGGAGTTTCCCCAAATAGCAAAGCTCAATACAAACACACTGCCCTGAAGTGAAAGACGGAGCAGTCACCTCATCTGCTGGAAGAATTCAAGACCAGATGGGAGATTTATGCAAGAAAAGCAATTTGTCGTCGACAGACTGGGACGTTTTAGGATGACTCCTTTCTTGGATCATTGCAAACAGCTGGACCTTTGGCTCGCCATCAACTGATGATCTGATCTCAGCTGCTCTGCACAGTCTGCACAATAGTCCCAAACTGTTAAAATAGGAATATTTCAGGGGACAAGGTCAACCCTTAATGGTTGGACAGAAATGCACACAAAGATGTACAAGTTGTGGAAGTGGGTGAAGGAGGGGTGTGATATTAGGAATAAGAGGAGGTGGAACAAAGTACTGCAGCAGGATCGATAATTTGAAACTCAACCTTTGGGACTGGACACAGAAGCTGATGAACAAAGAACAAAGAAAATTACAGCACAGGAACAGGCCGTTCGGCCCTCCCAACCTGCGCCGATCCAGATCCTTTATCCAAACCTGTCGCCTATTTTCCAAGGATCTACTTCCCTCTGTTCCCCGCCCGTTCATATATCTGTCCAGATGCATCTTAAATGATGCTATCGTGCCCGCCTCTACCACCTCTGCTGGCCAAGCATTCCAGGCACCCACCACCCTCTGCGTAAAAAACTTTCCACGCACATCTCCCTTAAACTTTCCCCCTCTCACCTTGAAATCGTGACCCCCTTGTAATTGACACCCCCACTCTTGGAAAAAGCTTGTTGCTATCCACCCTGTCCATACCTCTCATAATTTTGTAGACCTCAATCAGGTCCCCCCTCAACCTCCGTCTTTCCAACGAAAACAATCCTAATCTACTCAACCTTTCTTCATAGCTAGCACCCTCCATACCAGGCAACATCCTGGTGAACCTCCTCTGCACCCTGATGAGGATCTGATGAGTGAGCGATTGAGGAGGGAGACAGAGTCAGCAGTATGCAACGCGCCTCACTGTCAGTTCAGTGAAGTCTACAACGGCACTACAAAGCTGTTTCACCAACATCCCAATGATCTGCCACAATCATATGGATCCGATCACAGCCTGGCTCCTCGCAGGGAAATTGCCCAAATAGGGTCAATTTCATGGAATGGTGTCATGCATTCTTAAATTGAGAAGAATTCCTTTGGGAGTGCAGTCAAACAGTCTGAAGGTCTGGCAGCACGAGAATATACTACAGCAGAAGGTCTCTGTTACGGGCCCATTGGTGACACAAGTAGTTATTGTAATTAGAAGATGGTCGGAGCAGATCCTACTGATGCCTTTGTGATGTAGTTATAGTTGGGCCAAGAGTGGTAAGCGTATCAGCAACAGTTTCAACTTACAGAGCAAAGAAACAGATGCAATATGCATTGGCTAATGACAGTGGCAGTTGTTTAAACGTGCTGTCTGATACAGAGGAAACAGAAGCACTGTTAGTGGTTATTTCAGCTGAACCTGACGTACAGAGTGCGACAACTTCAGCTCCTGCTGGGAGAGGGGAAAATCCAGCCACTGGATAACGCACAGGTTGTTAAGTGAACATTTGTCCAGGTTAGTAGATCGTGAGAAGGCTCAAGCAACCTGGGGTGCACAGGTTATAAAAGGCCACGCCAGGTGATGAAATATTGCAGAGAGCTCTCTGCCGAGCTTGGGAAACTCCAGGATGTGGTCGGCAACAAGGTGACCAGATCGCAAAGAGGAAGAGTAACGCAACTCAGCAAATCATTCTTGGCAGGACCCCGTCACCCTTTCCCCCTTCTAGCCCAACCGAAGGCCAAACAGCACACTACACAATCAGAGCAAAACCCCTTACTGTCCCAAGAGCTCTGTGCAAAGTCCGCATTGGCCGCCAGAGAAACGACCACCTGGATGTGAACTCTGCAATGTTGCAATACAGATCAATCAGACATTATTTGCATTTAATCACATCGGGCTGATTTTCCATCCCCACCAGAATGCAATGGACTTTTGACTGGTCTGTCGCATCTGTCCCTGGACCTCCCACCATGGCGGGTTTGGAAAATCCCAGCCATCATCGGGATTCTCCATGCCATGCAATGCTGGTTGTCGCAAAGTTCTGCAGACACACTGTTCCTTCCAGGAAAGAGAGAGGGTGAGAAGATACAGCGAGAGGGGGTAAAAGATGAGATTATACAAAGTAAGGATGGATGAAAGAAAAGATGGAACATATAGACATGCAAGTGAGCCAACAAAACTGTTGGCCCGGAGAACAAAAAACAACTCTTCCCATGAATATATCCCAAACTCGTGTGGGTGTGTTCAAAAGCTTTCTGCCCACTTAAACCCCCTGGGAGAGTCATAAATTATGATGAAATCTCAGCTCAAATCATAGAATTTACAGTGCAGACGGAGGCCCTTCGGAAAGAGCACCCCAACCAAGCCCTCACCCCTGCCCAGCAACCCCACCCAACCTTTTTTGGACACTAAGGGCAATTTATTTATTTATTTTTAAATTTAGAGTACCCAATTATTTTTTCCATTTAAGGGGCAATTTAGCATGGCCAATCCGCCTATCCTACACATCTTTGGATTGTGGGGGCGAATCCCACGCAAACACGGGGAGAACGTGCAAATTCCACACGGACAGTGACCCAGGGCCGGGATTCAAACCCAGGTCCTCAGCGCCGTAGGCAGCAATGCTAACCACTGTGCCACCGTGCTGCCCACTAAGGGCAATCTAGCACGGCCAATCCACCTAACCTGCACATCTTTGGACTGTGGGAGGAAACCGGAGCACCTGGAGGAAACCCACGCAGACGCGGGGAGAATGTGCAGACTCCGCACAGACAGTGACCCAAGCCGGGAATCGAACCTGAGACCCTGGCGCTGTGAAACAACAGTGCTAACCACTGTGCCACCGTGAGTAAAGTGTCCTCTGACTCGTTTACGGGATCAAAATCTCACCAGGACACCACACTGACACGGAAATAAGAAGAGAAAATGCTGGGTAAACTCAGCAGGTCTGGCAGCCTCTGTGGAGAGGGAAGCAGTTCACGTTCCCAGTCCGTATCACCCTTCGACAGAACTTTCCCTTTCTTCACCTTCTGTAGAAGGGTCATGTGGACTCAAAACGTTAACTCTTGTACCTCTCTCCCCAGACGCTGCCAGACCTGCTGAGTTTACCCAGCATTCTCTGTTTTTATATCCGAGTTCCAGCATCCGCAGTGTTTCGCCCACTTACACTGACAGAGTGACAAGCTCATTGACAATTTTGATCTTTCCCCAGCCAGAAAACATTTGAGTTTTTGAAACTATGCCGCTAATCAGGGATTGTTCCCAGATGTGTGGCTGGGGATGACTTCAGGCAAAAAATAATTTTGAAGATTAAAGAATCTTGACATATAAAATTCCTCCATTTTTTTTGTGTGGAATCCTGTTATAACCTGCCCGCTGGGGACAATTGGTCAACCCTTGATGTATTTTAGGGTCAGTCAAGTAAATAGAATAACAAAAATGAACTGAGGGGCAAATTAAAAGGGGCCCCTCATGGTAGTGGCACTGCCCAAAAATAACAAAGAGGAATGGAAACTTAACAACATTAAATCAAAATGTGAAAAGTCTCGCCCACAGACAGGGATACATAGACAAAGACTGAGACACACATGCACAGATAGACACTCGAATACCTTTGCAGCATTGACTCATATAACGCCCTCAATAAAAGTAAACTAGCTTGGATCAAAGAGAGATTTTAAGGCGTGACTATGCGACATCTAGAGAAAAGGAGAGGCTCAGGAAGGGAATTCTGTCATTTAGGCTGCAGACTGTTTTGATGGAGGCTACTTATAGTGAAGGGAAGGAAGTCAGGGATACACAAGAGGCCAGAATAGAATGAGCAGATATACCTCAGTGAGTTCTTGGGCTGGGTGAAGTTACGGAGTTGAGAATTTTAAGATCAAGGTAGAGAGCCAACACAGGTCAACAAAAAAGGCGATGGATGTGCAGGACTTGATGCATTTTGGCAGAATTTTGGAAGAAAGATAAATGTTTGTGATTCAGTCTCTTGCCATAAATCCCTACAGTGCAGAAGGAGGCCATTCAGCCCACGGGTCTGCACCGATCCTCTGAAAGAGTACTTCACCCAAGCTCGGTAGCCTTGTGGATAGCACAATTGCTTCACAGCTCCAGGGTCCCAGGTTCGATTCTGGCTAGGGTCACTGTCTGTGTGGAGTCTGCACACCCTCCCCGTGTCTGCGTGGGTTCCCTCCGGGTGCTCCGGTTTCCTCCCACAGTCCAAAGATGTGCAGGTTAGGTGGATTGGCCATGATAAATTGCCCTTAGTGTCCAAAATTGCCCTTAGTGTTGGGTGGGGTTACTGGGTTATGGGGATAGGGAGGAGGTGTTGACCTTGGGTAGGGTGCTCTTTCCAAGAGCCGGTGCAGACTTGATGGGCCGAATGGCCTCCTTCTGCACTGTAAATTCTACGATATCTATGAAGCTCACTACCCGCCCATCTCATTAACCCCTCAATCTAACCTACACATCTTCTGGGTCACTAAGGGGTAATTTAGCATGGTCAAACCACCAAACCTGAATATCTCTGGACTGCAGGAGAAAACTGGAGCACCCGGAGGAAACCCACGCGGACACAGGCAGAAGGTGCAAACTCCACACAGTCACCCAAGGCCGGAATTGAACCCGTGTTTCTGGCGCTGTGAGGCAGCAGTGCTAACCGCTGTGCCACCCCAAGGGAGAGAAAACTTTGTGGTTGGTGCAACAGGTTTTGCCAACATTTCCTGCTTTCAACATGAATTTGGGAGCATTTCTTCTCGAGGTAGCCGATTTGACCTCAAGGTCTGAAGGGATCGCTGCGATTCGAACTCAGGATCTCCTGTTTACAAGACAAGCGCTTTAACCATTTACACCACAGCGCCAACCCGCTGAGTTCCCTCTTTGCGCTGGCATTGTGGAGGCGCAATGTACTTGGGACTGTTTTGGTGCAGTAGTGTCGAGCTTTGCAACATCATCATTTTAGTGTTGCAATTTACAAATTATCAATAGGAGAAAGTCACTTTTTTTAAAAAGCACCTCTATCATATCTAGGAAAGACTTGTAGTTACGTACTGCTTTTCACAATTACTGGATGTCTCAGAGTATTTGGCCGCCAATCAAGTATTTTTGAAGTGTGGTCACCGGGAGGGAATCTCCACCCAAACCCACCCGGACTGGCAGAGACATCCTGCCATTGACCAGCGGCAGGATTGACCAGCGCTGCCACTGTCCACAGGGTTTCCCGTCATTAGCGCCCTCTGCTGCCGGGGAACCCACAGCAGGGGTCACCGTTGGCGGGTCCGGAAGGTCCCACCAGCGGGAACAGCCGGAAAATCCCGTCCACTGTCTCAGTGTAGGAAACGTGTCGGCCAATGTGTACACAGCAAGCTCCCACAAACAGCAAGGCCATAATGTTCACATAATCGGTCTTGTGTTGTTGATTGAGGAATAAATATTAGCGAGGACTGGGGGGGAGGGGGGGGGGGTCGCGGGGGATGCCTGGGGGGGAGGGGGTGGGGGTCACAGTCTGAGCGTACGCGGTAGACCATTTAGGAGGTGAGAAGAAATGTCTTCACACAGAGAGTGGTATGAGCCTGTGGAATTTGCCACCACAGACAGCAGTTGAGGCCAAAACCTTGTATGTTGCGAAGGAAGAGTTAGGTACAGCCCTTGGGGCAAAATGATCAAAGGATCTGGGGGGGTGGGGGGGGAATGTGGGAATAGGGTAGTGACCTGGATGATGGACAGCTCAGTAGCACAGCGGTTAGCACTGGTGTTTCACAGCTCCAGGGTCCCAGGTTCAATTCCCGGCTGGGTCACTGTCTGTGCGGAGTCTGCACCTTCTCCCCGTATCTGCGTGGGTTTCCTCCGGGTGCTCCAGTTTCCTCCCACATTCCAAAGATGTGCGGGTTAGGTGGATTGGCCGTGATAAATTCCCCATAGTGTCCAAAAAAGGTTAAGTGGGGGTTACGGGGATATGGTAGATACGTGAGCTTGAATAGGGTGCTCTTTGTAAAGGCCAGTGCAAGTTCGATGGGCCGAATGGCCTTCTTCTGCTCTGTTGATTCTCTGATGATCAGGCATGATCATCATGAATGGCGGAGCAGGCTCGAATGACTTCCTGCCGCTCGTCTTTTCTATGTTTCTGTGACACTGTGGAGCTCCTCTTTGAAATAGTGCCAAGGGAATGTTTTATACCCACACACCCGAGAATGCAGATGTACCTCGGCTTCACGCCTCCTCCAAGAGGCAGCACCTCGGACACCGCAGCACTCCCTCAGTAATGGATGTGCACGACTTGAAGGGAGTTTGGCAGCATCAGCCTTGGTTTCCGTGCCTCGCCCTGGAGTGGGACTGAACCCAGAACCTCGTGATTCAGATATTGAGGATAGATTTGGCTTGAAAAATTTGCTAAATTCCCTCCCCCCCATAACTATTCTCAGCACTGCAGGGAACCTATATATTCTTTCAGGATATTTTGTGGTTGAAAGATTTGTGCGTAAGAAAATGTTGTTTCGTAAAGTTTAAATCATTGGTAATTTCAACGAGACAGGCTATTTTTAAAGACGGTAGAAATAGATTCTTGCTAACCATAAGAGCAGGAACAGTCTCTGCATAAAGTTGCCTTTGCCAGAAAAGTTTTTGCCACGTATTGGTTCTGTGAAGACTGAGTTATTGGACAGCAGCAAGTCTGGCGCACAGTTGATTCAGAGATACTGCGTCAGAATTAACCATTAGTGATCTAACACGGTAATTATAGACTGCAATGTATTACTGCACGTTTCCATCTCCAGCACCTCATCATGTTAAAGCTTGATGCCGTTTATAGGACTGGGATGGAAAATCGCTCTCATGTGCTCCTGGACCCACGCAGGCCATTCCCTGCGAGCTGTACTTCCATTTGAAGTGGTTGAGGAGTGTCACACTGGGAGACGATTATCAGGACGTTCCAGACACATGTCTTCTGCATTCTTTTAGCGGTTAAACTTTTATCTCTCTTTTGTTTTAAAGCCCACAAAGAGAGCAAAACAATTTGATTTTATTCTGAACATATTGGCTTTTATGATACTGAAAGTGTTCTCACTTCCCTCAGCCTTGCCTACCAGGTCCTCCACCCACAGGCAAAGGGATACCCTTGGTCACTGCATACTGACTTGAACGTGTTGAAAATTCTATAACCATTTTCTTTTTGATCCCATTCCCCACCTCCGTCCTCCTACCCCATTGCCCTCCAGCACGCCTGTCTGACCATATCAAGCTGTATTGCACGGTAGCACAGTGGTTAGCACTGCTGCCTCACGGCGCCAGGGACCCAGGTTCGATTCCCGGCTTGGGTCACTGTCTGTGCGGATGACACATGATGGGCTGAACGGCCTCTTTCTGTGCTCTAATGCTCTTCGACTCTAAGACTATAAACAGGTATCTTACGAATGACATGTTTGTAAAGATAGGGCAGCACGGGCACACAGTGGTTAGCACAGTTGCTTCACAGCACCAGGGAGCCGGGTTCGATTCCCAGCTTGGGCCACTGTCTGTATGGAGTCTGCACGTTCTCCCCATGTCTGCGTGGGTTTCCTCCGGATGCTCCGGTTTCCTCCCACAAGTCCCAAAAGACATGCTGTTAGGTGAATTGGACATTCTGAATTCTCCCTGTGTGTACCCGAACAGGCGCCGGAGTGTGGCGACTAGGGGCTTTTCACAGTAACTTCATTGCAGTGTTAATGTAAGCCTACTTGAATGAAATGAAATGAAATTGGCTTATTGTCACAAGTAGGCTTCCAATGAAGTTACTGTGAAAAGCCCCTAGTCACCACATTCCGGTGCCTGTTCAGGGAGGCTGGTACGGGAAATGTGACAATAATAAAGATCATTATTATTGTCAATTCCCGCCCTCCCCCAAATCCACTATACCTTACAAAAGGATCAAATGCTTCTTTCTTGCCCTATCAACGCTGATCGCCCTCCATTGTAGCCTCAGTCTTTAATTTGGACACTAATTATCAGGAAATCAGAATCATGAGGACACTGGGCACAGTGGACGGGGAGAAACTGTTCCCGCTCCGGCAAGGATCAAGAACGAGAGGGCACAGATTTCAAATGATTTGCAAAGGAAGCAAACGTTTTTTCACACAGCGAGTGGTTCGGGTTTGGAAGCACGACCTGGACGTGTGGTGGAGGCAGGTTCCATCGCGAGAGAAAGGGCAGTGGAATGGCACCAAATCATGATGCTCGTTTGGAGAGTTGGCGCAGTCCCGATGGGCCAAAAGGCCTCCTTTTGCGCTGTAACAATTCTGTGATTCTGCAACGAATTCAGGGGGTTTGTTTGTCCAAAAGCCAGATTGCTTGGCCAATGGAAACAGTTGGCAAAAGCCAGTGGCCGAGATGATGAATGAGACAAGAAACAGGATGTGGCCAGGCAATGATGCCTCTTCCTGTTGGATCACAACAGCGGAGGTGGTGCAGAATGAAGCATCAATATGGGGGGGGGGCTCCTGCACTCATTGGCTGTGTCTACTCTATGGTGCAGGAAGTCATCCCTTCTGCAGACCCAGAGCCCATGCAGCCAGTCCTATACGATCACTAACAGGCACGTGCATCTCTCCTGCTGATGTGGCAGAAGTGGGATGGTGAGCAGACAAGAGATGAATCAGAAGTGTGTGGTTTCCGCCTCTGGTTCAGCCCAACCTTTCAGGCATCTCCCTTTGCTTTGGTCCGGAGGAATAGGGAGTAATCAGTATCCCATTGGGAAACACATTGTTCCAGTATTGGGTGATTACCAAGATGTCAACGCGCAAAGTCTTCTTACCAGTTGAGATGGGAATAAAGTTAAGGCCGCACAATGTTCATCCTCAATGATATTTAGAGAGGCAGAGTCACCTTTGCATGTGCAGCAGCCCCGATTTACCTTGTCCTTGATGCCAAGACTCCTGCTGCAGCTCCCCAACCGCCTGCCTGTGCAGATGAGCTCATATCTCCTCGAAGCACTCTGAAAAAGCATCTTGTATCCATGCAGGTCATTCACTGTCGGCAATTCAAAGTGGTTTGTGTCAGTAGTCATCGATTAATGGAATCTGTGCCCCTCGCTCCATCAGACACCTTGGGCTGGATTCTCCGCACCCCAACGCCGAAATCGCGTCAAGCGCCGAGGCGGAGAATCCATTTCCGCGCATGGAATCAGGACCGGCGCTGGTTCGCCGATTCTCCGGCCCCCAAAAAGTGGCGTACTCGGCCGCCTGGCACCATTGCGGCCATTGGTGGAGGCCCGCCCCGGCCCGACCGGCCGAAGTCCCGACGCCTTGGATCTAACATGGTCCTGCCGTTCGGGATAATTGCTGCACTCAGCCCGCGGCCGCCATGGCCAATCGGGGGAGGGGGGGGGGGCCATGGGCGATCGGAGGGCGGGGGGGGGGGGGCTCATACGGGGCCGGGCTACTTTGGGGGCTGGCGGATGGGTCAGGCGCGTGGCCGATCGGGGGGACTATTTGGGAGGTCCAGCTCTGCGGTCTGAGTCCGCCATGGAGCATAGCGCGGCCGCTGGAGGCCGCCGCCATGCGCGACCTCCAACCCAGAAGCGCGGCGGCCCATATCTGCAACTAAAGCTGCTAGATACATGACAGGCCCCTGTTAGCCCCCTGCACAGTTAGGAATATGGGGCCTTTACAAGCCAGTTTTTCTCACGTGAAAGGCCACAATTTTTACAACGGCATGGGGACTTGTTCCCAAAACAGAGAATCCAGCCCCTTGTTACTACCCTGGTGTACAAGTCCAATGTCATGAAACTTATTGACGCAGTGAGCAATCGCAAGCAGGAATTCTTCCCCCACATCTATTTTGTTACAAGGCCAGGATTCCCGACATCCACACTCCACCGATCAAAAGCCGATTCATAGCTCTGCTCCTCCTGCTCCTGGGTATGGCTCCCCTGATGATGCAGCACTGGTTTGTGGGCAGTTAATTAATCTCAGCTGGCGAGGGAGAGCGGGTGAACGAAACCCAGCTCCAACACCCTGGAAGCAAGTGGAGGAAACTGAACATCTGCTCAGTCAAGCTTCTTGACCGCTAACAGAAAGTATTGTGGGGATGAATGCTGGAAAAGGACATCAATAGACTTGGCAATGATGCTCCTTCTCATCTGCTGAAGCACAAAATTTAGCCCCCTGGGGTACGAGGGGTGTGGAACTATAACCCAACCTGACTCATGGTCTCCAAATGTGGATAACCCGAATGGGGGAAGGGTTCAGTATCTTGTTCCGGGGTCCACTGGAAAAATAGCAGCATTTTCTGTGCCTTCTGTACATACTGAGCTGATTCTGCAACGAAAACGTTCCTGACTTAGGATATTTTCGGATCCCAAACCCATTTGCTACGGTAGGATGCCTTTGGGTTTAATCTTCAGGAAGGTTGTTAATTGAGATCCCACCTTCGGGACCCATTAGGGGTGGCAGTAGGTCAATACAATGGGCAGCATTCTGCGATCCTGAGGCTAAGTGTTGATGCCGTCGGAAACGCCGCCGCGTTTCTCGATGGCGTCAACACGGCCTCAGGATCAGCAATTCTGGCCCCTACAGGGGGCCAGCACGGCACTGGAGCGGTTCATGCTGCTCCAGCTGCTGATCCTGGCGTGAACTGGACGCCGCGTGGGCCAGGCCACATCGGAGGCCCCCCCCCCCCCCCCCGGGGTCGGACACCCCCCCCCCCCTCCCCCACACAGGCCACCCCCAGACCTTTCAACGCCGAGTCCCGCCAGCTGAGAGCAGGTGTGAACAGCGCCAGCGGGAATTGGGTTTTTTACGATGGCCGCTCGGCCCATCCCAGGCCGAGAATCGGGGGAAGGGCCGCATAGAGCGGCCCCCGACCGGTGCCGCGCCAACCACGCCGGCGCCAATGGCACCAATTCTCCGCTCTGCGCGGGTCGGCATGGCGCGATTCACGCCAGCCGCGGGGATTCTCCGTCCCAGCCCCGGGCTGAGAGAATCCCGCCCAATGTACCCCACTGCACGGGTAGTTCGTGTTAATGGTATATTAATTATATTAAGCTGCACATTTGACGGGCATTGTTAAGTACCTAGAGAATTTATAACGGGAACCTGCTGAGACACGGGTATAGGGAGTAGGAAGCAGATGTATGTAATGCTGCATTCTGTAAATAAACCAATTATCAAGAAACGTATTGGTGTCTAGTTTCACACTACAGCTGCCTTGGGATCGAATTAACGGCCAGCAGCCTTCAGAATTGCCTGTGCGAGCCCTGCTAAGGGGAAAGCAGTCGAGCAGGAGTGATGCAATGTTCTCAGTATGAGGGGCACAGCTGGCACTCTGCATTATTGGAGAAATCAGTCTCCAGGACACCCTGGCGCAATGGCAAGTCCTTGCCGATGGAAGATATTCTTGCCAGTCAGGATTAAAAACCTCACGCAGCTCCAACCCCTAGCTGCCCAGGCGCCTCCTCTGGGCTGCCTGAGGCCTGCATGTTGCCCAGAAGATTGCAGCACGATGGCGCAGTGTTTAGCACTGCTGCCCCGCAGGGCGGCACGGTGGCGCAGTGTTTAGCACTGCTGCCCCGCAGGGCGGCACGGTGGCACAGTGGTTGGCACTGTTGCTTTGTAGTACATGGGGCCGGGCTTGGGTCACTGTCTGTACGGAGTCTGCATATTCTCCCCGTGTCTGCGTGGGTTTCCTCCGGGCGCTCCGGTTTCCTCCCACAAGTCCCGAAAGATGTGCTGTTCGGTGAATTGGACATTCTGAATTCTCCCTCTGTGTACCCGAACAGGCACCAGAGTGCGGCGACTCGGGGATTTTCACAGTAACTTCACCGCAGTGTTAATGTAAACCTACTTGTGACAATAATAAAGATTATTATAACACCCAAAAAGATGTGCAAGATAGATTGGTTGGCCACATTAAATTGCTCCTTAATTGGAAAGAAAGAATTGGGCACTTTAAATTTTAAATAATGGAAACATGGTAACAGTGAAAACTAAAAGCTCCTGAACCAATATTTTATCGTTGTTATATCGTCTTCCAGGTCTATGATCTTAATGCTTGCAAATTTCTCGCGAGACCTTCTCTGCTTCCAGTTAATCTATGATCACTGAGCTGGTACAATTTAACCTTTCCTTTGCTACCTGCAACCTAAGGATATTATTAAAAGACCATCCCAGGCAGCAGATAAATAATTAATATTTTGGATGCGATAAAAGGGAGCAACACAAGGGTCAGGTGACCAGGAGCGACTGTTTACAGATTCGATCAATCCTCTATAATGTGCTCCAGCCACAAGCAAACAGCTGGCCATCTGTTTTTTAAAAAAGTCTCACTGCTTTGCAATTTGAGCTGGTGCCAGCCACCAATTCCACCCCCCGCCCCCACCCCCACCCGCTCTCTTCCATTATTTTCCACGGCAACTGTGTTTTGACAGGTTCTACATCATTATTTTATGCACACAAAAATTTATGCAGGCTATTGAAACTGGGTTCATGACCTTAGAACATTCCAAATTTGTAGAATGATAGAATTTACAGCGCAGAACGAGGCCATTCGGCCCATTGAGTCGGCACCGGCCCTTGGCAAGATAACCCCACCCAAGCCCACACCTCCACCCTATCCCCGTAAACCTAACCTAATATTTTTGGACACATGTTGTGCCCCCCGCCCCCCCCCCCCCCCCCCCCCCACAAGGCCCTGCCCGCCGGGTGTAAAACCGAAACTAATTCAGATCTCAGAGGGAATCCCAGCCTTGCAATTTTACACCCCCCTCCCCCTAGAGCAATTGGGTGGGGGGGGGGGGGGGGGGGGGGGGAGATTGCCTTTTCTCACTACTGTGCTTTGAACGTACTTAAAAGAGTAGCCACAGCATCCCGCTTATGGTAGCACAGTGGTTAGCATTGTTGCTTCACAGCTCCAGGGTCTCAGGTTCGATTCCCGGTCTCGGGCCACTGTCTGTGTGGAATCTGCACGTTCTCCCCGTGTCTGCGTGGGTTTCCTCCGGGTGCTCCGGTTTCCTCCCACAGTCCAAAGATGTGCAGGTTAGGCGATTTGGACATTCTGAATTCTCCCTCCGTGTACCCGAACAGGCGCCGGCGTGTGGCGACTAAGGGTTTTTCCACAGTGATCTCATTGCCTACTTGTAACAATAAAGATTATTATTATTGTACGGAAAACTTGCCATCTGAAAGCCCTTGGGAGGTCGGTGACAATGGGAAGAGGCTTGATCAAGAGCATTAAAATGAAAGGGCTCAGTCCGATATACCGGGTGTCACAGGCGGTGATGCAGACGAGTGGGTGCTCGAGAAAGCTAGTGTGAACGGGAACTTGTTGCAGGGATTTCAAGGAAGCTCAAATATTTTAGACACATTTAGCGATTCGGACAGGAGGAGAGTATTTGGAACAAGAGGTGACGCAACGCAAAACACCTGAAACACACACGATGGCACAGCCGGATAATATCAGTATGTGGACTGACCTCTCTATGGCACAGGCAGCGAGGACAGCAGAGAATGGAAACCAATGGGGAAAGATTGTTCATCGTGTGACCAATCTTTGGAATGAGGACAGAGAAGAGACAGGCAGACCTCAAGAGAGTGTTACTGTACTCAGTAGCTACAAAGCTGAACGGAACTGATCAGTTAATATGGAGGGAGGATCAAAAATCTTTCATAGACTTCAAGACAAAAAAAAAATCAATCACTGGTTCTCTGCTGATGGACTGGGACCGAAGATGCACAGATGGGCCAGTTTCCCCCCACAGGCCACACGGGAGCTTCCAGTAATCTCAAGAGGTGTATCAAGTACTGATGCATCACATTAGTCAAGTGTAACAGGTCAGTGGAGCTTGTTAAGTGCTTCTCTCAAATTGGAAGCCGCTGAAGAATTTGATACACAGCCTGGCTAAATCCTTTTAGTGGCCACAGAGGAGACCACAACCAGAGGCGTAAAGGAACTTGTTTTTATTGATAAGCAACTATTTGCACAGTACACTTCAGGTCGAGGCCGGGGCACACTCTGCTCCCATTGGGGCTGAGCTGTTATTGACCGAGTCCATTACTCCCCACCCCTCATTTCACTCGGATTTCACGTTTTGTTTTATTTGGTGCGAGTGTCGCCGGTAAATATTTCTCCTGAGAGGGTCGTGATGAGCCGCTCTGTGAAATGTAGTTCATGCGGTGCCCACTCGCGGTGCTGGGAGGAAAATCCAGGATATTAGCCCAGTGACGGTGAAGCATTGGCGAAACATTTCCAAGTCAGGATGGTACGTACAGTTTAGTTTTGCGGCCTTTTGGCTGAAGTCGTGTCGCAGGATCAAGCCCGAGATCAGGTGTAATGCCTGTACTTGTCCGCTTGGGCCAAGTCAGTCTCTTTTGTGGGGACCATGAATTGGGTTGAATTTGGATTGGTTTGTGAAGCAAGATCGATTAAAGGCTCGCCCCATCCAGTCTGTGCACTGGATTTGCAACTCTGAGAAAGGAAGATTTTATTAGCACAGTGTCTAGCACTGTTGCTTTGTAGCGCCCGGGTCCCAGGTTCGATTCCCAGCTTGGGTCACTGTCTGCGCGGAGTCTGCACGTTCACCCCACGTCTGCGTGTGTTTCCTCCGGGTGCTCCGGTTTCCTCCCGCAAGTCCCGAAAGACGTGCTGTTAGGTGAATTGAACATTCTGAATTCTCCCTCCGTGTATCCGAACAGGCGCCGGAATGTGGTGACTAGGGGCTTTTCACTGTGACTTCATTGCAGTGTTAATGTAAAACTTCTTGTGACAATAAAGAGTATTATTATTATTAGATCATTCCAAAAGTAAACCCCACGCACTGAAAAAAGAAGTGTTGTGTTGTGATGGAAATCGCTTCCCATCGTGTCTCAAGTAATAATATCTGCGCTGTATTTTTAATGATTTTTTTTTTAAAAGTGGAATTAAGGTAAAAATTGCATTCTGACATCAACTGCAGTTAGCTGCATTCCTGAAATAATTCATTGCTCGTTATGAGGGACAAAGGCAAATCTGTTCTCTCTGGACAGTATTTGATAAGTGCCAGCCATCGCTCAGTGCCAGTGCCTTCCGCTCAGAAGGTCATGGGTTCAAGTCCTGCCTCGGGTACACGAGCACTAAATCTCCCCCAACACTCCAGGGCAGCACCGAGGGAAGGCAGCCCTGCCCGAGGTGCCATTATTTGAGGTGCGACAACAAACTTCAGGCCCTGTTTGTCCTCACGTAGACGGTGTCATTCCAAAGAAAAGCAGAGTTGTTATCAGCACGGTCCGGCTGTATTTATTCTTCGCCGCACGTCACTGAAACAAAACTGATACAAAAGCAAAATACTGGGATTGCTGGAAAAATGAAATAGAAACACTCCGAAAATGCTCGGGCAGACAGTGCCGCTGAGGAGAGGAACAGTTAACATTAAAGGTAACGGCAAACGTGACCTTTCATTCTAATTGGAAGATGTTCGGGGTGATTCACATTTTAAGTAAGTGGAATGCCAGAGGTGGAAGGGGAGGAATTAGTTTAAATGGTACTTTGTTGTCACTTATTCTCTCTTCCACCTGCCACACTATCACAGCCCTCCCATTTCATTATTCCTTCCTTCCCCATTTCCTGATGGGCTTTGTTTTTTCTTCCAATCGTATGAATCTTTAGCTCCTTCCCCAGTTCCCCCTGTACTTGTTGCAAAACTGTTACATTAAAACTGTTACATCTCTAACTTGTTGCTGTTCTGCCAAAGGTGGCACGGTGGCGCAGTGGTTAGCACTGCTGCGTCACGGCGCTGAGGACCCGGGTTTGATCCCAGCTCTGGGTCACTGTCCGTGTAGAGTTTGCACATTCTCCCCGTGTCTGCGTGGGACTCACCCCCACAACCCAAAGATGTGCAGGTTAGGTGGATTGGCCCCTTAGTTGGACAAAACAAAATAATTTGGTATTCTAAATTTATGAGAAAAAGGGAAAAGAGAGAAAAAAAAAGATAATTGACCTGATAGCTTGGGCCGGGAGAGTTCAATGTTGGTAGCGTGCCCAACGGCGCAGACTTCTCGAAGACATCCTCCTAATGGTCTGTTTCTGTGCTTGCCAGCCTAATCAACACTGGCACCTCCAGAACCCCAGCAGACCCACCAGGAAGAGACGTGGGCACAGCCAAGGCAGATCAGTGACCATGAGGGCGCCTCGACAAGGATGCACCCTTGGAGGCATGTAGTTAAAGTCAAAAGTATAAGTCGCAAGGCCTTATGAGGACCACGGTGAAGTCTGAACCTCCGATGGGATCCCACACCTTCCTCCCCCCCCCCCTCTCCCCCCCCTCTCTCTCTCTCTCTCTCTCTCTCCCCCCCCCCCCCCCCCCCCAACTCCCCTTACCCAGCAGGGCGGCCTTTCCTCTGGCAACCAAATGCCAAGATTTCTGCAAAATTCAACCTAATTGGGTCCCAATCAACTGAATTGGCTGTCGGCCTTGTGGGGAGGGCAGGTCCACACCAGCCCATGAGGAAACCTCTCCGGCTGCGGGAGTGCGTCAAGGAGCCTTCCCGATTAGGCTGCCTCCTATTTTCCTGGACCCACTCCCCTATCTCCAAAACAGACAGGGCTGGGAAAACTCAGCCACTAACTCGGTTTCTTTCTGCCCATTGGCTGCCTTGCTGGCGTATTTCAACGTATTTTGCTTTTGCTTCGTCAACGGTCCCAATATCTCCCGATGTGGCGCCGTGTCGAGTTCTCTTTCAGAATACTTCTAATGCTCTCTCCGATATCAACGGTGCTGCATAATTAACAGTTGCCATTTATTTCGCTAAAATATGACCTGATAGGGGGTCACATTGCTGTCTGTAGGAGCTTGCCGTGAGCAAATTGGCTGCCAGGTTTCCTAAAGTACGACTTCAAGAAGGTACTTCAACGGCTGACAAGTGGTTTTTTTGGGGGGGGGGGGAGGCTGCAAGTTGCAAATCTGAACAACATTAAAGCAGATCGAGTGCGTTTTGGCTACCAGCTCTGGCCTTTCAGCTCGCAAAGGCTTGTGAAACTTGCAGGTACCTGTCGAACCCTGTGGGCGTGTTACTGGAGCCAGAATACCCAGGCCAGGTGCATATTGAAACACACTGCAATGATTAGAAGCCTATTGTTCACACATTCTGACACGGATGGCAATATCGACGGCCGAACAATCTTGAAAAGAAACCAGAATTGCAGTAATCCAGATGTGGTCCCACCCGGACCAAATATACATTTGGAAACATCTCCCTCAGGTTTCGATTTAACACCCTTGGCTACGCAACCCAACAATCTCCGTCACCTGCTTTCTTGCTTGTGAACTCACGCCAATGTTTTGTGCAGCCAGTCCACCCGAATTCTCCCAAAGCATTTTCCCCAGGCGCCCTTTTCAATTCACTCAGTAATCCACGGTGCTGCTGAATACCAAGACGTTTATACCTCTCCGTCGCTTGTCAGGTTTCCTAGTAAGAAGTCTTACAACACCAGGTTAAAGTCCAACAGGTTTGTTTCAAACACGAGCTTTCGGAGCTGTGCTCCGAAAGCTCGTGTTTGAAACAAACCTGTTGGACTTTAACCTGGTGTTGTAAGACTTCTTACTGCGCCCACCCCAGTCCAACGCCGGCATCTCCACATAAGAACATAAGAACTAGGAGCAGGAGTAGGCCATCTGGCCCCTCGAGCCTGCTCCGCCATTCAATTAGATCATGGCTGATCTTTTGTGGACTCAGCTCCACTTTCCGGCCCGAACACCATAACCCTTAATCCCTTTATTCTTCAAAAAACTATCTATCTTTACCTTAAAAACATGTAATGAAGGAGCCTCAACTGCTTCACTGGGCAAGGAATTCCATAGATTCACAACCCTTTGGGTGAAGAAGTTCCTCCTAAACTCAGTTCTAAATCTACTTCCCCTTATTTTGAGGCTATGCCCCCTAGTTCTGCTGTCACCCGCCAGTGGAAACAACCTGCCCGCATCTATCCTATCTATTCCCTTCATAATTTTAAATGTTTCTATAAGATCCCCCCTCATCCTTCTAAATTCCAACGAGTACAGTCCCAGTCTACTCAACCTCTCCTCATAATCCAACCCCTTCAGCTCTGGGATTTCCTATCATGGTTTCCTAGTCGCCACACTCGGGCGCCTGTTCGAGTACACAGAGGGAGAATCCAGGATGTCCAATTCACCTCACAGCATGCCATTCGGGACTTGTGGGAGGAAACCGGAGCACCCGGAGGAAACCCACGCAGACACGGGGGGAACGTGCAGACGCCGCACAGACAGTGACCCAAGCCGGGAATCGAACCTGGGACCCTGGCGCTGAGAGGCAACAGTGCTAACCACTAGTATGGTCTTGGTTCAGTTGCTGTCACTCAAGAGGAAGCTGTGGGTTCAATTCCCACTCCAGACACTTGAGCAGAAGATTCAAGCAGACAATCCCATGCAGCACCGATGCAGCAACATAACTGATGGAGGTTGTGACTTTGGGATGAAGTGTTAACCGGGGGCTACCCATTCTGGTACCCATGTCACTATTTTAAAGAAGAGGAGGGGAGTTCTCTTTTGTACCTTGGCCAATATTTAACACATCGGCCAACATCGATAGATGAGATTGTCTGCTTGTGACCTCAGTGATTCTGAAGGGGGCACATTCTGCATAAATTGCACACTGAAACTCCATTACAACAGTCAGTAGTACAGTTCGCAAAATACTTAATTGGCTGAAAGGTGTTTTGGGATGTCCTGAGGTTGTGAAGCACTTTTATAAATTCAAGCCTCTCTGTCTTTTAAAATCCAGTGGAGCAACCTGCACCACCTCATTACCATACGCCAGAGCCGGAACTTCACACTTTGTGCACGCACAGTCGGTGGGCTCGGAGCTGGGGGGCTCGGAGCTGGGGCGCTCGGAGCTGGGGGGGCGCGGAGCTGGGGGGCCTCGGAGCTGGGGGCCTCGGTGCTGGGGGGCTCGGAGCTGGGGGGCTCAGTGCTGGGGGGCTCAGAGCTGGGGGGCGTGGAGCTGGGGGGCACGGTGCTGTGGGATCGGAGCTGGGGGGATCGGTGCTGGGGGGCTCAGAGCTGGGGGGCTCAGAGCTGGGGGGCTCGGTGCTGGGGGGGCTCGGTGCTGGGGGGGCTCGGTGCTGGGGGGGGCTCGGTGCTGGGGGGGCTCAGAGCTGGGGGGCTCGGAGCTGGGGGGCTCGGAACTGGGGGGGCTCGGTGCTGGGGGGGCTCAGAGCTGGGGGGCTCGGTGCTGGGGGGGCTCGGAGCTGGGGGGGCTCGGAACTGGGGGGGCTCGGAACTGGGGGGGCTCGGTGCTGGGGGGGGGCTCAGAGCTGGACGTAGTGTCCGCTCCAGGGTGACATCACATTCTCAATGTAACTTCATGCTGGGTGACCAATCAAGGTCCGTCCAGCGTGATTCGCAGCGTCTGGTTGGCCTGACAGTACAGGTTGGGCTGGGAACGAGTCAGGCACCGGGTCCTAAAGGTACCCCCGGGACATTGGTAACTTCAATAAAACATCCAGCAGTACAACAGATAGGTCCCTCAACATAGAAATGAACTTGGTGTTAATACTGCGGCTTTTCAGTCAAGAACTGATCCTGACTACCCGGCCCTGAGTCACTGTCCATGTGGAGTTTGCACATTCTCCCCGTGTCTGCGTGGGTTTCACCCCCACAACACAAAGATGTGCAGGGTAGGTGGATTGGCCACGCTAAATTGCCCCTTAATTGGAAAAAATAATTGGGTACTCTAAATTTAAAACAAAAACATTGAAGAATTGATCCTGACTAAAACCTTCACTGACTTGACGTATTTGTTGTGCTTTATATAAATTTAGAATACCCAATTATTTTTTTCCAATTAAGGGGCAATTTAGTGTGGTCAACTCACCTAACCTGCACATCTTTGTGTTGTGGGGGTGAGACCCACGCAGACACGGGGAGAACCTGCAAACTCCACATGGACAGTGACCCGGGGCCGGGATCGAACCTGGGACCTCGGCGCCGTGAGGCAGCAATGCTAACCACTGCTGCAAAAAAAAACGCAAAAAAAGTTAACTTATCCCTGAAATATGTTTGGGGCAAAATAGGACACTAAGCAGAGAGGTAACTCACAAAATGACAGAATGCAATTGATTTAAAAAAGGAAACATTTGAAAATGTTCAGAGTGTTCAAGCTACAGATACAGAAAAGCAAAGTCAAGGGAGCGCAGGCAAAATAATAACAATCAACCTAGATGAGAACAGAAAACAGAAATATCAGAAAAACGTACAGCGACTCTGAGCCGTTGGACAAAATTGACAATTGGTAACTGAGATTTCTGAAATAGCAAACCCAACGTCAAGGAGGAAGTGCCACAAATCAGAAAGTACAGTGGTTAACAGTTAACCACAAGCGAATCTTTAAAATTATACGGGAATATGTGTTTGGAAAGTTGGAAACACCAAAGCAGATATAGGCCAGATTTTACGGAGCTGGAGTCCATCCTGAATTCATGTGAAATAGTCCGAGAAGACGTTGGGAACTTGTTCCAATGTCTCGCCTTCCTCGTGCGATATTTTGGTCGGCAGACGGGCAAGAAAGCCGGAAGCGACAATTGAAAGAGCAATTTAGCCCATTCAGCCCTAACTTTACGTGGCCCATGTGGTTTTATGCTTGCCGCACAGAGCAGTCAGCCAGACAGCAGTCACGTTTCTATCCACCATTCCCAATCCAGGAGGGATAAAATGTTCAGGAATAAAATAAAAATAAAATAAAATGCTTGTGGGTTGGGACGTTGCGTCGTGCTGCCAATTGCGTGGTGGCACGATCCAACACGGAGAGAGAGAATTTACTGCATTACTTTGGTGCGATCGTCATTGCAACAGTACTGCAGCTCCATGAGGCAGCTGTCAGCCTTCAGGGGCTCTGTGAAAACCCCGGCCTGCACCGTCACTCGTCCCGGCTCTCGACCTCTTTCTGCCCTCCCCGGTGGTGCTCAGCCTTTCAGGGCGCACGTGTGGGCGGCACGGTGGCACAGTGGATAGCACTGTCGCTTCACAGCTCCAGGGTCCCAGGTTCGATTCCCGGCTTGGGTCACTGTCTGTGCGGAGTCTGCACATTCTCACCGTGTCTGCGTGGGTTTCCTCCGGGTGCTCCGGTTTCCTCCCACAAGTCTGGAAAGACTTGCTTGTTAGGTGAATTGGACATTCTGAATTCTCCCTCTGTGTACCCGAACAGGCGTCGGAGTGTGGCGACTAGGGGATTTTCACAGTAACTTCATTGCAGTGTTAATGTAAGCCTACTTGTGACACTAATAAAGATTATTATTATTCACGCTGGCCGTTAATTGGCCAGCCAGCCTGAAATCGCGCTCCGGGGTCGATCACGGCAGCAGCGATAAATCCAGGCCAAAGTCTGCATCCCACCAACTGGTGGCTGCATCCCACCAACTGGCTCAGGAAACTGGGAATCTCTGGCTGATATTTCAGCGAAGTGATGTGCATGCAATAACACTCCCGTTCTTTCTTCTAAATGATCACTTGCTGGATTTTTATGCAATTATAGTTCCTCCAAATAAAGTCAACCACGGTTTTTAGGCACTCGGCAAACTATGCGGTCCCCGGGAGCAGCAGGATTTGGGAGGGCGGCAGAGGCAGCAGAAAGCTGAATGAACTATTCATAAAACTACATACGTAAACAAAAAGGCTTCAGTGTTTAGATCACTGATGTACATTCATGTATACTGACATGTACATAGATTTCCATTTATAGTCTTCCCAATATTTCATATCATATTCTTCCTTCTGGTTATACAGCACTTTTACACATTTGTACATCTCCATGACGATTCCAAAACGTGCAATCCAGCAAATAATATGCAAGGTAATTCAATCTCCACGTTGCCATAATAATTATTACCGATTTTGTAAATTGCACATAAATTATCTGGTAACAGTCGCTCGGTGCTACAGAACCCAAGAATTGCTAAAGATGTTTTTTTTTGTTAATGCTTCTCACCGTGCATTCGTCAGGGCACATCACAAGAGTGCCAGTGTCGGGGAAACAACGTCCCAAAGGCTGGAGGATCATGTCAAAGAGCATGTCCCTTCTGCTTTTTGCAACGGACACGGTACATGGGCACGGTACAGATGGTACCCAACCAGCCTGTGCTCGTGAAGCTCAACACACAGTGTCCAACAATAGGTGTGATTCCGCAATCAGATAACATCTGCTAAATAATCCTCAGTGTGCTAAGAATTAAGCTGACAAACAATTTAAGATTGTCAGTCCGGCTCGCATGTACTGGAAACTACACAGGTTAATACACAGGGCCCTGTTCTTTGCAGTCAGAAAGAACACGTACACACATCGCGCCTGTTTCAGCTAAACAAAATGGGTGACAGCCGTTGGCTGGTTCATTCCTCGGGGCAGTGCCTTGACCAGACTCAAGCAGTCTGGATTAAATTTCAAACAATGCTTGGCGGTTAACTGTCGGCGACCATCAACTGGTGTATTCTCCGTGGCAAAGGCTCTACCAATCAGAGTCCACTTGCCAACCAATCAGTACTCTCTTCCCATACTGTACAAATTTGTTGTTTCCCCTGACGTTGGTGTTCTAGCAAAACATAATGATGAGTGCAAAACGAAAAGCTTTGACAAAAAAAAAGTGCCTTTTCTTCAGCAATTGTTGTCGGGACACATCAGGTGAGCCGCTTGCACATTGTGCATTTCTGCTCGTCCACATACCGTGAAAAGTGTAGAACAATGAGAATGTTCAATCAGTATCATGATATTCTCCTTTATCATGTAAAATTAATGTGGAACAGTTTTCATTTGTAACAGTTAATGTGGAGGAGTGGGGGGTTGGTTTGATGAAGGTTTGTCCGTAACGCCGAACTCTCTTGCACCAGCCCTGGCTTTAGCCTGAACAAAATTGTCTTGACGGAGTAAGAATTTCTGTCTGTTTGGCCAGGCCGGGGTTTACGGGTAGGTAGGATCTTCTGGGCTTTCCGGTAGGATCTTCAGGTCCCAGTGAGGGAGACACCCTCATAGGGGGGGGGGGGGGGGCTATGGGTTGGAAGCCTGACTGATCTCCCAGTGCAAAATATAACACTCTAAAATTGACATTTGTTAATGCTGGAGTGGCATGTTCCCATTTACTCTGCAAGTTTCTGATCGTAAGCAATGCGGGCCTGTTGTGGGAAATGGCCTTTTGCCCTTAATCTAAAGAGAGATAGCAGAGCAGTTAAACTGTAACACTGACCACATCCAAAGCCATCTGTCACGCCACATTCCAGCTATCTGAACACAGCCGCTCTTAAATGAACTGACTATGTACCACCCCCAAACCCCCGCCCCCCCCACCCATCCCACCATCAAGAACACATACCTCATTCACAATATTTTATGGATGCAATTTACCATAATTATACGGATGCCATTTCATAGCTTAATGGATCATCGGGGAGACATGTCAGTGCTGCTCCTGATTCACCTTACTCCTGCACCCTGCAGTCCTGTCCTTCAAGAAAGCTTCCCTGTTTGTAAGGCACTTTGTAACATGCTGCAGCCATGGAAGGTGCTCTATGTAAATATAAGTTTTTCCTCCACCTGAATAGACAGCAGAATAAAAATGGGAAACATTGACACACACACACACATGCACGCAAAAGAAATGAGGCATAGTGGTTAAAATAGGTATTCCGAAGTGGGTGTCATAATAATTATTTTCGTCGTGATTTTTTATACCAAAATAGAGTTTATGAGTAGAATCGAGCCAGGCAAACAATCAGTGTGTCAATAACTGTAAAGTCAGCACAGGTCTACTGTACCCCAGAGTCACAGATCCCATGCAAGTCATCACAGCCAGCGTGGTCTTGCTAAAACTGCGCCAACACATTGACAAGATAACTGGCTATGAACCCCATTCTCTTGCTCCAAACCAGCAGGCACATTTTGAGCTACCACATTTCTAATCAGGCCCTTGTGGCCGAATGACACACAAGGACACAGCACCACCGCATGTGCACCCTATTAAAACCATTTTCTTTTGCTCTAAAAGCCAGGCTGCTCGTCAAAGCACACAAATCTCACCTCCTCCCCCCACAAAGGGCACACATCCGTGAGGGCTCGAAATCTTTCAGCGATAATCAGACCAACAAACGTTCATCCAAGTCGCCACATAGTCATCCCACAGGTATAAGGGTCTTTCCTGTTGATTCCCTTATTTCCCCTTTCTTTATTTTTGCTGTTATCATTTTTGATCCATGGACGCGGAATGAACAGGTTTCTTCCTGTCGAGCAGCGAGAGAATGAGGAACTGAAGAACTTGCAGCATAGTATTTGGTGCTAGTGTTTGAACAGGGGAACTCAGACTTTGTGGCACCCGAGAGATGGGGTGGTTCAATTGGTTGGCTGGTGGCCAATGAATTGGCCAAAATGCTGCATTCTGCCCGGTAACAGGTGGTGATTGGATCTTTCTGATTGGGATGATTTCAGGAGACCTAGAGAAAGCAGCATCGAGACCTAGACGCAAAGAGAAATGGACCTGCTCCCTTTCCCTCGTGTTTTCTGTGAGTTGCTGTACTTCTGAAACAGCAGAGACCTGAATGAATCTACAGTGAAAACCACTGGAGACTGGGAAGCAGATATCTCAATCCGAAAGACTGGTTAATAATCATGCTAATAATGATCATCTTTATTCTTGTCACAAGTAGGATTACATTAACACTGCAATGAAGTTACTGCGAAAATCCCCTAGTCGCCACACTAGCCGGCGCCTGTTCGGGTACACGGAGGGAGAATTCAGAATGTCCAATTCACCTAACCAGCACATCTTTCGGGACTTCTGGGAGGAAACCGGAGCGCCCGGTGGAAACCCACGCAGACACGGGGAGAACATGCAGACTCCGCACAGACAGTGAACCAAGCCAGGAATTGAAGCTGGCAGCCTGCAGCTGTGAAGCAACAGTGCTTGAAGGACAGTGTGCGCGAAACAACCATCTGAAACAAGTACTTTTCATTATTATTTTTACACCCCCCTCTTCTCCCTTTGTGTATTTCTGCCTTGTGTGTGTGTGTACATTTTTGTTTCTAAGAATTATTGGTTAATTCAATTGTGTTGTGACTCTGGGTAAAGGGGGTCTGGAATTGGCCGTGTAGCCTAGCTCAGAGTGTCGTAAGTGCGTATGTCACATATACACAATAAATCAAACTTCCATCGTCAAAATGCCTCCTACAGCTTCCCAGATACGGAATGTGTCCCATTTCATTATACAGATTAAGAACTTGCAATGCAACTTCTCAACGGGAAGACAGATTCCCCCAATTTTCATTTCTAAATGTCTGCTGACACTTCCGAACACAACAACTTCCTCGCTGTCAAATCTAAATGTTTCACATGGATTTTTGCAACAAAGACAGTCCAATGACTTTCCCAATGAGCAAATTTCCATTGAACTGGTGGTGCAATTGCCTCTGCTGGCCTTCAGAGCCATTGATAAGCTTGTGGCATTGTTGGCATGGCCAGTATCAGTGGCCCATCCTGAATTATCCTTGAACCGCCACGGCTTGCTCCGCCATTTTGGAGGGCAGTTAAGAGTAAGCCATGTTTCTATGGCTCCAGATTCATATTCAGGCCAGAGCAGGCAAGGACGACAGATCTCCCTCCCCAAGGACAACAATAAACCAGATGGATTTTTCCAACAATTGATGATGATTATCATGGTCAGTCACCATTACCGAGACCAGCTTCACATTCTCGATTTATTAATTGAACAGAGTACCCAGACTGCAAGAAATTCCAAAATCCCGCAACAACGTCCCTCACTGTTGAACTTTAGCACGTTGACTTCCAAAACAATGTTCATAATAAACTTTGAAATAAAGTTTGAAAATGGACTGTTGTCCATCAAAACCCTTTAAAAATTAGTAAATCTTTTATTATACAACAAAAGAGCAACCCAATTAACAGTGGAGCCACGCAACTTGTCAAATTTAGGGAGAATTACACGTTACGAAGGCGAGTGAAAAACAGTCATCTGAACCCTGACCTCCAGTACTGATAGGAGCAACATAAACTTGTTCATTGTATTGTGACCATTATTTAAATCTGCACTCCGATTTGCAGAATAAGAATCCAATTTGCAGAATAGAAGCCAAGATTGTTGCC
Source organism: Scyliorhinus canicula (assembly GCF_902713615.1). Lineage (NCBI taxonomy): Eukaryota > Metazoa > Chordata > Chondrichthyes > Carcharhiniformes > Scyliorhinidae > Scyliorhinus > Scyliorhinus canicula. The sequence continues at coordinate 138,630,858 of NC_052160.1, forward strand.
AGTTGCCTTGACTTACACAGCAAAAGTGCAACTTTTATTGCAATTTGTTCTTGTAGAGCAGCGACTTTGGTGCACAATGCCAAATAAAGCACTGACGCGGGTGGGGAAATCTATTTACACTTTCTCCTCTCCTTTCCTTCCCTCTCTCAGCTAAGTCATCTCGGCACCAATTGTTTTGTTGGCTGAACTTTTTTAACGGGTGGTGTATTAGCTCGAGTTTGACTTTAGCTCACAGGACTCAGTGAGATTTTATGCTTCCTCTCCGAGAGATTTGTGGAGTGAGTACCGGACCCATTCTGTCTGTACATTAATCGGGACCGGTGAGGGCAGCACGGTGGCGCAGTGGTTAGCACTGCTGCATCACGGCGCCGAGGTCCCAGGTTCGATCCTGGCTCTGGGTCACTGTGTGGAGTTTGCACATTCTCCCCGTGTCTGCGTGGGTTTCACCCCCACAACCCAAAGATGTGCAGGGTCGGTGGATTGGCCACGCTAAATTGCCCCTTAATTGGAAAAATGAATTGGGTAATCTAAATTTATATATTTTATTAAATCAGGACCGGTGTGGTCTACAGGACTCATTTTGGATTGCCTAAAGAGGATGACAAGGAGATTTCCAGATCCCTGGACGCCACCCACGGTCCAAGGATCTTATCTGTTTTTTCACTAATAATAATAATCATCATTTTTATTGTCACAAGTAGGCTTACATTAACACTGCAATGAAGTTACTGTGAAAATCCCCTAGTTGCCACATCCTGGTGCCTGTTCGGGTATACATAAATAGGGTATACTAGGAGGATACATGGCTTTCAGGTACAGCGAGAGGGTATAACCAGCCATGCTGTGTGTGGGGCTGGCTGGATGGGCCAGTGGGAAGGTATTTTCCTATACATCATAGTAGTTCATGTGGGTTTCAGTTCCCATCATAAGAAGATAAAAGAGACAGTCTCGTTAACTTTGAAAAATCACTTAAATATACATTTCCTAAATCAAACACTCATCAAACACCCAAAGCAATCGTTCAATTGTCACACATTACCCGAGAAAACTCTGGTGGGGAAGGTGTTTGGGTGGGATTCACCGAACTTCCCCCCCCCCCCCCCCCCCCCACCGGGTGGGAGAATCGCCGGGGGTCGGCACGAACCCCGCCCCCGCCGTCCTCCCAGGTCTCCCGGCCCCCCAAAACCGGAATTGCGTGAGTCGCGCTGCCCGCCTCGGAGAATGGCGGGGTCCAGCGCGACTTATTGGGCGCCGGGGCTGCCCGAATTCTCCGGCCCGCGATGGGCCGAAGTCCAGCCCGCCTGTAGCCGGTCCCGCCGGCGTAAATTAGAGTAGGTCCCTTACCGACGGGACCTGGCGGCGCGGGCGGGCTCCGGGGTTCCTGGTGGGTCGCGGGGGAGTCTGGCCCCGGGGGGTGCCCCCATGGTGACCTGGCCCGCGCTCGGGGCCCACCGATCCGCGGGCGGGCCTGTGCCGTGGGGGCACTGTATTGTCCATTCCCGGTGCAGAAGCAATTCCCTCTACGCATGCGCGGGCATGATGCCAGCATGCGCTGCCGCTCCTGCGTATACGCCGACTCGCGCCGGCTGCCGGAGGCCCTTCGGCGCCGGTTGACGTGGCGCCAAGTCCCTATCCCGCCGGCCATGGGGCACCAACCACTCCGCCGCCGGCCTAGCCCCTGAAGGTACGGAGGATTCCGCACCTCTGGGGTGGGCCGACGCCGGAGTGGTTCCCGCCACTCCGTCCCGCCGGGACCCCCAGCCCCGCCGGGTACGGGAGAATCCCGCCCATTGAGTCCACAGGCTATGTGTTTGGAGTAAGTCAGTGTTCAACTATCATATAAACTGGCTTTGTGAACACATTATTGTTTGGAATAAAATGCTGAACTCTCTGATGAATTGAAGTTAACCTTGGTTTCCCTGGGTTACAGGAATTACAGTGAAAATGAAAACAGCCAGGTCTCTTGCCCTTGGGTCACTGGGCCCATCATTTTGCCGGCACTCACACAGAGCTCCACATGGGTAAAGAATGGACATGGGCCAGGGAGTGGAGTGTCTGCACCCTCAGGAAAGAAAGCATGGGACACAAATGTACAATTAACGTCGTTAATTGTTAGACACCGAGTTTACATTCCAGAGGAGAAACTTTTGGATATTCGTTTCCATACAATATTATGGGGACGTATTATAAAAGGTTAAAAAAAAATGAAGAAAAGATCAACAATAAATTTATTCCACCGCGTGAAAGCGAAAACAAGGTTTGAGTGCTCACCAAGCTGTGAAGATTTCGCTTGCTCAGGGGGATGCAAGGGTGGTGTTGGAGGTGGATCTTACTGGGGGCGGGGAGGACCTTTCAGAGGGCTATTAGATGGGGGCTGAGATTTTCTAGCTCAGCCACCAGCGAACGGAGCTGTGAGGCAGCAGTGCTAACCACTGTGTCACCGTTGGAGCTTTCACCCACCTTTCTCAATGATTTCACTTGATGGGTTAATCGAGGATTTAACTGCGTCGTGGTCGGCACGGCAACCTCCCCACTTACAACGTTCTGCAAGTTAGCACATTTTTTATAACTTGCAAACCAGTCACAACGAGCATTAAATGGTTCTACATTTGAACTTTCACCACAGTCTTTCTTAAGATCCCCGTACAAACTCGTGGCCTTTCCTTCAATAATAATGAAACTAAGGTTTGCATTATTGTATTTGATGTCCAATCCAAATGGTCAGCAGTTTTTCCACAACCATCGTGATTCCACTTTGAACCCAGCAGCAGCCAAAGGAGTTGTTCGCTTACTACCAAACTTATATTTTAATCAGCGTTTTTAAATAACTGCTCTCTTCTGGTTGGCGGCAACTCAAGAGGTCGCGCAAGGTTTTCCCCGCTGCCGGAATTCTCCCAGAAATACGGCTGTTATTTTGGCGGGCAATGGCGGGGTGATTTCCTCCGGCTGCGTGGGCACGATCCGGATCGAAATCCACCCACACATTGGGCATGGGCATGGATTTCCCAGCCTCGTGCCACCGGAATCCGGACACAGCCGGTACATCCCGAGAGAAGCCCCGCCCGAGAAACGGCCGTTACGCCTCGAGCGATCGAACCAGAGCTCGCGAGATGCGGTGATCCGGATCCCATCCACAATGGGCCACAATTAACCACATGGTTAAATGAGCTCACTTAGGGCGGCATGTGGCTGCAGTGGTTAGCACTGGGACTGCGGCGCTGAGGACCCAGGTTCGAATCCCGGCCCTGGGTCACTGTCCGTGTAGAGTTTGCACATTCTCCCCGTGCCTGCGTGGGTTTCACCCCCACAGCCCAAAGGTGTACAGGGTAGGTGGATTGGCCACCACGCTAAAATGCCCCTTAATTGGAAAAAAATAAATAATTGAGTACTCTAAATTTATTAAAATAAAAGAAGAAAAAAAAAAGTGAGCTCACTTAACTCTGTTGACGCCAGAACTAATCGGCTCCCGGCATCTATCGGCCACACCCAGGAGTCCCCAACAGGGCCCCTGCAACGGGATCCAGGCAGAACGTCACTTAGCAGGGGGGGTGTCTACCGGGCGATCAGTTGCCTCCGAGTGGTCGGCCTCTGGGAAGGGCGGCACCCCAACACTGCTGATACTACCCGGGCACCTTGGCACTGCCAGCCTGGCACAGGAACTGCCAGGGTGCCAGGCTGGAAGTTCCAAGCAGGCATTTTTCAACACCAGGGATCAGGCCCTGACTGCCGTGCCTGCATGAGCTGTGGTGCTGCGAGGTCCGAGGGCGGGGGGGGGGGACCCAGGTTCGATCCCGGCCCTGGGTCACTGTCAGTGTGGAGTTTGCACATTCTCCCCGAATCTGCGTGGGTCCCCCCCCCCCCCCCCCACCCCAATCAAACATCCTGAAAATGTGCAGGGCAGGTTGATTGGCCACACTAGATAATTGCCCCTTAATTGGAAAAAAAGATGTAGGTGCTCTAAATTTAGAAAAAGAAAAGGCTGGGGGCCACATCTTTCAACTCAGCCCATGTTGCAATGGGCTTGACTGCTATGGAGGCTCGAGTTTAAGGAAGGGATGAGGTGAAAGGCAAGCAAAACATCCCATGATCGAAAAATATTGAGCACGGGGATGAAAGAAACAAAGGTTAATCCAGCAAACGGGAAAAAACTGGAGACTTGGAACTTCTCCAAGTCTGACCTTTTTAGTTATAAAATACAAGCATCCGGACCAGTCACTAAAAAATATTCCTCTGTAAACCTGTACTGTGGCACTCAAAATAGAAATAGATGCAATTCACAGGATTTCAAAATTACTGGCCTATACAGTGGAAAATAAACTATTTTTACATTTCACTGTGGAACTTATAGTTTTGTTCTTTGTTTGCATTAGATGTGGAACAAAACTTAACCACACATGTACGTCAAAGGAAAGCATACAGATGGCAGAACAAGCCACAGCCATAGAATTATGAAATATTTGCGGCACAAGAGTACTTTTGGCCCACCGTGTACAGATTCTCAGAAAGAGCTACAATAACAATCTTTATTGTCACAAGTAGGCTTCCATTAACATTGCAACGAAGTTACTGTGAAAAGCCCCTAGTCGCCACATTTCGGCGCCTGTTCGGGTACACAGAGGGAGAATTCAGAATGTCCAATTCACCTAACAAGCACGTCTTTCGGGACTTGTGGGAGAAAACCGGAGCACCCGGAGGAAACCCACGCAGACATGGGGAGAACGTGCAGGCTCTGCATAGACAGTGACCCAAGCCGGGAATCGAACCCTGGTGCTGTGAAGCAACAGTGCTAACCATTGTGCTACCGTGCCGCCCATACCTACTCAGTCCTACACCTCCCCACGCCTCCCTTTCACCATTTCCCTTTTGAAAGCCATTAAGGATTTTGCTTCCACTTTGTTTCTGCAAACGTGCTCCCATGTCCATACCTGCACAGAAAGACAATTCTCTGTCCCTGTATATGCGGCAATAGATATTTACGTTGCACTTGCATTTTCCTTGGAGAAGAGTGAGGCGGGACTGACTGGAGGTGTTCAAACCCAGGAGCCTGGACACACTGGATAGGGAAAATCCATTCCCATTGTTGGAAGGACTGACAACCTGAGGATGCTTTGAAGTGATCAGCAAAAGAAGCAATGGCCACAAGAGGGAAAAGGGAATTATTTCCATGCAGTGGTTAGTCTCTGGAATACGCTTCCTGAGAGAATGTGGTGGAGGCAGATTCAGTCAGCACTTTCAAAAGGGAATTGGATTATTATCTGAAGAGTAAAGATGAGCAGGGCTATGGGGAAACGGCAGAGGAATAAGACTGGCTCTAGTAGACAGCTGGCAGCACAGTTACAAAGAGCCTTTAGCTCCCTTCTGTGCTGTAGTCACTCAATGAACCAGTCTGTCGAAGGGAAAGAGTTACATTTACCAATATTGACCGTCATTACCCATCCCCTTTATCAATTGTGTAATAATTAGTTGTAGGCCAACCACCTTTCAGCCATAGCTGCAAACCCTGTTGTTCCCATATTGCTCTAAATGGAGGCTTTTGTCAATCAATGTCCTCCTTTAACAGGAAGCAATTTGCGGGTGGGGGGTGCGGGAGAATGAAAATATATAGAGAAGCCCATTGGTCCTGGTGACTCAACCGAGGCTGATGAATACCATCGACCCCTTCCAACCTTTGGTCGACCCCTTCCAACCTTTGGTCAGACTGGGTCTCAAGCCAGGGCTTCAACAGGTAACCTCCATTCCTGAGGCAATGAAGGACAAATGGTTACAGCTGATCCCTACACAGCAAGCACTTAACAGCTGAATGCATTCGGCCGTCATTGGGATTTGGCTGGGTTATCCTCCGCAGGACACTCTGCTCCCATTCAAGGTCAAAAACCACACATGAATAGTTCCACTTGGACAGCATTTGGAACAGTGCTGCCATGGATCAGCGAAGGGGCCAATGTTGTCAGAAGAGACAGGGACATAAAGGAACTGCAGACAGTGCGTGGACATTGTTTATTCCACAAAACAACAGTCGCAAGCAAAACATTCCTTACTGGTTCTTGTTTTCTCTTTGTGGTTTCCTTATTTTCAAAGCCATGTCCTCCATTGATGACTCAGTTCAACTATCTTATCTTGTTTAACTTAAGGCAAAGTTGAATGGCCCTGCTTCACAGCAGACTTCCCATGAACTGTTGACGCTAACTTTCCAATTTATAAACTCCACACATGTCCAACTTTAGTTGAGGGCAGTCAAATGGCAGGGACCTTAAAACGAAACTATGAAACAAACTGACAGTGGATGCAATAATTATCTCTCTCTGTTTATTCTGTTTATAAGATACTATTTTTCTTATGAAAGCAAATTACTCACGGAGTTAAAGGACACTGTGAATGAGTCAACATTAGTTCCTTCTATTGAGGAAGACAATGCATATACCGAATATAAAATATGCATACAGTATATTGACAGTGCATAAAGAGACCATTCAGCCCATCAAGTCTGCACTGACCCTCTGAAACAGCATTCTACCCAGGCCTCCTCCCTCGCAACCCCACCCAATCAGCAAATCCTTGGACACTAAGGGGTAATTTAGCACGGCCAATCCACCTAACCTACACATCCTTGGACTGTGGGAGGCAACCGGAGCACTCGGAGGAAACCCACGCAGACACGGGGAGAACGCGCAAACTCCACAAGGACAGTCACCCAAGGCCGGAATTGAACCCGGGTCCCTGGCACTGTGAGACAGCAGTGCTAACCACTGTGCCACCGTGCCGTGATAGGATTGTCTTAGGAACAAAAGATCCCGCAAAGAGAGCAAAGATGAGAGAAACTTACTTTCAAGAAAGCTATTGACATGTACAGACGCTTTGAGGTTCAGCTGGAGGTTATTAATGGGAGAACTAAGAGATAGGTCTCAGCCTGAAGGCCAAGCAATGGATCGGTTTGCATACAAGTATTTTTGTGGGAAGAAGAAATGCAAGCCTGGAAAGAAGGTTGCTGGAGAGATGTTGGATCATGAATCTGATGGATCACTCTGCGCCCGGGGACAGGTCAGCATCGTCAAGTACTAAGGTTAAAAAATGGTTTGTGGCTACTGGAGTGATGACTGCAGAAGGACAGCATCAAATGAATGTGAATCTCGTAAATGAAGCTGTCGAAGGTAAAGTTGTGGCTATTATGATGGAATAATGCTCACACCAAATGGACAAACTAGGCCGAGAAAGATTTGCACTTTCAAATAGGAGGCACTAACCAAAATTCACATACCTCAGCTGAAGCATGTCTACCTCTTGGACAACCTCCATGTGCCAGAAGAGGTTTGCAGTGCTTCACAAAGCACAAAGACATTGACTGCTGAACCAATCCTAAACAAAAACTCAAGATGGTTTCACAGATCTTGGTGGTCTTTCTGGTGAACATCATCTTCAAGTAGATGCGAGTGTGAGAGCATCTCAGCATCTTCCAAGGAGAGTTCTAGCTGCCCGAGTCCAGCCTGGAAGGCAAGATAGAGGAACTTGATAAAGATGGGAGTAACCAAGGAAGCGACAAGACCTACAGAGCGGATTAGCAATACGGTAGCAGTGAAAAACTTGGGAAGCACAAGTCCAAAGGACCTCAAAATTTTGAGGAGCTCTCAATACCCAATGCCAACCACGGAAGACATTTTGCCGCACAACTTGCCACGGCAAAAATCTTTACCACCCTATATGCGAAGGATCCACTTGCAGGTGAAGTTGAAAGAAGACTCTATTCTCGACGGCATTTGGGAAGTACAGGTGCTTGCGAATGCTGGTTGGCATTTCTACTGCTCTGGAAGAATGTCAATGGAGGCAGCACGAGATAGTCAATGAACCTCCAGGAGTGGAAGCCATTGTGGATGATCGGTTAGTCTATAGATGTGGAGATATGATGAAAGAAGCCATTGCAGAGCAAGATCTAGCAAGACTGATGGAGAGAGAGTTTGCCAGATGAACCAGGAGATTAATAAGGAAAAACTGCGACTGGAGTCAATTACATAGTCGCGTACTGACAGCAAAATAACTTCAGCCTGACCCTGATAAGATGAGAGCTGAGGTAGAGATGCACAACCTAAGAGATGTGAAGGTGGTTCAACATTTGTTGGACTTGTGAACAACCTAGTTAAGCTAATGCCCAATTTGTCATCTGTGTGAACCTCCGCACAAGTTAATTGCTGAGGATGTTCAGTCGTATTGGGGCACTGGACGAGAAGCAGCTTTCACTCGCATCAAACAACTACCATTCAGAAAATAAAGTTAGTTTTAAGGGATTTATATTTGTATTGGTAAACATTGGAAACATGGTATAGTTTTAAGGAGGTTTAATTTAATGTGTCTGTGCCTGGATCGGTAAAACCCGTAGTTAGATTCATGATGGACAAGAAGTTTTTTTTTATGCGCGAGGGTTGGTTTCAATTCCAACCGTGTTTCTGTTGTGTTCAGAGAGGGCTATGGCGTGAAAACTATGTAGGCCAGCAGAGGTATGTGGGTGCTGCTTGGCAATTGGGGCCTTGTAAGGTAGATAAGCTTTTACGTTTTAGTTTGGCTAATTTCATTGCAGTTGGAGACAGGACCTCTGGGAGTGAACATCTCCCAACTCTGGCAGAAGCAAGCCTGGACAGGATGGGAGCTGCAAGGAGGCAGGCTTCCGGAAGTACAAGTAACAATCCAGACAACCAGGGAATTTGGACAGAAAGATGTTTAAGACATTTGGAGGTAAGTGAACAGAGACCAAGGTGTTGTTCAGAAGAATGAAAGGAAGAGTAAACAGAATGTTCTAAGTTAGAGACAATTGCAAGATCCAGAATTAAAGTGGTGCCACAACCTTCAACGGTAAAATAAATGTCTGATGCCATTTTAATAGTCTACGAATCGAGAATTATAGCAATTGTGAGCAGTTTGCACAGCAGTCAAGAAAAAGAAATCCTAAAGACGTTGGTGTGAAATCCTGGACTGGATTCGCTGATAAAAGTGGAGCAAAAGCTTTGGTTTAAAGTGTCATTTGGAAAACCTGGTCTGGATTTCGGAATGTAAACTGCTTAAGGAGATGCATTATTAAAATCTTCTCCCAAAATAAATAAAGCGCGGTTTTGTTGGGAGTGGGGTTTGCAAAGTCCCATGGGACAACCATTTAGGGGGATTCTGAGGAGAAAACCACAGACACTAACTTGGGGTCAGAGTAGAATGGGTCTATTTGACCACAGCCAACCTGTGTGCTTAAACAGGACTTTGTATTAATTAGATCAATGTAGTTTAAGATGCACTTTGTTATCCGTGTTAATTGGTGTGTATTTATAAAGCTAAGAGGGGAGTAAAGGAGTATTGTATAATAATCCATCTTTTCATGTTTTTATTTTTGTTTTACTGGTCCCGTGACTCTGTTCCTCCATATTTTCAAATCGTTATGGTCTTTCGAACCAGGGTTCCATTCTGGAATCTGCCCGTCCAGTTATAACATCAACTAAGATCGTAATACTAGTGACAACAACAGCATTGCTGGGGCATCACTAAGTATTTTTATATAAATTTAGAGTACCTAATTCTGTTTTTTTCCCAATTAAGGGGCAATTTAGCGTGGCCAATCCAGCTACCCTGCATATCTTTGGGTTGTGGGGGTGAGACCCACGCAGACACGGGGAGAACGTGCAAACGCCACAGGGACTGTGCCCCAGGGCCGGGATCGAACCCGGGTCCTCGGCGCCGTGAGGCAGCAGAGATAACCACTGCGCCACCGTGCCGCGCCGAGGAGTTACTACATTAACAATGAAGTCACCCTGCAGTGCGACGCCAATGAGACGGGGCTTGGAGCAACCCTGATGGAGCAAGGACAACCCAGGTGGCTTTTGCATCCAGCGTGTTAACGCAAACTGAATAGCACTCTGCACAGAATGAGGAAAGAGCGCCTGGCTATCCTCCTTGCCTGTGAGCATTTTAGTCCATACCTGTTTGGAAAAGATAAGTGAGGGTAGAATCTGATCACAAGCCACCTCAGAGCATTTTCCTCGGACCGCGTTCAGCTGCACCGAGGCGTCTGCGAGGCCTGTTAATTCAGTTGCAGGAAGTTAAGTACAAGCAGGGGAAGCGGATCTACATCCCTGACATTCCGTCAAGAGCTGCACTCCTTTGAAGAATATTGATGATGCGAATTCAGAATTTGAAATCTTCCAGATTGAATGGAAAACAACAGCATGATATAATCTGGAAGTTATCAATCCAGCAAAGACACTGGCCTGTAGCTTCCTGGCTCCCCAGCGCTGCATTTGGCAGGTACCCCAAAGTTGTGGAGGGAATTCCCTGTTGGAATGTTCCAGTTAAGGGTTTACCTGGCATTTGTCCAGGAGTGCTGGAGTCCCCTGGTCCATTGCATTGCATTGGGAACCATCTGACAAAGCCATTTTTAAAATAACTAACTTTGGCTGGTTCTGCCAGTGTCACGTTAATATTTATTTTGGAAAAATGTTAGAAGAAATAAAAGCACTTCTTCCAACTTCAGAGTAACTGTTTTAAATACCCAGACCTGCCCCTGTGCGGGACTTGTCCCCCAGGGCATGGTGGCACAGTGGTTAGCATTGTTGCTTCACAGCAGCAGGGACCCGGGTTCGATCCCTGGCTTAGGACGCTGTCTGTGCGGAGTCTGCACTTTCTCCTCGTGTCTGCGTGGGTTTCCTCCGGGTGCTCCGCTTTCCTCCCACAAGACCTGAAAGACATGCTTGTCAGGTGAATTGGACATTCTAAATTCTAAATTCTTCCTCCGTGTACCCGAACAGGCGCCGGAGTGTGGCGACTAGGAGATTTTCACAGTAACTTCATTGCAGTGTTAATGCAAGCCGACTTGTGACAATAATAAAAATTATTGTTATTACGTCACTCCCACAATGACTGCTTCCTTATCTGAGAAGGCATGAACTACAAACCATCCAATTCTAATCTGGCACTTCAGATTTTATAGTGGATGGGGATGAGTGATGAAGCAGTCGAAGATGGTTTGTCCGAACCTTGGGGAGCTCCTACAGTGACGCCCTGTGGCAGAGATAATTGGCCTCCAACAACGATCTGTTTTTTTTAAATGTTGCTCTGACTCCAACCAATGGAGAGTTTCCCCCGCTTCCCACTGATTTCAATTTCACCCAGGCCTCTTGATTCCACACCCTATCAAACACTACCTTGGTGTCAAAGGCAATCCCCTTCAATCTCCTCTGGAATTCAGCTCCCATATTTGGAACAAGCCTGTACTGAAGTTTGGAGCCAAGTGCTGGTGAAACACACAAACTGAGCAGTGTTTCATGTGAAAAATAATCTGCCGCATTCAATATGAACCATTGAGAACAAGTTACTGCATGTCTACTGTAGGAAAAAAGTTGTACTAATACAGTGCCCTCAAGATGGTCTAAAATGCTTCACAGCCAATGAACCGCTACAATCATGGCATTTCAGAAATGTACAGAATTATTACAGCTGATTACACACACAGCAAGGTACCACAGCACCACTAATGAGTCAATCTGTTTTATAACAGTATTGATTGGAGTCATAAACATTCACCAGGACAATGGGAGAATACTCCTGCCCGTTTTTGAATACTGCCACCCAATCGATCTTCACCAAGACCTCAACTCAACAGCTTCCTTGAATGGATTAAGGCACCGCCAACTATCCAGCACTCCCTCCCTCACTCCCACATTGGCTGGTTTAGCACACTGGGCTAAATAGCTGGCTTGCAAAGCAGACCAAGGCAGGCCAGCAGCACGGTTCAATTCCCGTACCAGCCTCCCCGAACAGGCGCTGGAATGTGGCAACTAGGGGCTTTTCACAATAACTTCATTGAAGTCTACTCGTGACAATAAGCAATTTTCATTTCCAGTACCTGCCAACCTTATGTACTCAAATTCTTGAGTAAGCTCTGACCCCACGAAATGCTGACTTACTTGCGCAAGAGCAATGACCAAATCAAGCGGACATTTTACGCGATCAGAAAAGTTGTATTCTTGTCACTTTGCAGAGACCCTGACCCGCTATATATCTTTTTAAATCACAATTATATCAACTTATTTTATTTCCCTTCCTTACCGTCCTTCACTCCCTAAAGGCATAAGTCCAGTTCCAAAGGTGTTTTGTACACCTGATACTTAGCTAAGACAACTAAAGTGTCTTTATAAATATGGCAGGTGGGAAGATAATCCTTCGTGTAAAACTCTCCGCTTCCTTAAAAGTACCAGGTCACCACCTGCATCAGCCTCTTAAAATATGACAAAAGATAATGTAACACTGCTGATAAATGAACTTGGCACGTGGGTGAAGCTTTCCGCTTTGGTTAAGAGAAGCAAGCTGTGTGATTAAGTCCCCATAGCAATGGCAACATTAATCGTGTAATTCTGAGCTCTGGCAGTCCGGGGCTCAGTGTCTTTAACGGATGGTGAGAATAGGGCCACATTTAGCCATGTTCTCCCCACAAGAACTGTCCTTTCCCACCCCACAGAACTCAACATGTAAGCTCACGTGCAAAACACCCACTTCATCAACCTGCAGGCATCGTGTCTGGTTGCCAATTCTGTTTGGAAATCTTCCTGGGAGTTTTATCCCTCGGTCTCCTGCCGCTCCACCCAGTCAAACAGCCTATTTTCATTCCTCTATCATGTTGCCATAAACAAAGTATTCAATTAAAATGTTTCCCATGAAGATTTTCTTGGGCGATATTTGTTAATTCCTGGAGAATATATACACACACTAAAGACATTTCAGTTTTCTTCGCAAAGTAGCAGCCGTACAAAACACCTTTGGAACTGGAGTCAGTAGATCAACTCGACTCGATGCCTTCAGGGAGTGAAGGATGGTGAGGCAGGTAATTAAATAAGTTGACATAATTCCTGGAGATGCTGGACAATCCTGGCACATTGGCAATTCCTAGCACCCAGTACCCGTGCAACAGTATCCCAGAACGGACAAGGCCCCCAGGAGAGGATGGGAACTAAGAGTAGAAAGAAAATCAGGTGAAATAATCCCTTTAATTCTAATTATCAAACTACACACTGTTGCTTCACAGCGCCAGGGTACCAGCTTCGATTCCCGGCTTGGGTCGCTGTCTGTGCGGAGTCTGCACATTCTCCCCGTGACTGCGCGGGTTTCCTCCGGGTGCTCCGGTTCCCTCCCACAATTAAAATACACACAAATCAGATGGCATTTCACTCCTGCATTCCCTCACTGCTGACTGCAGACCAAATGGAGGCAGCTCCAGGTTTCACTGTTACCAGAAGAGTCGGAAATGAAACCCTGCAAGGCCTTTCAACCGGTTGGTAGGTGGGGCCTTCAGAAAGAGTGGGAAAGAAAAGGGGGAGTCAATATAAGTTACATCAAGCCAATGGCACAATTGTAACATTTGACCCAAGTGATCCAAGCGTTATGCTCCATACTAATTAGCCTCCTCCCTTCCTTCTTCATCTCACCCAACATGGCCTTCCACTCCTTTCACTCTCGTGGGTATCCAGCTTCACCTGAAATGGATCTATAGTCATTGCCTAGTTTGCAAGTTCCACATTCTCTGGCAGACTTCTCTCCTGAGTTTCCTATTAACCCCTCACACTTCTGGCCTCTAGTTCATGGAGTGAACAGAAACGTTGAGATGCTCTTTGAAATGATGGAAGCAGCGCATCAGAAATGCCTCAGGGTCAAAAGGTCATTCAAACATTATGGTAGTTTTGCCACCAAAATGTGGATGAACATCGCTGCCGTGCTGGTCCTCACTACTGCCAAGGTTCTGGTTCAGGCATTGAGCGAGTAACAAATTAGTTGTTGATAAAAGTGATAACGCAACTTCCATAAACCAGATACGTTGGCCATGAGATGAGATTTAATTTGCGAACATCACTCAGCCAAGTCACCACGAGAATTCTCCTTGGGTTTCAGTGGCTAAAAGTCACTAAGCAGAGAGTCCTGGAAAATCCCAGGTTCTGTCCCAGCTGATTTCCGTAGTAAGGGAACGATAAGTAAATAGAATTAAGCTTTGGACGTATGGGAATATACAAAGGAAGGGGGTAAATCATGCAGTGCTCCTTAAACCAGTAATAAAAAGAAAGATAGGCTTGCGTTTATATAGCACCTCGCACGATCCCAGACATCTCAAAGTGAGTTACAGCCAATGATGTACTGCAGTTGCAATGCAGAGAATGCAGCAGCCAATTCTGCCCACAGCAAGCCCCCACAAACAGCAATGTTCTAACCACCAGATAATCTGTCTTTTTGATCATGTCAGAAGGGGAATAAATACAGGGGGCTGGATTCCCTGGTCAGAATCGCTCGGGAATCGCCTGCTACGAGGCGCGGCTAGGGTGCCATTGACAGAGGCAGCCAGAGCTGAGAGAAGCACTCTGGGGCCCTGCCAGCTCCCTGCAGGTAGGAGAATCACTCAGGACTTTCCTAAGGAAAGTCAAGAGTGAAACACCAGCGTCTATACGCTGGCGTGGGGGACATAGAGCCATTAGTGGAGAATCCCACCCAGGCTCTTCTTCAAAACAGTGCCTGGGTATTCACCAGAGGAGGCAGTTGAGCATCTCATCCAAAACACAGCACCTCCAACAATGCAGCACGGCCTCAGGACTGCACCAGAGTCTCAGGGTAGATGTTTGTACTCAAGCCCTAGAGTGGGACTTGAACCTGGAACCTTGACGATTCAGAAACAAGAGTGTTACTGACTGAGCCAGGGGTAACACTCCCAGAATCACACACGCGTGGACTTTGTGAATGAAAAAAAAGCAGGTTCCCTTGTTACGCCAACAGCACCCGAGCTAACACAAGAAGGATGGCTGCTTGGGCAGATATTCCAATCAACGTCAACACCTTGAAGAGCAAAACTAAAGGTAACTGAGATTTGAAAATACAAGAATTGGATATGCCATGAGGGACTGCCAATGACATCCAAGCTTTCAAAGCTCACATTTATTAGGTTGAATGGACTGCAGGACTTCTTTTCTAAAAGATGAACGGCAGACTAAATCATGAATTACCACTAGTTTTGTGTAGTATCTGACCCAGCATAACAGGGGGATAGTATTTACCCCAAATGGTGTTTGGAACACACAAACGGGCGTAGACTATTCAGCTCCTCAAGCCTGTTCACTGTTGGTTTGGATCAGGATTGATCTGTTTCCTAACTCTCTCTACCCACCTTGATTCCATAACCCTTTGCCCCACTCCAAGTCTATCAGCCTCAGCTTTAAGAATTTCAATTCCCTAGCCTCCACAAATGTTAGGGAGTTTCAGATTTTCACTACACTCTGAAGTGCGTCCTGATATCACACCAGAACAGCGCTCGCCCCCCCCCCCCCCCCCCCCCCCGCCGCACCCCCCCGCCAACCTCCTAACTTTAAGGTTGTGCCCCTTTTTTTCGATCCAACTCCAGCGTGGATTAAAGGTTCCCAACAGTCTGCTGCAACACATTAGGTTGGATCGAGGTGGCTGCAATCAGGTGTTGTAATGCTCTGGTTCATTTCAGCCTGTCAAAAGTTCCTCCAAGCACAAGGGGTGGGATTCTCTGTCGCCCGATGTCTAAATCGGGCACAGCAATCGGGCGGAGAATGGCTTCCGACACCGAAATCGGGGCAGGCGCCGGTTTGGCGCAAGTTCGAGATTCTCCACCCCCTCCAAATCAGCGTCATCGGGACGCACGGCGCGCGCAGTCACAACGCCGTTGGAGTGGCATCAGCCCGCGCACCCACGATGCTCCGCCTCCGATGGGCTGAGTTCCCAACGGCGCAGGCCACATATGGTGCCAGCGGTCAGGAGCTTGGCGTGCCGACTGCGGATAGTGTCCAGCGCCGCCACACTAGGCCGAGATCCATGCCGCTGGCCAGGGGGCTTCTGCGAGGGCTGGGGTCTCACAAATGAATGAGAGTGACAGAAACAATTATATTCAGCTTGGGTCATCCATTCCAATGCTAAATATAATATTTTATAATGTTAAATGAAGAACATAAAGATATATTAGAGCGTTAATGTTAATACAGGATAACTACTGCCCAGTATACAGGGAACAGTGAGTGAAATTAAATGATATTTAATAGGTCACAAATGTTGTTTAGAAACTGAGTGTTTTTTTTATATAAATTTAGAGTACCCAATTATTTTTTCCAATTGAGGGGCAATTTAGCATGGCCAATCCACCTACTCTGCACATTTTTGGGTTGTGGGGGCGAAACCCACGCAGACACGGGGAGAATGTGCAAACTCCACACGGACAGTGACTCAGAGCCGGGATCGAACCTGGGACCTCAGCGCCGTGAGGCAGTTGTGCTAACCACTAGGCCACCGTGCTGCCCCTAGAAACTGAGTGTTAAGGGTTCTTTTCATAATTGAAACAACTGCTTGTTTCGTACAACATTTGGGAATTAAATGCCTGAACTACTAGCTGGGAATGGCTGAGTTTGTAAAGTATAGTTCATTACTATGCTCCACAGATCTTGTTGGATTCGCTGTTAGCTGATCTGCCTGGAGCAGCAGTGGAAGTGCCACGTCTGACCTCGGCATCGTTGAGCTGGGAAGAGGAGGATAGGGAAAAAAAAGCCGAGACAGACTCCCACACTCCGAACCATTATCTGTTGGTCCCAGCCGAGAGGTGCACATGGGTGAGCACTGACTGGGTGGTTTCAGGCCTGGCCCACCTCAATAAAGTCTTACGGTAGGTCGGAAAAACTGCTATCTCGGCTCACATGACTTGAAGGAGCTACCAGAGGGTAGCCACACCCTGTGGGACCGTATCTAGGCAGAAGGTCAAGCCCATTTAGGGACAAGGGGGCTGAGCTCTTCTTCATTAATGAGAATTTCAGCAATATATGGGGCATTTCTAATATTCCCAAATGTGTCATGAAAGTTACTTTCCAGAAAGCACTTGGGTCATTGATGGAAATGCTCGAACAAAACAATAGACCAGAAACTACTCACACTGTTGCTGGCTGGTAGATTTGACTGCTAGTGAGAATATTTTTTAATTCACTGAAATAAAAACCAGATAAAGCAGCTGTAAATCAAAGACAATATTGCTGCTCTAGCTGTACATAGTGGAACAAAGTTCAGTGCTGATCAACAAGGCAAACAACCGCAACAGATTTAAATCAGTAACGAGGGGAAAGATGCCGCCCAAATAACACGCATGGATATCATTGATTAGTCACAGTGTGTACAGAGTTTTTCGTACCTCTTCAAATCGATTTGGAGTTATTAGGGAGATAAATGTAACCCTGAAACCTAGCCAACAGAACACTATCCAGGATTAAATAGTAAGTGTATAAAATTCATCCAGGGAAATGGCTACACCAAATTAGAACACTGTGTGCTATTGAGCACCTTATTATAGAAATTCATCAGCTTGATGCCAGGAGTGGAGATTATAATTACAAGGAGAGACTGAGATACCGAGGCTATTGCCACTGAGGCAGAAATGACCAACAGAAGGTTTAATAGCGGCTCTTAACGTTATGAGCGAATTTGACAGGTGATCAGGGAAATAGGTATTTATTTGTAACGAGAAGTCGACTCTTTCAAATGGCCACTGAAAGAGTAAAGGGTTAATTTCTTTAGAGAGTTATCCATTATTAGTTCTTTATAATAATAATCTTTATTATCACAAGTAGGCTTACATGAACACTGCATTGAAGTTACTGTGAAAATCCCCTAGTTGCCACACTCCGGCGCCTGTTCGGGTCCACAGAGGAAGAATTCAGAATGTCCAATTCACCTAACAAGCACGTCTTTGGGGACTTGGAGGAAACCGGAGCATCCGGAGGAAACCCACGCAGGCACGGGGAGAACGTGCAGACTCCGCACAGACAGTGACCCAAGACCGGAATCGAACCTGGGACCCTGGCACTGTGAAGCAACAGTGCTAACCACTGTGCTACCGTGCCACCCTTTGCCAGACCAGGACGTGAAGCAGAGGCCATTTGATCATTCAAGGGAAAGGAGCTAAAGATTTGCAGGACAGGAAGGTGTGAGGAAAGAGCAGGATAGTGGGAATTATTGAAGTACTCTAGCGAAGGGTCAGTTCAGCCAACGTGGGCTGAATGGCCTCAGTCACTGCTGTAATTCTATGGTTTTACATCAGCTTTCAGGTGGCGTTAGTTCCTGGAAAAGCAGGAGTAAATTGACACTTCAGAAAAGGCTAAATCTCAACAAGGATTAGACCAATATCCTCAAGGGGAGGTTAACCAGTGCAGTGGTTTAAAATGAATGGATTGTGGGGGAGGGTACTGGATGAAGAATCAGAGGGGAGGTGCAAGGTGCGGATCAAACTGCGGGAGGCAAACAACAGAATGAAGGGTAGATGAGAAATAGAAGGGACAGGGTGGGGTAGGGGAAATGTGAGGCAGACTTAAGAGGAGTTCAGAGTGCATGTGTGTACAATCATGGAGCAAGGTATATGTGTCTGCTGAGCTGCAGGGACAGGTAGTCACATGGGATTATGTTATAGTCACAATAATGGAGAATCGGTTCAAACAAGAGGAAGAAATGGACACTTAATCTTGGCTGTAATGTATTCAGGAAAGGCACGGGGGAGGGGGGGAGGAATGTTGGGGGTGGTAATATTGATCAAAGATAATGTACTACAGCACGAGAAAAGGGTTGATGTAGTTAAGGGTTCAAAGATCTATTTGGTTAGAATTAAGGAGCTACTACACAGCTGTTTGTATACAACCGGCCACCAAACAATGGGAAGGAAATTCCTCATAATATCGAGTGGGAAAATAACAGTACCAAAAAGGGGAACCTTATGGAGGCAGGAAGCAATGGTTCAGATACTGAATAATACGTGGCAGATTAAATTTAATACAGGAAAGTGTGAACGTATTTATTTTGGAAGGGAGAATATGAGATAATGAAAACAAAATGGTACAGAGACCTGGGGGGGTGAGGGGGCCGGCAAGGGGGAGGGGTGTGTTGTAGATACAAGTCTTTGACAGGATAAATTGAAAATGCCATCTAATAATAATAATCTTTATTAGTGTCACAATGAAGTTACTGTGAAAAGCCCCTCGTCGCCACAGTCTGGCGGCTGTTTGGGTACACGGAGGGAGAATTCAGAATGTCCAATTCATCTAACAGCATGTCTTTCGGGACTTGTGGGAGGAAATCGGAGCACCCGGAGGAAACCCACGCATACATGGGGAGAACGTGCAGACTCCGCACAGACAGTGACCCAGGGCCAGGAATCGAACCCGGGACCCTGGCGCTGTGAAGCAACAGTGTTAACCGCTGTGCAACTGTGCCACCCTATTTAACAAGGCTAACAACACCCTTGCCCATTATAAACAGTGACACCGCGTAGAAAGGTTAAATTTTCTAAAACGTTGGGTTGATTAATTGCTGGTATGGACCGAGCTGGATCAGCATCATGGTTCAGGAAGGAGGGCTAGAACTTCAAGAAAATGCAGGAGACATTTACTAGAACGATACTAAAAAAGGTGAGTGACTTCAGTTACATGGAGAAACAATAAAAACCGTGTTCTCCTGAGGGAGACAAGGTTAAGAGAATAGAGGCATTCAAAATTATGAAGGGTTTAGTTATTAGAGTTTAAAAAAAGGAGACACTCTTCGCAATGGATGAAGAATCAGTGACCAGAGGTCACAGATTTAGGCTAATTAGAAGGTGATACAATGGAATTTATACAAGTTGTTCTGATCTGATAAATCTACCAAAGGGTCAGCACAGGAATGATGGGCAGAATGGCCTCATTCTGTGCTGTTTTCATTCTCTGATCTGATGCAGCCTAAACTTACCAATTGCATTCCCTTCCCTGTTTCCATCCTGGCCAATACCTAGCCCTCAACTGACATCACTGAATTAGATTACCTGATCATTGTCACATTGTTGTTTGTGGGATCTTGCTGTGCACAGGTTGGCTGCTGTGTTTCCTACATCACAGCAGCGATTGGCTGCAAAGCTTGTGAAAGGCACTATTTCTTTTTATAAATTTATATTGCCCAATTCCTTTTGTTTTGCAATTAAGGGGCAATTAAGCATGGTCAATCCACCTCCCCTGCACATCTTCGGGTTGTGGGGGCGAGACCCACGCAGACACGGGGAGAATGTGCAAACCCCACACGGACAGTGACCTGGAGCCGGGATGGAACCCGGATCCTCAGTGGCGAGAGACAGTAGTGCTAACCACTGTGCTACTGTGCCGTCCTGTGAAAGGCACTATAGAACTGAAGGTTTTCCTCCCGTTCCCTTCCCCGCTGAAGTAATGACACGCGGCTACACAAGGGACGGTGATGTTTCGGTATCGGTGGTCATGTGCAAGCCCAGATGGTGACTGTCAACGGGCTGTTGGTCTCAATCAGTGGGAGGAAGGGCAGGGTAGGAGAGCACTGCAATCGAACTAACTCTGTCCTCTCCCGTTGCTCACTAGATAATGATCAGGGGCTAGAATGACTGATTATTTTGCCCCTTCTCTGACCCCCCCCTTGAAACATTGAAGAAGCCATTTGTTGAAGATCCATCCCCGCCCATGGTGAGATTCACTAACCCAAAACACACTTGCCGACCTTTCCCCTTGTTCATCAATGCAACCAGAATGCAATGTATTTTATTGTAGTCGCCTTGACTGCAATAAGGGACTGGTTTAGCACAGTGGGCCAAACAGCTGGCTTGCAATGCAGAACAAGGCCAGCACAGCGCAGGTTCAATTCCCATACCAGCCTCCCCGAACAGGCGCCGGAATGTGGCGACTAGGGGCTTTTCACAGTAACTACATTGAAGCCGACTTATGACAATAAGCGATTATTATTATGATGTATTCAACTGACCATTGTATTGAACAGACTCCGTTGCTCAAGCTGCTGATGGAGCCCACCTTACCAGCCAGCACTGGCCCTTTGCACAACAGCATCCTCAGTGACAGCCCTGAGCTCTGTTGGAATCCAACTCCATAGGCTGCATGCAACAAAACTTCAAAAAGTCAGAAACAGCCAGAAGTATTTTCTCATTTGCTGCACAGGCAACAAATGGGTCTGGGATTCAGGGTTAAACACACTTGGGAAGGTAGTGGGGATGGTGGGGGGGGGGGGGGGGGGGGGGGGTTAATAGCATCCTTACTGGAGATTCTTCCCAAAGCTTTGGTCAGGGTGGCCTAAGAAATCCACGAAATAATCTCCATCTTTTGTCATTTGGTTTCTCCAGAACTTTTGGGGTTTTTATTGTTTGTGTGGGGGGGGGGAGAGAAAAAGTTTAAAATAGCATTTTAAATAATGCAACCCCACCCCCCAAAACAAAATCATTTAAACATTTGATGGGAAGAGAGAGAGATGGGAAGGGAGGTGTGTGTGTGTGAGGGGGTTGCAGGAGGAGATGCCATCCAATTCAACACGATTTAAGTCGATGGAAATTCACAGCAGCCGAATGAGCCGGGACTATATGAATGGGAGTGAAAGGCAGAGATCTCCAAGCTCAGCCATTGCAAACCGGTTCCCATGTGAAATACACCCAAACAGTCTGAAATTCAACACAAATCGCCAACTTTCCTCTACAAAGCCTAAAAATAAATCAGTGCTAGCCACTGCCCTCCCCGGCTGGCATCCCTTTCATACCCCCCCCCCCCCCGGGCTGGCATCACTTTCATACCCCCCTCCCGGGCTGGCATCCCTTTCATACCCCCCCCCCCTCCCCTCCCGGGCTGGCATCCCTTTCATACCCCCCCTCCCGGGCTGGCATCCCTTTCATACCCCCCCCCCCCCCCTCCCGGGCTGGCATCCCTTTCCTACCCCCCCCCCCCACCCCTCTCCCGGGCTGGCATCCCTTTCCTACCCACCCCCCCCCCCCTCCCTAGCTGGCATCCCTTTCCTACCCCCCGCCCCCCCCCTCTCTCCCGGGCTGGCATCCCTTTCATACCCCCCCCCCCCCCACCCCTCTCCCGGGCTGGCATCCCTTTCCTACCCACCCCCCCCCCTCCCTAGCTGGCATCCCTTTCCTACCCCCCCCCCTCTCTCCCGGGCTGGCATCCCTTTCATACCCCTTATCCTGCCGCCGCACTGGTGGGGAAAGTTGCCCCCCACCCCCCACCACCACCAACTTTTTACAATGCAAAAAAAGTTTCAGAGAAAGTTTTAGACGCGCGGGGGCGGGGGCGGGGGCTTTAAAGAAACGTTGGACTCCCTTCTTTTCTGGGAGATGTTGCAAGTCCTAAATAAATAAATAAATAAATAGAAAGCCGTGCACTGGGCAAGGCGGCCAGATTATTGTTTTTGTTTGCATCAAGACACAGAGAGAGAGAGAGAGAGAGAGGGTCACTCACTGGGTGCCCGCTGCAGCATCGCTCTCAGATGATGCGGGCTTCCAGCCCGGATCGCAGGATCCCCATCCCGATCCCGATCCCGATCCTCTCCTCCCTCCTTCCCGGAGCCGCCACAGCAGCGAAACTGACTGGAGCTCTGGGAGAGGGGGGGGGGGGGGGGGGGTGGGATACCAGCCGAGAGCACCGAGTCTGCGCATTGAGGGCGGAAGGAAGCAAGGCTGGGGAGGTTTGACAAGAGCCAAGGGTTTGTGCGTGGGTGTGTGTGTGTCGGGGTGGGGGCAGAGAGTGACTAACACCCCAACACACCCCCCCACACACACACACACACACACCACCCCCCGCAAATCAGTCGCCAATTTCAGTGGGACTTGACAAACTTTCACTTTGTTTCCTGCAGAGTGCTGGGGCTTTGAGAGATGGCAAGTTAAACACAATCAATGTTACCCCCCCCCCCCCTCAACCCAAAAAAGGGGCCAAACTTTGCACCTACTTTTCCTTTCAATATATTTTCTGTGTGTGTGTGTGTGTGTGTTGTCTCTGTTACAAGCTTCAGGGTGTTTACAATGTGCACGAAATTAACACGGAATATACACGAAAGGAGGGTCCAAAGGTTGGGGCTTTCGCGGGGGGGGGGGGGGTGGGGGGATATCTTTACTTTGTTCGGGACCTGTTCACATTCAAAGTTTGGGTGGCACAGTGGTTAGCACTGCTGCCTCCTAGCTCCAGGATCCCAGCGTCAATTCCTTTAAATGCTCTCTTAACTCGCTTTATGCTTCATGCATGGGTTTAAGGGGAGAGATACAAAAGCGACCAGAGGGGGAGTTTCTTCACACAGAGGGTGGTGAGCAACTGGAAGGGGCTGCCCGAGACAGGACCAATTTCTTTCCTTTAAAAAGCAGTTAGACAGTCACACAAAATGAAATGAAAATCGCTTATTGTCACGAGTAGGCTTCAATGAAGTTACTGTGAAAAGCCCCTAGTCGCCACATTCCGGCGCCTGTCCGGGGAGGCTGGTACGGGAATCGAAAGGTGGGTACAGAGGGATATGGGCCAAATGCTGGCAAATGGGGCTAGCTTAGTGATAGAAACTGGACGGCATGGACAAGCTGGGCCGAAGGGCCTGTTGCTAAAATTAATTTATTATTTTTTCTAGTTCACCGAAAACAACGTGGATTCATCGCGCCCCCTCCCCCTCTTTCCTCAAACCCCACCCACCCTCACACCCACGCTGAACACTTGCTGGGTTATATTCCTCTAGAATTTAAAATGATTCCCTTTTTTCTCCAAAAGAAAAATTAACCCAGCCATTGATGATTGGGCTGTCCAAAGGGGCGTTGGAAGCCAGTTCAGTTTGTAACTCTCTGCAGGGTTGGCTACATTCTCAGGAGAGGGAAGGTGTGGAGAAATCTGGAACTCTCTTCCCTTTGCCAAGAAACTGCTGAGGCTAGATCAATAGAAAATTGCGAAACTGAGGTTGGCAGGTTTCCATTCGGGAAGGCACTCTTTGTAGAGTTCAGGTGCGTAAATAGAGTTAAAGGTGCAGGTGGACCATGGTGTAATATGGTGTAGACTCAGAGATTAAATGGCCTACTCCTGTTATCATGTCCCTAACAGCAGGGGTTTGGCCGATTGGTTAGCTCTTTCAAAGAGCTCTGCTCAGGACAGACTCGATGGTCCGAAAGGAGCCTCCACGGGCCTGCGGGATTGTACCAGACAGAGGGGATGTGGCTTCCTGCAGTCAGATTGGCAGTTCTAAAATTTACGTCACCCTGACTTTTCTCTAAGATCAGAGATCTCCAGACGCTCGACACAAACAGCAACTTTTACCAACGATATCTGTAGGTTCTGGCTCCTGAATCCCAACTAGATGCCTGAGCCGTGACTTTCACTCTCTAAACTGCTTCTTCCGTGCTGTAAAGAGGGGATTGTGCATTGGCAGCGAGGCAGATTTGTGCATCTTTACATTTTCCAACATTAGCAACTGCATTTTAAAACATCCACTGCCAATGCCCTTTGGAGGGTCCAGATTAGGTGCTATACAAATGCAACATTTTGCTCTCTTCCGTGACACTAACAAATATACACCCGGCTGCTGTCATTTTCAAATATTCACTCTCTTCCTGGACAGAATAGTGGAAGGATTTTCAGGCTGAGTAACAGTTTGACCAGCCGTGACGTGAAACCTGCTTCTCCCAAGCAGGCCAGCAGCACGGTTCGATTCCCGTACCAGCCTCCCCGGACAGGCGCCGGAATGTGGCGACTAGGGGCTTTTCACAGTAATTTCATTGAAGCCTACTCGTGACAATAAGCCATTTTTATTTAATTTTCATTTTCGAGCTGTCACCTCTCTCTCTTCACTTGGCATCCTTGTTGTTCAAGTGTTGATAAACATGACTTATGCCATGTGATGACTATGGGGCAAGTCGAGGAGGCAGACCCCAATAACCATCTCATCCAGTGTGGGGATTGAACCCCCACAGTTGGCATTGTTCTGCGCCACTCAAGTCCTCTAGCCAGTTGACCCCTTTTAACTATCTGGTGGGGGCGGTTTAGCTCAGTTAGCTGGACAGCTGGTTTGTGATGCAGAGCGAGGCCAGCAGCGCGGGATCAATCCCCGTACCGGCTGAGGTTGTCCGTGAAGGTCCGGCCTTCTCAACCTTGTCCCTCGCCTGAGGTGTGGTGATCCTCAGGTTAAATCACCACCAGTCAGCTCTCCTTCTCAAGGGAAAACAGCCTATGGTCATCTGGGACTGCAGTGACTTTAACTATCTTTATGGCTGCCAATTGGGTGGTTGGCCTAATTTGGTAGGAGGGGTTTATGGACTCCCACAAACCATGCAAAAGGGGGACATATTCACCAGCGTTCCACTGGATGTCAAGCCAGGAGCTCCAGCCTCGGCTCACCAGGATTGTCTCGAAGCAGGATTCAAACTCTGCACCTTCTGATTCAGAGGCGTGGCTGCTGCCACTAAGCCAAAAGACCCACTCACCAATAAAGCTAGTGTGACCTTGGCAGATTTCCATTTTCGTGGCTATTGCAACCTGCTGTCAAACCAGACATTTCCATTAGCTTCTGCTGAAATTTCCATTTTAATGTCGTAATGCAAGGGGACAAATGTGCAAAAGCAGCTCTGCATCTGTCACCAGTGGCGCCCTGCTTTTTAATTTTCACTCAGTACTTATCCCAGAATTCTATTGATTATTTTGTTGATTATAAACCATCTTGCATCATAATGCAGACACACTGCTCGGCTCAGAATTTTATCATGGCAGGAAACTCACATGAGGGCAGTGGAAACGCTTTAACCATGTTTTCCAAGCATCCCTGATTAAGTCAAACATTGCCATGAACTCATGGGGGTCCCTGGCTTGTGATGGACCAAAATGGAGATGGCTCATTCGGGAAGGCACCAAACACGTTGAGATGTGAAGTCGAGCGAGTGTACAAACCTCCAATCAACCCATCTCCCCATCTCCCCAAAGCTTCACGCAGTACACCATGTGGCAGAGTCCAGAGACCTCACATTGGACATATCAACCATCTCAGAACTTATCAAACAGGACTGGAAGGAATTTATCCTCAATCCTGAGGGACTGCCTAAGCATGAGAAGATCATCTTGGAGAGTAGAGCGGTGACAGCACGGTGGCGCAGTGGTTAGCACTGCTACTTCACTGCGCCGAAGATCCGGTTTCGATCCCAGTCCCGGGTCGCGATCCGTGTGGAGCTTGCACATTCTCCCCATGTCTGCGTGGGTCTCACCCCCTACAACCCAAAAAGATGTCCAGGGTAGGTGGATTAGCCACGCTAAATTGCCCCTTCATTGGAAAAAAAAAGAGTTGGATACTCTAAATTTATTTTTTTTAAAGATCTTGGTACCACACCTTCAATCGTCCATGTGTGAGAGTCAAAACCAAGAGTGATGCCACATCACTCAAGAAAATTATGAGGTGTGCAGACCATGAAGATCTCGGAGTCCTGGGATCCAGGCACCAAAGTAAAAGCATCGTTGTGAGCAGCAACTCAACCACAAGAGTCCATCATCTCTTCTTGAAGGAAGGTTGTTAGAGTATGAATGAGAATATGTGACTTGCTGGTTGTACCCTGCACAATGTCCCTGTTATTCTTCTCAGTCAGCCACTGTCAGGGTCAAACTCATCAAACCATCTGGGTTCTAATCACAGTCATCTCTCTGAAGGCCATTTTTATTTTGTACAACATCTTCCCTAAATCTCTAATGTCAAAAAACTGCGCTATCCACACACAAACACATATGCAAATGCACACATTATAAATGTGATAAATTCCATATTCATCACTGAATTCTATAAAATGGAGTAAAATACTAAACCCGGGATGAAGAATGGAGAAGGCTGATTGGTGCCAAAGACCAAAATGGAGACAAAAGATAATGACAGAGAAAGGATTTCAAATGTTGCTGCAACCAACTGCAACAGAAGGTTTCTATGTCAAATAAATGAAATGAAAATCGAGTATTGTCATAAGTTGGCTTCAAATGAAGTTACTGTGAAAAGCTCCTAGTCGCCACATTCCGGTGCCTGTTCAGGGAGACTGGTACGGGAATTGAACCGTGCTGCTGGCCTGCCTTGGTCTGCTTTAAAAGCCAGCGATTTAGCCCTGTGCTAAACCAAGTGCACTATGGTATCCCTGTAGCCCAAAGATCATGTCACAATGCTAATAATGTGCTGTCTATGAACTTTTCAGTAGTCGTGAAAATGAAAGAAGTGTGGCTAGTCAAATCCATAGAATCCCTACAGTGCAGAAGAAGGCGATTTGGCCCATCGATTCTGCACCGACCCTCCGAAAGAACACCCTATCTAGGCCCACCACCCTGTCCTACCCCCAAAACCCCAGCTATGCTGCACATCTATCCCCATAACCACAGTTGACCTGCACCCATCTTTAGACTGTGGGAGGAAACCGGAGCGCCCGGAGGAAACCCACGCAGACACGGGGAGAACATGCAAACTCCACACAGTCACCCAAGGTTGGAATTGAACCCGGGACCCTGGCGTTGTGAGGCAGCAGTGCTAACCGCTGTGCCACCATGCTGCCCTTACCACTGTGCGACCGTGCCTGCAATAGTTCCATGGTGTTTTTGTCTTGTAAAATAAAAATTCCTGCTGCTATTGTACCATCAAAGTGAAAGGATGCAGTGAGTTATATTATCCGTGTCCAAGAATCCGGAATTCATAACCGACTGCGTTCGAAAAGCATCCACACATTGCAAAATACTTTGGGATTTCCCGAAAATGTGCTAAATCATTACCTAAACCTGTCCCTTTCCTGCAATTGAAGGCAAATGCAGAGATAAAGCTGACCACTTTCGCTAGCCACAATTCACCTTAAAAAGTAACCCATTCATAAAGGAGAATGATCAGCTCAGATTTGATAGTAATATAGAAATATTCCCTAACGCTGAAATTTCACTTTTTGTTTCAATTATTATGACCCTTTGTTAAATTCTACCCATATTGGAGAGGTTCAGGGAGGGATATCGGCAAAGATGTGGGTTGTGGGGGGTGAAACCCACGCAGACACAGGGAGAATGTTCAAACTCCACACGGACAGTGACCCAGAGCCGGATTGAACCTGGGACCTCGGTGCCGTGAGGCAGCAGGGCTAACCCACTGTACTACCGTGCTGCCCAACTAATCCCATTTTCAAGCTGGCCCATAGCCCTGGAGGTTGTGGGAACGCAAGTATATTCCACCTCCCTTCCACCTTCCCCTCCCATTGTTAAGTTCCTGTCTGTCTCACTCATTCTCACTCCCCTGTCTTCACCATGTTTTGACTGGACAATACTGTTTTATTAAAGGTATCCCGCGTAGCAAAGGTTTGTCCCCATCCCCACCACCACTCTGCCCCTACACCCGCCTACGTCCTATTAAAATATCAATATAGTTCACATGGAGTCTATAATACCTCCAGTAATTGACATCAGTTCACTAGGCAGAATCCAAGAGCAAAATAAGGAGAAACGTTTGGAGTATTCAATAAATCTTTGAAACCATGTTTATAAGGATATAATTTCTCTGGCTTTTGTCCATCTTCTGCCTTTGTCCATCTTCTCAATTACAAACCAAATAATTTAAAAATTGCTTGAATCACTCAATCATTAAATTGCATGAGTGAGTTTTCTGTTTACAAAGCCCGAGGAGTCAATCCTGTTTAAGCCTGCTACACATTGTACATAAACAATGGCAAATATCGACTCTCGGGTTCAAATTTATGTCAATGATACTGACCTGTGAAAGACGGTTCATGGAACATAATGAGCCGCAGGGCCCAAGGTTCCCAAAAGTATCATGTTCCTCAATTTGGGGAAAGTTTTCCAGAATTCATTGAGTCATTTTCATATGACATAGTTTTTGTGAGGGCCACAAAGAGTCCAACATGAGTCTGCACTAGTACTTTGTTCCTGTTCTTCTCTCTAGCCGGTACCTAACTGGCCAGTTCTATTGATATAACAGAAAAGGTTTATGATTACCCTGCCCCCTTATTGAGGGACCTCACATATCCCATTCTCCCGGTGGTTGCAGATTGTATCTTCTTTGTGCTCCTTATTTCAGCAGCAAACTGCTTATGGGCTTAGTTTCTGTTTTCTGATTGCTGCCCCTTCTGCTTCTTTGACCTGGAGTGAGGCGAGGCAATGGGGAGGTTTTGGCTGACCTGCTACCAGACTGAAGAAGGGAGAGGAGTGCTCCTCAGTGTCAGACGAAGAGGGAGAGGAGGAGAAGTGGCTTGGATAATACTGCAGCTACCTGGAAGCTGTGGGTCTGCTTGCTGTTGACCCTTCTGCATCTTTGACTTGGAGTGAGGCAAGGAGAGGCTTTGGCTGTCCTGCTACCAGACTGAAGACACGGAAGGAGTGTTTTCCCGCTCTTGCTGCTATGTTGTGGGGCGTCCGGTAATGCTTGTTTCTGCCTGACGAGTCCGCTGCTGGAACTGCCAGAGGGGGTGAGAGAGGAGGAGAGCCATGAGTGCTACTGCAACTGCCTGGGATTGTGTGTCTGCTTGTTGCTGCCCCTTCTGCTTCTTTGACCTGGAGTGAGACAAGGGGAAGGCCTGTCTGCTCCCAGGCTGAAGATGGGGGGGGATCTGTTCTTGCAGTTTGCTGGTACTTTTTGTCACAATATTGACTGTCTTTGACTGTTTACTGTTACATGTTTGGAAGTGTGAATTGCTTGCTGCTGCCTCTTTTATTCCTGTGACCCAGACCTTGAACTGGGTGGTGTCAAGTGATCAGATGCCAGTACTGCAGGAGAGGAGGGGTGGTGGCCCGATTCCACTGAACTTGAAAGCTGTGTTGGGATACCTTGTGGACTAATGATGACTTTATTGTGCTGGTGGCTATTTACTGCTCCCAGTTTGGAAGCCCTGCAAAATGTTGGTGCCTTTTTGTAGTGTTGCCTGTTTATATTTCATGTTTGGAAATGATATGCCTGATATTGCAATGCTGTTGTTTACTGTT
This sequence comes from Scyliorhinus canicula, assembly GCF_902713615.1. NCBI lineage: Eukaryota > Metazoa > Chordata > Chondrichthyes > Carcharhiniformes > Scyliorhinidae > Scyliorhinus > Scyliorhinus canicula. The sequence continues at coordinate 138,660,632 of NC_052160.1, forward strand.
TACTGCCTAGAGGCTGTGGACTTGCCTGCTGCGCCCCTCTTGCTTCTGATGACCTGGAGTTTCTGGAATCACTGCCAGTCCTGGAGAGGGGGAAGGAGTCGGCCTCTCTCTCTATCACTTCCACCATGTTCTGTGTGGTGTGACTTTTCTGATGGATTGATTTAGCGACTTTCTACCGATGTCGATCTACTGCTGGAGCTGCGGGAGGGAGAGATTTTGTACTGTCGATTGTGTATCGCTCACTGACTGCAGGTCATGTGTTTGTCAGCTGCTGCCCGCTTTGTCTGGCTTGGCTGCCAAAATGGGGTGCTCCCTCGCTCTTCTGTCATGCCCTGTGGCCGGGTGCTGTAGGAGAAAGAGGGAGTGGCAGGTTGATTCAGATGCTGGCCTCCTTATTGTATTGTTAATTGTCCACTGGGGCTGGTTTAGCACAGGAGGGGCTGGTTTAGCACAGGAGGGGCTGGTTTAGCACAGGGCTAAAGAGCTGGCTTTTAAAGCAGACCAAGGCAGGCCAGCAGCACGGTTCAATTCCCGTACCAGCCTCCCCGAACAGGCACCGGAATGTGGCGACTAGGGGCTTTTCACAGTAACTTCATTTGAAGCCTACTTGTGACAATAAGCGATTTTAATTTCATTTCAATTTTTTTCACTGTTGCTATTTGGAGGCCATGTGCTTACCAGCTGCAGCCCCTTTATCCCTGTCTTTGCCCTCGGAGGGGGGGGGGGGGCACTTCCTCATTTTTTCTCTGTGCTCAACGCCAGCGTGATTTTCCGCTGCATCGTCTTGTCAACCCCAGCGGCTTTCCGGTGATGTGATTCTGCTGTCGGGAACTGCGGGGGAGGAAGGGACCGACGGGGTTGATTTGGATGTTGTGCAAAGGAACTGTCAGTAAATTAAAATAAATCCATGAGCTAACCAATTTTCTCTAGCCAATAGGATCTGTGCAGGTTACAACACTGAGTAACCAACTGCAGTCACACAATGTGGCTCTATAAACTTTGTTTAGCTGATGCTCTCCTGAGACCAGAGAGTCAGCCTCATAGATTTGAATGTCTGTCTCCATATCACACAGCATAGGCCAATCGCTGTGCAAATTTGGTCCTGAAATTCAAACAGAAAGGGAAGGGAGCAGCATATGGAACTCAGTGATTCCAAATGGGGACAAAATTTGCAATGATAGTATAAAGAAAGAACTCCCATTTATATCGTGCCTTTTTAACATCCCAAAATAATTCACCAAGTACTTTTTGAAATGTCGTTACAATATTGTCAGGTCAATAAATGGAGTGACAAGTTTGCACACAACTTGATTGCACAAGTGGCAGTAAGGCAAATGACATGTTAATCTGTTTCCCTGGTATCCTCTGAGAGCATTCTCCGGCTCCTCTTCAAGTCGTGCCCTGGAATCTTTTACGACCTTGGAAGAGGCCAGAACGGGACTCGGTTTAACAACTCATCCAAAGGAGACGGCGTCGCTAACAATGCAACCACTCCTCAGTGCTGAAGTGTCAACTTAGATTATGTGGCTAAGTCCCGGAGAGGAACTTGATCCCGTGACCTTCTGTCTGAGAGGTAAGAGTGCTCCGTGAGTCACGCTGACACTTGCAATACTCTAGCAAGGAGGGGAGTTAGCCTCTGCAATTTTAAAATCCATCTTGAACTCAACTTTGATCATCTTCTCGAACTCTCCGACCATGGCATGTTGGCCGTAACATTTTATCCATAAAGCATCTTACTGTAATGTTTCTATAGTAAAATGCAACCTGTTGACCATAAAGATGATAGTTAAGGGAATGATGATAACACATTCCAACGTGTGAACCAATTGACTAACAATTAAGGTTACAACAGGAGATAGGGAGTCTACCTTGTCGTGGGTCGGAACGATTTTATGCAATGTTTTCGCGGCTGAAGAAAGACACAATATAATCAGCAAAACACAGAAGGTAATTTTGAATTTGAGTGACGTTGATTCAGCCCAAGGAAAAATGCTCTGCCAAGTGATCCCAGCTCACTCATGTGCCGCACGAGGTGGGAGTTTGGAATCAGTTTGAAGGCTTTGAGAGCTATTTACCTCCACTCTCCAATGCTTAGCCATTGCATCTTGCTTTGTAAGTTTTCAGGAACCATTCCATCATAATGTTCTCAATTTACTGGAACACAATGCATATACTGAATCAACCAAGTGACCGGGAGAAAGTTTACATCCACTCAGAACTATTTGAAACCCAATGCTGTACTTCTTGTTGTTCTTGCAGGTCTCGAACACTTACTTTCTATTTTGTTGAACATGAGCCCTGGAATGTTGGCATCGTGACACTCCCGACCATGTTTTTTAAAAATGTAAATTTAAATGATCCAATTACTTTTTTTCCAATTGAGGGGCGATTTAGCGTGGCCAATCCACCTATCCTGCACATCTTTGGGTCGTGGGGGCGAGACCCACGCAGACACGGGGAGAATGTGCAAACTCCGCACGGACAATGACCAAGGGCCGGGATTGGAACCCGGGTCCTCAGCGCCGTAGTCCCAGTGCTAACCACTGCGCCACGTGCTGTTCTTTATAACACCGATCATGACCAGTGGACACTACAAATTACTTGAAGTTGTAATTGTTAGAATGCTTAACAGTGCTACGATCACTGTAGAGACCGATAACTTTTGAAAAGTAAGACAAATTTCCCTGTGACCGACAGAAAGGATCACAGGGCCTGATTTCACTTTTACTGTAACAGACTAAAGTCAACACAGACTAAGCATTTCTTTTTTTTTTTAAATTTAGAGTACCCAATTATTTTTTCCAATTAAGGGGCAATTTAGCATAGCCAAGCTACCTACCCTGCACATCTTTGGGTTGTGGGGGTGAAACCCATGCAGACACGGGGAGAATGTGCAAACTCCTCACGGACAGTGACCCAGGGCCGGGATTCAAACCCGGGTCCTCAGCGCCGTAGGCAGCAATGCTAACCACTGTGCCACCGTGACGCCCGACTAAGCATTTCTTAACAGGAAACACCAAACTAAAGAAAAGCTACTTCCCCATTAACAAACACAACCAAACTACCTGATGACACATTTTTACTTTATGCAATGCTCCCAGCAGATATGTAGCCTTGAAGATTAAGTTCCAAGCTCCTCTTGGCTTTTCAGCATCTTTACGTCTCCCTGCCATGCCAGGGTGCGTCTCCCAGTGTCCTTACAATCAGTCTTCTGAGTATCTCCGAACCACCCTCCAGCACCAAGGCCCACTCTGTTGATTCCTTGTTCCTTAAATCTCCACATGTCCACTCCAGTTCTCACCAGCATGCTGTTTGATGGCTAACACACAAAACATATTTTCCTCTGCTTCGCACAGCAGCAATTGTTTCTGTCTCCCTCTCTATGTTTCTCTGCGTGCAGAAAAGCAGCAACAAAACATATTTTGTGTCAAGTTGTGAAACCTGCATCTTGATTTCAATAGGTTTTGGTTACAGATCACATGGGTCTGTCTCCGGGCCGAGGTTAGTATGAGCACCACAACCCCCTTCCCCCCATTCAGGCCACTCTATGAGATGGTTATGTTTTCAAATGCTTCCATTAGTTTAAGGTGAAATACAGTCTCACTTTGTAACTACAGTAGCACAGTGGTCAGCACTGTTGCTTCACCGTGCCAGGGGGGTGAATTCGATTCACGGCTTGGGTCACTGTCTGTGCAGAGTCTGCACGTTCTCTGCATGCGTTACCTCCGGGTGCTCCGGTTTCCTTCCACAAGTCCCGAAAGGCGTGCTGTTGGGTTAATTGAACATTCTGAATTCTCCCTCTGTGTACCCGAACAGGTGCCGGAATGTGGCGACTAGGGGATTTTCGCAGTAATTTCATTGCAGTGTTAACGTAAGCCTACTTGTGACAATAATGTCGGGGCTGAATTCTCTGCCGGCGGGATGCTCCATTTTGCCGGCAGCCCGGGGGTTTCCCGACGGCGTGGGGCTGCCCCACAATGGGAAACCCCATTGACCGGCCGGTGTAACGGGGAATCCCGCCGTATTGCTGAACCAGAAATCTGGCACGGTGGGAAGGAGAAACCCTCCTAAGGTTATTATTATTATTAACTGCTGTGCCTGCGTGGTAGAATTTGCCCCACGGTATGGCCATCGATAGTAAAGTGGGTTTCCATAGCACCAAGACTTTGAGGTAATATTTCTGAACCACATCTTGTAGCTGTTTGCCATTGCAAATAGGCTGCATAATTAACCAGAACTTGTGGAGAATCAAAAGAAATGCGTTTCAAATGCTTACAGCAGGGGAATGGAGGTTTAGATTTGAGTTTGATTTTCGCGTGATGGTCATTAAAAGGTAGAATTACAAAATTGTCAGAGTTTACACTTTTCTTTTTATGAAGAGGGATTGAAATACATCTTTAATGATATCATAAAATTGTTAATGTAATATAAAATTGTTAATATAATCCTCAATGGGATAATTGTAAAACATTCATAATGCGATAAAAATGGCAGTGATATTGATACAAAATAGATTCTCCTGATTTTATCTTTGTTGCAATCTTGTTTCGACTATCCTTTCGTTGTGTCTGTTTCAAATGTTATTCACAAAGTGTCAAATCATTGGGCGGCACGGTGGTGCAGTGGTTAGCACTGCTGCCTCGTGGTGCTGAGGACCCCGGTTCGATCCAGGCCCTGGGTCACTGTCCGTGTGGAGTTTGCATATTCTCCCTGTATCTGCTTGGGTTTCAACCCCACAACCCAAGGATGTGCATGTCAGGTAGATTGGCCACGCTAAATTGTTTAGCTCACTGGGCTAAATCACTGGCTTTGAAAGCAGACCAAGGCAGGCCAGCAGCACGGTTCGATTCCCTTAACAGCCTTCCCGAACAGGCGCCGGAATGTGGCGACTAGGGACTTTTCACAGTAACTTCATTTGAAGCCTACTCGTGACAATAAGCGATTTTCATTTCATTTTTCAATTGGAAAAAGAATTGGGTACTCAAAATTTATTTTTAAAATTGTCAAATCAATGGTTTGGTTCCATGTGTATTGGGTTGTAGCTGGGGGAGACTGGTGTGGATGATACACAAATGAACCTATAATAGAGACCAGTATACAGGTAAGAGCCTACAATAACTGCAATAAACTAGGTAAAATTGCAATAGTTATTGATCAGTTCTATAAGCTGTAACTGCAGCCATAGCGATGGTTGCAGCAGATCCAACTAAATGTAACTAAAGCTACAGAGTCGAGGAACATAGGAATTGTTTCATTACCTTGAGGAGCACCCCTCTGTCATTTTTCAAAAGAGACCCAGCCTATTCATGTCTGATATTTAACCTCTTAGTTCTGGCATTAACAGTAATTCTTTTTAATAATAATAACCTTTATTGTCACAAGTAGGCTTACATTAACACTGCAATGAAGTTACTGTGAAAAGCCCCTCGTCGTCACACTCCGGTACGCTGAGGGAGAATTCAGAACACCCAATTCATCCAACAGCACGTCTTTCGGGACTTGTGGGAGGAAACCGGAGCACCCGGAGGAAACCCACGCGGACACGGGGAGACACGTGCAGACTCCATACAGACAGTCACCCAAGCCAGGAATTGGGTCCCCGGTGCTGTGAAGCAACAGTGCAGAGTGCTGACCTTATGAACAAAAGCCTGTGTAGGTTACTGATTTGTTTAGTTGTTTCGCGCAGTTTACCCGTTGGCCTGGTTGACACGTATCCGGGCAACGCACTGCTTACATTAGAAGGAGCTGCTGCTTCCTTATTTTAATTAAGCTGTACATTGTCACACAAAGTGAACGTATATTGTTTTCAGCTCTTACTTAACATCACAAAGCGTTCTCCATCAGTGCCACATATTATCACAATTTATTTACTGTACTTTTTCCACTAGCCAGCGCGGGTTACCCATTCATGATCATGTCATATTTCCTTTTATTTGGAGCACGTAGTTCGATTTTATAAAGAGGATTCTGGTGAATACAAGGCAGTTAGAAGCCCCTGTTTGTGGAATTGCTGTAAGTACATAAGTATTTGAAGGTCTCTCTCTCTAAGTCAATCTTGTCTTTATCTAAACTGGGCGTCGAGGCCGCATTCTCTCCCTTCACCCTGAGAATTAATCCCGTTTTTGCGATACGGAGCATTCCTAAGAAGTCCTGGCCCGAAGATTTCGATAGAGTACACAGGGAACCTAGAGGTCAAAGTTTGTGTGGCTGTGCAGCCAGGAAGGGGGCGGGGAGGGGGGGGGGGGGGGGGGGGGGGGGGGCTGTGCCCTCATGGGAAGGTTGCGGAGATGAGTGTCCAATTGTGGGAGGTTTTCCAGGCAGGTATGTTGGATCAAGCAAGTGATTAGAAAGGTACAGGCACTTCCCTCCTGGGATTTGCCTGGGTTTATCCACTGGATTCCCGAGTCTCCAGAAACCCTCCACAGACAAATTCTAAATGTCGATTAACATCGAGGTTCGCTTGTCTACTGGCTTTCTTGGAACCGGTCAGTAGAGGGTTAAAACTGGAAGTGGGTGTACTGGAGGTAGATTAGTATCCAGATTCGGATCTTTAACAGTTTAAGGTCTCACCTGATCCAAACCCTTCCATTCTTTTGGGTTAAGATTCACCCCCATAGAGTCGCCCGCACAGAAGGCCATCTGACCTTTCATCAAGGGCTGGTTTAGCACAGTGGGCTAAATAGTTGGCTTGTAAAGCAGACCAAGGCCAGCAGCGCGGGTTCAATTCCCGTACCGGCCTCCCCGAACAGGCGCCGGAATGTGGCGACTAGGGGCTTTTCACAGAAACTTCATTTGAAGTAGCACGGTAGCATTGTGGTTAGCACAATTGCTTCACAGCTCCAGGGTCCCAGGTTCGATTCCCAGCTTGGGTCACTGTCTGTGCGGAGTCTGCACATCCTCCCCGTGTCTGCGTGGGTTTCCTCCGGGTGCTCCGGTTTCCTCCCACAGTCCAAAGATATGCAGGTTAGGTGGATTGGCCATGCTAAATTGCCCTTAGTGTCCAAAATTGCCCTTAGTGTTGGGTGGGGTTGCTGGGTTATGGGGATGGGGGTGGAGGTGTTGACCTTGGGTAGGGTGCTCTTCCCAAGAGCCGGTGCGGACTCGATAGGCCGAGTGGCCTCCTTCTGCACTGTAAATTCTATGATACAAGCCTACTTGTGACAATAAGCGATTTTCATTTCATTTCATTTCATGTCTGTGCTAGCCATTTAATATCAATTCCACTCTCCTACCCCAACCACATAGTGCAATCACTATTGATTTAGCCTTTAGCCAAATTACTCACTGAATCTGCTTCCTGCATCCTTTCAAACAGCGAATTTCAGATCAAAACTAAATAAATCTTCTCGTCGCCTCCCTGGTTGGTGACATTCATTTGTTGAACTCTCCTTGCTTCTTTCCCACCCCATCAGAATACACCCCTGTCTTCAGAACAAGAGGGGAAAGAGAAGGTTTGAAACAAAATAAAAGTTGTTCCTTTTTGTAACATAAAAAAAAAAGTAAGTTTAAGGGGGGGGTTGTTGGGTTACAGGTATAGGGTGGATACGTGGGTTTGAGTGGGGTGATCATGGCTCGGCACAACATTGAGGGCCGAAGGGCCTGTTCTGTGCTGTACTGTTCTATGTTCTATGTTCTATAATGTCATGTGTAGTTAATTCAAGATTCCAATGAAATCTCATATTCTTTTGTAAAAGACTGAATCCCTGCAGTGCAGAAGGAGGCCAATCAGCCCATCGAGTCTGTCACAGCCCACTGAAAGAGCACCCTACCTGGGCCCAATCCGCCGCCCTATCCTATCACCCACCTAACCTGCACATCTTTGGACTTCAGGGGTAATTTATCATGGCTAATTCACCTAACCTGTGCATATTTGGCTTGTGGGGGGGGTGAGGCTCACCCAGACACGGGGAGAATGTGAAAACCCCACACAGTCAGTGACCCGAGGCTGGGATTGAACCCGGGTTTGCGGCGCCTTGAGGCAGCAGTGCTAACCACTGAGGCACCCTGCCGCCCTGTGAGGCGGCAGTGCTAACCACTGCGCTACCCTGCCGCCCTGTCACAGCCAGAAGTGCAATACTTTCCCCGACGTGTGCATGTGTGCGAGTTTTCTTTTTATCTGGTTCCTGCTGGTGGAGAATTTCTCTGGGATACACTGTCCGTGACTCTCGTTTGCCTGGTTCTGTAGGTACTCTCTGAGACCCTAGGATTGTTCAGCTCCTGAAAGAACTGAGACAGGGATAGGGAAAGAGCAGAGGGATAAGAAATACTTTCTGCCGAAAGAAAATGCATTGCCTACAAGGCAATCATTGCAATTAGACCTGACAGATGAGTAGTTTGAACTTTAAATGAAGAGAGGATAAGCAGAGGGACTAGACAGATATATTTAGAATGTTCAACCTTACTAAAGAAAACATGCATTTATATAAAAGTGCCGGTTTTGTCTCTATATTCTCGTCTGCTGCCTCCAGGCTAGCTGGCATTTAACTATCGTTTGGCAAAGTGGCATTAACAGCAATTTACATTTAAATAGTGGTTTTAACCCCCAAGGTGCTTCACAATAGCTGAGGCATATCCCCAACCCTCCTTCCCCTGCTCCACATATTCCCTTCCCTCAACACGTCCTTTCCTCCACACCTCCTCTCACAACCAGTGTATCGCTCGTTTAATCTGACAGAACTCTAAATGATCCAGAATCCCCCTTTACTCGCCTGAAATTCCTCTGTTGTTTAGAAATGGCCCATTGAAACAGGTTTGCAGGGACCTCTTTGTACGAAATTCCTCTGTTAATCCCTCTGCACTTTAACGTTTGCTTCTGATTCTTTTCCCGATCGCTATTGTATAGAATCCTTTGTGCCAAACCCCTATTTCAACTCCTAATCCACTTTTGTACTTTTTTTAAATCTTCGATTAAAGACTGTTTCTCATCTGTATCAATCAACCAAACATTAAACAAAGCAAAACTGTGATTATCCAATCTCAAAGACTTGTTTTGCTCCTCCAGCATATTAGCACTTTTTATAACCGATATTTAATGTTAAATATATACTAAGTATATTTTATGACCCATATTTCATATCAAATATTACTTATAAAAAATAAATGCATTCACTTCCTCCATTGAATCAGATGCTTTCACCAGTCGTTTCTCTCAGTAAATATATTATTCTCCATAATCCTGTTTGTTTGGATGTATTGTTAGTCTGCAGCTGCAACCAGTGATCAGGAAGGCAAGTGAAATGCTGGCGTTTATAGCAAGGATAATGGACTGGGGATGTTTTACTGCAGATGTACAGGACCTTGGTGAGACCACATCTGGAATACTGTGTACAGTTCTGGTCTCATAATAATAATCTTTATTCTCACAAGTAGGCTTACATTAACACTGCAATGAAGTTACTGTGAAAAGTCCCTCGTCGCCACATCCCGGCGCCTGTTCGGGTACACAGAGGGAGAATTCGGAATGTCCACTTCATCTCACAGCACATCTTTCGGGACATATGGGAGGAAACCGGAGCACCCGGAGGAAACCCACGCCGACACGGGGAGAACGTGCAGACTCCGCACAGACAGTGACCCAGCGGGGAATCGAACCTGGGACCCTGGCGCTGTGAAGCAACAGTGCTAACCACTGTGCTACCGTGTCTTATTTGAATAACACCAGGTTAAAGTCCAACATGTTTGTTTCAAACACTAGCTTTCGGTGCATGCTCCTTCCTCAGGTGAATGAGCAGTGCTCCGAAAGCTAGTGTTTGAAACAAACATGTAGGACTTTAACCTGGTGTTGTAAGACTTCTGACTGTGCTTACCCCAGTCCAACGCCGGCATCTCCACATTATTTGAATAAGGATAGAATTGCGGTGGGAGAGGCTCAGCGAAGGTCCGCTCGACTCATTCCTGGGATGAAGTGCTATCCTGGCGAAGAATGGCTGAGCAGGCACGACTTTATACCCGTTGGAGTTCAGAAGAATGAGAGCTGATCTTATTGAAACAGACAAGACCCCGAGGGCACGCGGTAGGGTGGCTACCACCAGGATCTTCCCATTTGTCGGGGAGACTAGAACGAGGGGCCAACAACTTAAAAGGATGGGATCTCCCTTTTAGGACGGAGTCGGGGAAACATCGGGCGGGATTCTCCGATTTCCCATCCGCGTGTTTCACGGCCGGGTGTCATTGGCTGGAATTCTATCACTCCCGCCGCTTGTCAAGGGGATTTCCCATTTAAACCACCCCCACGCTGCCGGGAAACCAGGCAGGGAAAAATGAATCCCGATAACTGGAGAATTCCGGCCATCTTTTCTCTGAGGGCGGTTAGTTGGAATTCGGGGACGGGAAGTTGGAATTGAGGCCGCAACCAGTGCAGCCATGATCCTATTGAATCACAGTGCAGGCTCGAAGGGCCGAATGGCCTCCACCTCCTAAAGGTCTCTCTTCACTATTCTTGTGACTCCCCCTGTTGCTCTCATTTTGCTTATTCTCCTGTTCCTCATCCAGGTGCATTGACTCTGAACCTGTTATTTTCCATCACGATTCTCCTTTTGTTTACCAATGGGTACTCCTTCTCAATTGTTTTGCTTGTCCTGGTGTCAGTCTGTCTCTAAATATACCCACTATCTAAACTCTTGTCGTGTACTTAATGGACAGGATTTCATCTGCGGGCAAGGGTGGCGCGGTGACGCAGCGGTTAGCATCGCTGCCTCACGGGCGCCGAGGTCCCGGGTTCGATCCCGGCCCCGGGTCACTGTCCGTGTGGAGTTTGCCCATTCTCCCCGTGTCTGCGTGGTCGCACCCCCACAACCCAAAGGTGTGCAGGGTAGGCGGATTGGCCACGCTAATTTCCCCTTTAATTGGAAAAAAAGAATAAGGCACTTGAAATTTAAAGAAATTCTACTGAATTTAAAGCATTCTACTGAATCTCGTCTCCAGGCTCAGATCGGGGTCAGGAGCCTTGCACTGCGTGAGAAACAGTCACACATCTGTGATTTTCTGTGATTTTCCCCGAATTGGCCAATTAATTGGCCAATTAGGGGCCTCACGGTAGCATGGTGGTTAGCATCAATGCTTCACAGCTCCAGGGTCCCAGGTTCGATTCCCGGCTGGGTCACTGTCTGTGTGGAGTCTGCACATCCTCCCTGTGTGTGCGTGGGTTTCCTCCGGGTGCTCCGGTTTCCTCCCACAGTCCAAAGATGTGCGGGTTAGGTGGATTGGCCATGCTAAATTGCCCGTAGTGTAAGGTTAATGGGGGGATTGTTGGGTTACGGGTATACGGGTTACGTGGGTTTAAAGTAGGGTGATCATTGTTCGGCACAACATCGAGGGCCGAAGGGCCTGTTCTGTGCTGTACTGTTCTATGTTCTATGTTCTAATTGTCCAAAGTGCGGGTTCATTGCTCAATAAAGGACGGCAGGAAAATTCGTGAAGCTCGAGGGTCAATAGGGGGCTCTCTGACTTCTAAGCAACAGGAGGATGGGCACGCAGGTGGGGAGGAGTAGGACCCATAACCTGTGCTTCACGCTTCTGTACAGAACTGATTCGCTGCATGTGCTCCATCAAGAGAGAGTGAGTAAGGGATATTCTGATGAGCTGAGATGATAATGGGTGGGGAGAGGACCATATAGAGCATAAACTCTGGCCAAGTGGCCTGTTTCTGTGCTGTAGATACTGGAATTGTTGGAAATGGGTAACAGAGTAATTCAGAATCTGGATGATGACCCATCCTTGCTGTTAAGTGATGAGATTCCACAGATTTCTTTGTAAAATGGTATTTTCATCCTCAACGTTCAATACCTCTTTGGTATCTCGTCCAATTAGCCACTTGGCTTGATAGCCGGTTGGTCACAAATTCCTGACTTCACGCTGGATGCGTACTCAGAAGCTGGAAACATGGTCAATATTTAGACATAGGGGCCCACCCTCTGCAAACAAAAGGAATATATCCCGGCCTTGCTCATTTTTCAAAATCGGCTGGGAGCCTGGGGAGCCTTCATTTCCCCGTTGCTGCACCTTTTTTCCCCTCGTATAAATTGTTGTGATTGTTTGAAATTTGAGATTCTTGTGTTTGGCCTGATGAGTGTAAGATGTAAAACTTTGGTAACCTCTCTTTCTTTTTAAAAATAAATTTAGAGTACCCAATTCATTTTTTCCAATTAAGAGGCAATTTAGCGTGGCCAATCCACCTAGCCTGCACATCTTTGGGTTGTTGGGGCGAAACCCACGCAAACACGGGGAGAATGTGCAAACTCCACACGGACAGTGACCCAGAGCCGGGACCGAACCAGGGACCTCGGTGCCGTGAGGCAGCAGTGCTAACCCACTGTGCCACCGTGCTGCCCCCCGTCTCTCTTTTGCAACGATACTCGAGCTCTGTGGAATGAAGCCACCGTCAATATTTTTTGCTCCCTAAATCTGGTGATTTTGCGGCCAATAAACGTTTGCATCCTTGACGTGAATATTCTGGGCAAGATCAGCTAGCTCCCTACCTGGCAGGGTTTGAATCTGGGGCATCTCTGTTCTGTGTGCTTTCACACCGCACCACATGTTGCACCCATCACAAAATGTCCTCTCTGTCCATTCATTCTTCCCCCCCCACCCCCACCCCCACCCCCATCCCCACACTCTGTCTCTCCTGGTACTGCAGCTGCTTACAAACAGTTAACTCTTTATATCTGCTTCCAGTTCTGATGTCAATTCAGCAACCTGAATGCTGACTCTTTTTCTCTCTTACCGCCATCGCTACCTGCCCTGATGAATGTCTTCAACGTGTTCTGTTTTTTACTTCAGATTTCCAGCATCCCTGGTATTTTACCTGTTGTTCTGGTGCATTTAGCCACTGAGCCACTCGGACCCAGTGCTGCCCCCACATGGAGGGAGGCCCTGCAGTTCAATCAGACATGCACAATCATTTCCATTGCATCGAAGCCACTCAATCCCAGGTCAACTGATAAAAGGCCACAAACTTTGTTCTCTGTTGATTTTCTACACGCTCATTACAGCCACTCCCCCCCCCCCCCCCCCCCCTCCAATAAACTACTCTCGTTTATAACCCGTTAAATGCACCGTTTTATGGAAAGGCATCTTTTGTGAGAAGGAGTTAGACTAAACACATCAGCCATTGTGTGAATCGGGAGACTAGACTAGTTGGAAGCATTTATGGGAAACAGGAGACGAGGGCTGTTTCTGACTATTTGATCTTAACAACTAGGTGTTGAGAAAATAGGGGGCAGAAATGCTTTACGATTGTTGGAATATTTATCCACATAAAACCTCGTGCAATAGAACAAACGACTCTTCTCCAACAGGATTAACTCTTTCCTCTGGCCATAGAAGAACAAAGTTGCAAGTTTCTGTATTTCTCTGCAGTTGACAAGCTATTAATTAAATGACATTCTCAGGAACCATTTATTTTAGCAGGTCACTAATTACAGAGGCAGATTCAGCTGTTTTTTTCCCCATTCTGTAAAAATAAATTTAGAGTGCCCAATTAATTTTTCCAATTAAGAGACAATTTAGCGTGGCCCATCCACCTACCCTGCACATCTTTGAGTTGTGGGGGCGAAACCCACGCAAACACGGGGAGAATGTGCAAACTCCACACGGACAGTGACCCAGAGCCGGGATTGAACCCGGGACCTCGGGGCCGTGAGGCAGCAGCGCTAACCACTGCGCCACCGTGCTGCCCTAGATTCAGCTGTTTTTATAGGAGAATAACTTGTCCATGTATGTGAAAGCAAAATACTGCGGATGCTGGAAATCTGAAATAAAAGCTGGGAATGTGGATAAACTCAGCAGGTCTGGCAACAACAGAGTTAACAGGTGAGATCTACCAGCCACGTTGCGCCTGAAAAGCAGCGTTGGCGCGGTCAATGGATGCTGGGAGATCCTTCTTCCGGGAACAACCCGGCTCACCACGCCTCGCGAGATCTAACATGATATCGTGAGACATCGAGATGTGAATCCCGCCCAATAAAGCCACATTTATACCCCTGGCGCCTATCCTTCGAGGACCTGCTGGATCGAGCATGTCACCGAAGACTCCGGCTAACCAGAGAGGACATGCAACATCTGTGCCAGACGATGGCGCGCTTGACCAATTGACGAATGGGCTCCGTTCTTTCCAACGCCTCTTTGATGGGGGCAAGAGCGGTTTCTATGGCCGACCTCATGCATTTGAAGATACAAGCAGCAGGGTTAGGGTTTTAGTACAAAGAAAGCTTCACACAGCTTAAATAAATACTTGTGGTACGCATACAAATTGCTGATCAGGAAATTGACCCATTGAGGAGGAAATTAATAAATTCTGCCAATGTTTTTTGTTATTCATTGATCACTCATACTTTCTGTGACATTGTTTTAATGCGATGAGACCACCGTTTGAGCGGTGTGAGCATCAACAGAGTGGATCGGGGGCAGCACGGTAGCATAGTGGTTAGCACAATTGCTTCACAGCTCCAGGGTCCCAGGTTCGATTCCCGGCTCTGGTCACTGTCTGTACGGAGTCTGCACGTTCTCCCCATGTGTGCGAGGGTTTCCTCCGGGTGCTCCGGTTTCCTCCCACAGTCCAAAGATGTGCTGGCTAGGTGGATTGGCCGTGATAAATTGCCCTTAGTGTCCAAAATTGCCCTTAGTGTTGGGTGGGGTTACTGGGCTGTGGGGATAGGGTGGAGGTGTGAGCTTGGGTAGGGTGCTCTTTCAGAGAGCCGGTGCAGACTCGATGGGCCGAATGGCCTCCTTCTGCACTGTAAATTCTACGATGTAGGATCCTGGACACACCGATTTGGGAATTTGGGACCAAAAGAGAATCAACAATCATCCCATAAACACTGTGCTCAACCACCCCCCTAATAGCCCCCCTTCCCTCCAATGTTCGATTTCATCCAATTCTTGAAAGTGCAGGATAAACAATGCCCATGAATTGTAGAACCATTCCATCCTCTCCCTCAACTCAAACTTCACCTTCTTGAGCGCCAAGAATTCTAGCAGGTCTCCCCCTGCCAGGGCACAAGGCGAAGAAGCTGACCTCCAACCCAGCAGGACCCGCCCCCAGGCAATCAGCGCGGCGAAGGCTAAAACATCTGCCCCTGCATCTGCCCCCGCGCCCACCTGCAGCCAAGGTCGGTCCGATACTCGAAAATGGTTTCCAGGGGCTCTGGCTCCACGCTCACATGTACTACCACCGAGATGACCTTAAAACTCTCCCTCCAATAACCCTCCAGCTTCGGGCAGGACCAAAACATGTGAACATGATTTGCGGGGTTCCTCCCACAGCGCTCACACGCATCCTCCACCCCTTCAAAGAGTCGGCTCATCCTCGCCCTCGTGAGGTGCGCCCGATACACGACCTTCAGCTGTATCAGCTCCAACCTCGCGCACGGGGTGGAGGCATTTACCCACCGGAGCACCTCACACCACAGACCGTCCTCCCACTACTCTTCCTTCCACTTGGCTTTAATCCCCTCCAAGGATACCTTACCCTCCCCCAAAAACCCTCCCATAGATCGTCGACACCACCCCTTCTCCATTCTCCCTGCCGCCAATACCTCTTCCAACAACGTAGGGACCGGCGCCGTCGGGAAACTCTGAACCTCCTTCCTGGCAAAACCCTGGAGCTGCCGGTACCTCAATACATCGCGTCAACAACTCCAACTGGCCTAACCAGAGCGAGGGAAAAAATAAATAAAATGAAATTAAAATCGCTCATTGTCACGAGTAGGCTTCAAATGAAGTTACTGTGAAAAGCCCCTAGTCACCACATTCCGGCGCCTGTTCGGGGAGGCTGGTATAGGAATTGAACCGTGCTGCTGACCTTGTTCTGCTTTACAAGCCAGCTCTTTAGTCTCCATAATGGGGTTACACCAACCTCTTTACCTTGTTAGGTAGCTACAAGGATAATCATTGGAAGATACTGGGCCGGAAGATTATACATAAGAAAATACCTTTCCTTTCTTTGAGAAATACATGGGTAGTGGAAATCACATCTTTCCTATAGTGCGGTTGGCAGAACTGCAATCGCTCCAGCCTATGGAACAACTGTTTTATATAGTTCCAGTATCACCCCCCAGCTCTCACATTCTACACCTCGGCTACTGAAGGCAAGTATCTCGTCTGCCTTCTTTTAAAAAAAACTTTAGAGTACCCAATTTTTTTTTTCCCATTAAGGGGCAATTTAGCTTGGCCAACCCACCTACCCTGCACATCTTTGGGTTGTGGGGGTGAGTCCCACGCAGACATGGGGAGAATGTGCAAACTCCACACGGACAGTGACCCAGAGCCGGGTTCGAACCCGGGTCCTCGGTGCCGTGAGGGAGCAGTGCTAACCACTGCGCCTCCGTGCCGCCCTTACATTGTGCTTTATCTTGCCTTCTCTGCCCTCTGCAAATATATTACCCCATACTTCTCCACATTGAGCTCTATTCAGCACTGCTCTGCCCAACGTTGATATCTTCCTGTCGTCCACCACTTACCTTTTTATCACCTAACACGCAGCCAATGTTTGTATCTCCTGTAAACGTTTTTCAGAGCCATTGCGTTCAAGTCCAAATCTTGATATATATCAGTATAATGACCGGAATAGGCGTGTAGCTAGTACGAATGTTAAAGCTGTCGTTTCTAAAAGCTTTTTAAGATGATGGTAACATATCATGTCACTTGGCCACACTTAGCTCTAGATAGTCCAGAAATGCCTCATTAAAGCATGGACAATCACCTGTGAAATATACTCAGCCCATTGTTAAGGACGCAAAGTCAACAGAAAGGTTTATAGTAGAGAAGCTGACTCTCTTTCTGCTTCATTATAGACAATAGAGGGTGTTAGACAAATATGAAAGGGATCTCATTGACCTTTCATTGTATTGTGATGGCTCCTCAACGCAAACGCAAAGACTTTGGCTGTCTGAAGCTCTCTGGATGTGAAAAGCCACATCCCAGGATATTTACACATGAAATGAAAATCGCCTATTGTCACAAGTAGGCTTCAAATGAAGTTACTGTGAAAGCCCCTAGTCACCGCATTCCGGTGCCTGTTCGGGGAGGCTGATACGGGAATTGAACCGTGCTGCTGGCCTGCCTTGAAATGCTGTAAAAGCCAGCGATTTAGCCCAGTGCGCTATACCAGCCTCTGTAAAAGGCCTTATTTGGAAAAGGACGTTGAACTTGTAACAGGTCATGTGGGCGAGGCATCCATCATCATAGTTATCACAGAATTTACAGTGCAGAAGGAGGCCATTCAGCCCATCGAGTCTGCACCAGCTCTTGAAAAGAGCACCCTACTTAACCCCATACCTCCACCCTATCCCCGTAACTCTGCAACCCCATCTAGCCTAAGGGCAATTTATCGTGGTCAATCCACCTAACCTGCACATCTTTGGACTGTGGGAGGAAACCGGAGCACCACGAAGAAACCCATGCAGACACGGGGAGAACGTGCAGACTCCGCACAGACAGTGACCCAAGCGGGAATCGAACCTGGGACCCTGGTGCTGTGAAACCAAAGTGCTATCCACTATGCTACCATGCTGCACTGTTAGTGTGCTTTGAACCTGCTTTTAAAATATAAACCCCACCCTGGGTCACTGTCTGTGTGGAGTTTGCACATATAAATATAAAATACAATATATAAAAGCAGAAGCTGTTCTGAAACAGATACAATCAGATACAAAGACAACTATTAAAACAGCTGAAAGACAACAGCACAGCCAAGGTAATACAAATATACCTTGAAAGCAGGAGAAAAACCTGCCCCAAAATTCTAACTTCACGTTTACCTGAGAGTGGACATTCTGGTAATTCAACTACAAAAAGCCTCACAGTTTACAGAGAATCATCTGCTTTTATAAGACTTTCGCGCTAGCTGAAGCATCAATTCATCTAAGAAACTCCAGGCATGCTATGTAAGAGACGGAAATAATTCCAGCTTGCAATCAGATTGCTTTTTCCCCTTCATTTGTATCTAGTCTTCATGTGTAGGAGATATCGCTTTTAAACCTCCAGGGCAGATGTGTGACCATAAATAACCTTTATTTTTAAATTCACCAAAACTAGCTGCTGCAGTCTTATAAAAATTGGAACAAGCCACTCTAAAAGCACACTAACTCCACACACAGATGTTTCGATCATGGACAACAATAAAACACAAATTCTGCTCATGGCACGAGGAAAGCAAGGGACATTCCAGTCACAAAAAATACTCAACAAGCAATGCCCGTTTTCTTCCTGCCTCTGAGACAATTTTAGACCCAACTCATAGTGAATATTTTTTTTAAAGTTGTTCGTGTAATATGGGGCAATGTTGAAATGGTTGGTGCACATTGTAAACCCAGCCTGATTTTTCTCCATTACTGACGTCAATGAAAATAAGAATTTAGTGTGATGTTTGATGGGCAACTGATTTGCTATTGTCTATATTAGACCATCCCTTAGAAGTTAAAATTACACATCCTGACCCCACCCCAACCCCTGCAGACTCTCTCATTGAAACACTTTGATGTGTGCACAGGGCACAGTTGAAGTGAGCCGGACACCTATGGAAAGCGGAAGACTATCTGGCCTGTTAACCTCTCAACATCGGTGCGGAATCCTCCTGATTCATATCTCAGAAACATGACAAAGTCCAGGCAGCGCAACAAAAGATTAGTCCGCCTGATGTGTTGGGCACAGATGAATTGAAGGGAAACTTTGAAGGAACAAGTTGCAGGAAAAATCTGTTCTGATTTTTCTGGTCTGTAATAGGGATTTTTATGACTCTTGGATCATAAGACGTGGGAGCAGAAGTTGACCATTCGGGAGGGTGGCACGTCGGTGCAGTGGTTAGCACTGCTGCCTAATGGCGCCGAGGATCCAGGATTGATCCCACCTTGGGTCACTGTCTGTGTGGAGTTTGCACATTCTCCCCGTGTCTGCGTGGGTCTCACTCCCACAAAGCCAAAGATGTGCAGGGTAGGTGGATTGGCCACGCTAAATTGCTCCTTAATTGGAATAAAAAAGAATTGGGTACTCTAAATTTAATTTTAAAAAGGATGGAAGAAGACTAGTCCGCTCAATCCTTAACAAGTTCATTTTCCTGTAACGTTATGAGCAATTACCCTGGATGTTTTTTACTAATTAAAATTGCAACTCATCAGGCCTCCACTGGTTTATGATTGTGGACTTAAATAATCCTGTGGCAGTATTCGAAGTAGAATCCTTTCCCCAGCCACCATTTCTTCGTCAACCAATGCCAAGATTAGCTCGACATCTACATCAGTTTGTAGCATTTTCTCTGTCTGCGGAATCATTACTGTCTTTGGCCATATTTTAACAGTCACTGCACTTCCAAGTAATTCATTCTATCTAAAGCACTTTGGGTGAGTTCTGAGGCATGTTAAGCTGATTTGGGAATGCGAGCCTTCCAGTCTTTAATCAAATTTTACATTGCTTAAAGCAGCCTGGTAATATCATTATTGCACTATCATTTTAAACTACATGGGATAGAAAACCAACAATGGAACAGAAGTTAGTCATCACTGACACTGCATGATTTATCAGAAAAGGGAGTCTGTTATTAATTAGAGCAAAATTCCGTTCGTCCCAATATAACACTCGAGATGTTTCATAAATAAGGTCAATAATTTGATCTGC
Organism: Scyliorhinus canicula; assembly: GCF_902713615.1. Lineage (NCBI taxonomy): Eukaryota > Metazoa > Chordata > Chondrichthyes > Carcharhiniformes > Scyliorhinidae > Scyliorhinus > Scyliorhinus canicula. The sequence goes on from NC_052160.1 coordinate 138,680,240, forward strand.
TGCTTGGCATTGACAATCCTCAATACCTGAACTGATGAGTTCGCAGAAAACAAAGTCCTCTGTGACTTACTCAATTCGCAATGAGTATCCCATTGCAACCCCCGGTGAGGTGCTAGGGTAGTACGCACACAGATTGCTTTCTAATCAACATTGTTTCTATCAATATTTGCACCACATAAATATTAGGTAACAACCATCTCCAGAAAAAGAGAATCTAACCATTTTCCCTCGGCATTCAACAGTACAATATCTTAATTCCTCCCCACTAACATTCTGGGGGCGTTAGGATTAACCAGAAACCTAACGAGCAGTCATGTAAATGCAGAGGCGACAAGAGCAAGTCAGATGCTGGGAATTCTGCGGTGAGTAACTCACCTCCTGATTTCCCCAAAGCCTGTCCACAATCTACAAAGCACAAGTCAGGAGTGTGAGGGAATACTCTCCACTTGCCTGGATAAGCGCAGCTCCATCAAAACACAAGAAGCTCAATGCCATCCAGACTGCCTGTTTGCCAAGCCACCCACTACCTTAAACATTCACTTCCTTCAGCAATGTCTCACTGTGTTTGCAGCGTGTCCCACCTACAAGATGCACAACATGATCTTGCAAAAGTTCCTTCAATATAGCCCCTTCCAAACCCTTTCTGCCACCTCGTAGAACAAGGACAGTAAGTGATCAGAACACTTGCAAATCACCCTCTAAGACACATAGTCTCCTGACTTCAAAATATATCACCGTTCCTTCATTGTTGCTGGGTCAAAATCCTAGAACTCCCCACCCTAACAGCACTGTGGGTGTACCGACACCACGTAGATGGCAGTGATTCAAGGAGCTGGCTCAACACCACCTTCTCAAGGGCAATTAGGGATGGGCAACAAATATTGGCTTTTGCCAATTGACATTCACATCCCATGAACAGAATATCCAAGTTGACATTTAGCAAAAAAGCAAAAGTTCCACATGACCATCAGATGAATGCTTTAGGCTAAGACGATTCAGAAAGTATTTTACAATAGAGAGTGCGAGGAAAGCAATGTAATGTGTTTTTAAAAATTCATTATGGGATGTGGGCAACGCTGGCCTGACCAAAATTTATTACCGATCCCTTTTTGCCCTTTGAGAAGGTGGTGGTGAGCTGCCTTACCGCGGCAGTCCCTGAGGTGTAGGTACACCCGCAGTGCTGTTAGGGAGGCAGTTCCAGGATTTTGACCCAGCGACAGTGAAGGAACGGCCGATATATTTCCAAGTCAGGATGACGAGTGGCTCGGAGGGGAACCTCCCGGTGGTGGGGTTCCCAGGTATCTGTCTGCTGCCCCTGTCCTTCTGGTAGTGGTCATGGGCCTGCTGAAGTTGAAGATAGTAAAGGCTGACTTCAGACTGTTTCTGGTTCTCTCATTCTCTTCTGTCAGCACAGAGCCCAGAGGCTGTGCAGTAAAGGGGTTTGGAATGTGTTGATGGAATACGTAAATAACTCCAAACAGCAGTGTACAATAACATCCAAACAATTTGCTGGACTTTTACATAAAAATACGGATGGCACAGTGGTTAGCACTGTTGCTTCACAGCACCAGGGTCCCGGGATCAATTCCCAGCTTGGGTCACTGTCTGTGTGGAGTCTGAACGTTCTCCCCGTGTCTGCGTGGGTTTCCTCCGGGTGCTCCGGTTTCCTCCCACAAGTGCCGAAAGACGTGCTGTTAGGTGAATTAGACATTCTGAATTCTCCCTCTGTGTACCCGAACAGGCGCCGGAATGTGGTGACTAGGGGCTTTTCACAGCCATTTAGTGCGGTGTTAATGTAAGCCTACTTGTGACACTAACAAAGATTGTTATTATTAGGCCCTGTTTTCCTGTTGTTCTCCATAGCATCACCAACTAGGAGAACCTCGATGACAGAAGAGTTGTTGACATTTCTGAAAGTATAGAATGACAGAATGTGCAGCAAAGACACAGGTGCAACTGGTGCACGCTGTTGTTTAAACTCAACATGAACCTCATCCCATCTGCATTCATCTAACTCTGTTGGAATAACCTTTTATTATTTCTTTATTGCAAGAATACACCTTAACTACTCATTGTTCCACATTCTAACCACTCTCTGTGTACCATAGAATCCCTACTGTTCTGAAGGAGGCCATTTGGCCCATTGAGTCTGCACTGACCCTTTGAAAGAGAACCCCACCTCGGCCCACTCCTTCACCCCATCCCCGCAAACCCACCTAACCTGCACATCATTGGACTGTGGGAGGAAACCGGAGCACCCGGAGGAAACCCACACAGACACGGGGAGAACGTGCAGACTCCACACAGACAGTGACCCAAGCCGGGAATCGAACCTGGGACCCTGGCACTGTGAGGCAGCAGTGCTAGCCACTGTGCCCACAGAAAAGAAGTTTCACCTGAATTCTCTATTAAATTAGTGAGTTATATTCATGGCCTCCAGTTTTGGATCCCCCGCCCCCACCACTTCCCGCATGCAAGTGGAAATATCTGCCTATACCTTCCCTTTCAAATCCTTTCATCACCTCAAAGAAATCCATTCATCACTCCTCTGCCATCTCTTTTCTAGAGAAAGACTACTGCCTTCCGATCCAATCTTTTCTTCTCCAGTCCCTCCGCAGCCCTTCATAAACAGAAGAAAAAGGTGGGCTTGTGATAATTTACCATTTCCCACCACCGCTACGCACTTCATTTTTTCCAGCCAATGCAGCAGTTACTGTTATAGATTAGATGGAGTTACTGGGATAGGGTGGAGGTGTGGGCTTGGGTAGGGTGCTCTTTCCAAGGGCCGGTGCAGACCCGATGGGCCTAATGGCCTCCTTCTGCACTGTAAATTCTATGATTCTATGAAACCCAGCAGCCAGATTGTACACAGCAGCCAGCAGCACAAGTGGCTAGCACTGTGGCTTCACAGCGCCAGGGTCCCAGGTTCGATTCCCCGCTGGGTCACTGTCTGTGTGGAGTCTGCATGTTCTCCCCGTGTCTGCGTGGGTTTCCTCCGGGTGCTCCGGTTTCCACCCACAGTCCAAAGAGGTGCAGGATTGGCCATGATAAATTGTCCTTAGTAACCAAAAAGGTGGAGGGGTTATTGGGTTACGGAGATAGGGTGGAAGTGAGAGCTCAAGTGGGTCGGTGCAGACTCGATGGGCCAATGGCCTCCTTCTGCACTGTATGTTCTATATTCTATGTTTGTACACAGCAGCCAGATTGTACACAGCAGGCAGTTTGTATACAGCAGGCAGTTTGTATACAGCAGGCAATTTGTACACAGCAGGCAGTTTGTACACAGCAGGCAATTTGTACACAGCAGCCAGTTCGTATACAGCAGGCAATTTGTACACAGCAGGCAGTTTGTACACAGCAGCCAGTTTGTATACAGCAGGCGGTTTGTATACAGCAGGCAGTTTGTATACAGCAGCCAGTTTGTACACAGCAGGCAGTTTGTACACAGCAGGCAATTTGTACACAGCAGCCAGTTCGTATACAGCAGGCAATTTGTACACAGCAGGCAGTTTGTACACAGCAGGCGGTTTGTACACAGCAGCCAGTTCGTATACAGCAGCCAGTTCGTATACAGCAGGCAATTTGTACACAGCAACCAGTTTGTACACAGCAGCCAGTTTGTATACAGCAGGCGATTTGTATACAGCAGACGGTTTGTACACAGCAGGCAGTTTGTACACAGCAGCCAGATTGTATACAGCCCAGTTTGTACACAGCAGCCAGTTTGTACACAGCCCATTTTGTACACAGCAGCCAGATTGTACACAGCAGCCAGATTGTGCACAGCAGCCAGTTTGTACACAGCAGCCAGATTGTACACAGCCCAGTTTGTATACAGCAGCCAGATTGTACACAGCAGCCAGTTTGTACACAGCAGCCAGTTTGTATACAGCAGCCAGATTGTACACAGCAGCCAGATTGTACACAGCAACCAGATTGTACACAGCCCAGTTTGTACACAGCAGCCAGTTTGTACACAGCCCATTTTGTACACAGCAGCCAGATTGTACACAGCAGCCAGTTTGTACACAGCCCAGTTTGTACACAGCAGCAAGTTTGTACACAGCAGCCAAATTGTACACAGCCCAGTTTGTACACAGCAGCCAGATTGTACACAGCAGCCAGATTGTACACAGCAGCCAGATTGTACACAGCAGCCAGTTTGTACACAGCAGCCAGTTTGTACACAGCAGCCAGATTGTACACAGCAGCCAGATTGTACACAGCAGGCAGTTTGTACACAGCCCAGTTTGTACACAGCAGCCAGATTGTACACAACAGCCAGTTTGTATTTAACCCTTACCAACTTTTACAGATGCACTATACAAAGCATCCTATCGGGCTGCATCACAGCCTGGTATGGCAACTGCTCGGCCCAGGACCGCAAGTAACTTCAGAGAGTCGTGAATACCGCCCAGTCCATCACACGAACCTGCCTCCCATCCATGGACTCCATCTACACCTCCCGCTGCCGGGGGAAAGCGGGCAGCATAATAAAGGATCCCTCCCACCCGGCTTACTCACTTTTCCAACTTCTTCCATCGGGCAGGAGATACAGACGTCTGAGAGCACGCACAAACAGACTCAAAAACAGCTTCTTCCCCACTGTCACCAGACTCCTAAATGACCCTCTTATTGACTGACCTCATTAACACTACACCCTGTATGCTTCATCCGATGCCAATGCTTATGTAGTTACATTGTATATCTTGTGTTGCCCTATTATGTATTCTCATGTATTTTCTTGAATTGTTTAATTCCCTTTTCTTCCATGTACTGAATGATCTGTTGAGCTGCTTGCAGAAAAATACTTTTCACTGTACCTCGGTACACGTGACAATAAACAAATCCAATCCAATCCAATACAGCAGCCAGTTTGTACACAGCAGCCAGATTGTACACAGCAGCCAGTTTGTACACAGCAGCCAGATTGTACACAGCAGCCAGATTGTACACAGCAGCCAGATTGTACACAGCAGCAAGCTGTGATAATGACCCAATAAACTGTTTCATGTGATGACGATTGAGTGATAAATATTGGCCTGGTCATTAAGGACAACTCTCCTGCTCTTTGAAATATTGCCACTGAATTTTTTTACATTTACACAAACAGGCAAATGGGCGTTGGTTTAACCTTTCATCCCAAAGACAGCACCCGCTTCAGTGCAGCCCAGTGTCACATCGCGGATTCAGCCTTGATTTTGGTCCTCAAACCCTGGACTGGGAGTTGAACCCAGAACTTCATGATTCAGCGGTGGGAATGTTACCAATTGAGTCACAGTTGACCCCAGATCAGGGGCGGGATTCTCCCCTCCCCGGCGTGACAGGGGGTCCCGGCGTAGGTGAGTGGCGCCAACCACTCCGGGGTCGGGCCTCCCCAAAGGTGGGGAATTCTGCGCACCTTTGGGGGCCAGCCCCACGCCGGAGCGGTTGGCACCAGAAGACTGGCGCAAAAAACCGGCGCCCCCGGCAGCGGGCTGGCCGAAAGGCTTTTGCCGGTCGGCGCATGCGCCGGCGGTGACGTCAGCGGCCAGCTGCCGCTGACGTCACCACCGGCGCATGCGCGATGTGGGTTTCTCTTCCGCTTCCGCCATGGCGGAGGCCGTGGCGGCTGCGGGGGAGAAAGAGTGCACCCAGGGCACTGGCCCGGAGTCTGAGTGGGGGGCCCCGATCGCGGGCCTGGCCACCGTGGGGGCATCCCCCGGGGTCCGATCGTCGCGCGCCCCTCCCAGGATCCCGGGGGCCCGCTCGCTCCGCCGATCCCGCCGCCACCAGAGGTGGTTCAAACCTCAGATGTCAGAGTGTGGGTGGAGCTGGGCTGTCTGTCAGCTTTTTACTTTTGTTTTTGGCTGTTTGCTGCAGGGTGTGTTTTAGTTTCGGTTTCAGTGTTGGAGCTGAAGCCAGACCAAGCAGGTGTACTGCTGTTCTCTCTGCCATCAAAAGACTATCTCTAGATCATTTGGTGAATTCAGAATTGTAAATATTCTCAGTAGTGAATGTAAACCTAATGTGCTTCTGTTAAAAGGTGTTTCTTTCGTCTTCTGGATGTTGTTTGAGAAGTTATTAAGCATTACTTAGTGCTGTATTCTTTGGGGGTTGTATTTGAATTAATGGCTGCTAAGATGTTCAGTGTATGTGTCTATGAGTTCATAGAATAAACATTGTTTTGCTTTCAACAATACTTTTCCATTTCTGCTGTACCACACCTGCAGAGTGGGCCGTGTGCTCCCCATACCACAATCTATTAAAAGTTGTGGGTCAGGTGAACTCCATGATACACTTTGGGGTTCTCTCAAGTCTGGCCCATAAAAATGAGGTCCTGATTTCTCAACATCCACCCCCCACCCCCCCCGACCAGAACCCCAAACTGCCCCAACTCACCTACAAGGGGGGTCCTCGGGCACCCCACACCTACCTCAGGTGCATGTGGCACTCCCAAGCCCGATCCCGGACAGTGAAAAAAAAAGCCAACTTGGCACCTTGGCAATACCAACCTGGCACCCATGCAGAACCCTTGTCGGCTGACATGCCAGGCTTGCACCCAGGTGGCACTCCCAGGGTATCAGGCCAGCAGTGCCAGGGTGCCATCCTGTCCAGATGGCAAGCAGTTGGGGGCCGCCGATCCTCTGGGAAACCCCCCACGAGTCCCATTCCGCCGGGGACCGGCACTGAACGGCACTGGTCCGTGGTCTCCAAGGCAAAGGGAATAGGTACCAATGCCTTGGTTACCTCAGGCAACTGCATATTACAGTGAGACTAACTGCCTCGCTCTCATATGCAGTGTTGCAATAATGGGCAGGATTCATCTCGCGACAGGTGTAACGAGTCAGGTAGATCCCGGGAGCGAGGTCCCCCGGCGCCAACCAGCCACGTTGCAACGCAGCACGGAGACTTTCAGATGCAACGTGGCTGGTAGATCCCAACCTGAATGTTTTTTCTAAACCTGTGATACAATTTTCAATAATTTCTGTCGCCCGCCCCCTCCCCCACTGAAACTTTTAATCAAGTCAGTGTGTTCAGTTAGGAACTTGAATTTATAAAAGTGTTCTCTGTGCCCTCCAGAAACCTTCACAGCCTACTAATTACTGCTTAAATGTAATCTTTGTGTTTTAGGTAAATGTGGCAGCTAATTTATGCGCCGCAAATTCCCACATATAACAAATAAATGATCAACTAATCTTAGAGATTAACTTTGGCCAGGACGCAGGGCGGCATGGTGGCGCAGTGGTTAGCACTGCTGCCTCACGGCGCTGAGGACCTGGGCTCAATCCCGACCCCGGGTCACCGTCCGTGTGGAGTTTGCACATTCTCCCTGTGTCTGCGTGGGTCTCACCTCCACAACCCAAAGATGTGCAAGGCAGGTGGATTGGCCATGCTAAATTGCCCCTTAATTTATAATTCACTCTAAATCTATGAAAAACAAACCTTTGGCCAGGACTCGAAAGGAGTTCCGCTCCTCCTCTTCAAACAGTGCCGTGGAATTTTTCGTATCCAGGTTGATTCAGTGTCTGATCCAACAACACAGCCGCACGAACATTCAGCATTCAACACAAACACGCTCAAGCCCTGGGCACGGAGGTTGTGCCCATGATTTGCTAACTCAGACGTGAGATTCTTACCATTGGGTCAATATTATAGTGCCACCAAACCATTTTGAGCTGCAGAATATCCTTGTGGACAACAAGTGAATCCCTCATTGGGAACGATATTCATCGAGATGGTGGGGCACTGCCCTCTTTACAGTCAAAGTGTTGCCTGTGCTTTGACTAAGTAAAGAAATGATATTAATGAATGTTGTCAGCGATATTAGATGGACTGTGTGAAACAGCACTGCATCGACGTCAAGTGAAGTTCAGATACAGGGGTGGGCATTAAGGTCAGCGGTAAACAAGAAGCAGAGTAGTTGATACAAATATCAAATTAACCAGCAAAGTTTCCTGGAAATAGCCCCAAGTTGTATTTGTACTGGCAGGACCACTAACAAGAAATGGCAGCCTGACAACACAGCTCAATGGTCATGTTGACACAGTAGAGCTTTAAAATGCTTGCTAAATGTGCAAAGGAAATAATAGAGCACATGGAATTGAACTGCCGTCAGCCCCAATTGAATGAATCACCATTTCACTAAGCAGCTACGTCCTTTTTTTAAGGCGACGATGGAAGCCAAAGGACTTTTTGGTTTTCAGGCCGTAAACCATGATCTGAAAACAAGCCTGGTTGTTTAGGATTATAAAACAAAGTGGGAAAATCCAACTCCTCTACTTTTGGGGCTGGATTCTCCGCAGGCGGGATGTTCCATTTTGCCGGCAGCCCGGGGGTTTCCCGACGGCGTGGGGCTGCCCCACAATGGGAAACCCCATTGACCGGCTGGCGGAATGGAGTATCCCGCTGGCGGGGTAAAACAGAAATGTGGCGCGGCTGGACAGAGAATCCAGCCCGTGATTTCTGAAGTTCACCAAAACCCCTCAGTTAGATTCCTGCTTTTTAAAATTTTTTTAAATTTAGCACACCCAATTATTTTTTTCCAATGAAGGTGCAATTTAGTGTGGCCAATCCACCTACCCTGCACATCTTTGGGTTGTGGGGGCGAAACCCACGCAGACAGGGGGAGAATGTGCAAACTCCACACGGACAGTGACCCAGGGCCGGGATCGAACTCGGGTCCTCAGCGCCGTGAGACAGCAGGGCTAACCACTGCGCCACCGTGCCGCCCTTCTTAGAAAAAAAATTATTTTGATGTCCTCATCGTTGTCAGTGTAATGGACTATGTCATCACCACCAGGAATTCTTCATTACCAATCGGTATACATTTCTCAGTACAATGAAAGCATTACTTGCTGATGTTAGTGAATAATGCTCGAAGGTCACATATCAGATGTGCCCGAACACCATGACACAATAAAATATAGCTTGAGCGTCGCTGAATATAACATAATAGCAGCAAAGGTAGTCAATTATGAAATTTGATTTGCGCTCGTGTGTATATAAGCAGATTCTCAGCACTAAGGAGATGAATGATAAAACCAACGTGTTATTATATTTCAAAATAAGTGACCTTAACTAACAGAATATCCATTTTAACATCCCATTTCTTATGTTTTTAACCAGTAAAATAGTTGTCTTGGAACAAAGTTTCCAGAGTTTGGAAAAGTCTGCAGGCGCAATTCTGTTATTGCGCCCGTCACGGATCCCAGCGCAATGGGTGAATCGCGCATGAGTCCCAAATTGGGCTCTGCGCTGGGCGTGATACCTCACGCGGGTCACCCAACTCGCTCCGCCCAGCAAGTTCCAGATCTGAATATTTAAATGGGCCTGACGGCTCATTTAAATACGGGATTCCGGATTCACCCGTCGCCCCGGACCCATTAGCCGCTCCTGGGAGAGCTCGCCAGGGCGCTGTTCAGTATCCACGCAAATGTAACGGAGCCTGAAATGGGGTCTCCCATGTGGTTTCCACCTGAGTGCCTGAGTGGCACTGCCAGGGTGCCAGGCTAGCAATGTCAGGGCCTGGCATGCCGTACCAGGTAGAAGGGGAATGAGGGGGATTCCTGGAGGGAATCTCACTGAGGCTCGCCAGTCGGAAATCCCTCCAAGTACAGACCCAGCAGGGAGATACTCCCCAAGACCAAAGAAAATGGATAAGTGCGGTTGGGTAGCGGAGTACTTCATGGCATTGCAGCCACCGAGAAACACCCCACTAAACGTGCTGTTCAACGGACCTTAACTTGTGTCCGCTGAATGGCGCCCTACATTTATTTTAATGGAATCATTGAATTTACCGTGCAAATGGAGGCCATTTGGCCCATCGAGTCTGCACTGGCCCTTGGAAAGAGCACCCCACTTAAACGCACGCCTCTGCCCCATACCCGTAAACCAGTAACCCTACCTAACCTTTTGGACACGGAGGGCGCGATTCTCCGACCCCCACGCCGGGTGGGAGAATCGCGGGAGTGCCGGGCGATTCACGCCACGCCGCCCCGGCACCCGCACGCGATTCTCCCCCCCCCCCCAAAAACAGCGTGTCGTGTTTTACGACAGGCCACTCGGAGAATCGCAGCTCGCCGTTTCTAACGGTCGAGCGGCGATTCCCGGCCTGGATGGGCCGAGCGGCCTGCCTAATCCGACCAGTTCACGCTGGCGCCAACCACACCTGGTCGCTGCCGGCGTGACCAGTGCGCGAACGCTGCGTGTGCAGCCTGTGGGGGGGGGAAGGATCGAGCACCGGGGGGTGCTCAGGAGGGGTCTGGCCCACGATCGGTGCCCACCGATCGTCGGGCCGGCGTCTCTAAAAGACGCACTCTTTTCCCTCCGCCGCCCCGCAAGATCAATGCTCCATTCTTGCGGGCGCCCACAGGGAGGACGGCAACCTGAGCATGCGCGGATGACGTCATTTAGGCGCCGCCGGCCGCGTCATTCAGGCGGCGCCGCTTTGACGCAGCGCCAAGGCCCGGCGCGCGAAATTGACGTGCCGCCGCTCCTAGCTCCCTGGGGGTGGGAGAATAGGGGGCAAGGAGCAGCCTCCGACGCCGGAGTGAAACACTCCAGTTTTCACTCCGGCGTCGGCACTTTGTCTCCCTTTGGGAGAATTGTGCCCGAAGGGGCAACCCACCTAACCTGCACGTCTTTGGACTGTGGGAGGAAACCGGAGCACCCGGAGGAAACCCACGCAGACACGGGGAGAATGTGCAGACTCCGCACAGACAGTGACCCAAGTCGGGAATTGAACCCGGAATTGAACCCGGGTCCCAGGCGCTGTGAGGCCGTTGTGCTAACCACTGTGCCGCCATGGTTGTAAAATTTCAACAAACTCCCAAAGCATACTTTGATCTTTAAATTAAGAAGGAAAAATAGGTGACTGGATGACGATGCTGTTTGGTGTCGTACTGACATCTCCGAATAAATCCGCAAGACGGGTAATTCATCTAACAGCACATCTTTCGGGACTTGTGGGAGGAAACCGGAGCACCCGGAGGAAACCCACGCAGACACGGGGAGAACATGCAGACTCCACACAGACAGTGACCCAAGCCGGGAATCGAACCTGGGACCCTGGCGCTGTGAAGCAACAGTGCTACCCACTGTGCCGCCAAACAATATTCCATTCTCGCTTTTCTGTTCACCTAACTAACTTGCATTGCTGTTGAACTGCCTCCTTCACAGTCTGAAAAAGTTTATCAACATATTTTTTTCTTTATAACTGAGACCTTGACGTTAAGGATCCATCTTGCGGCTGTACTCTGCAATTCCCCCCAACATTTGAACGGATCCCTATTCCATGCTGTGAACAGGCAATATTGGACGCAGTACCCAAGGTGGGATCTGACCAGTGGTCTGCACAGCTTGATCACGACTTTTGACAATTTACATTCTATTGTTGTATCTGTGCAGGTCCATATTGTGTTGGTTTTGTTGATTCCTGTTCTGGATGGGTGAGATACATTCAGCATCAGTACCATTCCTCTATCTTTTAACTTCATCCTAATCCAACACCTTTCACAGAGTACGTGTGTTGCCTACTTTCCTTCCTATGTGCAATTGTCCTCAAATTTCATCTGCTGTGCTCACTCGCAAATTCTCCCCAACACACTCTGTAATTGTGGAGAGTCTAGTTTGGTGTCATCTGTAAATTCGATCATCGCGAAGCACGGAGATCATTTTAAAAATGAGTAGTGGACTGAAAACGAAACTTAAAACTGCAGATATTAGTTTTCTTAGCACAGGGGATTGTAAAATAGTTTTTTTCTGTTGCAAAGAGAACTGAAAGCAGTACATGCCAGCTGTTTCTGCTGTAGGTCACAGTAACCTCTAGAATGTACAATGTAAAACCAACCAACTGAACACTTGGCACTGCATGCACAGTCCATGGGCAGCTATATCTTCCCCGTGTGTAAATTAAAGGAAAAATAATTGATTAAAATCTCCAGTCACGACCCTTAGAGAAAGTCATTTTGTTCATCAACAAAACAGTTCATTTTCTTTTTCTGATGAGATGTTTTTAGATTTTCCATTAAATATTTTGCATTTCTTTAAATGTCTTTCAAATATTTTGGCCATAATTAAGAATAATAATCTTTATTATTGTCACAAGTATGCTTACATTAACACTGCAATGAAGTTACTGTGAAAATCCCCTGGTCGCCACACTCCGGTGCCTGTTCGGGTACACAGGGAGAATTCAGAATGTCCAATTCACCTAACAGCACATCTTTCGGGACTTGTGGGAGGAAACCGGAGCACCCGGAGGAAACCCACGCAGACACGGGGAGAACATGCAGACTCCGCACAGACAGTCACCCAAGCCGGGAATCGAACCCGGGAACATGGGGCTGTGAAGCAACAGTGCTAACCACTATGCTACCGTTTACTGGCTGTTCACGCCGGCAGATATTCTGGTCCCACTGAAGGTGCGAGGGTTTCCCGGCGATGAGGGGTGCAGTTGAAAGGAGTTTTTAAAAATAAATTTAGAGTACCCTATTATTCTTTTTTGAATTAAGGGGCAATTTAGCGTGGCCAATCCACCTAGCCTGCACATCTTTGGGTTGTGGGGGTGGGACCCACGGAGACACAGGGAGAAGGTGCAAACTTACACGGACAGTGACTGGGGCCAGGACTGGCGCTACCGTACCGCCTTAAATGCGGCCCTTGTTGGTCATATGGGGATATGGAGCAGGATTCTAACGCAATGGACCCACTCACAATTCGGGGGGCCAGCAGCGGGTGGGAAATTGCCGTTACTGTTCAGCTCACCATTCTGTTTCCGAGGACAACATAGGAAATGGGAGTACTGTGGATCATTTAACATTTTTGTCATTCAATAAGATCACGGCTCGGGCAGCACGATGGCGCAGTGGGTTAGCACTGCTGCCTCACGGTGTCGAGGTCCCAGGTTCAATCCCGGCTCTGGGTCACTGTCCGTGTGGAGTTTGCACATTCTCCCCGTGTCTGTGTGGGTTTCACCCAAAGATATGCAGGCTAGGTGGATTGGCCATGCTAAATTGCCCCTTAATTGAAAAAAATGAATTGGGTACTCTAAATTTATTTTAAAAAGATCACGGCTGATCTGACCGCGACCTTCCATTATCCTGCCTGTTCCCCTTAGCCCTTGACTCATCTATAGTTCACGGGTCTGTCCATCTCAGCCTTGCCTATTCGGTGCTTCAGCCTCCACAGAGAAAGAAGGCGGGATTCTCCGACACTGCACCGGATTCAAAGAATCGGCGGCGGCGGGGGCGGGGGGGGGGGGGGGGGGGGGGGGGGGGGGGGGGGGTGGGGGGGGGACTAGCCCCCTAGGAAGGGGTGGATACCTGGGCCTGGAGTGACGCCGGAGTGGCGGGCGCCGTTTTTGAGGCCAGCGTCAGAATTTGGCCGCAGGATCGGAGAATCCCGGCCAGAGAATTCCAGAGATCCACAGACTCCGCAGCTCCATCAGGATTTGCAAATGTCCTACAAATGTGCCCCCGGTAGAAGATGGAAATGAACACAGTAATGTTGGATTTCTGGCATACCGGTATTTTGGGGAGATCTAACTCCTCCCTCACCCGTCCCATAAGCTTCCCTACCGCCGCACCCCCCCAGAAGTTCAAATTCTATACATTGATTTGTACCAGCTTCGGCTGGCTACTTCTTCATCCTTTACTCGCCCAGCAGTGGCAGGGATGTTAGTTCAAGGCATGTTGTACCGTATTTAACAGTGCGTAATCGGAGATCCTTCACCTCGGACTAAGGATCAGACCTGGACCTTCCCGCCAGTATGACATAGCCAGTGCATCAATCCAATAAATCATGTTGGCCGCCTTTAGTTTTCAGAAAACTCACGCTGCCCAAGTAAATTCATTGAAGCTGCTTTGAAGATGGTGCTTAATTGACATGGTATTATTGAGGAATTAGATTATTTTCTCCTCCACTGACATTTCTTCACTTGAGCGCAACAAATATTGTTCGCAAAGAAGAATCTATAATGGACTCACTCTGTCATGAGAGGCTGAGATGTCCTTTGGAGGAAAACAACAAATATTCCCACATACAAAGTCGGACCCAATAAATGATAAAGTGGTGAGGGATCTTCCAGACTGATGAAAATGTTTTATTATTCTGCTTTTGCGGCAGTGGTTGATGTATTTTATTGTAGCGGTCCATATTGCCATAGAAAGACGAAAGGATTCAAACCGTGTTCTAGCTGGTGAATCTGGTCAGGAGGGGGCAGCACGGTGGCACAGTGGTTAGCACTGCAGCCTCAGGGCGCCGAGGTCCCAGGTTCGATCCTGGCTCTGGGTCGCTGCCCCCATGTGGAGTTTGCACATTCTCCCCGTGTCTGCGTGGGTTTCGCCCCCACAACCCAAAGATGTGCAGGCTAGGTGGATTGACCATGCTAAATTGCCCCTTAATTGGAAACAAATGAATTGGGTGCACTAAATTTATTTTAAAAAAAGAAGCTGGTCAAGAGTTCATGCATTTTTTTTTTGCCAGTGTCTGTGGATGATGCAGAGAGTAGAAGTGGATATGTTGGCAGTTGGGTAGAAGGCCAAAGGAAGACAAATGGTTTACTGTCAACAGGAGGCCTAGACAACCAGACCCAAGCCAAGGTCAACACAGACCTGGAGCAACAAAGCCCTGGACTTCATCCCAGTGCAGAAAATTGAAAGTAGCTAAATATGTAACCATGTGCAAACTGTATTGTTGTAGCTTCCAGATAGTGCTGCCTGACAGAAACCTGTCCACTGAACTTGGGAAAAGCAACAGCCCCATTATCTGTTCTGTGTGTATGTGTGTGTATGTGTGTGGCTGTAGACAGATTTCTACAAATTAAGTTCGCTGTGCTCCGTGCTGAACTAAATAGAAACAAATTTTACTCTTCACGAGATTTCTTCAATACACCATCCCAAATTTTTTTTTAATTTAAAAAAAAAATAAATTTAGATTAGCCAATTATTTTTTCCAATTAAGGGGCAATTTAGCGTGGCCAATACACCTACCCTGCACATTTTTTTTTCGGTTGTGGGGGCGAAACTCACGCAGACACGGGGAGAATGTGCAAACTCCACACGGACAGTGACCCAGAGCCGGGATCGAACCTGGGACCTGAGCGCCGTGAGGCGGTTGTGCTAACCACTAGGTCACCGTGCTGCCCTCACCATCCCGAAATTAATCTCTTCTTCTTTGACATATCCCGTTCGATACAGAAGTCTGAAGACCCGCACATCCAGACATAGGAATAGCTTCTTCCCCACAGCGACTAGACTCCTCAACAACTCTCCCTTGGACTGATCTGTTCCCTGTAAGAACACTATTCATGACGCCCTATGCAGCTCTTGCTCATGTATCGCTTGTTAGGCCCCTTGTTCCGCACTGTAACCAATCACTGTTTGTTGAAGTACCATTTGTCAATGTTCTCTGTTGATTATTCTTGTGTCTACTCTGTACGTACTGTGTACGTTCCCTTGGCTGCAGAAAAATACTTTTCACTGTACTTCAGCACATGTGGCAATATATAAATCAATCAATCAAAAAAAATTAAGATCTGGCTTACTGAGGTTGTTTTCCTGTAGAAATCCACCACTGGGTGATAACTAATTTGTGAGTTTCAGGTGTCTCCAGTGAAGGAAGAAAGAATGGCATTTCCCGACCTCACGATATCCCAACGTGCTTTGCAGCCAATGAAGTACTTCTGAAGTGTAGTCACTGTTGAAATCTGGGAAACATTGCAGCCAATCTGCACACAGCCAATCCCCGCAAACAGTAATGTGATTAAAAAAACAAAAAAACCTGGATTTTGTTAAAAGCTAACAGAAAGGTCAATATTGGAGCAGACACAGGGGATAACTCCCTGGCTCGTCTTCGCAATGGTGTCATGGGCTGTTTAACATCCACGTTGTTACATGGGCCCAATCCCGTCGGTGAAGTCAAAACGGAGACAGTCTTTCCTTGCAGAGAGAGTTCACTAACTTAGAATAGAGTTAAAACCCTTGCAATCCCACCAGTGTCCCAGCTAGCCCCATTAATGGATGTACAATTACCCATCCCCTGTCCAACAATAATAATAATAATCTTTATCAGTGTCACAAGTAGGCTTACATTAACACTGCAATGAAGTTACTGTGAAAAGCCCCTAGTCGCCACATTCCGGCACCTGTTCGGGTACACAGAGAGGGAATTCAGAATCTCTAATTCACCTAACAATGTAGTTGCCCTTAATATTGTCACATGAGCGAGCCTTGCTTTAAACTCTCACCTGAAGTTTGGCGCCTCCGAAAGTGTAGTGATCCACCAGTGCTGCACTCAACATCGACCTAGATTTTCTGCCCAACTCCATGAAGTAGGATTTTGAGCCCACAAACCTCCTAAATGAACTGCAGCTGACACAAATGGAAGTGTATCGATAAATCGGAGGTTTGTTGAGACATCCTCATTAATTATTTCTGAATTCAAAACTTGCCGGAGGAATATCAATTGCATGCTGGTGGTTAATAATTTCTTTCTAGAGAACACACACAAATCAAAGTTTTGTCGACAAAGAAACTGGCAGCTTCACGGGAACAGTTCACACTCACTCAGAATAGGATCCAAGCGCTAATTCTGCTTTTTTAATTGCAGAATATACCCCTCAACATTGAACATTTGGTGGTCTTTCTGCTACTGACGGCAGGCCCAGCTCTGTTTTGCAATTGATTTGGAAATGTCACTGGGAGGAGGGGGGAGAGTTTCGATAATGGAAAATGAGCTTAGCCTTGTGTATTTAACTTGAGGCGTTTCATGTGCGTTCATATCTGTGATGGCTGTGCAGTGACAATATCCACTGAGAGTTTGTTTGTTCGTTCTAAAGACATTTAAGCTATCGCACCCCCTAGCCACACATGGGCAGCACGGCAGCACAAGTGGCTAGCACTGTGGCTTCACGGCGCCAGGGTCCCAGGTTCGATTCCCCACTGGGTCACTGTCTGTGTGGAGTCTGCGCGTTCTCCCCGTGTCTGCGTGGGTTTCCTCCGGGTGCTCCGGTTTCCTCCCACAGTCCAAAAATGTGCAGTTTAGGTGGATTGGCCATGCTAAATTGCCCTTAGTGTCCAAAATTGCCCTTAGTGTGCAAAAGGATTAGGAGGGGCTACTGTGTTAGGGGGATAGGGTGGAAGTGAGGGCTTAAGTGGGTCGGTGCAGACTCGATGGGCCGAATAGCCTCCTTCTGCACTGTATGGTCTATGCTCTATGGCAGAAGGCTCACTCGGCGAGACTTTCTATTTACATTATGAACCTACCCATTTAGCACGATAATCTTAATGTCTAATCATTGCACATGTGGCCTTAAGAAATGCTCATCCCTGGCGCTTTCCCGGTTATAACTCAGTTCCGTATTAAGAAACCTTTTTTATTTGCCCTGATGTCTCTAGTTGCATGTCGTGTTTTATACTGATTTTCTGCAGTGTTAATTGAGAGAGAGAGAGAGAGAGAGACTTGATAGGCACAAGGATCCTCTCCACCCTCTGCCAAATTTTCTAAATCAGTGCCTACGCCCTCCCTCGTTAGAGGAGAACACTCGAGCTTGATTCTTAAATCTCTGCCGAGTATTAACAAATGCATCTTTTTGGAATGTATTCCTCCAACCCCCTAATGATGAGGGGATTTCACTGAAAGTCTTTTGTGCTGCATTACTGTTATTCTGTCTGAGATTGCGAGGGGGGTTAACAGGGTAGATGCTGAGAGGATGTCCCCCCCTCGGAAGGGAGTCTGGAACTGGGGGACACAATGTCAAAATAAAGGGCCCCCTATTTAAGATGAAGGTAAGGAGGGGTTCTTGCTCACAGAGGGTCATTAACCTTTGGAATTCTCAACCCCAGAGAGTGGAGTGAGGGGGTGAAGGGGTGAGGGGGTGAGGGGGTGGGGTGGGCGGGGGGCGGTGGGTGGGTTGGGGGGGGGGGGGGGGGGGGGGGGGGGGGGGGGGGAGTTGGGTCAGTGAATATTTTCAAGGGAGGCAGATTTTGCTCCACAAGGAACCAAAGTGCTGGGGAGGGCAGCTAGGAAAGTGGAATTAAAGCCACAATCACTTTTGCCATGATCTAATGGATTGATGGGGCACACTGGATGGGCCAAATGGCCCCTGCTCCTTATTTCCTGTGTTCTCACATGCTGCATTCTTTAACTCACCATTTAATGTTCCTCTTCAGTTCAAGGGGAATTGGATACATACTTGAAAAGGGAAATAATTTGTCGGAATTTTGGAAAAGAGTGGGACTAATTGCATAATGTCTCTGTAATAACCCTCGTCAGGCCCTCAGGGATCCCGGAATCGATGTTTGGTGTTTGACTAGAACACAAACTTTTTCTTTTGCTTTCCCTTTGAACTGCCAAGGGCTTGGACTGTGGCTTCATAGTTTCAAAGGGGCAGTAACGAGACAATGGGCCGAATGGTGTCCTTCTGTGCTGACCCATTCTACATTTCTGCTGTTGGGAAATGCATTGTATAATGTTGGCAGCCTTACAAACAGGGTCTGGAGTTCAGCAATAATGACACAATAATTTGTATTTATATAGCGCCTTTAAGGAGTAATGCACCCCAAGCAATGTATCCTCCAAATTGCGCCGCTGCACAGCCACCTGGGAGTTCCTATGCAAGCCATGTGCAAGGCGACACACAGCCACGCAAAAAATATTTAAAGTGGCCACACTCTTAAACAAATCACCCGTACACCCAAAGAGAGTGCCAAGGCACTTAACAAGAGCAAATCACACATTTGGATAGGCGATCTAAAGCTTGGTCAAACCACTTAGGCATAAGAAGCACCTTGAAGCAACAGTAGAGAGGGGAGTGGTTTGAGGGGAGAATTCCACAGCGTAGGACCTGGATAACTGAAGGCGTGACCACCAAAAGTGGGAGAAATCACAATATAAATTCTTATCCGAGCGCTCCCTGGCCTGAGGTTATAGATCACACCATCTCATCTGTTTTTATTAGGGCTGTTTCGTTTCAACAAGAAGGTACCGAATGGTAAGTAAGTGAGATAGGCACAAGCCCAGACATGTCTAATAATAGAATGATTACAGCACAGAATGAGGCCATTTGGCCCATTGAGCTCATATTGGCTCTCTGCAAAGACAATTTCAGGAACCCCCACCCTTTTCCCTGTAAGCTCTGCAAATTTGCTCTATTCAGGCGCTTATCCAATTCCCTTTTGAAGACCCTGATTGAATCTGGCTCTAGCACATATCGAATTAAACATTGAATCCAATTTCATAGATTTCATAGAATGTACAGTGCAGAAGGAGGCCATTCGGCCCATCGAGTTGCACCGGCCCTTGGAAAGAGTATCCTACTTAAGTCCATGCCTCACCCTATCCCCGTAAACCAGTAATCCCACCTACACTTTTTGGACACCAAGGGCAATTTATCATGGCCAATCCACCTAACCTGCACGTCTTTGGACTGTGGGAGGAAACCGGAGCACTCATAGGAAAACCCACTCAGGGTGCAGACTCCGCACAGATAGTGACCCAAGTCGGGAATTGAACCCGGAATTGAACCCGGGTCCCAGGCGCTGTGAGGCCGTTGTGCTAACCACTGTGCCGCCGTGGTTGTAAAATTTCAACAAACTCCCAAAGCATACTTTGATCTTTAAATTAAGAAGGAAAAATAGGTGACTGGATGACGATGCTGTTTGATGTCGTATTGACATCTCCGAATAAATCCTCAAGACGGGTAATTCATCTAACAGCACGTCTTTCGGGACTTGTGGGAGGAAACCGGAGCACCCGGAGGAAACCCACGCAGACACGGGGAGAACGTGCAGACTCCATGCCCACAGCCACCCAAGCCGGGAATCGAACCTGGGACCCTGGAGCTGTGAAGCAACAGTGCTAACCACTGTGCTACCATGCCGCCCTGAGCATGGGTTTCAGTAATTCTCTATTGAGTGAAGGGTTTAAATTCTGGTTGAAGTAGGAAGTTAGATCCTGGTGATATCCTGGAGCCCAGTCTACACTAACGTCCCAACCAAGGAAGAAACAGGTTGGAACTGGCCAAAGCAAGAGCTACAGCACAATAAGGCAGCCAATCCCATTTGTGTTGTTGACGAAGATCAACTTCAGTGCATTTAGGATGGAATTGGGGAAACCAGGAGCGGGTTTCTCCGACGGCGTGATTCTCTCCAGTTTGCTGGGGCCTGGGGGTTTCCCGACGGCAAAATGGATCATTTTACACTTCATAAGGGGATCAGGGTTTATGGGGAGAGGGAGAATGGGGATGAGAAAATATCAGCCATGATTGAATGGCGGAGCAGACTCGATGGGCCAAGTGGCCTAATTCTGCTCCTATGTCTTATGGAGCTGCCCCATAATAGGAAACCCCTTTGACCGGCCGGCGTAAGGGAGAATCCCGCCGGCGGGATGGAGCAGAAATGTTGCGTAGCGGGGCGGAGAATCGGGTATATATATATTTAATAAATAATAAAATAAAATCGATATCATCTTGTATTTACTAGTGTTTGACTCTGAAGGGAAAGCCAACATATTGGAAATCCACATTAGTTGAAAATGTTGAACAGTGAAAAACAAACAGTAAAAATGCCTTGTTTTTCCCAGAATATGTTTGACCTCAGTCCAAATTAAATACACTTCAGCTCATCCATCCATCCAAACCAAACGCCCTACGGCATCTCCATCTCCCACCCCTCTCATCACAGCAGCCAAAGGGTTCCAGACTGACACAGTCCAGGAGTTCATTTTCAAAGCTGGAAGTTGTGCAAGGAAATTCCTTCCCACGTCAGTCCTCAGTTCTCCTCAACCTATTTCCACCTGGGTTCCCTTCAATTAATCTCACATTAAAGTCATGTTCAGATCTACCTTTCCAATACTGTCTTTATATATGGCCATCTCTCTGGAAGCTGGGTACATCGCAGTAACGGGTTTGAAAGGCGGTTGAAAGGTACAGAATATTCCCTAGGTTTGGTCGCAGAAATAGATTTATTAGTAGAAAGGCTGTGATTGCGAGGGAGGATATTGGTCAGCTGGAATAAGTTGAAGTGTTTTGACTCGAGCATGGAACATGGAGTTCATCCAGCGTTTCTTTTGGCATATGTTAGAGGCCACTGAAGCAACAGAGAGACTAGTGCAGGGAAGTTTGGAAATTCACAAGCAGGGGAGAAGAACACAGTAGTATTATTGGGACTGACAGATTTCCTGCTAATTGTTTCTCATGGTTTAATGGGTATCGACGTATGGTTAAAGGAATCCTGCTTGCCTAGATTAGATTTTGGAAAACTGGTTGAGTGGCAGGCAACAGAAAGTAGGGATACTGGGTAGATACTCAAATTGGCCGGATGTGACTGACTAGTGGTGTCCCACAGGGATCTGTGTTAGGGTCTCAATTGCTCACATTATTCATTAACAACTTGGATAATGGCATAAAAAGACATATATCCAAACTCGCTGATGACACAGACGTTGGGTGGCATTGGAGACAGTGTGGATGACAGCATAAAATTACACAGGGATATTGATAGACGAGGTGAATAGGTAAAGCTGTGGCAGATGGACTTCAATGTAAGCAAGTGTGTGGTTATTCATTTGGGACCAAAAAAGGATAGATTGGGCTATTTTCCAGATGGTGTGTCGCTAATTCTGAGGCTGTCCAAAGAGATCTGGGGCACGATTCTCCGCTGCCCACGACGGGTTGGAGAATAGCAGGAGGGCCTTCCCGACATTTTTCCCGACCTCCCGCTATTCTCCCCCCCCCCCCACGGCCGCCCCACGACACGAATCGCTGCTCGCCGTTTTTTACGGCGAACAGCGATTCTCCCCTGGCCGATGGGCCGAGTTCCCAGGCCTTTATGGCCGTATTCACGAACACAAACACGCCTGCTCTCACCGTTCGTGAAAACGGCTGCAAAGTGCCGTTCCAGACAACCATGGCACCGATTGGCACGGCCGCACCACGGCCGTGCCAAGGGTGGCATGGGCCCGCGATCGGTGCCCACCGATCGCGGGCAGATGGTTCCGATACCCGCGCACTCTTTGTTCCTCCGCCGCCCCGCAGGATCAGTCCGCGGGGCGGCTGAGGGGCATGACGGCCCGCGCATGCGCGGGTTTGACGCATGCGTGGCTGACGTCATCGTGCGCGTCAGCCGCCGTGACCCTTGGCGCGCGGGCTTAGCGACGGTCGCTAAGCCCGCGATGCCGGTCTTCGTGGGGCCGCGCTGCTAGCCCCGCCCGGGGGGGAGAATCGGTCCCGGGAGGGGGCGCGGAGGCTGCCATGAAACACGGCCGGTTTCACGGCAGCCTTTACAACTCTCCACGTTTGCGGAGAATCGCGCCCCTGGGGTTTCAGGTGAATAGATCTTTAAAATGCCATCAACAAATGGGGCTGGTTTAGCACACTGGGCTAAATAGCTGGCCTTTAAAGCAGACCAAGGCAGGCCAGTAGCACGGTTCCATTCCCGTACCAGCCTCCCCGAACAGGCGCCGGAATGTGGCAACTAGGGGCTTTTCACAGTAACTTCATTTGAAGCCGACTTGTGGCAATAAGCGATCTTCATTTTTCATTTAATTTTCAAATGTAAAAAGTAACAAGGCGGCTAACGGAATGCTGGCCTTTATATCTAGAGGACTGGAGTACAAAGACGCTGAAATTACACTGCATCTTTACAAAACCCTAGTTAGACCCCACTTTGCGAGTACGGAGAGCAGACCTGAGCAACACACCTCAGAAAGGATATTTAGGGCTGGGAGGGGTGCAACGTGGGTTTACAGGATGGAACCTGGATGCCAGGGGTTAAGTTATGAGGAGAGATTATACAAATTAAGCCTGTTTTCTCTAGAATTTAGAAGGTTAAGGGTGATCTGATCAAATTCTTCAAGATATTAATAGGAAAAGACAAGGTAGATAAAGGTTTCCACTGGTTGGAGATTCCAGAACAAGGGGGTATAGTCTAAAGATTAGGGCCAGACCATTCAGGAGCGATGTTAGGAAGCACTTCTACAATCAAAGGGTGGCAGAAGTCTGGAACTCTCTTCCACAAACAGCAACTGATGCTAGATCAGTTGTGAATTTTAAATCTAAGATCGTTTTTTGTTCAGCAAAGGTATTAAGGCATATGGACCAAAGTATATGGAGTCAGGCCACAGATCAGCCATGATCTCATTGAATGGTGGAGCAGAGTCGAGGGGCTGAATGGTCTACTCCTGTTCCTGTGACGTATGTTGCTATGAGTCACTCTTGTGTTGGGCTTTGAAAGGTATTCCAATACTGTCTCGTCAATGGGTCCTGCCTTGCCATGCTCCCTCTAGCCATACCTCACCATGCACCTGTGAAATTAGAAAGACAATTCCTAAAATTGAAAATGTAAACCCACACCATAATATCCTGCTGTCTGCCACGGGATGACGTTTCTGCCTTGCTCATTGATAAGCAAGGGAGCTTCGCTGAACAGCAAGGTGGTGTGCAGACCTGCTGGGCGGAGTTTTACGGCCCCATCGCGTTGGGGGCGGGGCAGTAAAATGCAGGGCAGCCGTTCGAAGGTCTGTTGACTTAAATATTGGAAAAGACAGACCAAGGCGATAGGTTGTGGGGGGGGGGGGGGGGGGGGGTGCAGGGTGATGATGATGATTCCAGGACCTCACAAGGAAGGTGCTCAGTGATGGGCAGCACGGTAGCACAGTGGTTAGCACTGTTGCTTCACAGGACCAGGGACCCGGGTTCGATTCCCGGCTTGGGTCACTGTCTGTGTGGAGTCTGCACGTTCTCCCTGCGTCTGCGTGGGTTTCCTCCGGGCGCTCCGGATTCCTCCCACAGGCCAAAGGTGTGCGGGTTAGGTGGATTGGTCACGCTAAATTGCCCTGCAGTGTCCAAACATTAGGTGGGGTTGTTGGGTTACGGGGATAGGGTGGAGGTGTGGGTTTTGGAAGGGTGCTCTTTCAGGGGTCGGTGTAGACACGATGACCCGAATGGCCTTCTGCACTGTAAATTCTATGATTCTATGAACAATGACGATTAAAAAGGATACAAGTGTACCAAACCCATGGACAAGAAACCACCATCAGCCCTCCCCCCAGAACCTAAATACATGGAGAATTATGATTAGCGTGTGTGCCTATCCACACACGTGCCCATTCATAGAAACATACAGCACAGAATGAGGTCATTCAGCCCATCCTCCCTGTGCTAGCTCTTTGAAAGAGCAACCAATTACTCAGCTCTGATGTTTTGCGATCAAGAAGCAATTTGCCAGAATTGAGAGGCAAATCGACTTGTACAAACAAGTATCATTAATCTTTGTATTTACAACTTAATGGAAAATAATCTCCCCCCCCCCCCCCCGCCCCCAAACACATATACCCCAAGGGAGGACTTACTTTCAGGTAAGGAGAGTTGGGGGAAACTGAAACTTTAAAGTCCAGTGACAACAGCCGACATAATGATCAATCTTCTGTAGCTGAGGTACTGACTTTATTATTTTTTTCTTGGGTTTACTGCTTGTTCGGAGCCAGGAAGGGGCCCCAACTGTTTTCAATCTGCAAAGCTGAGAGGGAATGTTACTGTGTCCCAACAGTGATAACACTGACCCATAGGCCTCTTCTTATAAGATGTCCTTTGACTTGTTTAGCCAGGACCCAGCATAACACCCCTCAGAAATGATCTACATGTTTATGTTTGAGGAACTGTTTGTCGCAGGAGGGGAGGCATAAAAGGGGAAAAATGCACAAACTGTGTGTATCATGTTGTGTTTAAGCTATGCTGCTGTGTTGAAGTATGGTTGGAATAAAATAACATTTAAAAAAATAAATTATCTACACCCCAGGTGTCCTTCAAACTATACAATATTCCATTAGCTAGCTCTCTGTAAACAAGATCTATGAGCAGAACACTTCACCTGAAAATCATTGATTACCTCACCTTTACAACATCTTAATCACCGATCTCACAGTCATACTGTCTGCATGCATCTCAACCCAGGTTTTAGTAACATTACTGCAAAAAATCTAAAATCTAACATATGACAATATCTCACATTCATGTGTGTTTTTTAAAAAAAATTATTTCACAGGGTTGTGGCGTTGTTGGCATAGCCAGTGTTTGTTGCCCATTCCTAATTGCCCTTGAACTGAACAGCTTGCTAGGCCATTTCAGAGGGCATATTTCTGTGGGTCTGAGCAGCACGGTAGGTAGCACAGTGGTTAGCACTGTGGCTTCAGTGTGCCAGGGTCCCTGGTTTGATTCCCGGCTTGGGTCACTGTCTGTGCGGAGTCTGCACGTTCTCCCCGTGTATGCGCGGGTTTCCTCCGGGTGCTCCGGTTTCCTCCCACAAATCCCGAAAGACGTGCTGTCTTGGACATTCTGAATTCCATTCGGTGAATTGGACATTCTGAATTCTCCCTCTGTGTACCCGAACAAGTGCCGGAGTGTGGAGACTAGGGGCTTTTCACAGTAACCTCATTGCAGTGTTAATGTAAGCCTACTTGTGACACTAATACAGATTATTATTATTATTACATGGAGGCCAGACCTGGTAAGGATGGCAGATTCCCTTCCCTAAAGGTTGTTAAGAAATCAGATGTTTTTTTTTGCAGAATTGACAATGGTTCCGTCAAAAAACATCTGATTCATTAATGCCCTTTAGCAAAGGAAATCGGCCCTCCTTACCTGGTCTGGCCTGGTCTGGCCTTCACGTGATTCCGGACCAACAGCAATGTGGCTTGCTCTTAACTGCTGTCTGGAATAGCCCAGCGAGACACTCGGTTCAAGGGCAATTAGGGATTGGCAACAAACGCTGGCCTTGCCATTGACGCCCACAAGCCCGTGAAAGAATGTCCAACAATGCACAGAAAGAGCAGAAAAATCAAGAAAAGAAAAATCAAGTCAGCACCTCAGCGACAGAAGATTGATAATTCTGCAAGCTGTTGTCAAGTCTGGCCTTGAAAGTTTTCAGTTTTCCTCATCTCTCCCTTCACTGAAAGTAACTCCTCCCTTGGGGTTAAATGTGTGGAGGGAGAAAAAAAAAGATTGTTTTTTGTGAAGTTGTAAATACAGCGATTAGTGATACCTGTTCGTACAAGTCGATGTGCCTCGCAATTCTGGCGAATTGCTTCTTGATTGCAAAACATCGGAGCTGGTTGAGCGAGAGAAACAGAGCGAAAAGAGATTTACTGGTAATTGGAATTTGATACCAATGACAGGATGTTTATGGCCCAATGAAACAAAGGAGTAGGAGGCCCTGTGCCTTTTTAGATATTTTTGTATTTGTAGGCAGCCCACCAAGTTTGTGTCCTGCAGTAACAGGTATGGCGGGTGTTTCTATTGACAGAATAGGCGTGTTTTGTTTCATTTTGTTTCAGTTTAAGTGCCCCGTGTCATCTTCCTTTGACATTTTCCTTACCAGAATTTTTCCTTCTTTCCTTTGTGCCTTTCATGCCGGAAGGCGACTCAAGTGGGGCCAATGGGCCTCCAGCACTTTAGGCAGGTCGTCATCATTGAGCCTGGTAATGCATATCGGTACGCTATTTTACATGGCAGGTGTGACGGTGACCACAAAGGACAAGGATGCTTCGTCAATAGATGTCCCCCTGGGCTTCGTGGAATATGAATTCCCCGACTGAGTGGGTGGGAGCTCACCCAATCGGAGATGGACGGCGGGAGTTATAAACCTGCAGTTCCCAGCCGGACTGGAATCTCCGTAGGTCCCCGGGCTGGGGTGCAAGGGTCGTCGCCGCGACTGTAGCCATTTTTTGTCACTTTAATAAGGGGTGTCACTGTTAGAAAATCAGCCGTGGCAAAGTTATTACATTGGCGACGAGGAGTAAAAACAAGATTTTCCAAGCTGCCTTCAGAGTTGGAAACAAGGAGTTTCTCTGGCAAGAAATAAAATTACCCTCTTTGGTAAACTCGAACTGCATGATGTTAATGGAGAAAAGTGGGCCTTATACACGGAGTGCATGTGCTACTTCTTCCAGGCTAATTACATTGTGTGAGGTGAGAAGTAGAAAGTGATTCTGTTGACAGCATGTGGGACCCCGACATTCAGTGTAATAAAAAGCCTGACATACCCAGGTGCTCCGACTTGAAAACTTTTGACAAGTTCGTAGACCTAGTATGAAATGACTATGAATCGAAGCCCCCGACAATCTTACAGAAATACCGCTTTAATGTGGTGAGGGGTGAGGTGATTTTGTTTAAGGCCAGGGTGGACAAAGAGGAGAGGTTGGAGCGGCAGAGGGTAATAGATGAGATGTTGGAGGTAGATAGGAGTTATGCAGAGGATGGGGACCCAGCAAAGCTGGAAAAGAGGAAGGAACTACAGGTGAGCTTTGACCAACTATACCAGGAAGGCGGTGCGCCAACTGAGACGAGTTTACGAACATGGAGATAAGGCGGGGTCAGCTCCGGAGGGAAGCAGCGGTAAGGGAAATTGTTCAGGTGAGGGATAGGGCAGGGAAGTTGGTGATGGCTCCAGATCTGATCAACAAAGTTTTTGAGGAATTTTATGAGAGGTTGTACAGGTCAGAGCCACCTGGGGGAGACCGTGAGATGCAGGAATTTCTAGATGGGTTGGAGTACCCGAGGCTAGGGGAGGGGGACAGGGCTACATTAGAAGGAGCGATAGAGGAGTAGGAGATAAAGGATGCGATTGGGAGGATGCAGTCGGGGAAGGTGGCAGGGCCGGATGTGTTTCTGGTGGAATATTATAAAAATTTCAAGGATAAGCTGGCACCCCTGATGGTGGGGATGTTTGAAGAGGCGATAGGGAGGGGCAGGCACCGATTTCCCTGTTGCTAAAAAAAGATAAGGATCCGACGGAGTGTGGGTCGTATAGGCCCATATCACTTCTGAATGTGGACGCAAAAGTATTGGCGGGTAGGCTGGAGGAGTGCCTCCCGAAGGTGATAGGTGAAGATCAGACAGGGTTCGTGAGAGGGAGGCAGCTCTTTTCAAACGTTAGAAGGGTATTGAACGTCGTTATGGCACCGGCAGAGGGGAAGGAAACAGAGGTGGTTGTGGCATTGGATGCCGAGAAGGCGTTTGACCGGGTAGAATGAGGGTACTTGATGGCAGTTCTGGAGCGGTTTGGGATTGGACCAAGATTTGTGAACTGGGTAAAGCTACTATATAAGGAGCCGAGACGAGTGTCCACACAAACAACATCAGCTCGAGATAATTTTCTCTCCACCGTGTGACTAGGCAGGGATGTCCTATGTCCCCCCCCCCCTACTGTTTGCACTCGCGATTGAGCCGTTTGCCATCGCATTAAGAAGGAATAGTGTGGGGGTGGGGTGGGGGGGGGGGGGGGGGGATAGAGCATAGGGTGTCCTTATATGCCGATGACTTACTGTTATACATGTCGGAACCGAGTGTGTTGATGGGGGGAATATTGGAACTGGGTGATTCCTGATTCCTTTTTATCATTTGTTTGTGTGAACATGCGGGCTTATGTTTGAGGTTTGGTGGGAGGATGGGATCGTTGTTATTGATATGGCGATTGACATATTTGTTACTGATTATTGTTTATTGTTGGTGGGTATAAATTTGGGAGAAAATGTGAAAAAGGAGGAGAATAAAAAATATTTTAAAAAACGAAATACCGCTTTAAAATCGGTAAAAAAATCCGGGGGGTGGGGGGGGGGGGGGGGGGGGGGGGGGGGGGGGGGGGGGGAGCCATCCCTGAATTTTTAACTTGGTTGTGGAAACTGGCAGAACATTGTGAATTCGGCCCATCCCTGGCCGAGATGTTGCAAGACAGTTTGGTGTGCGGAATAAACAATGTCACAACTCAAAAACGTGACCAGTAGAGCCCAATCAGGGTCTATCTCTGGAGAACACAGAAAATGGGGCCCAGGATAGAGAGAATACCTGATAGTAATGTCCTCTGGTTAGGTATAGAAGTCTGAAGACCCGCACATCCAGACATAGAAACAGCTTCTTCCCCACAGCTACAAGACCCCTCAATGACCCCCCCCGGACTGATCTGTTCTCTGTAAGAACACTATTCACGACGCCCTATGCAGCTCTTGCTCATGTATTTGCTTTGTTTGGCCCCTTGTTCCGCACTGTAACCAATCACACTTTGTCGATGTACCATTTGTCAATGATCTCTGTTGATTATTCTTTTTGTCTACTATGTACACACTGTGTACGTTCCCTCGGCAGCAGAAAAATACTTTTCACTGTACTTCGGTACATGTGACAATAAATTCAATCAAATCAGGGGGAGGAGCACATTCCTCAGTTGAAGGTGCCTATGTGAATTGCCCATCACCAAATCGGAGCTGGTGTCCCCCATGCAGTCTCGGAAATGTTATGACAATCCTGAGGATGCAAGTAAATCCGCTCCGGAAGATTGTAGATGCCAGATGATTTAAATACTGTAAAAGGGCACAACTAAGGCAAGGTTATAGAAATCATCAATACTCGTGCTATTCCGGGAAGAAGCCAAGGCCAGACCAGCCTCGCACCGTGCAGGTGTGCCCACTCCGAGACAAAGGGACAATGCAATTAAAACTCTATCATCATGACCAAGGTGGCCCCAATAATGATAAAGCTACTAGTAAATGGTCATCAATTGGAGCTGGAAGTGGGCATGGGACTGCTATCTCCGTCATTGGGGAACAGACATTTGAAGAACAGAACATAGAACATGCCATTCGGCCCATCAAGTCTGCACCGGCCCACTTAAGCCCTCATTTCCACCCTACCCTCCTAAACTTTTTGGACAGTAAGGACAATTTAGCATGTCCAATCCACCTAACCTGCACGTCTTTGGACGTCTTTGAGCGCCTCCAAACTGGTCTCCAATCCTCGGGTTTGGAAAACACCAGAGCCAGATTAGCTACCTACGTGGGGGAACCTTTATGGATTAAAAGGTACGACAATGGCCCCAGTGACTTACAGGCAGCAGTCTGCCCGGTTTCCACTCATCGACGGGGACCACGTCTTATGGGGAGTGATTAGCTCTAGCGAATCATGCTGGATTGGCTAGACCTTTTCAGACTGGCCGTTGAGGACTGTATGAAGTTATCAGCAAACACCCAGAGGGCCTTGGGGAAAATAAGAGGAGCCAGATCCTAAATATTTCACTGCAACACCGGTTCATTATTCCCTGTTGAAGAAGATGGAGGCCAAACTTGGGTGCCTGGAAAGTCTCGGTATAATAAGACCTGCGCAAATCCCAGAGTGGGCAGCACCTATTGTCCCCGTCCTTAAACTGGACAAAATTATAAGCTTACAGACAATTGGGTTTCCAAATCGGATAGGGTATCCCATGCCATCAATAGAAAACCTATATGCCAAACTAGCAGGTCGTCAGATGTTCACTAAGTTAGATATAAGTCACACCTATCTTCACTTTGAATTAGATGAGCCTTCTCGCAAATCGATTACGATCAACATTTATAAGGACCTATATGAGTATACCCGGGGTCTCATCAGCGTGCGTCATATTCCAGAGGGTCATGGAGAATATAATCCAAGGGTTATCCCAAAGTCATGGTGTACTTGGACAACGTTCTGATCACAGGGACTTCAGAACAAGAGCATCTCGAAAACCTAGAGGAGATCATGCGGCGATTTGCGAAAGCAGGGGTACCTCTCAAAAGGGAAAGGTAGATGCGGGCAGGTTGTTTCCACTGGCGGGTGAAAGCAGAACTAGGGGACATAGCCTCAAAATAAGGGGAAGTAGATTTAGGACTGAGTTTAGGAGGAACTTCTTCACCCAAAGGGTTGTGAATCTATGGAATTCCTTGCCCAGTGAAGCAGTTGAGGCTCCTTCATTAAATGTTTTTAAGGTAAAGATAGATAGTTTTTGAAGAATAAAGGGATTAAGGGTTATGGTGTTCGGGCCGGAAAGTGGAGCTGAGTCCACAAAAGATCAGCCATGATCTCATTGAATGGCGGAGCAGGCTCGAGGGGCCAGATGGCCTACTCCTGCTCCTAGTTCTTATGTTCTTACGTTCTTATGTATCTTTTCCAAGCAAGAAAAGTGACCTATCTGGGCTGACAGGTAGAAAAGGGTTACATTCATTGGAGGTCAGGTTCAAGGCCATTAAGGAAGCTCCAACTCCAAGAAACACACGGAATTGAAATACATCCTGGGATAGTTAATTATTATGGGAAGTTTATCTCGAAGTTGACCTCCTTGCTGTCTCCGCTACACATTCTACTGCAAAAGTACCAGAAATGGTCTTGGGAGGCGCCACAGGTGGAGGCCTTTGAAAAAGTAAAAGGGCAGCTGCCATCGTCCAATCTACTGGCCAATTCCGATCCCAAGAAGGAATTCACCCTGACAGGTGATGCTTCTCCTCATGGGATTGGAGAGTTACTGTCACCTCACTGGAACGATGGAATAGAAAGACGCATTGCCGAGCATCCTGGACTCTCTCGGATACCGAGCAAAGGTATTCTCAAATCGCGAAGGAGGACTTTCCGGTTGTGTTTGCCGTAAAAGAAATCTACCTGTACGTCTATGGTAAGAGGTTTGTGATAGTGACCAACCACAAGCCACTTACTGGGACTTTTTAAGGAGGATAAAGCAATCCCCTCTATTGCCTCTGCCCGGATACAGCATGGGCTATGTTTCTTGCAGTTTATGGGGCAGCACGGTAGCATTGTGAATAGCACAATCGCTTCACAGCTCCAGGGTCCCAGGTTCGATTCCGGCTTGGGTCACTGTCTGTGTGGAGTCTGCACATCCTTCCCATGTGTGCGTGGGTTTCCTCCGGGTGCTCCGGTTTCCTCCCACAGTCCAAAGATGTGCAGGTTAGGTGGATTGGCCATGATAAATTGCCCTTGGTGTCCAAAATTTCCCTTAGTGTTGGGTGGGGTTACTGGGTTATGGGGATAGGGTGGAGGTGTTAACCTTGGGTAGGGTGCTCTTTCCAGAAGCCGGTGCAGACTCGATGGGCCGAATGGCCTCCTTCTGCACTGTAAATTCTATCTCAGAGCACTGGTCTGGAACCCGAGTAGCTACCGCTGATGCCTCGAGTCGCCTCCCGTTGCCTGGCTAACTTGATGGCAGTGGAAGAGGTCACGATGACCCTGAATGTTTTAGAGACATTGCCTGTGTCTGCAAAGCAAATCAAACCTGGACAGACAAGGATCCAACATTGTTTAAATTGAAGCAGAGTCCGAGGACAACAGTGTGACAACATGAAACCTTAACTGACCAAGAAAGGTTAATTTCGTGTTGAGGGCAGTGTCATTCTTTGGGAGTCCCGTGTAGTAGTACCCCGCCCTGGGCGGCATCCAGTCCTGAAAATGCTCACCAGGAGTTCCGTCTGATATCAACTCAGATTGCACGGACATGCCAGGAGAATCAGAAACTCCTTCCTCCAGCCTCCCTGCACCCATGGGAGTGGCTAAGGTGTGAGCGCACGTGGGCTTTGTCGAGCCTCTTCTGGGTTCTATGTTTTTTGATCCTGGTAGATGCACACTCCAAATGGTTCGAGATACACCACGTGGACTCCACAACCTCCCATGTTATGGTGGAGAAACTACGACAGAGTTTTTGCACACGTGCATACCAAACGCCCTGGTTTCTGGCAATGGCACTGCCTTAGTCTGGGGTTCCAGGCCTTCTTGATGTCAAAAGGCATCAGGCACATTAGACCAATACCATATCAGCCGTTGTCTAATGGACTATCAGAACGGGCAGTACGAACCTTCAAAACTGGCACGAGAAAGCAAACGGCAGCGTTCACAGAGACTAAGTTGGCGCGGTTTTTATTTGTTTACAAGACCACTCCTCATACTACAATAGGTATCGCCCCGACAGGACCGTTAATGGGCCAGCAGCTTTGTACGAGATTAAGATTCCCAAACCTGGCAGAGAGGGTGGAATCCCAGCAAGGGAACCAGAAAATAAACTATGATTCTGTGAGAATGGAAAGAGTATTCAAGACAGGCGAGCTAGTTTATATGCAAGGAACATTGGAGATGGATCCATTGGATCCCCAAAGTCATATTTGAGAAAACAGGAGTGGTATCCTATAAAGTAAAGGTCCAGGATAAGATCTTGAGCATACACGTGGATCACCTCAAAAGTAGAGGGCGGTATTCTCTCTCTCTGCCCCCCCCCCCCCCCATCGCTGGGGGGAGAATCGCAGTTGCGCCGCGCAAATCGTGCCACGCTGCCCCGACCCCTGCACGCGATTCTCCCACCCCCCCCTGAACCAGAGCCGCGCGATCCACGCCGGGCCGCTCGGAGATTCTCCGGCCCGGATGGACCCAGCGGCCGCTCCGGCACAACAGGGTCCCGCTGGCGCCATCCACCCCTGGTCGTTGCCGGCGGGACCTCTGCGGGAACGCTCGGGGGAGGGGGGCGGCGGCCTGTGGGGGGGGGGGGGGGCTCCTTCACCGGGGTGGGGGGCCTCCAAAGGGGTCTGGCCCGTGATCGGGGCCCACCGATCGACGGGCCAGCCTCTCCCCCACGGGCCTACATTCCGCCACACTCGGCCCCTGAACACCCACGCCATATTACGTCGGGGCCGGCGCTTGTAAGAAGTTCCCCGCGCATGCGCAGGATGGCGCGGCCCAACTGCGCGTGCGTGGGTTGGCGCGGTGCCCATTTGGCGCCGTGTAGGGACGCTGGAGTGGCGTGAACCACTCCAGAGCTGTGCTGGCCCCCTGTGGAGGCCAGAATAGGTTGTGCCCGGGCCCTGTTCGCGCCGTCGTGAAACGCGACGGTGTTGACGACAGCGCGGGCACTTGGTCCGCGGAGCAGAGAATCGCCCCCAGAGAGTCCGTCCACATATAGGCCTCAATACCGGCCGCTTGTAAAGAACCCTGTGTCCATCTCCCCGATGGTGAGGACTGCGATTCCGAGATAGAAGTAGAGATAGCAGGCGTTGCGTCTGGAGAAAACACCGAGGATGGATCTACACCAATAACCCGTCGGTATTCCTCCGGAAGCGATCACAAATCCGGTTCTCAGACCTCCCGATCCCGTTCCACACTCATTGGACTTCAGGCCAATTGCAAAGAGAAAATAATCTGGACTAACCATAGTAATACTGTGGCTACCAGGGCAGGTCAAAGACTAGGAATCCTACGGCGAGTAACTCACCTCCTGACCCCCCCAAAGTCTGTCAACCATCTACAGGCACAAGTCAGGAGTGTAATGGAATACTCTCCACTTACCTGGACGAGTTCAGCTCCAACAACACTCAAACTGCTCAACACCATCCAGGACAAAGCAGCCCCGCTTGATTGCTTCCCCTTCCACAAACATTCAAACTGTCCATCACTGACAAACAGTGGCAGCCGTGTGTACCATCTACAAGATGCACTGCAGTAACTCACCAAGGTTCCTTTGACAGCACCTCCCAAACCCACGACCGCTACCATCCAGAAGAACAAGAGCAGCAGATACCTGGGAACCCCACCACCTGGAGGTTCCCCTCCAAGTCACTTACTATCCTGACTTTGAGATATATCGCCGTTCCTTCACTGTCGCTGGGGCAACATCCTGGAACTCCCTCCCTAACAGCACGGTGGGTGTACCTACACCTCCGGGATTGCAGCGGTTCACGAAGGCAACTCACCACCACCTTCTGAAGGGCAACTAGGCACGGGCAATAAATGCTGGCCTAACCAGCGACGTCCACATTCCATAAACAAATTCTTTAAAAATGACCTCTTTGCCGTGGGAGTACTGAGGGAGAAATTGACTTGAGGGTGGAACAGGCACGAAATGAGGGGCTGAATTGCCTACTCTTGCTCCTAGTTCTTATTTTGAGAGGGATTGGAAAGACTCATTGTGACTGTTCTGAATATCAAGTTGCTGCTGAGCTATCAATGTCAAGCAACGAAATCAATCAGTGAGGGTATCTGACCAAAACCACTGTGAATCTACAGGAGAATGCACACAACACTTATAATGGGCACCATTCATGTCAAGATGGAATATCTTGCTGGAAAATGATTGAAGAATTAAATACTTTACCACAAGGAATGGTTGAGCAGGAGGACATTGCCTCCTTGAAGAGAAAAGTGGTGCAGAGGAAGAGGACCATTGGACAGATGCTGGAGTGTGGGATACGTTTTGCTCGGCTCGAGCTGACAGAGACAGCATTGCCCGAGCAATCCCCTTTTGTAAAGTTCTATGGCCCATAATTGGCACATAAAGTTACAAGACATTTGACACAGGTCTGCAGGTGAAGGTGTACTTTAGATTTCGAGCTGTCATTTGATTCCAGAGGAAAGGAATGTGAATGAAGTAAAAGGAAGTATTTCTTTTTTTGCTGCTTCTGGAAACAGACCCCGTATAGGAGAGGCAAAGAGGAGAGAAACTGTGCGGTTCACTGCTCCCCTTTTTATCTCCAGTCTTCACTGGGAACCTTTGGAGTTTTATATTGCTCTCAAAACTATTCTCAATTCTTCCTCTGCTTTGTGACATGTGTAAATCTCACTGGAGAGAAGGAGTTGGCTGGCCTGCTTCTAAACCTATTTTAGTATCGTGCGAGGTGTGGGACTTGCCCATTTTCTCCCCTCCTTAACCAATTTTAGCTGTGGGCAGGAGACAGGCGTCACCCAAACATAGCATTTACAGTGCAGAAGGCGGCCATTCGGCCCATCAAGTCTGCACCGGCCCTTACAAAGAGCACCTTACTCAAGCCCACGTATCTACCCTCTCCCTGTAACCAAGTAACCCCCACTTAACCTTTTTGGACACTAAGGGCAATTCAGTCTGGCCAATCCACCTAACCTGCACATCTTTCTACTGTGGGAGGAAACATGAGCACCCGGAGGAAAACCCACTCAGACACGGGGAGAACGTGCAGATTCCGCACAGACAGTGACCCAAGCCGGGAATCGTACCTGGGACCCTGGAGCTGTGAAGCAACTGTGCTAAGCACTATGCTACCGTGCTGCCCTACAGTGAAAGATCCTAAATCAGCTATCACTGTGTACTTTCTGAGTGGCAATGGCAGAGGCAGGGTTGACATTGTCTGTCCAATGGCCACTCTCTGGGGATAGTTTGCATAAATAGAAAAGTGACCATTGTAAAAAGCTGTCTCTGGGTTGGTTTAGCTCCACAGGGTGCTGGTATATCAGTTATTTACAGTGTTCATTTCACAATCTCAGCCTTGCTACTTTACAAGGCCCAGGTGGCAAACAAGGAAGCAGAATCGGGAACTTCATTTAAATACATCATCACCTCATTATGCGGGATTCCCTGTTGTACCATTCTCCCACAGCTGGATTTCCCCACTGGCCGGCTTTGCAACAGTTCTGGAGCAACGTGAACCAGGCGGAGAGGCCGCGACTGGAACACACGATTAAGCGAAGCTCCCAGGTGGGAGCGGGACATGGCCGGGGGAAGTGCCACGGGGCAGTGCTTAGGGGGCAGGGAGACCCTCTGGGGAACTGCTATTGGGAGCGGGGGTGGGATGTTTCCGTGTCCATAGGGATAGGGGAGTATCCCCATGGTGGTGGTGGTGGGGTTCCCATGTGCGTGTGTGCATGGGGAGGTCTCCATGTCTGAGGGCGGGGGGGGGGGATCTTCATTTTCTTACCCAGCGATCGGAGCGTCCCGTAAAAACGGTGCCCTGGTCTCTGGAACCTGACGTTGCGCGGCCTTTCCAGGTTCTGCCCCGCCAGCGTGGCAGCAGAGAGCACGCATCCAGGAATCTTTCTTCAAAGTGCTCGAC
This sequence comes from Scyliorhinus canicula, assembly GCF_902713615.1. Classification (NCBI taxonomy): domain Eukaryota; kingdom Metazoa; phylum Chordata; class Chondrichthyes; order Carcharhiniformes; family Scyliorhinidae; genus Scyliorhinus; species Scyliorhinus canicula. The sequence continues at coordinate 138,716,852 of NC_052160.1, forward strand.
ACTGTGGTGAGAGAGGCCGGCTGTGCTGCACACCGCTTTTCCCAGCTGGTCTGCCGAACCTTTCTAATGGGAATTATTCCCACGGACACAGCAATATTGCATTAGCTCACTGGGCTAAATCGCTGGCTTTGAAAGCAGACCAAGCAGGCCAGCAGCACGGTTCGATTCCCGTACCATCCTCCCCAGACAGGCGCCGGAATGTGGCGACTAGGGGCTGTTCACAGTAACTTCACTGAAGCCTACTCGTGACAATAAGCGATTTTCATTTTCATCCTCCAGTTGCTGTAGCAGAGGTGACGTTGACTGATGCCTATGGAGGACTTCTTGCGCATGGCCCAAGAAAAGCAGGGACACCCTTAAGCTCAAATGCAAAATAAATCCAAATGTGTGTTGCCATGTTGTTGGCTATTAAGTATATATTTCATTAAAGATTGTGGAAAATCAGTTATAAATAGAGGAGGCATGCACTGTATGAAACAAAACATACCACTCTATTTATAGCAACATACAAATACACTTTCATCAATATGGATCAGTGGTATACTGCTGGAACACTGCCCGGAACGTTGTGGGACAGCTGCTGAAGACAAAAGTCTTTTGTGAATTGTGATTTCAAACAGTGGTAATATTGTCTGTGTTATTCTTTCACGTCCCACTAGAAGGGATAGCAAGCAGCGAAGTGGAGATGGGACTGCTAATACTTGGGAGGGATAAAGGGAAAAGTTGTATTTTTATTGGCAAGGATATAGACTGTACTTTCAGTATTGGTTACATCAGAAACAGTTGGCTCGTACATCGTCCCCTATAACACGTTCCCTTCACAAATATAGGAAGAAAAGGTGACCCCACTGCTCCACACACCCCCTCACACAGACCTTGGTTTCTCTCATTATCATCACAAGAGGCCGATTGCTACTGCTTGCAAAACTATTAACACATAAGCAACAAAAGCAAAGAATATAAGCCCACAAAGTGGATTGTGTTGCATTTGTTTTTTTTTCAAATGCCAGACATTAGCCTTATCCTCTCATGCAGCAAATAAGAAAGTACATGTTTATCACAAGTAATATATTTTTTTAAATCACAAGTACTGTATTGGCTATAAAACCTTTGCGTGTTAGGATGCTGGACAAGGACACCAAGCAATTCTTTTTAAGTTGCAAAATTGTGAGGAAAAGATATTTCACCCCAGGGGCGATGGACTCTGACCAATAGATATCTTTTACGTTAAAACAAACTTTAATTTAAACACAGAATTAACCACATCAACATCAAAGAAAATAGCTTTACAATGGTCAGTTAGACAGTTCTTAAACACAAGGAAAAATGTAAACTTACAATTTATATTTGCTACTAATTAAGCAACCAAATATGGTTCAAATGGCACTTATAAATAAAGTTAACAAACAGATTACTGTTACTACCTTACCCGAACAGGCGTTGGAATGTGGTGACTAGGGGCTTTTCACAGTAACTTAATACTTATGACAATAAAAGGTTATTATTATTATTACGACATCCTGGGCAAGTGCACAGTCAATTCCAGCACACTGTTCCTGGAGTCACAATACAAGGGAATTATTCAATAATTCTTATAAAACTACCTAGTCTTTGGCCCTTGGCTGCCCAATAATTATAGTCACCAGGTTTAAACACGATTACTGTTTATTTATAACAATAAATATAATGAAACATGCAGCAAATACAAATGGTTAACTATTAATTAATACCTAATTCAAACTTTAACTGGCCCCACCCTTTACACACCCTCTGCACACACACACGGCAGACAAATACAGAGGGGTGGAAAGGGGTAACTTTCTTAAGTGAAAGGAAAAAGTGTCTTTGTTTCAGGTTATGTTTTATCTTCAGAGCAAGCTTGCAGGTTAAAGTCTCTGTTTTCAGCCTATACCGGTCTTCTCTGTAGAATAATTCATTCAGGTTCTCTGTAGTTTAGAAATGCAGTGCTGATGACTTTTCCGGAGAGACACCTTACTTCTCTTCAAACTTTGCTGTCAATTTGTGGTTTGTATCCAGGCCTCTGTAGCTTCAGGAATACAGCACTCACAACAGGCTTTCTAGAGAGAGAGATAGCACTCACAGTAGCTTTTCTGGGGCGAGTTCACAGGTTCTTTCCCCTGGGCTGGCAGAATCAAAACTGAAAAGCCTTGAGACTCAGAAAAGCATTCCACTGGGGAATACTCCAATCACCATCTGTTACCAGGCAGAGTAAGGCCTTTGGGCCATTTCATTGGCCACCAGCCAATCAATCAAACTGAGTCCTAACCCGTCTCTCTCACTGATTCCGACATCTGTGGTCTCCTGATCAAACCAGCACAAATAACAAAATGATCTCTCTTGTAACTTCTGGATTCTTCTGCTTGAATTAAAGATACAGGTTGCTTGCCTTAAAGACACATGTCCATTAATCATTCGTGGATCAAAACAAGAATAGCAAAATAAAAGAAAGGGGAAATGAGGGAATAAACAGGAAGGGCCCTTACAGTACTTGTTCTGTTGTATAGATACTTTGGGAGCAAGAGACCCTTTCAGGAGCAGAATTTGTACACTTTTACTCAACCCAGCAGCATTTGGCAAAACTGCTGTTCAACTTAAATTCCTTCTGTCTTGTCAGACTCAAATCCCATAGCAAACTGCAAAACTACAGACCTGATACCTCCCATTAATTATATAATCTGTATCCCACTAAGTTCCATGGCCTGCTTAGCTAGGACTCAACACCACCCACTCAAAAATTACCTACTCTCCAGGGAATCTCCAGCAATTATAACTATGTTCCATTAGCCCTCTATATGTAAACAAGTAAATGGTTAAAATCAATCATGACCCCGCCTTTTACGACTTCTTAATTACAGCTTTAGTCGAAACACAGTCTGGATACTGCAACAAATATATATCTTAGCCCAAATATCTAAACCCCTAACTGCAACAGATATCAAATGCAATATACACACAGTCTTTACATTCATCACATTTGGAACATTCTGAGATTGGGAAAGGTGTTACATAAATTCAAGTCTCCCTTTCTTTATGAACCAGGAGTATAAGTATGCCACCTGCCTTCTTGATGCCAGGCTGGCATGTGTGGACTAAGCAATTGCACTTAAAATCTTTTTCCGATGAGTCTGAATTTGAATTCTGTTGCCCATAATCTTGGTTGCATCATCTAATCCTGTCGACAATGGGCAGGGGTCTGAACTTGAATATTCAAATGAGGTGTGAGAGTGCACATCTCTCAAGGTTGTCCGCTGCAGGGGCAGCACGGTGGCACAGCGGTTAGCATTGCTGCCTACGGCGCTGAGGACCCGGGTTCGAATCCCGGCCCTGGTTCACTGTCCGTGTGGAGTTTGCACATTCTCCCCGTGTCTGCGTGGGTTTCACCCCACAACCCAAAGATGTGCAGGGTAGGTAGATTGGCCACTCTAAATTGCCCCTTAATTGGAAAAAATAATTGAGTACTCTAAATTTATTTTTAAAAAGGTTGCCCGCTGCCTGTCTTTCGGTCACTTCTCCAGGCCTACACCTTCACGCAATGATCCTGCCTTGAGTTAAAATTGAGGTGAGTGGCAGGAGGCTATTTGATCGGAGGGCATGATAGATCCAAACCTGCCACAGTTCTAACCTGAAGCCTCTTTCTGTTCCCTTTCCCATCAGATTGAATAGACGGCAATTGGAAGCAAATTAGCTAAACGTTCCCATTATCCACTGGGAGGGTCGCCAACTCTGGTTGGATGGATTCCTGGTAACCTCCTTAGGAAGATTAAACTGTCATTCCTGGAGACTCCAGGGTAATCCTGGAGGGTTGGTAACACAATAATAATAAACTTTATTTTTCGGACCATGCCCCGCCCTGGGTGGAGTTGGGGCTGGGGGAGGAGAGAGGCCAACGCCCTCTGTGGAGACTGGACATAGGACTATTGGCAGATGAGGAGGTCTGTGGGCGGATTCGGAGGAGTATCCAAAGCTATGTGGCGACCAACGATACTGGGGAGGTTTCAGTGAGTGTGGTCTGGGAGGCGCTGAAGGCAGTTATCAGTGGGGAGCTAATTTCAGTCAGGGCCCACAGGGAGAAGTGGGATAGGATGGAGAGGGAGAGGTTGGTGGGGGAGATACTTAGGGTGGACAGGAGGTATGCGGAATCCCCCGAGGAGGGGTTGTTAAAAGAGCGCAGGAGTCTGCAGGCGGAGTTTGACTTGCTTACCACAGGGAAGTCAGAGGCTCAGTGGAGGAAGGTACAAGGAGCGGTGCACGAGTATGGGCAAGCAGGATGCTGGCGCACCAACCACGGAAGAGAGAGATGGCCAGGGAAATTGGGGGAATTAGGGACGGGGGGGGGGGGGGGGGGACACGGTGCTGAGTTCGGTAAGGATCAATGAGGTCTTCACGGACTTTTATGGTAAACTGTATGAGTCAGAACCCCCGGAGGGGTTGAAGCGATTCTTGGACCAACTGAGGTTCCCTAAGGTGGAGGAGGGGGCGGGTAGAGGGATTGGGGGCCCCGATTGAGATGGAGGAATTGGTTAAAGGTTTGGAGGGTATGCAGCTGGGCAAGACCCGGGACCGGACGGATATCCGTAGAATTTTACAGGAAATTCTCAGAGCTGTTGGGCCCGTGATTGTTGAGAACCTTCAACAAGGCTAAGGAAAAGGGGAACCCTTCCCCCGACGATGTCGCAAGCTCTGATCTCGCTTATCCTTTAGCAAGGTAAGGACCCATTGCAATGTGGCTCCTACAGGCCGATATCGCTCCTTAATGTAGATGCCAAACTGGTGGCCAAGATCCTGGCCACCAGAATTGAGGACTATGTCCTGGGAGTGATCAATGAGGATCAGACTGGGTTTGTGAAGGGCAGGCAGCTGAACACGAATGTGCGGAGGCTCCTGAATGTGATCATGATGCCCTCGGAAGGAGGGGATGCAGAAGTGGTGGCGGCAATGGACGCGGAAAAAACCTTTGATCGGGTGGAGTGGGAGTACCTGTGGGAAGTGTTAGGCAGATTTGGATTTGGTGAGAAATTTATAGGGTGGGTTAAATTGGGGCTGGTTTAGCTCACTCGGCTAAATCGCTGGCTTTTAAAGCAGACCAAGCAGGCCAGCAGCACGGTTCGATTCCCGTACCAGCCTCCCCGAACAGGCGCCGGAACGTGGCGACTAGGGGCTTTTCACAGTAACTTCATTGAAGCCTACTCGTGACAATAAGCGATTTTCATTTCATTTCATTTTCAAATTGCTGTATCAGGCCCCTGTAGCAAGTGTGTCGACGAACTGGCTGCGGTCGGAGTACTTTAGGCGACTTTGAGGAACGAGGCAGGGGTGCCCCCTGTCCCCCCCCCCCCCCCCCCCCCCCCCCCCCCCCCGTGCTGTTTGCCCTGGCAATTGAGCTGCTGGCCATGGCGCTGAGGGAGTCTAGGAACTGGAGGGGGCTGGTTCGGGGGTGGGGGAGCATCAGGTTTCACTGTATGCGGATGACCTGCTCCTGTACATTTCGGATCCGGTGGAGGGGATGGGGGAGGTAATGCAGATCCTTGAAGATTTTAGGGACTTTTCGGGGTATAAGCTGAATGTCGGGAAAAACGAGCTTTTTGTGATACATGCGAGGGGCCAGGAAAAGAGACTGGGAGAGCTACCGCTTAAGACGGTGGAGAGGAGCTTTCACTCTTTGGGCATACAGGTGGCTAAGAGTTGGGGTGCCCTGCACAAGCTCAATCTAGCGCGGCTGGTGGATCAGATGGAGGAGGACTTTAAGAGGTGGGACATGCTGCCGCTTTCCCTGGCGGGCAGGGTGCAGTCCGTGAAGATGACGGTCCTCTCCAGGTTCTTGTTCGTATTCCAGTGCCTTCCCATCCTCATCTCCAAGTCCTTCTTCAAGCGGGTGAACAGGATTATTACGGGATTTGTGTGGGCAAACAAGACCCCGTGTGTAAAGAGACTGTTCTTAGAGCGCAGTCGGGGGGGTGTGGGCTGTCGCTGCCGGACTTCGGCAGCTATTACTGGGCAGTGAATATATCCATGATTCAGAAATGGGTAGTAGAGGGAGGGGGGGCGGCGTGGAAGCGGCTGGAGGCGGCGTCTTGCAGGGGTACTAGCCTGGGGGCATTGATAACGGCACCGCTGCTGCTCCCGCCGACACGGTACACCACGAGCCCGGTGGTGATGGCGACATTGAGGATCTGGGGTCAGCGGAGACGGCACGGGGGGAGGTAGGAGCCTCAGTCTGGACCTCAATATGGAACAATTATAGGTTCGTTCCAGGTAGAATAGACGGTGGATTCCTAAGCTGGCACAGAGTGGGTAGTAAAAGGATGGGGGACTTGTTTATTGACGGGGCTTTTGCTAGCCTGAGGGCGCTGGAAGAGAAATTTGGGTTGCCCCCAGGGAATACCTTTAGGTACCTGCAGGTCCGGGCTTTCGTGAGGAAGCAGGTGGGGGAATTTCCGCTGCTACCGGCCCAGAGGATACAGGACAGGATGGTCTCAGGCGTGTGGGTAGGGGACGGAAAGATATCGGACATATACCAGAAGCTGCAGGAGGCGGAGGAGGCCTCGGTGAAGGGCAAGTGGGAGGAGGAGCTGGATGAGGGCCTGTGGGCAGACGCCCTGGCAGGGTTAATTCCTCCTCATCTTGTGCCAGGCTTAGCCTGGTTCAGTTTAAGGTGGTGCACCGGACGCATGACAGTGGCAAGAATGAGCAAGTTCTTTGGGGTGGAAGACAGGTGTATGGCGTGTTCAGGGAGCCCAGCAAACCATGTCCATATGTTTTGGGCATGCCCGGCACCTACAGAATTTTGGAGAGGCTTTTCAAAGGCTATGTCCAAGGTCTTTGACACTCGGGTAAAGCTGAGTTGGGAGATAGCGATATTTGGGGTGTCAGAAGATCCGGGAGTGCAGGAGTCGAAAGAGGCCGGAGTCTTGGCCGTTGCATCCTTGGTAGCCCGGAGTCGGCTCTTGTTAATGTGGAGGGATGCGAAACCCCCAAGTATGGAAACTTGGGTCAGTGACATGGCGGGGTTTCTAAGTTGGGAAAGGATAAAGTTTACCTTAAGAGGGTCCTTGCAGGGGTTCTCCAGTCGGTGGCAACCGTTCCTTGACTTTCTCGCGGAACGTTAAGTGGAGGTCAGCAGCAGCAAACCGGGGGCGGGGGGGGGGGGGGGGGGGGGGGGGGTGTGGATTGATTCTACTGGTAAAGGGCAGATACCCCACCTTGCTTTGTTAAGTTGTTAATTTGTTTTTCTTTATTATTGCTATTATGTTTTTTGTTGTTTTCTTTCTGTAGTGGTTTGTAAAATTTTGTAAAGATTTTGAATAAAAACAAATAAAATAAGAAAAATAAACTTTATTGTCACAAGTAGGCTTACATTAACACTGCAATGAAGTTACAGTGAAAAGCCCCTAGTCGCCACATTCCGGCACCTGTTCAGGTACACGGAGGGGAGACTTCAGAACGTCCAATTCACCTAACAGCACGTCTTTCGGGACTTGTGGGAGGAAACCAGAGCACCCGGAGGAAACGCACGCAGACACGCGGGGAGAACGTGCAGACTCCGCATAGACAGTGACCAAAGCCGGGATTCGAACCTGGGACCCTGGCGCTGTGAAGCAACAATGTTAACCCCTGTGCTACCGTGCCACTATCCATGGGTGTTGGAGTGTACCTTATTTTTTTTTGAGCTATTTCAGCTCAGATAAGGTGGTTCAGCATCAGGTGAGGGGGGGGGGGGGGGGGGGGGGGGGGTCAAACCGAACACCTTCCTGACCTAGACTGTTTCTCTCCATATAAAGCTGAGGTCTTTGAGAAACTATTGTGAACCTTTGCACCAGGAGTGTTCCAGAGAGTTCACTAATTCAGAGCTAGTGCACTCACAACCTTTGGGACGATGAACAAATACTTCATGGAAATCAAAAACCAACATGTGACATCTTCCTCAAGAATGAAGCCAGATAGTGTCCGAGCAGAAGATATTTCATGAGAGATGACATACAATCAAAAAGTACCATAATATCCATGCCGCAATCAAATTTCTGGGACCAAATGTTTAGGCAGAAAGTTAGAGGTCAATCTTTACATGGGCAATATTTTTAATGGGGTTTACTAAACCATAGCCAGCTGACACAACTAACATGGATCTCAAAAGAATCCACAAGGTAATTGGGGGACCAACACTCCCACCAGCCATTTATTCTCTCTCTCACTCCCTCTTGTGTTTGTTATTTTTTCTTTCAAATATAAATTTAGAGTGCCCAATTCATTTTTTCCAATTAAGGGGCAATTTAGCATGGCCAATCCACCTACCCTGCACATCTTTGGGGTCGTGGGGGCGAAACCCACGCAAACACGGGGAGAATGTGAAAACTCCACACGGACAGTGACCCAGAGCCGGGATCGAACCTGGGACCTCGGCGCCGTGAGGCAACAGGGCTAACCCACTGCGCCACCCTGCTGCCCCCTCTCTGTTCTTAATTAAGGACACAAAATGTAGGAACAGGAGGTAGACCGTAAGGCCCATCGAGCCTCCTCCGCCATTCAATGTCATCTTGGCTGAACATGGGCATCAACTCCACTTTCCTGCCCACTCCCCACACCTCTTGATTCCCAGAGGGACCAAATATCTGTCAATCCTGTCCATCTGTGCTCAACAATGGGAACATCCACAACCCCCTCGGGTCGAGAATTCCAAAGGTTCACAACCCTTTCACTGAAGTAATTTCTCCTCACCTCACTCCTAAATGATCAGCCCCTTCCCGACCTCTCCATGTTCTCCTGCTCCTGCTCCATGCAGGGGCAGCAGGGTAGCATGGTGGTTAGCATAAATGCTTCACAGCTCCAGGGTCCCAGGTTCGATTCCCGGCTGGGTCACTGTCTGCGTGGAGTCTGCACGTCCTCCCCCTGTGTGTGTGGGTTTCCTCCGGGTGCTCCGGTTTCCTCCCACAGTCCAAAGATGTGTGGGTTAGGTGGATTGGCCATGCTAAATTGCCCGTAGTGTCCTAATAAAAGGAAGGTTAAGGGGGGGGTTGTTGGGTTACGGGTATAGGGTGGATACGTGGGTTTGAGTAGGGTGATCATGGCTCGGCACAACATTGAGGGCCGAAGGGCCTGTTCTGTGCTGTACTGTTCTATGTTCGATGTTCTAGATTGCCCGATCACTGGAAACAACTTCTCAGTGTCAACCCCATCAAACTCCTTCGGAATTCGATATGTTTTAATGGGATCACCACTCATTGTTCTAAACCGCGGAGAATACTGGGCAGTTTACCTCAACCTCTCATCCCCGGGGCCAATCTAGTGAACCTTAGCTGTACCACCTCCAATGCAAGTATGTCCCCTTCCCCCACTGCAACCCAGGAGAGGAAGCAGTGGCAATAGCCGTCCCTATAAGTTTCAATGTTGCTTGGTGGCGGGGGAAGGGATGGCTGGCGATGTTATAAAATGTCAGGCCGATGGCTCCTGACCCTTGACCTGGGCCTTGGTGCAGGCGGGATGCATTGAGTCAGCACTAGCAAGGGCCCAGTTTGGCAAAGGCCCGGACATGACTTCTCCTCCTGTTCACTCTGGAAGCCAGCCGCTGCATCCTGTTTCCATGTGTACTGCTTATTTCCCATCTCCGCTCTATCAATGTCTCCCCCCAAAAAACAATCATAATCGACCCACACCCTTAACTGACCAGTAGGAACTGGAGGAGATGCACTAAATGGAACTTTGCCGAAGGAAAATGAATTGAGGTTTTTTTGGTGGAGTTGGAGGAATTATCCCTGGATATTCCTTTCCTCAGAGTTACAAAGCCAATGTGAAGAGTGGACAGGGCGAGCCCTTAGTCCACCTGCTGACTTGCTCCGAAAACCAATTTAAATTCAATCCAATTCAAGGTGCCCACAAAAGACACAGGGCGCGATTCACCGATCGCGGGACTAAGTGGCCGCGCCGGCATGAACGCCATCGCGTTTCACGACGGCGCGAACTGGGCGCGGGCAGTAGCGATTCTGGCCCCCGGAGGGGGGCCTGCACGGCGCTGGAGCGGTTCACGCTGCTCCAGCCTTACATCCTGGCGCGGACTGGGGGCGGCGCCAACCCGCGCATGTGCGGTAGACTCACGGAACACTCCGGCCCCGACGCAACATGGCACGAGGGTTTTGGGGCTGGAAGTGCAACAAAGTAGGCCGGGGGGGGGGGAGTGGTCGGCCCGCCGATCGGTGAGCCCCGATCGCGGGCCAGACCCCATCAGAGGCCAACCCCCACGGTGAAGGAGAGCTTCCCCCCCCCCCCCCCCACAGGCCACTCCCCGACCCTACGTACAGAGTTCCCGCCGGCAGCTACCAGGTGTGAACGGCGCCGGCAGGACTCTGCCGTTTCCGCGCGGCCGTTCGGCCCATCGAGGCCAGAGAATCGGCTGCCCGGCTGCGAACAGCGGCCCGCGACAGGCGTCGCGCCAATCACGCCGGCGCAAATGGCGCCGATTCTCCTCGGAGAATCGCCTGCCGGCGTCGGACCGGCGCCGTGGGAAAAGATGGCGCGAACGGCGATTCTCCCATACGGCGCGGCATGGGAGAATTGCGCCCACAGTCTCATCCCAAGCTGCCAAGAACAGGCATCACTTACCTGATCTCGGGGGTGATCCTACAGTTGATCTGAGCCAAAAGGCCGAGACGTTCTGACCCTTGTAAAGCCGGGGCCAGCTTTTATATGGTTATATGTAGCACCTAAATAGCACTTGGGGCGAATGGGAACAAAGGCTATGGGGAGAAAGCGGGATTAGGCTATTGAGTTGGATGATCAGCCATGATTGTGATAAATGGCGGAGCAGGCTCGAAGGGCCAAAAGGCCTCCTCCTGCTCCTATCTTTATGGCTCTCTGTATCTATGTGAACAATTATGTTTTTGAGGCCAAAAGCCATGGGGTCGACTTTCACCTGAGACTGACTTTTACACAAGCGCGTGCAGGACGTTAAAATAAATGTACCGGCACTCTTACCACTGTCTCTGTGATACTTGCTTCTCTGTATCTGCAAGATCCTAGTCAGGGACAACCTGTGGCAACAGGTATTTTACGTGGAATTTTCTGTCTAGTTACCTCGTGAACTATCACCCAGTGACATCATGAATGGAGGCGGAGCACTACTCACAACCCTCTGTCTCCATTCATGATGTCATTGCCGGGATGGCGGGGGGAGGAGGGGGGGGGGGGCGGGGGGGAGGGAATGATAAGGTCATTTTGACTCTGTCTCTCTCTCCACAGATGCTGAGTATATCCAGCATTTCGGTTTATATTATCCAGACTGCCAACATTCCCAGGATTCTGTCTTTGGAATTATCCAATATCTGTTTGCCACTGCCTCCGGCTAACAATCATAAAGAGTTGAGAGTCAATTAAGATTGCAATTTACTCAGTGCTCCCCATTTAATTCACAACCTCAGAGGGACTTTTAGCGACATTACTGTGATCCAGTTTCTTTCAGATAATGAAATACGGTGCTTGAACTTTGCCATTGTTGTAATAAAGGAAACACAGTATCAGACAAAGCAAGTCAGACTTAGCTAGTAATTTGATAAGAACCAGATAATCAGCTTTGAAGTACTGGTTGAAGTATCAATGTTGTTAAGATCTTAAGATGCAGGAACGTAACTAGGCCATTCGGCCCATCGAGTCTGCTCCGACATTCATTCAGATCACGACTGATCTGCTATGATAATCCTCAACTCCACTTTCCCGCCTTAACCCCATAACCCTTGATTCCCTTACTGATTAAAAATCTGTCTATCGGGCAGCACAGTGGCACAGTGGTTAGCACTACTGTCTCACGGCGCCGAGTTCCCAGGTTCGATCCCGGCTCTGGGTCACTGTTTGTGTGGAGTTTGCACGTTCTCCCCGTGTTTGCGTGGGTTTCACCCCCACAACCCAAAGATGTGCAGGGTAGGTGGATTGGCCACGATAAATTGCCCCTTAATTGGAAAAAAATGAATTGGGTACACAAATTTTTTTTAAAAATCTGTCTATCTCATTCTTGAACGTACTTAATTCAGCCCCTTTATTAGTGTCACAAGTAGGCTTACATTAACACTGCAATGAAGTTACTGTGAAAAGCCCCTAGTCGCCACATTCCGGCGCCTGTTCGGGTACACAGAGGGAGAATTCAGAATGTCCAATTCACCTAACAGCACGTCTGTCGGGGCTTGTGGGAGGAAACCGGAGCACCCGGAGGAAACCCACGGAGACATGGGGAGAACGTGCAGACTCCATACAGACAGTGACCCAGCGGGGAATCGAACCCGGCTCCCTGGTGCTGTGAAGCAACAGTGCTAACCTCTGTGCGACCGTGCCGCCCTATCTTCACAAACATGTCATTCGTAAGATACCTGTTTATAGTCTTAGAGTCGAAGAGCATTAGAGCACAGAAAGAGGCCGTTCAGCCCATCATGTCTGTGCCGACCATCAAGCATCTATCTATTCTAATGTCATTTTCCAGCATTTAGCCTGTGCTCTGGCAATACAAGTGCTCATCTGAATAATTCTTCAATGCGGTGAGGGTTCTGGCCTCTACCACCCAATCAGCCTGTGACATCCAGGTTTCCACCAGTCTCTGGGTGAAAAAGCTTTTACCTCAAACCCCCTTACCTGAAATCCATGCCTACTGGTTAGTGCCCTCCCTACTGATGGGAACGTTTCTTCCGACCAACGTCCCTCATAATTTTATACTCCTCAATCAGGTCCCCCCCCTTAGCCTTCTCTGCTTCAATGAAAACACGCTCAGCCTATCCAGTCTCTCTTGATAGTTGAAACGCTCCAGCCCAGGCAGTCACTCTCCTCTGCACGCCCTCTCCAATACAATCACATCCTTCCAATAGTGTTGTACCCAAAGAGTATTGGAGTCACAGAATATGGTACTGGTGATGGCCAATGGCAAATTAGGTGCAAATAGGCTCAATGAGCATCTAGAGTTGGGAAACAAGAGGTTGTTTTAAAATTAGCAAGTGGAGTTGACCTGTGAAAGAACGATGATTTGTTAAAATGCATTTTTACAGTGAGCTGTCTGAAATAAACACGACACAGCTCCCATGGCAACGCCAGGCTAACACATCTGACTGACAGAGAATTCTCTAAGACTGCTGATCAATGTGAAAACCACAAATTCTCCGAGGGGGAAAAAAAACCATGATCCTGACCACAGACCGAATCTACTGGTGTTTCCCTATCGATGCCAAATCCTCATTAAAATATTTAGTTTGCTCTTCCGCTGCCTATCGAGTTTCTTTGTTACTCCATCATTTGATAAACTCCCCACTGGATCAGCATGGGAGCTCTTTCCTGTTATTTCTGAATCAATTTTTCTGCAATACTGCACAAACTCTCGGCTACCATTTCATTATCATAATAAAAATACAGTCAGGCACAGGAAAAAAATGCTTTTTAACAAACGTGCTCACCCTTTCTCACAGATCAGCCCCACTCTTTAATTCCTGGACCTCTAATCTTTGGTTTCTCCACAAACAGCCTCTTAGCGCCGAATATGTCAATGGTGCCACATTCTGTGACTCCCATTGCTCATTGGGTGCAACAGCCCAAACTGGCATAAATAAAGCTGGTGTAGAAAAATAAGTAACCTGGTAGTGTTTATTAGGTTGAGCTTCAAGTCATAGCCTGTGCTGAGAATGATCGTCACTGAGAATTGATTGGAAATGAAGATAATTAATTAAATGAATCGCCTTGAAAAACACTTCACATCTGGCATCGGGTTTCCCAATCTCATTGGCTGGAGAGGATGGCACCTACTGTTCAGAAGAGATTTGCTATATTTACATTCCATGAGGGTCAGTCATCCTCCAGCATCTAAACCTCTTGAGTTTAGATATTGTGAACCGTGACAAACATTCACAAATCGGAACCTGCTTTCCCCTGACTTCCACAAACCTCCACCTCCCGAAAGCGAAATCTTGGCTGAGATTCTCCCCTCTAACCTCAGAAAGGTCAATTGTAATGTTGTCACAACTACCTCAGTAAAGACAGCTGAATAAATAATGAGCAAAAACGTTCGCGGGTTAGTGGATATTGCACTCCGTTATGATGATCTGGAATGCTTTACCTAAAATGCACGAGGGGGCACATTTAACTGCAATTTTCAAAAGGAATTAGGATATGCAGAAGTTCTGGATTTCAAAAACTAGTGACCAGGACCAATAAAAGGTTTATTGAAAACATTGAGCAGCTCTTTCATGCTGTGTGTCTGTCCAGGCCCAGCACATGGACCCTTTTTTGGTTTTTTTTTATAAATTTAGGGTACCCAATTCATTTTTTCCAATTAAGGGGCAATTTAGTGTGGCCAATCCACCTACCCTGCACATCTTTGGGTTGTGGGGGCGAAACCCACACAATCACGGGGAGAATGTGCAAACTCCACACGGACAGTGACCCAGGGCCGGGATCGAACCTGGGACCTCGGCGCTGTGACGCAACAGGGCTAACCCACTGCGCCACCGTGCTGCCCATAATCCCTTTTGTACCCGCATCATCCCAGCGTCCACGTGACCGTCCAGTCTGTATCTTCCCTGTTTAGTTTTGGACAATGGACAGTACAGGGGTGTAACAAGTGTAAGGAGACAGACACAAGGGCCGGGATTCTCCCCTACCCGGCGGGGGCGGGGGGGTCCCGGCGCGGAAGAAAAAGAGTGGCCCCCACGGCACAAGCCCGCCAGCCGATCGGGGGCCCCCGATCGCGGGCCAGACAACCGTGGGGGCACCCCCCGGGGTCAGATCCCCCCTCTTCCCCCCCCCCCCCGGCGGGAGAGGCCTGTCAGCGGCGGGACTTCGGCCCATCGTGGGCCGGAGAATCGCCACGGGGGGCCCACCAACCGACGCGGCGCGATTCCTGCCTTCGCCGGATCTCGGGGTCGGATAATTCGGGACACCCCGGGAGATCGGAGAATCCCGCCCAAGGTGTGAACTATTAACAGCACACAAATTTGAAGATACATTAAAAGCATTCAAAAGACACCTTGACAAACACATGGATAGGATGGGTATAGAGGGGTACGGCACAAGGAAGTGCTGAGGGTTTTGGCAAAGGTTGGTATCATACAGGCTTGGAGGGCCGAAGGGCCTGTTCCTGTACTACATTGTTCTTTTATCTTTGTTCTTTGAACAGGACTAACAAAGTATAGCTATTTGCATAGCGAAACACTGATTGGGCTGCTGCAGCTAGTGCCCATTGTGTCTCTTCCACTCCCCCATTTGGAGACTAGTTGATCAGATACTCCTTGAACCTTGTAGTTGGTTTACTCAGGCACCCTGGGTGTATGACTGTGCCAGCTGGTTGTGCTGGGGAGGGCCTCAGCTTGGCCCCCTCAGTGTGGATGGTATCAGGAGTCCTTGCGATGAACCAAGTGGCCGCAGAGCTTGCTGCGTTAGCCTCTGGAGGATCTTCCATTTCCATTGGTGTAGGAAGGCCTGGATTGCAGGGATGGGGTACTGCGGTGGTCAATGGTTGAGGTTCAGATACCACAGTGGACGGTTTCATACATGATGAGCACCGTGCGAGTCAACCACGAAACTCTTTGTCTGTGAGGTACGGCTGTGGACCACCGGCAGTTTGTCATGGCCATGTGTGTGCTCCATCCTGACCGTTTGACCAGGTTCTGAAGGGCAGAGTGTGCGAGCATTTGGATTGTAACACCTCTTTCCCCTTTGTCGCCGCTTCACGAGGACACCACTCTCGTTGGTTTCAACTTTGGGGGGCAAAAGGGCCTCAGTAATGGAGATCGTGGTTTGAGCAGCTGGAGACCATTCGCTGAGCTGACGAGCTCAGACCCTGTCTCAGCACCTTTCACAGGCTGCGGTGTGGAGCACAGAAATCTGGGTGATCTCGGGCACATTTCTCAAGTAGGTGTTTGGCTGAGTGGTGCCCATTGTGCCAGGCTGTTGGACTGTGAGTACTTGCAGGCATTGTCTGTCATTATCCGCTGAGGTGTGGTGTGGTGAATCACAGTCCGTGTAATCCACACTGTTATTATATATGATGTACTGTGTCTATGTAAGCTCGGTATATGAGCAGTTGCACGGCTCTGCCCCTAGGGGGAGATGAGGAGTTTGTACTGGGCTCCACCCTTGGCTCCGCCCATGGCTCCTCCCACTAACCGGAAGTATAAAGCCTGGCAGTCTGAGCCTGCCTGCCAGTTCATCTTGGCACAGGCAGCCTCCGTTGTAAGATGTTTAGCCCAGGGCTGTTTAGCACAGGGCTAAATCGCTGGCTTTGAAAGCAGATCCAGCAGGCCAGCAGCATGGTTCGATTCCCGTAACAGCCTCCCCGAACAGGCGCCGGAATGTGGCGACTAGGGGCTTTTCACAGTAACTTCATTTAAAGCCTACTCGTGACAATAAGCGATTTTCATTTCATTTCATTTCAAGATCATTAAAACCACTGTTCACTTCCAACTACGTGTCGTGTGAATTGATGGTCACATCACGTGGTGAACTGTCTCTCTAGTTTGCTGATGACCGCGTTACTCTTCATTTCTGGCAGGTGCTCAATTTTGAACCAACCGGAGTACGAGTCGACCAAGTGGTGTCTACTGTTCCGTTTGAAGATATCGGCCATGTTTGGAGATGACACTGAGGCTGTAGTTCCGTAGCTTCAGCATCAAGTGCTGTAATTGTGTTTTTTAATTTCAACACTTACGGGATGACCCTATACGCCGTCATGAAATTGCTGACACGTGAAGACGAGGGCAAGGAGTTCTTCCTCGATTTGGGCATAGCCAGTCTCAGAGTCATTGAGGGCCCTTCATGTGAAGGCTCCAGGTCTGACATTCTGGAACGAAAGAGAAAATGCCGGAAAATCTCAGCAAGTCTGGCAGCATCTGTAGGGAGAGGAAAGAGCGAACGTTTCGAGTCCAGATGACTCTTTGTCAAAGGTTTGACGCTGCCAGACATGCTGAGATTTTCCAGCATTTTCTCTTTCGTTTCAGATTCCAGCATCCGCAGTAATTTGCTTTGTTCTGACATTCTGGATGCAGATTGCGCCAAGCATGCGCTGGGAGGCATCTGCTGATCGGAGCACAGGGGCTCCAGCGCCGTAGTACTGTAGCACTGGAGGGACTGAGAGTGTCCGCTTGAGTTTGTTGAACGGAACTGTATGATGCTCCTGCCAACACCATTCGGCATCTTGGTGGAGGAGCTGACAAAGGTGACCTCACTGTAGAAAGGAAGCGCTGCAAACTTGTCCTCGGAATGGACATCTGTCATAGAGCCATTGGGCGGGATTCTCCTGTACCCGGCGGAGCGGGGGCTCCCGGTGTGACGGAGTGGCCACTCCGGCATCGGGCCGCCACAAAGGTGCGGAATCCTCTGCACCTTCAGGGGCTAGGCCAGCGCCGCCGGAATGGTTTGCGCCCAGCCGGCCAGCGTGGAAGGCTTTTGGTGCCGCGCTGATGGGAGTCCGCCAGCCGGCGTGGGTCTGCGCATGCGCGGGAGCGTCAGCGGCTGCTGACTTCATCCCCACGCATGCGCAAGGGGGGGGGGGGTTCACCTTCGCGTTGGCCATCGCAGAGGCTTACACGTTCGACGTGTAGGTAAAGAGTGCCCCCCATGGCACAGTCCCACCCGCAGATCGGTGGGCCCCAATCGCGGGCCAGGCCACCGTGGGGGCACCCCCCGGGGCCAGATCGCCCTGCGCCCCCCCCAGGACCCCGGAGCCCGTCTGCGCCGCCAGGTCCCACTGGTAAGGGACCTAGTCCAATTTACGCCGGCGGGACCTGCATAGAACGAGCGGGACTTTGGCCCATCGCGGGTCGGAGAATCGGCGGGGGTGCCCGCCCACCGGCGCGCCGTGATTCCCGCCCCCGCCAAATCTCTGGGGCCGGAGAATTCGGCAGCCGGCGGGGGCGGGATTCACGCCGTCCCCCGGCGATTCTCTGACCCGACGGGGGGGGGTTGGAGAATCCCGCTCATTGTTTCATCTGGATTTAGCTGCACACCATCAGCTGTGAGCACATTGCATCTAAGGTGCCGAAAACCTCGGCATTGGGCATGTCAGCTGTAACCTGTTCAACCGTCTTCAAAGGGCGATGAGGTCTGAGCAGTGCCTGGTTCAGATGGATTGGATCAATAAAGATCCTGACCGTGCTGCAACCACCATTGCTGAAACCCACTCTGTGGCCTGGCCTATGGGAGCTCTGATACTCAGTGTTGCCATCCGGTCAAGCTCATCATATACTTCCTGCCTCACAGCTACGGGGTTTTTGTCAAACGCAAGCGGATCGATACGGCAAAGTCCCTGTGTCCTTCTGCCAACTCCTGACACCATGTGGAAATATTGGGTTGCAATAACTGGTGAGCAGGGACGAACAACAATGAAGGTTTATTGATAATACTGAGCAGTTCTTACATGCTGTACGTGTGCCCACGCGCGCCCCGGGGGGGGAACGCCCGCGCTCCCGACATGTGCCACCTTTTATACCCGCGTCATCCCAGCATCCAAGTAGCCACCCGGTCTACAGGATGGATGCTTGAGGTGGAAAGATTTGCAGGTCCTGGGGGGAAACGTCACTTCTAATTGGATATCTCTTTCAGGAAGCGAACACAGGCACGATGGTCCAAACAGCATTTTTAAAAGCTGTAACAGGTTAATGATAACATGCTCTGTCTGATTCCGTTAACCGGGATCTTCCCAGTCTGTAAGGCTCAGCTCCACATTAGGCAGCACCTTGAATACAACGCCAATTATGAGTGGAAGGAGCGATGGTGGGGAGGGGAAGGAGGACAAATAATTAAATGAAAAACAATATAGGCCCATAACTTCCTGTCTCCCAGCGTTGGATTTGGGGGGTACCCCAATGGTGTGCTGGGGAATCCCTCTCTGAAGTTCCCAGGTAAGGATTACTCGGCAATTGACTCAAAGTGCTAAATTCCTCTGGACAATTGTGCTGGGCTGGGAACCCTCCAAGAGAAACAATTTAAATCACAAACTTCAGATGGTTCTAACTCTCTGGAAGAGTTAGAATGAAAAAAAGCACTTCTAACTTCAGAGTAATTATTGTAAACACCCAGACTGAGCCACCCTGTGGGACCCCCCCCCCCCCCCCCCCCCCCCCCCCCCCTACACCCAACCCCCAAGAGAATCCCCCAAATGCCACCTCCACTCCACTCATCACAAACCAACATGGACACCTCCCCCAGGTCCAATCTTCCTGCCCGATCCAACCCAGGCTGCTGACCCGACACCAGACATCCCCCCCACTCTGGCCAGACACTCCTGGTTGGACACCACCCACCCCCACACATTGTTCAACCCCCCCAACCTCCAGTTCGACCCCGCCCCCCCCCCCCCCCCCCCCCGCCACGTGAATCCGATCCCCGCGCACCGTCCTAGTCAGTACCCCAGTCCGACTCTGTTCCCTCCCCTCCCCCCACCCCGGTCCGATGTCTGAACCCCCACCCCCATGTACCTTCGAAACTTACCTTCTCTCTTTGAGTAGTTCCTTTAAACGCCTGTTTAGGGCAGTTTGTGCTATAAGTATGTGATGTGTTGGCTAGTGTAGACTTGAGAGATGAACAGACACTTCCAACACTGATGAAGGTTCAACTCAATTTTATTAACTACTTCTAACTAACTAACACACAATGACTGTGGGTCTAAATGATGCTAACTTAAACTAGAGACCTAAGCCTTGTCCGAAACAGTTGATTCTCTCAGCACGTGTTGTAAGTCTGTGCTGAACTGGATGAGTTCTTGTTACACTGAGAGTCTGAGAGGCAGCACCCAGAATGAGCGGGAACCATGGTGCCCTCTGCCTTTATAGTGTGTGTATTCTAACTGGTGATTGGCTGCGGTGTTTGTCCATGTTGATTGGTCCCTCTGTGTGTCAATCAGTGTGTGTCTGCACCATGATATACTGGTGTATATTATGACAGTATGTTGCCCCCCACCCTTCCCTGCGCTCCATTTACGCCTTGCTGCTGTAACCGGGGGCAACTCTGTTGTTCCTGTTTCATGCAGCCTGAGTGAGGAATGTCGGGTGAGACGGGCTTTGCGAAGGTAAATCCCTCCGGAGTTGCAATCCGCCGGTGATTGCCACCCTGAGGATATTACGGAATAATTTCCCTGGGCATGGCAGAGGACTACGAGAAGGAGACTTTAAAAATGGTTGGTGTCTTTGTTGTTGCAATTTCCTGGCAATTTTATACCATTGTAAACTTTGTAATACATTTGGGAGACCCACCAACACCGGGAGCACAGACACCGGGAGATTTGATGGCTGAATGTAAAATGGGGGTCGCAGGGACTAAATGCAGCGTTTCCACTTAATGACGTGACTCATTAAAAATTAGCCATTTGACTGCAGAATTCTCTGAAAGTGATACTGAATTTTGAGAAAACAGGATGTGTGTATCACACGCACAAGCCAAAATCGGCTTCTAATTCCAATGTAATGTTTGTGGTTGGACAAATTGCTGACGAACTACATCAGTTTCCAAATCTGCTTTCCTCACAGGGAAATACCTCAGACCATGAGGGGCGAATTATTCGCTCTCCGTTCTCAACCTCAGCTTTGCCGCATCTTTAAAAAAAAATTTTTTTTTGATGTATCCAATTCTTTTTTACCAATTAAGGGGCAATTTAGTGTGGCCAACCCACCTACTATGCACATTTGGAGACCCACGCGGACACGGGGAGAGTGTGCAAACTCCACACGGACTGTGAGCCAGGGCCGGGATCTGAACCCGGGTCCTCGGCGCAGTGAGGCAGCAGTGCTAACCATTGCGCCACCGCGCCGCCCAACTTTGCTGCATCTTGAATAATTCCAGACCCATCCGCCTCCAAGCCCAAAGCAAGTTGGTTCTATCCCTCAATCCATTGAATGAAATCATGCAACTCATACCAGTGAATCTTCAGCAAAGGGTCATGATGGATATTATAAATTGTGCTGCTCATGTTGAGCGGAGTTCTGGCTCTCTGTGTGAAGTGCCAAATTAGTTTCAAGAATCGTAGAACCATGTCAGAGAAGGAACGCCTTCGCATTTGTTAACTATTTGACAAATTAATTCCACTCCCCTCTTTCTCCATTGCCCTGCAATTTCCCCTTTTCAAGTGAGTATCTGATACCCTTTTCAAAAGTTACAATTGACCCTGGCAACAGACTAGCGACCTGTTCCAGGAATTACTTGCCATGAAAACAGACGGAAGGTGGCCTCAGCGCATCACTGGGTATGGGAAGAGAATTGGAATTGGAAAAGTAGGGATCTGAATCTCAGGTAGGACCCATGCAACACCGTCCAAGGTGAATGTGGCTTGGAATGTCTCTCCTAGATCAAAGAGCACAGAATTTACCGTGCAGAAGCTGGCCATTCAGCTCATCGAGTCTGTACCGACCCTTGGAAAGAGCACCCTACTGAAGCCACTCTATCCCCGTAATCCCACCTAGCCTTTTTGGACACTAAGGGCAATTTAACATGACCAATCCACCTATGCTGCACATTTTTGGACTGTGGGAGGAAACCCACGCAGACACGGGGAGAACGTGCAGACTCTACACAGACAGTGACCCAAGCCAGGAATCTCCTTCAATCTCCCACCAGCAGCATGGTCAACCCATGCAGTGTGGTAGCAGAGTCACACATAATCTAGAGGCGGCAGGTTCCATTCCCTGAAAGATGCTAGTGAACCAGTTGGGTTTTTACAACAATTCAGCAGCGTTTTTTGTCTGGCAATTTCATCCAGGGATAGTTCACCAATGTACCGTTTCTTGAATTCAATTTCCCAATTTGTCATGGTGGGATTTGAACTCACAGCTTCAGGATTACTATTTCAGATCCATTGTGGATACTTTACTGCACCCTGATGCGACCATCAATTCACTCAAGACACGAGTAGAAGTAAACTGTGGCTTTAATCGACTTACAACTGAGCCTGCCTGCGACCAGAAGAACTGAGGGCAGGCTCACAAGACCGCATCACTTTATATTTCCGGTAGTGGGAGGAGCCATGGGCGGAGCCAAATGTGGAGCCCTGTACATGCTCCTCATCTCCCCCTGTGGGCAGAGCCACGCAACGGTGATGCAAGTGATGCAAGTGTGAATTATACATGTTATACATTCACCACACACCTGTATTTATATCTGGTCACTTTGGTGATGCAACAGAGACCCATTGGCAAACATGAACAACTTCAGGGAGAAGAGAGTTGAAAATCAAGAAGAAACCTTCTGATTGTGAAGTTCCTTGTGTACTTGCTGATCTGGCGTCAAGCAGACAATTAGCATCTCTTCATGAAAACATGGCCTTACTTTTCAGTCAAACGATTGAATTGATTGAGCTGATGGAATTCAGCAAAGGAGCCACTTTTCAGAAGTTAAACCAGAGTTGCATCTTCCTTTTCAGGCAGATGGAGAAGTCTGGTGAAGCAGCACAAGTACGGTGGCCCCATATTCATCCTACACTAAAATAGACAATCAACTATCCTATTGCTGATTGTGGAATCTTGCTTTGTGCAAATTTACTGGAGTACAAACGGTGATGATACGCAGCACGTAATTGGCTGAGATGCGCTTTCATACTTTCAGACATTCTGAAATGCACAATTCAAATTCAAGCTTGTTCAATGTGAGCCTGTCACATTCCTCAGGGGTGGAACCCTGAGGTCTGTGTGGGCCTTCTGCAATTTCTTGCAGAGTTGCAAAGCGCCACGTTTCGACATTAAAATCTGACAGCTATAAATGGCACAGCTTACCCCTGAAATAAGGTGGTGAGATCGGGGTGACTTCATGGAAAACAAGTGAAATGCTCTGTAACTGAGACAATTCAGAACATTTTCCATGTCAATGGCTCATACCCCTCCTTCGATTCTGTGGTACAAAAGCCATGAGCAAAATTCTGCTTTGCACTGCAGGTCTTAAACATGTCAGATTCTAAGTGACAACAGAGTTGAGCTGTTAACAGAACCCAGGACAGTTGGGTGAAGTCAAAACCAAGACACAGAACTTTTCTTCACCAAGAGAGTTTAATGACTTTGTTGAGTTTCATATCTTTCCTCTTCCCCAGTGTATCAGCTCTCATATGAACATGTGAAATAGGAGAAGTAGGCCATTCGGCCCCTCGAGCCTGATCTGCCATTCAATAAGGTCATGCTGATCTGTGTGTGTTTAGAATCCACATTCCCTTCTACCCCTGATAACCCTGGATTCCCTTGCCAAATAAAACTCTCTCTTAAAAATACCCAATGACCTGTCTCTACCCATTCATTCCAGGTATTAGTCTAGTAAACCTCCTCTGAACCTCCTCCAGCGCATTTCCGACCAAAACTGCAGACAGTCCCCTATTTATACCCTTCTGAGCACCGATTTAGCAAATCAACAAATTAACCAATTTAAAATATTGATAAATGTACATAATTAAATGAAAGTGTCATTTTGGAGGGGCTGATGATTCACCGCCAGTCCCTGTGTTGCCCAGTGGTCAGGCAAGGTTCTCCCTCTCCACGGGAACCCAGCCACGAACACAGTCTCCTGTTTATACGTAATCAAAGTACTTCATTAAACAATGTCCTCCGCCTGCGTATCTTTGCAATATAATTTAAGGTATGATTAACATGTGCAACCCACGTAAAAATTCCTCAAGAACGGAAATATTGAAACAAGTTGATCTCAGGAAATGTTAATTCTTATATCAGGGTTATACTCTTCAGGCCATAAGATAAGGTCCATCAGATGTAATTCTACAACATAATTTCTTCCCTTTATATGGCATTACACCACCTGCTGAAATGTGCACCAACAGTTGCCGGGACTCCTCAGTGTAGCGAGAGCGATCAGGCCGCCATTTTTAAATGTCGTCCCAAGCACTGGAGCCCCTGAAACTGCCCCCTGATCCCCGTCCCAGACCCCAACTCACTACGGGAGGATCCCGTGCACCTCCCCCCGACCTCACACCCTCACGCAGGGCACCCCAGGCCAGAACGCCACCGCGCAAAACAAATACCAGCTTGGCACTGCCAACCTGGGCACCTTGGCAGTGCCAGGGTCACACGCGGCCCAAAGGGCATGCACCTGAGGGCCTCCAATCCCCTGGGAGACCTCCACGAGTGCCGTTCAAACTGGTCCCCATTTATGGAGACCAACTTTTTTTTTTCTCAAAAAATATACTTTATTCATAAAATTTATCATAATCTTTACAGAACATTTCAAAGTGCCTTGTCTGTACATTTCCATCTGAGTAACATTCATTTGTCTTCAGTTCAGTTGGGATAACGTTACACACGTATCCTACTATAAGCTACAGTTCTTTCCTCAATATTTACATTTACATTACTTTGTTTCTATCATACATTGTGGTAATGGAAAAAAGAACCCGGACCGAGGGGTTTTACACTGTTACCAACCCCTCGGTGTACATTTGCTGGTAAGACCTTACACAGTGGTCTTTCCCCATTGCGCCTTGGCGGCAGCTGCCCCAAGCTTGAGTGCGTCCCTCAGCACGTAGTCCTGGACCTTGGAATGTGCCAGTCTGCAACACTCGGTCGAGGACAATTCTTTGCACTGGAAGATCAGCAAGTTTCGGGCAGACCAAAGAGCGTCTTTCACCGAGTTGATGACCCGCCAGCAGCAGTTGATGTTTGTCTCGGTGTGTGTCCCTGGAAACAGTCCGTAGAGCACAGAGTCCTGTGTTACTGAGCTGCTCGGGATGAACCTTGACAGATACCACTGCATCTCACTCCAGACCTGCTTTGCAAAGGCACATTTATGGAGACCAACACTGAAGGGCACTCGACCGAGATCTCTGAAACCAAGGAGGTAGATCCCAATGCCTCGGGTGCCTCAGGAATCTGCACATTATAGTGAGACTAACTGTCTCGCTTTAATATGCAGATTTGCTAAACTGTGATCCCGCCCCAAATAGGCGGGTTTTACATCGCAACGTCTCGCGAGATCGTGTTAGACCTCACGAGGTGTTGTAAGCCGGGTAGATCGCGGCAGCAACGTCTCCCAGCTTCTATCGCCCCCGCCGTGCCATGGCAAGCTGCTTTTCGGGCACCGCGAGGGAGCAAAATCGCACACTGTCGCTCGATAGCGGTGGGGAACTCGCCGGCAGAGCTGGTAGGAAACTACCTGTAAAGCCCGCCCACAGATGAACCTATAAATGTTGCTGCTAAATTCGGCCCTGAATAACACAATTCCAACACCTGCGCAAGGACCTCGGAGTTCATGTGCATCGATCTTTGAAGGTGGCAGGACACAGACAGAGTGGTCAGCAAAACATGGAATCTTGAGCTTCATAAATAGAAATATTGAAAACAAAAGCAGAGAGGTGACATTGAACCCTTATAAAGCCGCAATCAGGTTATTGCATCCAGTTCCGGCCACCACACTTTAGGCAGGCTGAGATTTACCTAAATGGTTCTAGGAATGTGGAAATTTAGATACAAGGTTAAGTTGCAGAAGCTGGGGATGTTGCCCTTGGAGGAGAGGAGGTTGAGGGGAGATGTGATGTGGTGTACAAGAATACAGGTGTACTGAGGTCTACAATACAGACATATAGATAAGGTAGCTTAAGCTTCCCTTCCACCCATATTGAGGATAAATGGAGGCAGGGTAGGTTATCCCAGACAACCTATATTGAGGATAAATGGAGTTTACAGATCTTTAAAAAAGATTAAAAATCAAGTTGCAAAGTGATTATATAAATGATGCAAACTATAACCATTTTGCTGATTCATTAAGTTGACAACTATCACAGCAGTACAGATTAAACGTACTTTAGCTTTAATGCCAGGAAGCATGTCTTTCTCGATTCATTAAAATATTTTTTAAGAGTACCCAATTCTTTTTTTCCCCAATTAAGGATTAATTTAGCATTGCCAAATCCACCTACCCTGCACATCCTTGGGTTGTGGGGGTGAGGCTCACGCAGACACGGGGAAAATGTGCAAACTCCAAACGGACAGTGACCCGGGGCCGGGATCGAAGCTGGGACCTCGGCGCCGTGAGGCAGCAGTGCTAACCCACTGCGCCACCGTGCCGCCCATGATTGTAATGGTTTGAACAGGGTAGTCAAGGCAAAAGTGTTAAATCAAAGTGAAAATGCTGGAAAATCTCAGCAGCATCTGTAGGGAGAGAAAAGAGCAAACGTTTCGAGTCCAGATGACCCTTGGTCAAAGCTGGTTTTAGATACATTCAAGAGGCAGTTAGATGTTCTGGGAGGAGGTGTCCAGGAGGTTGAAGACTGCATTAGTCATTGAGGTATTGGGTGTTCCTCAGTTTGAGGATGATGTCTAACCGAGGTTGCGTTTCTGTCACTAGGACTTCATGTCGGGACGTAGGTCCAGAGAGACTGGTCGCCACTTCAACGGAACATTTGTTATTTAATGTGATGAATGTTATCAGTAGCTGCTATAACGGTACCTTACCATTAATGCATTGGCCCTTTAAGACCAAGGGCTTGGAACCCTGGGGGACTCCGCCTCTGGTTCCACCCCCAGGAAACGGTATATAAGATAAGGCTCACTCAGGCAGCATGGGATGAGCACACTTCTCGGCTGCTGTACAGTTCTCAGATGATTAAAGCCTTTGAATCATCTATCTTCTCTCCTGTGTCGTGATTGAGGGTATCTCATTTACCAAATCTCACTGGCTGAAAGATTTCAAAACTCGCTGACTTGAAACAGTCTGCAGGGTTCAAGATACTGGGAGCAGTGGATTTGAATATTCCACTGCAGCGTAACCTTTCCAAACTGTGAGAAGGGGGGAGATTTAGAGTTTCTAAAAAAATAAATTTAGAGTACCCAATTATTGTTTTTCCATTTAAGGGGCAATTTAGCCCGGCCAATCCACCTACCCAGAACATGTTTGGGTTGTGGGGGTGAGACCCACGCAGACACGGGGAGAATGTGCAAACTCCGCACGGACAGTGACCCGGGGTCGGGATTGAACGCGGGTTCTCGGTGCCGTGAGGCAGCAGTGCTAACCACTGCGCTACCGCGCCTCCCCTAAATTTAAAAAGTTAAGCAGATTTTTTAAGAAAAAAAAATTGCGTTGCTCAATTTGCTCAGAAATACAGATATTACCACTGCTCTGCAAGCTGTTTTTGGAGACGGTAGAGGGGTGATCCTCATATTTCCCAGCTTGGTTTTTAAGCAATGGTCAATCAGGGTTTCTTTGGGATAACCATATGATCTTTAAAAAAATTATAATGCAATCAATGCAAACCAGAAACATATCCATTAAAGCTCCTTAAATATTTTGTGGTTATGTGTAGGATGAAAGCATTTTCCCTCACCCTTCATGACCATTGAGTTGTAGGAATGACTGTGCAGCAGGCTAGGGTTGTTGTACATCACAAGTTTTACCAGATACAGCATGATTTCCAGCAATAGTTCCTCCTGAACAACTGTAACCTCCAGAATGTATTTTTACACACACAAGTGATGCTGTTGAACAGCTAACCTGTTTGTGGCCTGAGGTTTGGTTGATCGGAACCGTTTTGGGTTTGGGATGATTGCATATTTGGGCATATTTGTTTCTGTGGAATCATTGTGGCTGGCGTTATTTTAGGAGAAGGTCAAATCTGATCATGTCACCTCTTGTATAGGAACCTCCTCCCCCCACGTGTAGAAGCAGCCATGTAAAAATTGCTCTCACTGAACTTTTCACGTTTCCTGCCCATTTACCCAATGTGAGTTTCCATTGATAAAAATTAGAAGCAACTTACATTTTCAAAAATTTGTCCATGAGAGATCAGCATTGCTGACTGGCAGCATTTATTGCCAATCCCCAGTTGCCCTTGAGGGGGCGTTTTAAGAGTCAACCACATTGCTGTGTGTGTATCTGGAGTCACATGTAGGTCAGACCGGGTCAGGACATAAGATCATAAGACATAGGAGCGAATTAGGCCACTCGGCCCATCGAGTCTGCTCCGCCATTCAATCTTGGCTGATAATTTTCTCATCCCCATTCTCCTGCCTTCTCCCCTTAACCCCTGATCCCCTTATTGATCAAAAACCTATCTATCTCTGTCTTAAAGACACTGAGTGATTTGGCCTCCATAGCCTTATTGGCAAAGAGTTCCACAGATAACAGATTTCCTTCCCTAAAGACATTAGTGAACCAGATGGGTTTTTACCACAATCATTTCATGGTCATCATCAGATTTTCCATTGGCATTAGGAGTTGAAACTGCCTATGAGGCTCTAAGAGAGGTCATTCTCTTAGAGGAATTTAAGAATTCCCTACCTCGAATCATAAGATGACATCCTCATCGTGTGCCAGGCTTAGCCTGATACAATTCAAGGTGGTCCACAGGGTGCATATGACTGTGGCCCGAATGAGCAGGTTCTTTGAAGGATAGGTGGAGGATAGGTGTGGGCGTTGTGCGGGAGGGCCCGCAAATCATGTCCACATGATTTGGGCATGTCCGATGCTTAGGGGATCCTGGCAAGGATTTGTCACGTCCACAGTATTGAAGGTGATTCCGAGTCCAGAGGTAGCAGTTTTGGTACGTCGGAAAATCTGGGTGCCCAGGGGCGGGAGAGGCTGATGTTTTAGCCTTTGCCTTCCTCGGAGCCCAGAGACGGATCTTACTGGCGTGGAGGGACTCGGAGCCCCTGAAATCGGGGCTAGGGTTAGTGACATGGCCGGGTTTCTCAGGCTCGAGAAGATCAAGTTCGTCCTGAGAGGATCGATGCTCAGATTCGCCCGGAGGTGGCAGCCGTTCATCGACTTCTTTTGGGGAAAATTAAGCTGTCAGCAGATACAAAAGGGTAAGGGAAGGAGGTAAGGGGGGTTTGGTTGAAGCGGGATTAGTTAGTGGGGGAGGAGGACTAGGGAATTGTGTATGTAAGCCATGTTAGCTGGCTGCGGTTGT
Organism: Scyliorhinus canicula; assembly: GCF_902713615.1. Lineage (NCBI taxonomy): Eukaryota > Metazoa > Chordata > Chondrichthyes > Carcharhiniformes > Scyliorhinidae > Scyliorhinus > Scyliorhinus canicula. The sequence goes on from NC_052160.1 coordinate 138,745,704, forward strand.
TGGCTGGGTGGGTGTCATTTACTTTGTTGTTTTTCCTCTTGAAAATTGTTGTAAAAAATTTAGAAATGCCTCAATAAAATATATATGTTTAAAATAATAATAACACATGTTGAAAAGTTTTTGTTGAAGATTTTACATTTTATACACTGTGTATTTGGTAAGGATATATGCATCGGTTACAACAGACAAGTAAATTTCCTCTGTACCAACCCCTCCCCCCCTTGGTCCCCCACCCCCTCCATTTGTTGGTTCAGGGTCTTTTCCTGGGTTACTTCCTGTAAAATAGTTATCTGCTATTTACATGTGTGGGGTGCCTTTCCCTTCCCACCCCCATCCCATTTTAAGCATTTGGGGGGGGGGCGGGGGGGTTCCATTTCTTGTAGCCTTGTTCTAGGCCCCCTAATCTGTGTGTCGGCCACCTTCCAGCCTCCCACTCCTTTTCTCTGCCCCCCCCCCCTCCCCTCCCTTCCCTGTCCCCTCGATATGCGGTTTACTTGCAGGAGGTCTTCAAAATTTGGTTGAATATTCATTGGACAATCAGAAAAGACTGATTGCATTACACGAGAGACAGAAAGAGTATAGACAGAATTGTAGGGAAGCACCAAGAGGCACTCTGTTGGCTAGTCATGATGTGGACATAAGAAACTCTGAACCGGTCAAGCCAAATCCATCTCAGCTAATACCATGGAAACGAGCTCAGCTAGAGACTGAAATACAATGCATGTTGGACATATTGCAGAAACAAGCGAAAACACGTGGTTCCCCAGAATGGCAAGTTGAGTTTGGGAGATTGTGATTTATGATTTACGGGCAGCAGGGTAGCATGGTGGTTAGCATAAATGCTTCACAGCTCCAGGGTCCCAGGTTCGATTCCCGGCTGGGTCACTGTCTGTGCGGAGTCTGCACATCCTCCCCGTGTGTGCGTGGGTTTCCTCCAGGTGCTCCGGTTTCCTCCCACAGTCCAAAGATGTGCGGGTTAGGTGGATTGGCCATGCTAAATTTCCCGTAGTGTCCTAAAAAGTAATGTTAAGGGGGGGGTTGTTGGGTTACGGGTATAGGGTGGATACGTGGGTTTGAGTAGGGTGATCATTGCTCGGCACAACATCGAGGGCCGAAGGGCCTGTACTGTTCTATGTTCTATGTTTGGGTGTTTGTGATTAATGCCTTGCATACCTCATAATGAAAGGTCCGTGCACTAAAGTTTAATTCTTTTGGTTTGGTGGGGGGGTATTTAAGGGTCCTTTGTGTTTCTTCCTGTGTATTCCCACATTTTCCATTTCTTTTATTCTTGCTGTTATGTTTTTCATCCATGGATGTTTAATGGACCTGTGACTTTAAGGCATAGCAGCTTGTAAGCAGTCTGTACCTTCGATTCAAACGGAAGGAACCAGAAGGCTGTACTGTTTTAGGCTGATGATTGCAGACAGGCCAACACCAGTGATGACTCGGTATGATTGATTTAGCTGGTGGCCAATGAATTGGCCCAAAGGGCTGTGCTCTGCCCAGCAACAAGTGGTGATTAGATCAGATCCCCCTGGAATAGATTTAGAGTCTCGTGGTTCCAGTTTGATTGAATTTTGATTCTGCTGCCTGGAAGGAGGGTTCCAGCAAACTCTCCCCCAAAAAAGATTCAGCTAAACTCTCTTCAGAAGGCAATCCTGAGGGATGACTCTCTCTCGAGCAAGACCGGATGTCATTCTCTTGAGATTGTAAAGGCTCGAAATCAAACCACGAGTTGGAAGCAAGGTTTGATGTTGAATAAAGTGTCTGGACCAAAGGATATAGGCCGTGAACCTCGAGCTGAAGGTCAAGTTTAATAAGAAATAAAGCATCTCACCAGAATGCCTCCTGAAAGTAAGTACTAGATTTTCCTGAATGAATTACTCTGAAAAGAAGACCATTACCAGCTATAGACCAGAGACTTTAATCAGCGAGTGACTGCAAGAAAAATGTGCTAAAGAACCTCCATTGGAAGCAAAGACCTTTTGATCTTCATCCTTATTATTTTCACTCCCCCCCCCCCCTTTGTGTTTGTCTGTCTTGTGCGTGTGGGTAGAGGGTTCAACAGTTAAAGGGGGCAGTGGGTTAGCTTGTTGTTATCCAGTTGTGTTTACTGCATATTTCATCATTATTCTTGTTATAAATAAATAGTGTTTCAACTTACAAACCTGGTGAATGTACCAAGGCAGTAAGGTGAAATTATTGGGCAGCCAAGGGCCAAAGACTTTGGGAATTTTTATATCCAATGAATTTCTTCCTGCCAATGAAGCGAACAGCATCCAAAATATCTAGACCCTGGAAATGGGCTACTAGGAAACTCCAGGAATAATATGGGAGCCAGTCCATTTCTGAAAACGACCCCAGCCCTGTGACAGCAGACAGACTCAGATGGAGGAACGGTTCACTCCAGGGACTTTGGGCCCAAAACCTCTTGTGCACCAGCTCAGTTCTAGTGGAGCACGGAACAGGACAAAGAGGTCTTGTCAAACATTTAGGGATAGACAAATATGCTAACATCACCATGTCCCATGAAAAAATATCATAACAAAAATAATTAAGCCATAGATGGTGGTACCTGGCTGCAGGTACTCCTCAGCAAAGGTTTTTACACCTACAGTAATAACCAAGATTATTTATCATACCTGTGAAGAGATATTTAATGTCATTTGAGACCAACCACAATTTAAAAGCTGAGATAGTTCTGCATTGGTATGGACTGTGCATCAGAACAGAGCAAGTTTACTTGAATCTAGGTTCTCCCATGAACCATATCCGATTTGAAGTTGCGGAGGTGACATAAGGGATTGCAAAACTGGGCAGCAACGGATTGTCTGTCCATCGATCTTGGGAAACGGCCTATGGCTACTTTGCACACAGCAAGATCCCACAATGAGATAATGAAAGATCATCAGTTCCAGTGGCCTTGATTGAACAAACAAATCTTGGGCAGGACCCCGGGAGCCCTTCTCTGATCTTCTTCAAAGTAACGTCATGAGATCTCCTGTATCCACTCGAGGGGACATGCAGGGGCCTTTGTTTAATGTCTCATCAGTATCTCCTTCTCGAATGGGATTTGAACCCGGCAGCCCTGTGATTCAGAGAGGATAGAAAGCTTTCACTCAGCTGAATATGAGGCAGCTGATCCATTGTCAACCATTTCACCCCCCCCCCCCCCCCCCCCCCCCCCCCCCCCCCCCCCCCCCCCCACAAAGTTGAAATTTAGCCATCGCATCCAAAATGCCTCCTTTCGAAGAAACCCGTATTTTCTGTATTTAGCGGTCCACCACACTTCATTCCAAAAACCAAATCGCCAAACCTAATCAACTGCTGTTCAGCAGCTCCACTGTGTGGTATTAAGCTGAATCACGGAGCTGTAAAACATATCCTTGGACTCTATTACTGCACAAAACAGCTACATGTTCATTAGTTACCCATTTGGAATCGTGTAGATGCTCCAATTGGAAGCACTACTCTCAATGAACTCCAATTAAAAATAACATTTGATATCAAGTTAACTAAAGCACTCTTGAATATTGCTGGAAAGACACATGTTGCCAAAGTTTTTTTTTACTTTGAACTTATTAGGACAAATTCAAGAATGTCAAATTTCAAACAATCACAACAATTTATATGACAGGACAAAAAGAAGGGCTTAAAAAAATGCGGGGAAAGAGAGATGATTGGTTAATTTTGATTTGCTGGGGCATAGCCATGAAGAAACTAACAGGGAACTAACGGCTTTTAATGCTTCTCAGCAATTCAAAACAGGCACAAAGTTTGATCATATTCCTTTTTTTTTTTTAAATTTAGATTACCCAATTATTTTTTCTATTAAGGGGCAATTTAGCGTAGCCAATCCACCTACTCTGCACATTTTTGGGTTGTGGGGGCGAAACCCACGCAGACACGGGGAGAATGTGCAAACTCCACACAGACAGTGACCCAGAGCCGGGATCGAACCTGGGACCTCAGCGCCGTGAGGCGGTTGTGCTAACCACTAGGCCACCGTGCTGCCCTCAAAGTTTGATCATATTCCTTTAATTTGCAGAGACCACCTGCGTACAAATGAATGTATGTTGCTTCCAGCAAACGCAAATTAACAACATTATGAGCTCAACTGATGACTGTCACAACACCCTGGGCTAATGTGCGCTCAGCTCCAGCCCCACTTGACCCAGAGTCACAACACAGGTGAAATTAGATTTTACTTAAAATATCCGAGGTCAGTGGTTGAACTCAATAAACTACAGTCACCAGGTTTGTAACTTTAATACAAGTAACCTTTTATTATGTATTGTACTATAATTAAACAGAATGTAACTGACTATCTACTGCCTCCTTCCCAACACTCCCTTCTTAACCCGCCACAAGAGGGCGAGAGAGATCATTTCAGACTGATCCAGAGGGCGGCAAAATGTATACAGGGTCAATTAAATGAAAGACAAAGTAACCTTCTCTGTACAACAAAGTAAATTAACCCGGGTAATAAAAATGCGATGCGTATATATAAACTTATTTATAAATATGAGAAATGCCAATTTAAAAAGGGAGAGATCCTTTCACTTTCAAGGTCTGAACTTTTACCAGGTTCTTTCATAAAGCATCACACTGCAGCCAATCACTAACTGTCGTCAACCAATCAAACTAACTTCCTCTAAACTGCTTCCTTAGATCCACTTGGTGCAGAGAAGTCTGGTTTCATTGAATCATAGAATCCCTCCAGTGCAGGAGGCCATTCGGCCCATAAAGTCTGTAGCGGCCCTCTGAAAGAGCACCCTACCTCTCCCTACCACTCCTTTCCTTGTAACCCCACCTAACCTGTACATCCTTAGACAAGGGGCAATTTAAGCATGGCAAGATTCAAGTTTTAGATTTTTACAATATTCCTGGTGCAAAATACAATAATCTGCCATTTATAAAGCATATTTAACATAATAAACCATCCCAAAGAATTTTCCCAAGAATGTAATCAAACAAAATTTTGATGCGAGTGATCCCTGTGGTCAGTAAAAAGTGTCTGATGATTTACTGGGACAAACTAACTCATGCGTCAGCCCATACCTCATGCTTGCTTGGTGTGTTGTTCATGAGCAGTTAGGCCACAAATCATTCATTGTTGCTTGTTTAAAATGCAATTTTCTCATGCTAAGCAATAAAGCGGCAGGACATACGCTAACAGACCTAGAGGACTGTTTGTTCAATTCTTCATCACCCTGGACAGGTTTTTAATCTTTGAGCAACATTTTTGATTCTTCTTGAACTGAAACACTGACCTTCAGGGGGTCGGGGTGTCATTTGGACTTCTCTGGCAGCATTAAATGGCCAATATTGAATTGGTTTTGCTCTGAGGTGCTGCTTCGTTTCCCCTTTCATTGATTATCATCCAGGAAAATCAGTCACGGTGCACACAGTGGACAAATCATTCCACGTTGGGCAATTGTGTAAAACGTGCAAAGATAAAACCATTGCCTCAAGAGTTTCTCGGGGTCATTAAGAATGCCCTCACAGCGCTGAGGACCCGGTTCGATCCTGGCCCAGGGTCACTGTCCGTGTGGAGTTTGCACATTCTCTCCCCCCCCCCCCCCCCCCCCCCCCAACCGTGTTTGCGTAGGTCTGACCCCCACAACCCAAAAGAGGAGAATTGGGCACTAAAAAAAAAACATTTCAAAAGACCTCCCCCCCCGCCAAAAAACATACTTTTAGATGTTGAAACAGTTGGCCATTAACAGCTGCTAGTTTGTTTGGCCATAATGACATTTGATTTAAAACACATTACAGACAGGATGCAGGATCTTGTGCTGTTGATCGTGGCATGTTACTACCATTGTTCTTTCAGCAGAGTTCACGACCACAAGGGTCACACAGGTATTTTAGATAAATGACAATCCATTATTGGCTTGGTTATCTCGCGAGGCATTTTGGAGCCGTGGAAATGTTTATAACACTCAATATTTTACAAATGCAGCTTCATACAAAGAACCAACCACAAAATAAAAGGTGTTCGCTCATACTGTTGCATTTAATAAGTCTTGCAGTATTGGTCACTGTTCTCACTGGCAGCGTTAAAAACGCTTCTAATAAGGGTCGTGCAGTGGTTAGCACTGCTGTCTCTAAATGTAAGTAAAAAATAAAAATGCTAACAAATGACCATACAAGATACATTGTAATCACTCCTCAAGTTAATTCGTTTTTCCAAATAAACCGGTTCATCACTATTTTCACACCACAGGGTTTAAAAAGAGCAGATATTTTAAAAGAGCAGAGATTTTAAAAGCGTGGGAGCCGAGAGACAGTTTTAAAAGGAGCGGAGCAGAGAGTCAGAGTGGAGATTTAAAAAGAGTGGGTGCAGAGTCAGAGTGGAGACTCATTGTCTCACACTGGGCACGCTCATTTAGCACACTGGGCTAAATCGCTGGCTTTTAAAAGCAGACCAAGGCAGGTCAGCAGCACGGGTTCAATTCCCGTACCAGCCTCCCCAAAAAGGCGCCGGAATGTGGCGACTAGGGGCTTTTCACAGTAACTTCACTGAAGCCTACTCATGACAATAAGCGATTTTCATTTCATTTCATTGCCGCAAAAGGCTGTGGTGGAGGCCAAGTCACTGGAGTGCCTTTGACAGAGATAGATAGGCTCTTGTTGAATAAGGGGATCAGGGGAGAAATGTATCAGCCATGATCGAATGGGGGGAGGGGGCAACAACCTATTTCTGCTTCTATATCTTATGGAACCAGCAATTAGGTACAACCGGTCAATGCAGATGCTCATTCTCCACATAAGCCTGCTGTCTATTACAGATTGTTGCAAAATGTAATTACCAGCATCTGCCTTAAGTCTGCCAATTAGAGATGCAGGTATTTGAACTGTTCTCGAAGAAACCAGGGTCGAGGCTTACTTCAGTAAGGAATGTTCGAATGAATTATAGCTCTGAGGTTTGTTATTTAATTGGTCACCTGGACAAACTCGTGGGATTATAGGATGAAGTTTAATGGTTGTGATTATAATTAAGACCAACAGTTCCTATGCTGGTTTAAGAAAACCTACTGTAACCAATTCATTGAGGCAAGTACAGTACCAGTTACAGGAACTTTTGAAAACTATATTGATGGCAGTGCGGAACCAGATTTAACTCTTTTGCCCTATTTGCATCGTTTTGTCATCCTCTTTACAATATTACAAACTCACCAGTAGGGAGCAGTAATTGCTTATCCTTACAATCTGAGCGCAGCATGCACTACATAAATGTTGAATCTCTCTACCAATTTCTTCATAAATGTGTGCATTTATGAGTAACATAGTTAGTCTTAATAAATCTGCAGATAAACAACCAGCAAAATCTCACAATTCCACAATGAGTGAATCGACTGTGCTTCCTCAGTTGCCACGACCAGAGTAGAGTTCACTCAATCCATCTTCAACTTGCCACGGTCCACTTCCAATCCTGATGCAAGTTAGTATTTCAAAACAAATTTTTAACTTGTCCTCATTACTTAGGAAGCTATACTTTTGTACCCAAGGGCACAGCACAGGTAGAGTGGCCAAGTCAGCGTGCTGGAATTTAAATGAAAGGGACTTGGGAAATATACTTAATTCATCAATAGTTGAGCCATGCGAGGCAGAAAGCAGCAAAGGAATGTACAAGGAATTGCTACAGCAGTGACAAAATCATCATTAGTTCTGAAAAATTCAAAGGATGCGTGCCGCAGTGGGTTAGCACAGCTGCCTCACGGCGCCGAGGTCCCAGGTTCAATCCGGCTCTGGGTCACTGTCCATGTGGACGTTGCACATTCTCCCAGTGTTTGCATGGGTTTCGCTCCCACAACCCAAAGATGTGCAGGGTAGGTGGATTGGCCACACTAAATTGCCCCTTAATTGGAAAAAATGAATTGGGTACTCTAAATTTATATTTTAAAATTTCAAAGGATGCAATGGGCAGCACGGTAGCATTGTGAATAGCACAATTGCTTCACAGCTCCAGGGTCCCAGGTTCGATTCCGGCTTGGGTCACTATCTGTGCGGAGTCTGCACATCCTCCCAGTGTGTGCGTGGGTTTCCTCCTCCCACAGTCCAAAGATGTGCAGGTTAGGTGGATTGGCCATGATAAATTGCCCTTAGTGTTGGGTGGGGGTGTTAACCTTGGGTGGGATGCTCTTTCCAAGAGCCGGTGCAGACTCGATGGGCTGAATGGCCTCCTTCTGCACTGTTGATTCTATGATCAACCAACCCAAATTCTGAGGTGACATTTGAACAAGGTCTGGCACCAATCGCTTTTTACAAGACATGAATTTTGAGTTGCTGTTGACGGGGTTAAAAAAGATCATGGCGTGAAAATACAACGATGCAGAAGTTTTGAGGATTAGTACAGAAGTAGTAACGAAACGTCCTACAGCTTGACTTCATAGAACACCTAGTGTGGGAGGCTTCCATTCAGCCCATCAAGTCGGCATGAAAGAGCACTACCTGGGCCCACAGCCCCACCCTATCCCTGCAATCTAACCTGCACACCTTTTTTGGACTGTAGATCGGAGCACCTGGAGGAACCCCACGCAGAGACAGGGAGAAAGTGCAAACTCCAGTCGCCCACGGTCAGAATCGAACCAGCGTCCTTGGCGTCGAGGCAACAGTGCTAACCACTGTGCCACCCCTTGAGTGATGAGAAGCATGCTTCTACTGACATTCACTTGCTTGGCTAGTTTATAACAGAAGTAGTCTTCAAAATGCAGGCCAATTGAGTAAAAATGTACACAAATGTTGAATCCAAGCGGCAGTAAAAGAGAATGTTGCAACAATTAACCACATTCATTTCACGTTAGGGCACCTCGAATGAGAGGGCAGCACAGTGGTAGCACTGCAGCATCACGGTGCCGAGGTCCCAGGTTCCATCCCGGCTCTGGGTGACTGTCCGTGTGGAGCCTGCACATTCTCCCCGTGGTTGCGTGGGTTTCACCCCCACAATCCGAAAGATGGGCTGGGTAGGTAGATTGGCAACATTAAATTGGAAAAAATGAAGTGGGTACTCTAAATTTATAAAAATTTTAAAAAGAGACTTCTGATGCATCCAAAGAAAATCAATTAAACACCAAAACAGGTTACTTTGAAACAATGCTGGCCATTACAGGACTGCTGGTTGTAATTTTAGGCACTTCTATTCTCAAATTCTCAAAAAAGACAAAACAGAGCAAAAGTAATTGTGGAACTCAAAACAAATTCATATATAGTGCCTTGAATATAACTAGCATAAGGTGCTTCAGGGGCATTATAAAACAGAGCGTGCCCCCTTGCCACATCAGGAGATAGTCAGATGATCAAAAACTTTGGCAAAGTAGTAGTTTTTGAGCAGTGTCTTAAAAGGAATGAGATAAAGGAGCTGAGGACGTAAAAATTAGGAGTAGGCCATCTAACCCAGGACGAGTACATTCAACGATCCCACCTCCACTTCTCCCTGGGAAAGAAAATCCCACAAACACCCCTCAGAAAAAATGTCTTCGCATCTCAGTCTTAAATGGGAGACCACCTCATTAAAAAAATTTTTTTAGGGCAGCACGGTGGCTCAGTGGGTAGCACTGCAGTCTCACGGCGCTGAGGTCCCAGGTTCGATCCCGGCTCTGGGTCACTGTCCGTGTGGAGTCTGCATATTCTCCCTGTGTTTGCGTGGGTTTCGCCCCCACAACCCAAAGATGTGCAAGGTAGGTGGATTGAGCACGCTAAATTGCCCCTTAATTGGAAAAAATTAATTGGGTAGTCTAAATTTTTTAAAAAGAAAAAAAGAAAAAAAATTTTTTAAAATTTTTTTCCCGCTATAAATTTGGAGCACCCAATTCCTTTTTTCCCAATTAAGGGGCAATTTAGTGCGACTAATCCACCTACCCTGCACATCTTGGAGTTGTGGGGGCGAAACCCACGCAAACACGGGGAGAATGTGCAAACTCCACACAGACCGTGATCCAGAGCCGGGATCGAACCTGGGACCTCGGCGCTGAGACAGCAGTGCTAACCGCTGTGTCACCGTGCTGCCCTGGCCACCTCATTTTTAAGCTGTGTCCCCTAATTCACCCCAAGTGAGTTGGCGGGAGGATACAATTGGATATTAAGTGATCCATGTCTTTACGCATGGATATTAATCTAACTTGATCCTAAACACCTGTATAAAGACAAATAAATTTGATTTCTCCATTCCCAAGCACCTTGAACTCCAGAAAGGACTCCCATGAAATAATTATGTGGATTAAAACGTGTTAGGCGAATGCCTGGCACTGAAAATTCTTAATTGCTGCACGTTTACATGCCAAATCAAAATGAATTGTGGTACAAGCAGCTGTCCCACAGCTATTGCTTCAGCCTCACTCCAACACCCAAGTATCTGGGCCAGCTGGTTGCGCAGGTTTATTTCACACCAAGTCACAATATTAAATTGCTGGGTACGAAGTTTTAAAAGATGAAATTTCCTTTCCAGTCTGAAGTGTTTTCATTGCATTAGATCTCCATTGCGTTAGATCTGTAGAAACTACAATGGGGCAGATTGATAAAGGAGGATGTTAGGACTAGAATTAAATAGATAACAGTTCTTGCATTCACTTTCCTCCAATCGTGCGCTTCTTTCACCGCATCTTTCCTGATTAACGTTGAATTTGTTCCATTTCATTCTTTAGCTCATTTCTCAATGTTTCTTGACTTTGATCTCTACTTATCATAGAATTTACAGTGCAGGAGGTCATTTGGTGCATCGCTGCAGCACCAGCCCTTGGAAAGAGCACCCTACTTAAGCCCACGCCTCCCACATATCCTTTTGGACACTACAGGCAATTTAGCCTGGCCAATCCACCCAACCTACACTTCTTTGGACAGTGGGAGGAAACCAGAGCGCACAGACACGGGATGAATGTTCAACCGCACAGACAGTAACCCGAGGCCGGAATTGAACCTGGAGCTGTGAGGCACCAGTGCTAACCACTGTGCCACCCCTTTATATGCAGCATAAACGCGTCTTCAGTAGTGCCGATGATTAACACAGAAGTTGTTACTCAGCTTTGGCAAGTGAAATGAAATGCCATTTTTATTGCGTTTTCACTGATCAATGACCCATGGCCCTTCATAAAGCATTACCAAACATAATTTGACACCAAGTCACATATGGAGACATTTGGTCAGATGACCACAAGCTTGATCAAAATTGAGGAGCGTCTGAAAGGTGGATAGAAAGATTCTGGCAGAGAATTTCAAAGACTAGGGCCGTGGCAGTAGAAGGAATGGTTGTCAGCTGTGATGTGATTAAAACTGGATACACAAGAGACCAGAATTGGCGTGCGGCAATCACGGAGGGCGTAGGGCGGCAGAAGATAAAGGCAAGAGCATGGATGGATTTGAAAACAAGTCAAATGCATTCTGGACCATAGCCCATTTGTTATGTTACACGTGCGTTCCCTTCCTATTACTATAATCTATCTTTTAGCTGCTTTCTGAAGTGTAAATACTCTCAACTTCACCTGCTAGCAATTTGAAGCAAATTAAGAAACTCAAACAACAGCCTTTAAGCAAGTGACAGGTGTTAATTAGGAAGTTCAAACCTCGCAATTCAGCACCAAGCATAAACAAAGCATGTACTAATGAAATGGAATTAATAAAATGTAATTCAAACTGCAGGGAGAAAAAAAAAGATATTTTAACTAACAAGGTAAATGGGACGATTGCAGAAAATAAACCCCAGCACCACAAGTTCAATATACTGAGTAAATTCAGATTGTAAAGTACAAAAATAAAAAGACGACGACATGTATCCGTTTCAACTTGACCCTTTAAGTGAAAATGAAAAAAATGAAATGAAAATCGCTTGTCACAAGTAGGCTTCAATGAAGTTACTGTGAAAAGCCCCTAGTTGCCACATTCCGGCACCTGTCCGGGGAGGCTGGTACGGGAATCGAACCGTGCTGCTGGCCTGCTTTAAAAGCCAGCGATTTAGCTGAGTGAGCTAAACCAGCCCCTGTTTTAACCCAATGAAGAACACCTGGCTGTGCAAGCCCCGAGGAAACACACCTTTTCCTCAACTGCTGAAAATAAAATGCTGCCATGCTTAATAGGCGATTATATTCAGGGGCAGTTAGTAAAATGTCCACATTTCTATATAGTGATATTCCCTCGTATCATCCACTTCTATGAAAAACCAGGGCAAATAGGCTGCTTAGGGTTTCATGTTAATTTAAGGCAATAGAGTACACAATTCCTTCCTCCGTAAAGCTGCGTCATAAACATTACTCAGCACAGGCAGCAAATGGATGATCGCTAAGTTGTACTTGTATGATGGCTACACCATCATTCCTGGGTACACTGCCCATTCAAACACTGATTTCAATAAATCACTTTTTCAGCTTAAAGTAATGGCTCTATACACCGATATGCATCGCACAAGTGTTAAATTATATTTGAACCATCCCTTGTGAAAACTTACCCGATACTCCAACAAATGCTTTCATTCACCTAGTGCCAATTAAATGGCATCAGCTACATTTCAGTCAGCAATTGCCACTCATCTGTCCAGTAGTGAAGCCTACATACAATTCAATCACTTCAATTTTGTCCTGGTGCATACATTTTCCTTTCCCTTTTATCAGGTCGCATCCCATTTGTAAGAGGGTTTGCTCTCCTGCAGCCCTATACATCAGCAGACGATGGCAACTAATTGGTACAACACAAAAATACAGTTCTGTGGAAAGTGGTTTTCTTAAAGCTACAGCATCCACAATGGCAAGATGACTGGGTTTTTAATAGGATCCCCTTCATCCAAATGTTCCACTCAAGAAACAGCAGCAACATACGTGTGGAGCACCGTTTGGAGCAACTGGTTTTCAGGGCAGCACGGTGGTGCAGTGGTTAGCACTGCTGCCTCACGACACCGAGGACCCAGGTTCGATCGCGGCTCTGAGTCACTGTCCGTGTGGAGTTTGCACATTCTCCCCGTGTCCGCATGGGTTTCGTCCCCATAATCCAAAAGATGTGCAGGCTAGGTGGATTGGCCACGTTAAATTGCCCCTTAATTGGATAAAATGAATTGGGTACTCTAAATTTATTTTAAAAAGCAGCAACTGGTTTTCAATCTACTCCAGGCCTCTATACAGTCGGAAATGTTTCAACACAATCGATAAGTGTAGAGTTCTCGGTATCTTTTTTTAAAAAAAAGTTCCCTCCGAACAAAGGATCACACTAATTACTTTTGTTAGAAAGCCTAACTGTTTTTATCTCAATTACACAAGGTACCCAAGTCAATAATGGAGTGACCCCACGCGCGTTGCAGGCTCAAGAACCATGTCTTCCATTATTTCACCCAAAAAACAAGTTTTGCCAATCATCTTCAGACACAATGTTTCAATTCTAATGCACATGGGGGGCATTAGTTCTATAATACTCTGTGAAATTAAACCCAATAGTACATTGCACAAAAGCATTTCTGTTGAAAGCATGCATAAACGGAATCTAGCCACTTTTCACAAACTCCACAAAAGATCATGAAAATGGAATGAAACCATCCTCCAACATTTTGCGTGTTTAGTAAAGTACATGTTGGGAGTGTACCCACTTCATAATAGGTAAGTTAATTATCTGAATCTCTGTGCCAATGCATTCACACATAAATTATCCGACATAATCTGTGTGGGGTACTAAAGGTTCATTGCAAATGCGAGAGCTTTTGTGGCCACGGGTTCCAAGGAAGCAATGCTGCCATGGAGCTCGGACTGAATACCAAGAGCGGTGGAGCCCCATTAAATCATTTTTCCCCTGCTGGTGGGGGTGGCCAAATGGACAGATTGAGGCCTGACCGTTTCTGCAAAACAAAAAAGCTTGCAAAAAGGCAGGCGTTTGTACATTTTATACAATTCCTATCACACCGAACCTCTCCCCTCGTTGCTCCCTCACCCATGCTCAGCAGTTGAAGCTTGCACCCCTCTCCACCAGGGGGTCACATGAAGTCGGGGGCATTGAAATGGAGGGTTACATGGGAAGAACTGTGCAAATCAACATGGGTTGCTGACAGATGCAAAACCTGCTCACAAGGGTTTCAGAAAGTACAAGTTCCCTGGCACCAGTATCTTTCTGCAATTGGCATCAGGGGAAAATAGTCCAGATGTTTTTCCAAATAGGTAGACCTGAGGCTTTTTTTTTTAATTCAAAGGCTTGAGCCAGTAACATTTAGATTACAGAAGGTTGAAATTACATATACTTTTCATTTTCTCTTTCAAAACGTGCAGCCAATTATTTCCATGTGCTTGAAAACCATTGCATTATAGTGAACCATACACAAACTTTAACTTGGGTTGATTTTGTCCCCATTGTTCTACAAGTGCAAAGAGCACTCAAATGTCTACTGTTTCAACAAACACAACCTGTACTTGAACTTAATTTTGATATTTAATAGTTTTTGGTAGTGCCACAGGCAGGGGACTATAATGAAATGCAGTTGAATTCAACTGTATGCATTTCTTATTCCCTGTTTATCTTTCTGGTGTTAGGGAATTTGCATGTCTCAAAATTCCCACGGGATTACGTTTTGGGTATTTTCTTGATAATAGTCCAGTTCTTCTGGCTTGTTGTCACATGCAAGTAAACGGTTAGTATAATTTAAACTGTTGCACAATAAAAATCAAGGGAGAAAAGGGAATTACCCCCAAATCATGGGACCCACCTGAAATTCGCCTGTACAGAAGCTCCTTGGAGTGCACTATTACAGCAATTGCATGGTTTCACTTAAACTATAGGAATGAGAAGCATGTCTTTCATCTAGGTCACTATTTAAAGGAGTACATTTGGTCTCCTCCAAATCAACATATAAAAAATCCTCACACTTCTCCATGAGAACTTTTCAAAAGTACATTCCCCAATAAGATGGGCAATGATACATTTCTCTAATTGCGCTACTTTTTAAGCATGATGCAACTGTTTAGCTACTCACAATCAATAATCTTTCACAACATCTAAGAGCAGAGATTTATTAAATACTGTATTCATCTAAACTGCAAAAGTTCTCTTTAAAAATCTAGTCAACCAAACAGAATATAACATTGAGTTAACACTGTGTAGCACGAGGTTAGAATGAATTTTTTTTTTTATAAAAGTGATAACTACAACAGCCTCCCCCGTATGTATGTGTTTTAATTTGCAGAAACGTAGCCCTTGCTGAAAAAAAAATTTCAGAGATCATATGAGGGCAATATTTTGTAATCTGTACCCATGTTAAACACCAAACAGCTCAAAACAGTATTACAGGGATGATATGTATTTAAACTCAGCGATCATCAGACATTCAAACGCAGTGGTTCTCAAACCGTGATCTGTCACCTTTTGGGATCCGCACAAGAATGCGTAAGTGCTCACTGGGGAGGGCTGACCTCATAGGCGGACAGTGGCCAGGAGGGAGTGGTCAAGAGTAGGTGAACAGGTGGCAGTCAGAGGCTGGCTTTTGTGCAAGCTGGAGTAGAATGCGGCTGCCACAAGTATTACGCAGAACCCCTACCATGGGAACCCCAAAGATAAATTCACAGTTTATTTATTTTGCAAATGCAAATTCCTAAGCCAAGTAATTTATTCCGGTCCTGGTGTGCAGATTGCGGATAGGCCTCTGCTGAGCCTATGAATTCACAGTAAGAAACAGGCGCATCAATCTCAGATATCTGCAATAAACACCTGTTTTCTTAAAAGCATTGCTGAATTATTCTTTATGTGTGGCACTTTCGTTATAATTTAGACGGGGCCCATGATTACTAATGCGCTCAAAAAGATGCCCTGCAAACATAAAAAGTTTGAGAACCATTGTTATAGCAAATAGATTTTAGCATGCATAAAGATTTCTATAAGCTGATGTAAAATACAATTACATTTAGTTACACTGCTTGAAGCAAACAAATGTTTCAAAAAAGCTCCCATTTCCCAACTCCTTTAACTAATCCTTTTCGCAACCTCCAAAATAATTGCTCGAAGAGACCATTTTACACCAGCAGACATTTAATGTTCTGTAGCGAAAATAAAAACCAAAGAAATTGAAAGCCCATGTGAATTAGATGTTAACATCATAAGAATTGGCTGTACAAGTTCTTTTCTTTTGTAACTTACAAAGATATGGCTGCTTTAACAAAATGCTGATACAGACAAACAACTGCGCAGTTTTTCAGGATTCAATCACATTAATTTTTAAACATTTCAATCTGCAAAAAAAAAACAAAAAAAAAACAATTTAGTTCACAAGATCAGACCTGTCGACTCGGGTGATTTTTGGTGGTGGTGTGCAGCTTTTTTTTCTGGCTTCTTAGAGGAAGGTCCAACTGGCATTGACAATTTTGTGATAGCTTCTCAGGATTACGGCATCCCACATCATCACTCATTTACTAGGAAAGCTCGCCCATACTATTTTAGATACATTCATTGCTTACGATGCAATATTGCCCACGTTACGAACTGGTTAGATTTGAACTATAAAAGATTGTGACCTTTTAGATCCAAAAACGTGTATTTTGCTATAAAAAAATCTCGGCAAACCCATAAAGCTTAAGACACCTTCAAAATACAATATTCAGGTTTCTTAAAAATAATCTTATGACACTACCTTAGTTGAAAGAGTACCCAAATAAATCGTACAGTTGGGACTAAATAGACAAGGAATTATTCATTTGTAACACTTTGATACTTAGTTATGCTGGAGAGATACAACAGGGGTTCACATTTTCAATTAAAATGGATGGAATCGTCTTAAGACAACTTAAGTTTGATTTACTTGACTGACTCATGATTTGCACATGAAAAACTACAATGCTATGGAGACAGATTTTTAGAAACGTAGATAATGAACTGGGAGAGATGATAATCAGTTAGCATTGTTGGCAGACACTTTTCTTTAAGTCACCAGAAACACTTATTTACTCTGTTAAGGTAAAATGGCCGTAAGCAAAATCTACACCTATTTTTAAAATGAAGCTACATCGAAACTTTTTTGTCGTTTGGCTACATGTATGTACAACACCTACATTTTACAAGGTTGAGATAATTAAGCTGATGTTATATTTACAGGAGTCTTTGATCTTGTTCTCTGTTTCAAAAAAAAACTTTGCCGTGAAACATTTCAGATAAAGAAATCCCCAGGAAGGACAGATAATACATTGGAGACAAAGAAAATGATGCGCAGCGTTTTTTTTGTTAGCGTTCAAAAAAATGAACTGCTTGTTGTATATATGTACTTGTACATTACAAGTTTGCAACTCGTTTGCCCTTTTTGTATACAAGAATTAGATACTGTAAACTTAGGTTTCTTAAATGAAAAGATCAAAAGAGTTTGCCTTCATCTGAGTTTTGTGGCAAAACTTTTATGGTGCGGTCAGATTTTCACAACTTTACTTGATATTGCCATTACACAAAAAAAAGATGATTTGACAAAAATACGAGACATCGTGCTGGGCTTACAGTTCCTAATTTTGAAAAGATCAAAGCAACTCCCATAAAATGCCAAGCCAAATTCAAATGATTTGATTGTATTAGTGGTCTGCAGGACACACAAAGGGACAGTCTTGAAAAAACATAACAAGTCTTGTGTCTAAACCTTGTGAACCAAGCTGTCAGTGAAGTCATTTTCTATCCCTACTTATATAAAAAAATATCCCCTTGCATTTTTCAGTCATCGCCAGAATTAACTTCTTCCTCTTCCTCCTCCTCCTCCTCCTCCTCATCTTCTTCCTCCTCATCTTCTGGCTCTTCCTCATTTGTTTCTGGTGGAGGACTCTTCTCCTTCTTTGACTCTTTCGCAGGGTTTTCAGGTGGCTGCCCCTTTGAAGGTGGTGATGCCTTTGTGGTAGCAACCCGCCCCTTTCCTTTGCCTTTTACCGGACTAGGAGTTGCAGGGGTGACTTGTAAGGAAAAGCACACAAAGTAGACGATTATATTACAATCTACTTCAGAATTGCACTATGCCATTGAAACTAGTAAATTCAGATTCAAACCGTACAAGTAAAAAAGCCTGAAATATTTTAAGTACAGCTGTAAAAGGATTACGCCATTTAAACATCGCATAATGACAGCATTGGAAATCATGTGTTTTTTAAAAAGAAAGAAAAACATTTCAGAAAGCGAGCGACAGGTGAGACACCCCCATTAGATATAGTAAGCAGCATTCTGAACACAAGTTCAGAAATTGAACACCCACATTTGATTGAACAAGCAGTCAAATGGGAGAGAATGAAATTGAGGTTAAATTGCTGATGAATGCAGAGCTTGTTGCAGCAGAGATCATTTACAAAACAGGATGCTTCACTTGTGCTAGGGACAGAGAGAAACATAAGTAGGGACTGAGATTTATACTTCTACAGTTGAACTACATTCATCGAGGAAGCATAATCGGAATTGCAGTAAATGATTCATTAGAAAACCATCCCCATTTGTTAACCCCCAATATGACAACATGTTAAAACGAAGTATGAAGCTCAGCGATACGACGTCAGTTTAGAGTTGGGCAATATAAAATCACTGGTTTGATCTATCAAGAGACTCTGGTCATAACTATATAGAACTGCAACACACAGAACAAAATGGCACTTCATTTCTGGGAGGAAGCACATAGCTGAAATAACTGTTGCAGCAGATTCCCCAAGACAGTAAGCTCAAACGTTTAGTATAAACTTTATCGACAGACCGATTTTAAGCCCAACATAAACAATGGTCACACAAACCCAAATCTTCAATGGCTGCCTGCAACCTACAAATCAGCTGTGATGATCACTTGGCATGAAGATTAATTTGTCCCCTGTGCTAACAGTGACGTGCCTCCAGAATAAGACCATGTAAAATCAGGAGTGAAAGACCACGTAGTTTTGTGAAAACCCAAAGAAAGCATCCCCAGGGTTTTTCATTCATCTAGATTGACAGTGCCAATTATTTATATTTAGCAGTTGAAAAGGAAAAGCCAACAACACGCAATTATTTTTTCATAAAAACATAGTTTTGCTAAAATTTGGTGCTTACTAATTTCTTTAAAATGTATAAATATGCAAAGCTGAGTAATTTACTCAATGTTGAAAGGAACCAAAAATAGTTCAAGGGAACTGTGCTCGTGTTTTCATAAGCTCATTAAATGTAGTTCAAAAATCATGTGTGATAATTTTTCAAAAATAAGTGTAATAATAGTGTCCCAAATACCAAGGAATCCTGACAATTCCTGACCATGCATCAGCACAGTTGCACATTATTGTGTGCAACTATTTTTCCAAGGATTAAATTCTGGAGAAACAGTACCAAGAAAGATTTTAGTATTACCTCTACACTGGTTCGACACATTACTGCAAATCCACCCAAATTTAAATCCAGCAGAATCAAGGAAATGGAAACTTTACAACTGTAAGCTTTTTGACACAAATCAATATATTTCACAAAAGCTTAAAACTATTAAACACGCTTGAGCATGGAGTCACATGAGAAATCATCCCAGAATTGATTTTCCTTTCCCAAATTTAGGTTTTGCAGCTACCTATTTTTCCAGATGTTCTAAAGCTTGGCAGCAGGGCAAACTGCTGAAAATTAATAGGAAGAAATAGAATCAGAAGTAGGTACACCCCTGGAATCTGCTTTGCCATTCAACAATGGCAGATTAAAAAAAAAAAAATCTTAACTCTACTTTCCAACTTAACCCAAAATTGTTTGATTTCCTGAGTGCCCAGTAATACAGGAATGTAAAAATAACAGAAAATGTAAGCAAAACCGGCAAATCATTTTTTCAGCAAGCTGGCAAATCATGGGAATTCTTCAAGAGTAACTATTCAGCACGAGCATCAATTCCCCAGCACATCGGAATTAACTTAGGGCAGCACGGTAGCATTGTGGATAGCACAAATGCTTCACAGCTCCAGGATCCCAGGATCGAATCCCGGCTTGGGTCACTGTCTGTGTGGAGTCTGCACGTTCTCCCAGTGTGTGCGTGGGTTTCCTCCGGGTGCTCCGGTTTCCTCCCACAGTCCAAACATGTGCTGGTTAGGTGGATTGGCCGTGATAAATTGCCCGTCGGGTCCAAATTGCCCTTAGTGTGAGGTGGGGTTACTGGGTTATGGGGATAGGGTGGAGGTATGGGCTTGGGTAGGATGCTCTTTCCAAGAGCCGGTGCAGACTCGATGGGCCGAATGGCCTCCTTCTGCACTGTAAAATCTATGAACTTCCAAACAATTCTTGTTAGAACCATACCTTTCCAACTAATCCATGTCGCAAACGATGGCAGTTGGTGCTCTTCACGTCTGGCTCTAAATACACCATCGTATGCATGTAGATTCTACTTCAGCTCTGTTTTCCCCTTAGAACCTGGAAACCATGGAATTTCATGCCCCACTCAGGTGATCCCTTCTTACTTTAACCGTCATTTTTAAAAAAAAGCTAAGTACTTAATTTCCCTTGTCCCCAGTGCTGTCTTTCACACCAATGATTGCAAACAACCTATTGGTCCTTTGCATTTATAAGCTTGATTTATGAAAAAAGAACTTGAGATAATCCCCTGCACAACTTTTCCATGAACAGAAGTATGCAGCTTACCTGTAGCGCTAAGTCTGGGTTTGGGTGTCTTCTTTTCTTTTTTCTCAGGTACTGTTTTAGTCTTCCTTCCCTTTTTGCTTTTCTTCAAAGAACTCTCGTAGTCACTGTCATCGTCATCTTCCACATAAAAGTCTGCATCACTTCCAGAATCCCCTTCTAAAATAATATTGAATAATTGTGAAATTCAGCCACACAAGCATAATTTCTTTTCATGTTGGTCCCACTGAACATTATTCAGGATTTAAATAAACCATTTAAATTAAGGATTTTGAAAATATGTTGTCCGTCGTCATAAACAGCAACATGAAATCGGTGCTGATGCTTATTAAGCAAGCACATACCCAGCGGCATGATATATTACATGGTGATGGAGAAGTGAGAGTTCTGGACTGGAAATCCACAAATTGTGAATTCAAGGCCCACCACGACAAGTCACGAAACTGAATTCCAGTAAAATTCTGATCTGCCGAATAATTAACGGAACCTGCCACAGCTATCTGCTCCAACTACCCACCCGACTGCTGTCAAGGCAAGGAGCAGCAGCAAATGCCAGCATCACCCATATGACGAGAACAAATAAAGAAGTTGCCTCAGCTGAGAAGCCTCCACTGATCAATACTCTTGGCAAAATCTGGACAAAAATATAGCGAACGGTTTCCTTTCATTTGTCAATAAACCTGAAAGCCAATTGTCCATGGCATTTAAAATTAAACAGATCCATTGTACAGCTTCCAACTTGAGAGATATAACAGAACACTCTGGAACCCCTTTACACAAGTCAAATCTCTCAAGAGACTTCATCCAAATAAACTTCATTAATCTTAGCCCTGACTTAAAAGGATTTTCCTTCTCAAGTGGCACTTCAAAATTAAAGCTCCTCATTTCTGGTAACATTCCAGTAAATTGATGGTGCAGTCTTCTATACCGTTTAGAGCTTTCCTGTTAAGGAGTGCTCAAAATGAATGTAATTAAATAAATGTTTTGTTACTCATCCTTGCATCTTCCAAGCAGTCAAGAAGGGATAAACACGAGAGTGATCACATTCCAAAACAGGGACACGGGCTTTCAGCCAGAGGCATTACTTTCAAACTGGCATCTCAGCTGCCAGTGAGCAAATTGAAGACTAAGGCAATTTATGCAAGAGGCTAGAAGTCAACGTTTGTTTACAAGCACTTATGGAAAGTAATGTTGGCCATTTTTTTAAAAAATCATCACTGTGAAATTTCCTGAATGTTCAAAAACCAATGGAGTCTAGGTCAAGCCTATTTTGCCAATGCATATGAGTATTCTCAAATGAGAACCAGCTAGATTCATAAAGAAAAAATAATCCACATTTATTTTAGCCACCTCCGAATGCACCATCAGAACTACTTAAATTTACAATAAATGAAGCTGTTTGAACTGCAGATAAAAGGAGGTCCCAAATGTTACCTTCAATATCTTGCAACAAATGTGCACCCTTCTTACAATCAAGTCACAAGGGGCCCTCATGTCTTTTAACCATTTCCAGACATAAATAAATGCACACTTGAAACTAGCGTGTTTGTCATCCATCAAGTTTAAAAACAAAAATCATCAAGTCACTTTACCACGATAAACGAGATAGAATAAAACACATGTTTTGAAGAACATCTTAAGACTGAGAAACAATACCAATGTAAGAATGTATGCTCACAGAAAAGCGATAATTTTAAACTCAAACCCTAAATAAGCACATATTAAAACTATCAACTGAACCAGTAACAGTACTTACCTCACCAGCAGCAAACTGCTTTAAAAGGCTCAGACACCAACGATAATGCGTCTAGTGTGCAGTTTTCCCCTGGCTGCTTTACGATAACTGGCCCAGTCATTGTGTACAGTATTTTTATTCTCCAGACACCATGGAAACCACTCCTTAAGCAGGACTGGCACTATAACATGGGAACTCTGGCAGTATCTCAGACCTATTTATTGACATTATTATACAACCACACAGCATTACTTCCAACCAGAATGATTTTCTGAGAGTTTCTAATGCAGAATATAGGATTACATACGAATAAAACCACAAGGTATGAGTAAAATGCCTCTACCTTAATTACACATCAAGCAATTTCGACTCTTCAACACATTTCATTTAATAGGCTTGAGTTTATGTACTGTTCAGGATTTTAATCCCATCTCAAAACAATGTCCAATTACTGCACATATGCATTTCACTTCATTATATTTACCATGTATATGCCGCACAATTCATTAAATGCAACTTTGCCTTTAAAAGAAATGGCTCCAAATTAAACCAAATATGTGATAGTGAGATCTATTCATTTCAAATAGGACAGTTAATAGAAAACAAAGTAAGCCAGAAGGTCAGGTAATTTAATGGAACTTTCACCCCTCGCTGTTCCAGTTATCGTCCCTTCTGTGCATGTAATAATCCCACTCCTTTGCCAAATGCCCACTCCATATGCGAGACATATTTTGCAGCCTATGGATGAAACCAAGGCTAAGCTCAGTCCTACTGTCACTGACACACCAGCTAAGCACCCAACTGCCATGGTCAGCTAATGGAGACGATGGAGTTCCTGGTCTGAGACACATCCTCGGATATTATACAGTTGAATATCCTTTTATCCGTACATCTTGGGAACCATTTTTTTTAATAACCCCAATGTGAGCTAACACGAACATCGCCAATCAAGGATAGTAGTGGAAAGTTGTGTGTGAAATCAGAGGAGATAGGGGAAGCGTTAAATGGATATTTTTTGTCACTGTTTACACTGGAGAAAGACAATGTTGTCGAGGAGAATACTCAGGTTCAGTCGACCAGGCTAGATGGAATTGAGGTTCACAAGGAGGAGGTGTTAGTAATTTTGGAAAGTGTAAAAATAGATAAGTCCCCTGGGCCAGATGGGATTTATCCTAGGATTCTCTGGGAAGCCAGGGAGGAGATTGCAGAGCCTTTGTCCTTGATCTTTATGTCGTCTTTGTCGACAGGAATAGTGCCGGAAGACTGGAGGATAGCAAATGTTGTCCCCTTGTTCAAGAAGGGGAATAGAGACAACCCTGGTAATTATAGACCTGTGAGCTTTACTTCGGTTGTGGGTAAAATGTTGGAAAAGGTTATAAGAGATAGGGTTTATAATCATCTTGAAAAGAACAAGTTGATTAGCGATAGTCAACACGGTTTTGCAAAGGGTAGGTCATGTCTCACAAACCGTAGAGTTTTTTAAGAAGGTGACCAAACAGGTGGATGAGGGTAAAGCGAGTTAAGTTAACTCACATCAGTGAGTTGATGTGGTGTATATGGATTTCAGTAAGGCGTTTGGTAAGGTTCCACACGGTAGGCTATTGCAGAAAATAAGGAAGTATGGGACTGAAGGTGATTTAATGGTTTGGATCAGTAATTGGCTAGCTGAAAGAAGACAGAGGGTGGTGGTTCATCCTGGAGTTCAGTTACTAATGGTGTTCCGCAAGGATCTGTTTTGGGACCACTGCTATTTGTCATTTTTATAAATGACTTGGAAGAGTGTGTAGAAGGATGGGTTAGTAAATTTGCAGATGACACGAAGGTCGGTGGAGTTGTGGATAGTGCTGAAGGATGTTGTAGGATACAGAGGGACATAGATAAGTTGCAGAGCTGGGCTGAGAGGTGGCAGATGGAGTTTAATGCGGAAAAGTGTGAGGTGGTTCACTTTGGAAGGAGCAACAGGAATGCAGAGTACTGGGCTAATGGCAAGATTCTTGGTAGTGTAGATGAACAGAGAGATCTCGGCATCCAGGTACATAAATCCCTGAAAGTTGCCACCCAGGTAAATAGGACTGTTAAGAAGGCATATGGTGTGCTAGCCTTTATCAGTAGGGGGATTGAGTTTCGGAGCCACAAGGTCATGCTGCAGCTGTACATAACTCTGATGCGGCCGCTCCTGGAGTACTGCGTGCAGTTCTGGTCACCACATTATAGGAAGGATGTGGAAGCTTTGGAAAGGGTTCAGAGGAGATTTACTAGGATGTTGCCTGGTATGGAGGGAAGGTCTTACAAGGAAAGGCTCAGGGACTTGAAGTTGTTTTCGTTAGAGAGGAGAAGGCTGAGAGGTGACTTTATAGAGACATATAAGATAGTCAGAGGGTTAGATAGGGTGGACAGTGAGAGTCTCTTTCCTCGAATGGTGATGACCAACACGAGGGGACATAGCTTTAAATTGAGGGGTAGTAGATATAGGACAGATGTCAGAGGCAGTTTCTTTACTCAGAGAGTAGTAGGGGTGTGGAACGGCCTGCCTGCAACAGTAGTAGACTCGCCAACTTTAAGGGCATTTAAGTGGTCGCTGGATAGACATATGAATGAAAATGGAATAGTGTAGGTCAGATAGGCTTCAGATGGTTTCACAGGTCGGCGCAACATCGAGGGCCGAAGGGCCCGTACTGCGCTGTAATGTTCTATCGCCAACCAAACCCAACTTAGCAGGGGAGGTCAGTTGCTTTCCTCCAGTTTAGTCACGCACTCATGATTTTTGTGGTTACTTAGTGCTTTTAATCCACTAAGTGCAGGTCAAAAAGACACTTCAGATGTCCTTCTAGGCAACAGTGAGAAAAAGAAACAGAAACATCAATTTGTAACTAAAATTGGAGTTGTTGCAGAAGTTTGACCGTGCTGCGTCTATGAGGCAATTAAGTGAGGAGTACGGATTGATTAATAAAACAATGTAATATTATATCACAGGTGCAATAATATTAACAAGTGAGAAGTAGAGTGAGAGTGTTGGCAAATGGAGAAACAATCTATTATTTGTAGACTGTAGCTAGGCTTAAGCTAGTCCAATGCAAGTCGGCCTAGGTCTACGACATGAACAGTAACTATATCAGAAAACGGAAAAATCTGACTATCAATACGCAATTGGACACACAGGTTTTGGATAAAGAATATTTAATTAGCGGACCTTTCAATTAACCTTTCAAGACCACTAATACAGGAGCAGATTTTTTTATTTAGAATACCTAATTAATTCCCCCCCCCCCCCCACCACAAAGGAGCAATTTAGCGTGGCCAATTCACCTACCCTGCACATCTTTTTGGGTTGTGGGAGTGAGACCCATGCAGACACGGGGTGAATGTCGGAGCAGAATTAGGCCACTCAGCCCTTGGGAGCTTGCTTCGCCATTCAATCATAATAATAATCTTTGTCACAAGTAGGCTTACATTAACACGGCAATTAAGTACTGTGAAAAGCCCCTGGTCGCCACATTCTGGTGCCTGTTCGAGCACACTGAGGGAGAATTCAGAATGCCCAAATTACCTAACAGCACGACTTTCGGGAATCGCACCTGGGACCCTGGTGCTGTGAAGCAACAGTGCTAATCACTGTGCTAGCAGATAGGTACTCACCCCCATTCTACTGCCCTCTCCCCTTATTAAATCAAGAACCTATCTATCTGTCTTAAAGACACTCAGTGATTTAGCTTCCAAAGCTTTCTACAGCAATTAGTTCCACAGATTCACCACCTTCTGCCTGAAGAAATTCTTCCTCATCTCAGTTTTACAGGACCGTCCCTTCAGTTTGAGACTGAACGCTTGGGTTCTATTTTCTCCTACTAGTGGAAACATCTCCACGTCTATTCTATCTAGGCCACTCAGTATTAAGTTTCAATGAGACCCCCCCCCCCATATCCTTCTGAATTCCATAGCGTACATACCCAGAGTCCTCAACCACTCCTCATATAACAAGCCCTTCATTCCTGGGATCAATCTGGTGAACCTCCTCTGAACCCTCTCCAAGGCCAGCAGATCCTTCCTTAATTACAGGGCCTAAAACTGCTCACAATGCTCCAAATGGGGTCGGACCGGAGCCTTAAACAGCCTCAGCTATACAGCCCTTTCAAAATGAACACTAACAAAGCATGAGCCTTCCTACCTGCCAATGGAACCTGCATGTTAACCTCAAATCCTGAACTCGGACTTCCAAGTCCTTTGCGTTTCAGATTTTCAAAGCGGTTCACGATTTAGAAAACAGTCTATGCCTCTATTCGTCCTTCCAAAATGCATAACCTCTCACTTTCCCACATTGTATTCCATCTGCCATTTCTTTGAATTCCATCTGCCACTTTTTTGCCAACTTTCCTAGCCTGTCCAAGTCCTTCTGCAGCCTCTCCGCTTCCTCAACAGTGTCTCTCTACATATCTTTGCATCATCTGAAAACTTAGCAACAATGCCCTCAGTTCCTTCCTTCAAATCGTTAATGTATATAGTCAATAGTTGTGATCCCAACACGGACCCCTGCAGAGCACCACTAATCACCGCTGCCACCCTGAAATAGACCCCTTTATCCCCATTCTCGGCCTTCTGTCAGTCAGCCAATCCTCTACCCATGCCAGTACCTTTTCCCCAACACCATGGGTGTTAGCAGCCTGCTGTACAGCACCATGTCAAAGGTCTTCTGGAAATCCAAATAGATCAGGTCCACAGGCTCTCCTTAGCCTAACTTCCTCATTACTTCCGCAAAGAATTCTAACAGATTGGTCAGGCATGATCACCCCTTGATCAAAGCTGTGTTGACTCAGCCCTAATAACGGACTCCAAAATCTCACCAACGACCAATGTCAGGCTAACCAGTCTATAATTTCCCGTCTCCTACCTCCCTCCCTTCTTAAACGGGGTGTAAAATTAGCCATTTTTCAGTCCTCTGGGACCCTACCTGACTCCAGTGATTCCTGAAAGACCACCACCAATGCCTCCACAATCTCCTCGGGTATCTCCTTCAGAGTTCTGGGTGTAGTCCATCCAGCCCGGGTGATTTATCTACCTTCAGACCTTTCAGCTTCCCAGCATTTTCTCCTTCATGATGGCCACTACACTCACCTCTGCTCTAACTCTCTTGAAGTTCTGGCCTTTGAAAGGTCCAGAAGAGGTTCACAAGAATGATCCCTGGAACAAAGAGCTCGTCATATGTGGAGTAGTCGAGGACTCTGGGTCTGTACTCGTTTGAGTTTAGGTTGAGAGGGGATCTTATTGAAACTTACAGGGTACTGAGAAAAGTGGATCCTGGAATCTGAAACGAAAGGGAAAATGCTGGAAAATCTCAGCAAGTCTGGCAGCATCTGTAGGGAGAGAAAAGAGCAAACGTTTAGCGCCCGATGACTCGAGTCATCGGACTCGAAACGTTAGCTCTTTTCTCTCCCTACAGATGCTGCCAGACTTGCTGAGATTTTCCAGGATACTGATGTTTTCACTTGTAGGAAAAACTAGAATCCGAGGGCAGAGCCTCATACTGAAGGGATGATCCTTTAAAACACAGGAATTTTGTCAACCAGATGGCGGTGAATCTGTGAAATTCTTTGCCGTAGAAGGCTGTGGAGGCAAAAATCACTCGAGTGTCTTTGAGACAGAGATAGATAGGTTCTTGATTAACATGGGGATCAGGAGTTATGGGGAGAAAGCAGAAGAATGGGGATGAGAGACATATCAGCCATGATTTAATGACAGAGCAGACTCGATGGGCTGAATGGCCTAATTCTGCTCTTATGTCTTATGGACACACATCCTTGGATATTTAGATCCCAGCCCTGATCCCCCACGTCTCTGTGGTGCCCACACTGTACCCGCCAATTTCAATTTTACTGTGCACAGAATTACTATTGAAGCCATTGGCACAAATAAAACCACTCACTTTCTTGAACAGCCTCTTCATCATCTTCATGCTCCTCTTCACTTCCTCCATCATCCAGCAGAATCTCTCTCTGTTTGCTTGCAGCTTTAGACGCAGCTTGCCTTTTCTGGCGACCATCTTTGTGGCCTTTTTCGTCTTCACTCTCTTCATCCCCTGCTAAATGATGCAAAAATGGATTTAATTTTAAAATCACTTGAATCCAGTGCTTGCACATGCGCATTATGGACACTTGCGAAGCGTAACGTGTTTACAGCTTCCGAAATCATGGCGGTAATCTCACTCAGATGCTGTGGGGATGGTTGGTGGACAGGATGGGGGGAAAAATTCCATAAATTCAACTGGGAGTGCTACTCTGCCCTATGTATGCGACTCAACTGTGGAATAAAAGGACTTTTACTCTTCTAGTAGCTACGTTCTACATGACCTGATGTTCACATGGCTGACAAACCTTCACTCAGCAAACGGTGTTGCTGTTTGCATCACGTGATGATTTACACAAGATTACGACACAGCAACAGGCTATTTGGCTGAACCAGTCCAGTCTGGCATTTATGCTTTAAGTTATCAGGGTTTACAGGTCAGCAAATCTACCACCAGAGGCAAGCTCAGAAGCACCAGTTTCCAGTCTGCATTTTCTTTTTCAAAAGCACCCAACAGCCTCATCACTACAATCCCTTTTGGTGGCAGTGGCCATTAGAATCCTCCTTACATTTGAAACATCACTGGTTACAACACAGAAAAGCCGGCGGCGGTGAAGTTATTGAGAAATGAAACTGGTCAAAGTGCAAGCAATAAATTCACAAATCAGTTTCTCAAGTGGCCGTATCCATCAAATAGCACTGACGCCTATGATATGCTAACACTCAAGGGTCAAGTGCAAAAAAAAATTGATTTTATGAGTGTACTGTTTCTGTGGCCAACATAAATTTAAGAAATTGATCAGAACAGATTAATATTTATTTTCCGGACTGTTAAAATTAGCAATATTGATAGAGCTCCATCCCATTTGTTAATCATGATAATGTTCTAAATTTGACAATCACAAAAAAAAGCAGGCAATGAAAACAGGGTCAGTAGGATATTGGGCAAAATGTTATTTATTTAATACCCAGAGTAATGACATTTTTAAAAAGTACTGCATATCATTCACTCAAAGGTTCCTTTGTACAGCTATTTCATACAACTTAAACAAGAACTGCTAAAGGAAACCAATGTATTGAGTTGTTATTGAGAGGCTGCAGAAAGACTTCATTCTTGATCATTTCTCATTTCATTGTTTAATCATATGTTCCACCATTTAACATGAAACATCAACGGTGTACAAGTGTTTTCAGGAAGCGAGGCATATTTTTTGCAGAGGTTAATAGGTTTGGATAACAACTTTAACTTTACAGAGCACTCCTCAAAAGGTAGTACCCAGGTCTTAGCATCAATTTACTCATCTTTGTATATTGCCCAGTTTCAATTTGGCATTTTCTTTCTCAAAAAGACACACAAATCATTTTTCAGAGATAAACAAGTGTTTTGTCGCTGGTCGTATCACGCCGATCAGTCACGGGAAGGGAAACTATGTTGAATTAAACCAATCTAGATCTTAAATTCCACAAAAGCTGTGTGGTTAAGAGTTCAGTAAAGGCAACCTCACACCTTGTTCGAGCTTCCCAAATTACTTAGAAAAGCGTGGCAAACAACACAGGAAATCACTAGGTAACAAAATATTTTGCTGGAAACCAGATAAAAATAAATTTCAAGATCAAGGACACCCAAACCAGATAACGAAAATCAAGAAGTAAAAAATATAAGACCGAGCCAAATTTCTGCAAACAAGCAACGTTTCAAAAATCAACTGCAGAAAAATCATAAAGGTGAGGAGAGCAAGCCATTAGAACATAGAATAGTACAGCACAGAACAGGCCCTTCGGCCCTCGATGTTGTGAAGATTTTAAAAAATCTTGATTCCATGAAACAAGAATTCCCCCATGTGTCATTGAGATCATACTCCGTATCTCAACCTACCGATGAGCCATATTTACTTGAAGTGGAGTGGTATCTAATTTTACATATCCTTTAATGTCGGCACACAGAGGAGCTTGAAATAAGCAAATAATGTGGTAGATTATAGGCTAATTGCTCAATCGGTTTCTAAAAAGAGGCAGTTCTTTTAAATGCACCTCCCCCTTCCTCCCCAGGGGTGGAAGCCAAGTAATAGATCTGTTGCGATTCTATCACAACTCTTAGAAACAGACAATAGAAAATAAATAACGGAGATCCTCTAATCTGTGGGGAGATGGCGGGGTGCTATGTCTTTTTGTCCGACGTCATTTCGTCCAACGACACTTCGTCCACGTCTTTTGGTCCAACGTCTTTTTGTCCGCTCGTCTTTTGGTCCAACGTCATTTTGTCCGATGATTTTTTTCGTCAAAGAATTTTTGTGACTTTTTGAGTGTTTTTGTCGGATGATTTTTTTTGTCAAAGACTTTTTTAGTAGCATAGTAATTTAGCATGACCAAACTTGCTTAGTAGCACTCCACTCCACTTTAACTTTTGTAAATAGAAATCTTCTCAAATGCACATAATATACAATAAAGGATCTTTATTACCAGCCTCTTTCCTTTAACGAGCCTCGTTAAAGGATAGTTATTATCGTTCTCTCCCCTTTAACGAGCCTCGTTAAAGGATAGATATTATCGGTCTCTTTCCTAATCCCGAATTCGCCCATCCAGAAATGGCAAAGTTCAGGGAAGGGCTAATAATAGGCAAAAAGGCTCAAATTCTTCGGGGAGATCAGTCGACGTCATGTACGCGATACAAGAAAATAACTGAACGCCTCAAAAGATTGGTCGTTGAATATGTTCCTACAGCGAAAATTGATTTCTTGAGGAATGTTGCTCACAATTTACATCAATTTTAAGTAATTTCGGGAATTCATCCTTAGTAAACTTTTAGATCTTTTTAAATGCATTTTTAGATTTTTTAACTTTTTAACTGCATTTTTCAGCTTGCATTTTACTTGCATTTCATCAATTACTTGCATTTTAGCAATTAAATTCACTTGCTGTATTGTGCCTGCTTTCTATCAATTAAATGCTTTTATACGGAGTTGATTTGCAATTGGTTAATTGGACGAAGTGACGTTGGACCAAAAGACGGGCGGACAAAAAGACGTTGGACCAAAAGACGTGGACGAAGTGTCGTTGGACGAAATGACGTCGGACGAAAAGACGCGACACGAGATGGCGGCATAGCGGCAATGTAACTGGGAGAGTAACCATGGGGCCTGGGCTAATGCGCTGGGGATGGGGCCTCAAATCCCACCACAGCAGCTGATGGAATTTCAGCTCAGTAATAATTGTGCAAAAAACAGCACAAATAATTCTGTTTCACTCTGAAAATGAAACCTATTAAGGTCTATCGATACACAGGTCATTATAAAAGGTATCAGCGCAAGTAAACAAGGCCGCTAAAAGTCAAACACATCATGGCAAGACAGTAAATAGAAGGCACAAATTCAAAATCATAAAAATACTGAGTTAGAACTTTCACGATACAGAGGATGGTTTGAATGTAGAATTCTCCAGCTTAAATCAGAACTGAAACAAAGTACTCAAGTTCCCGGATAAAGAAAAATGAAATATTTCTTGAACAAGAGAAATTATTAAAATTTCCAGGGACCAAGCACACAGGGCAATTGGAATAGCATGCTCACATTTGGGAAAAATATCACCGCTGATGCTAGTAACAGAAACACCCAAAGGTTTATATGCGAAGAAAATATGTGAATAAAAAGCCAAATGAAAATATTTCCCACACAGGCAGGTTTACCAGCCAACAGAAGAAGCCAAGATGAGCGTAGAGAAAAAATAGATTTGGGGCCAGATTCACCATTTCTGAGGTTAGGTCTGGAGGATCTGTGGCTTTTTATGTGGGGAAAAAAAATCGGCGACGCCCCCTCACCGATCCTGCAACTGGTGATGGGCTAGCAGCCGTGCCGTGTACAACTTCCTGCCTCCACAAAGTAAACAGCCAGAGAATGGCTGGGTCCATGGCAACGACCTGCAGTGGTCGCGCTGTAAAACATGGCATCAGCCGTGCGCAGACCCGAGCTGCCAGATAGTGCCCCTTGGCCCCCCCCCCCCCCCCCCCCCCCCCCCGGCCGCTGCCTAATTGTGGCGGCGCTGGACACAGTTTGCAGCCGCCACGCCAGGTTCCCGCACGGCTGAGATCAGAAGTGAGCCGCGACGTCGGGAACTCAGCCTATTGGGGGGAGGGACTTCGGGTGACACGCTCAGGCCGTCCCAACGGGATGCGCTGCGATGATGCCGTTTCGGAGGGGGCGGAGCATATGAAACCTGTGGCAAACAGGCGGCGCCCCCAATTTCGCCATCAAAAGAGATTCTCCGCCAATCGACGATTACAAAATCGGTGTCAGGCAAGGGACAATCCTGCCCGCTATTTCATTCTGAAACCAAAACCCATTATTATCCTTCAAATCTTTGGTATAGTTTGGCTGAGCTACAAGCCATCTAGCACTGTCCATAGCAGAACTGTACAAACATGGGAAAAATGAGTCCCCTTACGGTTATATACATCCTAAGGTGCTTCACAGGAACACAGCAAAAAATATCACATGGGAGGATATTAGGGCAAAGAGGTATGTTTAAAGCTGAGAGTTAGAGATGAAAGGAGGGAATTCCAGACTGTGGGGCCGAAGCAACTGAAGGCACGGCCAGCAACACTGGAATGATCAAAATCAGGGATGCGCAAGAGGTCAAAATTAGATGAGATCTTGGATAATTGTAGGGCTAAAGATTACCCTGCAGAAAACAAGGATGAGAATTGTAAAATCAAGCATCATTTTACCAAGAGTCAATTTAGGTCAGCAAAGAGATAACAGGTGAGCAGGTTGATAGGAAAATTAAAGGTGGTTTTAAGGGATTTATATTTGGTAAACATTAGAAATAAGGTATGGTTATAAGTGGCTTTAATTCAATGTTTCTGTGCCTGGCAGAGTGTTCCTAGAAGGATAAAATCTATGATTAGATGCATGCTGGACAACGGTGTCCATCTATGTGAGGGTTGGTTTCAATTCCAAAATCTCACCAACGACCGAAGTCAGGCTAGAGGTGGAAATAGACAATGAGCAGAAACATGTGCCCGGAAGCTCATCTCGGTGTTAAATATGGCACTACGATTGTGAACGGTCTGGTTTAATCTCAGTTTCCAGGGCGAAGGACGGAGTTATCACCAAGGAACAAAGTTTGGAGCAGGAGACAAAAACAATGGCTTTAGTTTTCCTACCATTTCATTGAAAAGTTACTGCTCAGGTCAGTGCGGCGTTAGAGTTGGGTTTTGCCATTGCACATCTGAAAACTAACAGCTTTCAGATGATGTTGCCAAGGGGCTGCATGTAGGTATGAAAAAGGTGGTGAGCTTCCAGGGACATGATTCTGCTAACTGCCTATTTTCACTTCTGTAACAATGCACATCTGAAACCCTCACTCATACCTTTGTTACCTCTGGACTCAACTCGTCCAACACACTCCTTTCTGGTCTCTCAGATTCTTCCCCCCCCCACACCATACTTTTGCTGCCCATATCCTAACTAATACCAAGACCCTGTTACAATCCCAGTTGATGGAATAATTGGATGGGACGATCCCAGAGGATAGATCCTTATGTGACACCAGAGGTACGAGAAGTCGTGCAAATGACACTTGGCTATAATTAGGCGAGAAAGAGCAGTCTGGACAACAGCAAGAAACTTTGGAAGATGGTGTGACTAACATTGCAGACAAGTCGAGGAGAGGTATTTTACCTTCATTGAAATCGCACAGGGTACCATTTGCACCGTTAAGAGCCATTTCAGCACTGTGGCAAGGACAGAAACCAGTGGAGGATTTCAAACAAAATTTCCAGGGAAAATTGACATAGATTTGGAAGGTGGAAACATGTTCAAGGACTTTGGATGGGAAAGGGAGTGTGGCAGTTTGCAAAGACCCCTCCAGCCGGTCCCACCATTTAATGAGATCATGGCTGATCTGTGACCTAACTCCACATACCCGCCACTGACCCATATCCCTTAATATCTTTGCTCAACAAAAAGCTCTCCTGGGAGCAAGAGGGAAAGTTATGTCATCAGCAGTTTAGTGGGATTAGGGTCGAAGGGCAGGAGGTGGATCTCATAGGCAAGATGAGTTCAGAATGGGCGTATGAGGAGATAAGAGAGAAACTAGAGAGATGCAAGTTTAGTTCTAGAGATAGAGGACTGATCTCCCCACCCATGTTAGAAACATTTCAGCCACCGGTCTTTCAAATAAGCAGCATCTGAAGGGTCAGATGACAACTGTATTTTTCTTGCTCAATTGATGGGATCCCAAAAATTAATTTACATGTTACTACCCGGTACCCTCTGTGCTGAGTAAATATCACCATCACTGCAGACTCAAAATGGTTCAACAGCATGTAAACATTTGTAGCAAAAACTAGGCTGAACGATAAGGTGCATGATACAGCAAAAGCTATTCTGAAGAAGACTGTTCTGTGAACAAAGTTGTCAAAAGGCTAAACAGGATGGACAGGCAAAACACTTTCAATAGAAGGGTTACATTAAAACATCCATTTGGAGGATATCTGCCCGGTTTCCTTTTCTTTCATTATAAGCTGATCGTTTCCAATCTCCATCCTACCATAAAGTATGGAATCATCGGTGATTACTTCTTCCCAAGGAAATACAAAGGGAATCTTGCTTTCTCCTTAGATGTTAAGCAGGAATCATATAAACCCTAAAAATAACAGTGCACAGCTCCAAACTTAAATATGCCCTATAAATCAAGCACTTAATAGCCCCTCGCCAACATTATATCTATGTACTTCATACCACTACTTCCAGATTGGTGAGGTGATAAAAGTATCAACACTCAGACATACCAGAGATTTAATTCTCCATATTGGAAGTTTCAGACTTCAACCATGTTGAGATTGTTCCGAACACTGATCTTTCAAGACAGTTATGTCACTTCTAGTCTCTTCTAACTGAAGGAAACATTATTCTGAATGGGAGGTGGTGAGCATACTAACTAGCGTGAGACAGGTTTGTGTGATTTAGTAGTCATGGGGTAAGAAATGCAAACCAAAATTTATCAAGTGACAGTTTTTACACCTTAACACAAAAAGAGACGGATGTTTTTTTTAAGACACATAATAAAGACAGAAATAAATAACTGCTGCATGGGGAAACAGCAGCTACTTTGAAAAGCGGGGAGAACTGTTTTTAATGGTTTTAAAAAAAATTTAGAGTACCCAATTTTCTTCAATTAAGGGGCAATTTAGCGTGGCCAATCCACCTCACCTGCATATCTTTGGGCTGTGGGGGTAAGACCCACACAAACACGGGGAGAATGTGCAAACTCCGCAGAGTGACTTGGGGCCGGGATCGAACCCAGGTCCTCAGCGCTGTGAGGCAGCAGTGCTAACCACTGCGACACGAGGATCACCACACCTCAGGCGAGTGAAAAGGTTGCGCATGCGTGCCTTCATGAATAACCTCAGCCGGTACAGGGACTGAACCCATGCTGTTGGCCTTGCTTCACATCACAAACCAGCTGTCCAACCACCTGAGCTAAGTCAGCCCCAAGGCCAAGGCCCTGTACAGCTGCAGCAAAACCTCCCCACTTTTCCATTCCATTCTTCTTGCAATAAAGGCCAACATTCCATTTGCCTTCCGATCATTTGCTGTACCTGCATACTAACATTTTGCGATACATATACCAGGACCCCCAATATATTCCAGAGTTCTGCAATCTTTCTTCATTTAAATGGAGTATTGCTTTTCTATTCTTCCTGCCAAAGTGAAGAATTTCACATTTACTCACGTTATACTCCATCTCACTTGTCCACTTACTTAACCTGTCTATATCCCTTTGCAGACCGCTTGATAACTTACTTTTCTGTACTATTTTGTTACTTTGATGCGTTTGGTTAACTATGTTCATTTCAGTTTGTTAGTTAAAGTAAAAGTCTCAGCATGTGAAATAGTGTCCTCATTCTTTTCAGTCACTGGGAAATTCATCATTTTAAAAAGTTATTGACATCGACAGGATCATAACTGGATGCATATGTACACTTCCTAGCTCCTGTTTTACATCACATTCATGGGAGCCCAGGAATGGGTCACCCAGCTACTACTCAGTCACAACAAACCAAAGATCAGCAACTAATTTTTTTTTTTCTATACAGCAGCAAAAGGCATGGCAATAAGATGCATATCCCCTGGATTAGGAAAGGCAAAATATGCCACGTCTCTGCTCCTTAATGTTCTATGTCAATTCTTACTGGAAGAAACCAATACAATGCAAGTGAGGACAGCATCAGGCACAGTAGCATATCCTCAAGACTCAGCACCCTGACACCACTCATTAAGACTGACGCACAAATAAAGGATTACTTGAATGTGATTGGCACTTGTGGAGTGGCATTAGCAGAATTTAACCCAGCGAGAATGCTAATTTAGCAAGAGAAATAAAATTGGAGGAAAATAGTTGAACAACAGACCAGAAAGCTCAGGTCCTATTCCCAGCCTGTGCTGAATTAGCTCATCACATCGAATGTGAAAAGTAGCATCTGGGATGAGGAGCAAAGATGGGGGTCATGCCAATTACGAAACAGTGACCCCTGTTGGAAGTATTCACCTGGACGTTGGCAGAGGACCGGAGAAAAGGCTTGAACAAACGGAGTTAATACCTGGTAAAATGTTAATGCTTCAAAAGGGGAGAGGTGAAAAGATGATTAGCAGAAAGTGGGAACAGGAGGAAAGAGATACAAGTGTCTGAAGTGAAAACACAACTTTTGTTAAAACTGCGATTTCTAAAGAAGTGTTCACAATATATCCAGAATGAAAAGTATGTACTCCCTCCTCAGTGTTTCTTAAATGTATGCCTGGTTTTTACCTCCACACCTGCCCAGAAGTCCATTCAGTGTTGCCCACTGAGTACTAGGAATATCCTGATGTTAGTTTTAAATCCCTAAATTAAACAGCAAGAGTGGGGGTTAAATTTAATTTGAAGCAATATCCCAGGTTTACCTGTTCCACATCTTACACTGTCATATAAAGCCCCGAGTCCCTTTCTGTCCGCTCCTTTGAAAATCAAACATTCTCAGGTTTTTCCTGGTCTTTCCTCAAAACACAATTCCCCGATGCCAAGAATCAGTCTGAGCAGATGTCCTCCACAACACCAGCACCTAAATGACTCGCCTGTGCCTTGGTGAAGAGATCTAGACATAACATTGGAAGTCTTGCCAGAGATCTGCACGGTTTGAACAAGCTAATCTTCTGAAACACTGCTCAGACACGAGATAAAAATCAGAAAGCAGTGTATTTTCGATATTTTATGCATTGCACAACTTTCCTGTTGATTATGTGCCTATTCCTAAATTGCGTAAATATTTAAAAATTCTCCAATTCAAATTGATTGTAGTGAATGTTGAATGTTTAAAAAAATAGTCGCCAACAAGTGGAGATGTCCTAGTGTTCACTTGAACCAGTCAGTTTGGAAGATTACCACAGGAATCACATTGAACTTCCTTAGGTCCAATGACAATAATGTTGGCACAGTGGTTGACACTGCTGCCTCAGTGCCAGAGACCCAGGTTCAATTGCAGCCTTGGGTGACTGTGTGTGCAGTTTACATTTTCTCCCCGTGTCTGAGTGGGTTTCCTACGGGTGCTCCGGTTTCCTACCAGTCCAAAGTGCAGATTGCCCATGCTAAGTGGCCCCTTAAGTGTCCAAAACGTGTACATTAGGTGGGGTTACGGGGAAGTGGGCCATGGTAGGGTGCTCTGTCAGAGGGTCGGTGCAGACTCATAGGCCGAATGGCCTCCTTCTGCACTGTAGGAATTCTATGGAATGTTCAAAGTGGTATGCTCAGACCAGTCGCCATTAATTACTGATCAATGCTAGTTGGCATAATTAACATTTGAAACAGCCATTAGCCAAATCAAATTAACAAAACACAGCTCATTGAAAAGAAAATTAACAAAGACTTCTGAATTTGATCCATCAGCAACCCAAATCATACGTGTCCTACAGATTAATGCCCATTTCTAGCCAAGTGAAATACTCAAATTGAAACTTTTAGAAAAAGCTATGCATATGTACATATAGATATAAAAATGGAATTAATGCTAGGATCTAGTTACTGGATAATAAATACTACCCTGATGATGTCCCAGGTATACAATTTTTGAAAACACACTATGGAAATACAAACACAACTATAACTCAATTCCGAAGAGCTCCTTCACATGATGTGGGATGAAAAGCTTAACCACCACTGCTTCCTGGGGCTGGTTTAGCACAGGGCTAAATAGCTGGCTTTTAAAGCAGACCCAGGCAGGCCAGCAGCGCGACTTCAATTCCTGTACCAGCCTCCCTGAGCAGGCGCCGGAATGTGGCGACTAGCAGCTTTTCAGAGTAACTTCATTTGAAGCCTTCTTGTGACAATAAACGATTTTCATTCATTCCTAGCACTGGGTTTATTTTCACATGCAGTCAACCAAAAGGAGTGTTTCTGCAGTTTTTAAACAATGTTTCACCATAACGGCTTACAAGTTCCAAAAATAACCTGTAAAATGGAGCCGAGTGCTAGGATGCGAATGAACTTTTGGAAGATTCCAGATTTGATCCTTTGTTTGGGGTGAGTTAATTATTCTCAACCAATAGTAGCACAACAATAAGCTTTGGTTCCCATGGACTTGGAAGTTAATGGAGTCATGGGGGGGAAAAAATGAAATCAGAGAGAATCTCCTGTTTGAATCACTATCCAGTAACTATTACAAGAGAGTGCACACATGGACACTGCAGTGAAGCCTGAAGCTGTAATCAGCCATGTCCTTAATCAACCTGCAATGCTCAGTAACTGAGCAAATGATTTCTCAGCTAACGTATCGGTACCAGTGGAACCGTACCCAGCACAAGTCACCACCTGCAGAACAGGAGAGCAAAAAAAAAAAGGAGATAAAGTTGAGGGCATGTGAGGGACAGTGGGGTAAAATGGGGAGGAGAGAGAAGAACACTGTATAATTGGAAGATACATACCTGGGACACATCTACAGGTAAGTACTTACCATTCAGGAGTACTTACTATAATTACCTTCTTTAAAATAGAAGTTGTTTGGAGACTGGAGTTATCCTTTAAGCAGCAATTCCAGGAACCCAGAAAGAAGAAAAAAATGCCGCATTGCCAAAAATTATTATACACACAAAGTTGAGTATGAATGATTTTTGTCATTTGTCTAACTTCTTTGAAAATATTATTTTTAAATACAATTATACCTGGATACCTGTCCTGAAGGCAACCCCTTATGGTCAGTTTCTAATCGCCACCTTCGGAAAATTGTTTATACCGCCGCTCAACGGTTACAAAAGATAGTGTGAACTAGTAATGTAAAGCAAGACTGACGATTCAATACAACTCTGGGAAGGATGAACAGTAAGCTGAAATGACAAACTGGGATCTGTGCCAATTACAGCCAACTGTTCCCTGCACGTCTTCATTATTGTAGACTATGAGGAGTTTTGAATAGGTAGCTCTGTGCAGTGGTGCAAGCCACAGTAACACTAGTGTGCATAATTTCTAGAGTGTACACAGGATCCCTGGTGCATTATCTTTTTTTTTTTTTTTTTTTTTTTTTTTTTTTAAATTTTTTTATTGGAATTTTTTGCAGAAAATATAACAAAAAGTATAGCAAAAAGCAGTAATATGCAACTAACAGCCCCATAACACCCACAATTCCCCCCATACCGTAACATCACATGTATCACATTCCCCCACCCCCCCCCCCAAACAAGAGAACTTAACCATAAATTAAAATTAGATAAATCAAATTTAAATAAAATAAGCTAACATAATCAACGCCCCCCCCCCCCCCCCCCCCGGGTTGCTGCTGCTACTGTCCCAGTACCCTATCGTTGAGCCAGAAAGTCGAGGAAAGGTTGCCACCGTTTAAAGAACCCTTGCACCGATCCTCTCAGGGCGAATTTAACCTTCTCAAGCTTAATAAAGCCCGCCATGTCATTGATCCAGGTCTCCGCGCTTGGGGGCCTCGCGTCCTTCCACTGTAGCAAAATCCTTCGCCGGGCTACTAGGGACGCAAAGGCCAGCACACCGGCCTCTTTCGCCTCCTGCACTCCCGGCTCTACCCCAACCCCAAAGATCGCGAGTCCCCATCCTGGCTTGACCCTGGATCCCACCACCCTTGACACCGTCCTCGCCACCCCCTTCCAGAACTCCTCCAATGCCGGGCATGCCCAGAACATATGGGCATGGTTCGCTGGACTCCCCGAGCACCTGGCACACCTATCTTCACCCCCAAAGAACCTATTCATCCTCGTCCCAGTCATGTGGGCCCTATGCAGCACCTTGAATTGGATGAGGCTAAGCCGCGCACACGAGGAGGAAGAATTTACCCTCTCCAGGGCATCAGCCCATGTCCCGTCTTCGATCTGTTCCCCCAGTTCCCCCTCCCACTTCGTTTTCAGCTCCTCTACTGACGCCTCTTCCTTCTCCTGCATAAGCTTGTAGATATCGGATATCTTCCCCTCCCCGACCCAGACCCCCGAGAGCACCCTGTCACTCACCCCCTTCGCGGGGAGCGCAGGGAATCCCTCCACCTGCCGTCTAGCAAATGCCTTTACCTGCAGATATCTAAACATGTTTCCCGGCGGGAGCCCAAATTTCTCTTCCAACTCCCCCAGGCTCGCAAACCTTCCGTCGATAAACAGGTCCTTCAGCTGTCTAATGCCCGCTCTATACCATCCCCGAAATCCCCCATCCATGTTCCCCGGGACGAACCTATGGTTCCCCCTTAACGGAGCCTCCATCGAGCCCCCCACTTCTCCCCTATGTCGCCTCCACTGCCCCCAAATCTTGAGGGTAGCCGCCACCACCGGACTCGTGGTATACCTCGTGGGAGGGAGCGGCCACGGCGCCGTTACCAGGGCCCCCAGGCTTGTATCCCCACAGGACGCTCTCTCCATCCGTTTCCATGCTGCCCCCTCCCCCTCCATCACCCACTTACGCACCATCGACACGTTGGCCGCCCAGTAATACCCCGAGAGGTTGGGCAACGCCAGCCCCCCCCCATCCCTACTCCGCTCCAAGAAGACCCTCTTCACCCTTGGGGTGCCATGCGCCCAAACAAATCCCATGATGCTGCTGGTCACTCTTTTAAAAAAGGCCCTAGGGATAAAGATGGGCAAGCACTGGAAGAGGAACAAGAACCTCGGGAGAACCGTCATTTTGACGGATTGCACTCTGCCCCCTGGTGCATTATCAAATGTAGAACGTAAAGTGTGTGCACGGGTAAGCAATAAAAAGTGTCACCACCAGGTTCTCAAACAGCCCCATCTACCAGTTAAAAGCAGCACTGAGAAAGACAGTTGGAGTACCACCCCAACGGTTATATGTATATAGCCAAGAAATTAAACAACAACAAAAAAATTAGACAACGCATCAAATTACAGACAACAAAAATGTGTGTTCTTTAACAAATCACCTATCCATTTGATAGTCCTTATGACAGCTTAATATAAATGACCTTATATTCATGCTACCACGCATAGTGGAACTCTCCACCATGCTCCCCACCACCCGATAGCTCTAGATTTATCTTAAAGTGTTAGTGAGTCAGAGGTCAGAAAGTTCCAGATGTGGGGTGCGCTGAGGGGCAGCTGACAAAAGTTTGCTGCTCCTAATGATTGTCCAGTGACTCCTGTTAGAACTGTTCGAGTATGGATACAAAGAATGTTAAAACTTTGCTGTGGTGGATCCGCGCAGGCTTTTGACTCCTGCACACAGAAGGGAATGGGTAATTGGGCAAAGGTGAAGAGGAAGAACACAAAATTAATCAGTTAAAAAAAAAATGTAGTTCTGACACAAAGTTTTAAAACTTGATTTTCAGGGTTAAATGTACTGCCTCACT
The DNA here is from genome assembly GCF_902713615.1 of Scyliorhinus canicula. Taxonomy (NCBI): domain Eukaryota; kingdom Metazoa; phylum Chordata; class Chondrichthyes; order Carcharhiniformes; family Scyliorhinidae; genus Scyliorhinus; species Scyliorhinus canicula. The sequence continues at coordinate 138,787,862 of NC_052160.1, forward strand.
GGGCCTTACAGACCATGTAGATCCCAGCTCGGATCCCTTAATCTGCATGGAGTTTAATGACTGGCTGGTATGCTATGACTAGGTATAGAATATTTTTTTAAAATCAGTGAGGGTTCTGCTCTTGATAACTACACAGTAAACACTTACTAAAATGTTCATGTCAGGTAAGGGCAGGATTACGGTTAACAGTCAGGGTAGAGCTTTTACAACAAACAAATCTGAGCCAAGCTTTCAACTAACTAACTTAGCTCTGTATACAAAGTTGATCATTTTGTATATTAGGCCATTGCGGTATAAAATAAATTACTATAAATCCAAACATCATGGAAATGCCTCACCTTTCACCAAATGCCATGCACTCTTTCTTAGCCCAGTCTGCACTTCACAATAACCACAACTGATGGACATTCCACAACACAACCCACCTGCTGCCCTTTGAGACGTCCTTTCCTCTTTTTGGCTTTAGCTCCCTCCTCATGTTCTCAGGTACCATCGCCAATTTCAATCTTTTTAGCACTACCTATTTCCACATCTTAAAACACAAGATGCAACTTACCTTCGGCTGTTTTTCTGGGTTTTTTGGGTGTCCTTTTCTCCTTCTTTTCTGCTTTAGTCTTTTTTCCTTTTTTGCCCTTTTTCTTTGAAGCCTCATAATCGCTGTCACCATGGTCCAAATCCTCCTCACTCCCCATGTCCTCGTCTGAAGGCAAATTACAAAACAATTCTTACAAAAAGTAAACTGGACTGCTGATAATTTCATGAACTGCATTGGCAGATGTCCTATGTAAGTCAGGCACAGAACACTAAATCAGGTATTCCTAGCACTGAAACTGGGACAATGCTTCAGCCTTTGTTGCTAAATGAGTATGGATCATTTATAATGTTTTATTGTTCCAGTGGTAGGGGGAGGTGAGGAAGAAGGAACAGCAAAGATTGACAAAACAATCTATCAACAGATGATTCCCAATGGCAGGAGTTAATCATTTCTAAACTAATCAAACTAGAACTGACAATCTGGGCAAGTGGCCTGCATCTATGCGCCAACCAATATTCTGTTTCTTCTTGGACACAAGGAGGTAAAATACCATTCCCCAGCGATGCTGTCATTCCAACCCAGCATGGCTGCAGCCTCTACCCCGAGCTGCCGATTTGGAATCAAGCAGGAAGGGAAATTAAAACCCTGCACATGTTTACTTAGCCTTTGTTCATTCCAAGATGTCCTGCTGCCATTTGCTATTTCATAATCAAGTTAATCACTCAGGAGCGTGTGCACGATCACAAATTCCACCCCCAGGAGGTTTGAGAAATAGTATGAAAACACACAAAATAAAAGCAGAGCAAGCTTGCAAATATACAATCAATTATCCACAAAGAAAAACCAAGCCACATGCGTATTTACGTAAAAGCGGGGGGACAAAATCAAGACTGAAAGAGAAATGCAACTACTAGCACAGAAAACTACACGTGCCCTATTTGGAGATCTTGGACATGAACATTTATAATTCATTTCAGCAATTTGTCATTGGTCTTATAACAAACAAATTGCAACAGAACGCTTTTAAGCTTTACTTTGTTTAAATTTGAAGTACAGAGAGGGGTATGAGAGTTCAGACCTTGCTATAGGCACAAGAAAGCATTCATCTTAACTTGCTATATTTTGGGGTAAAACTTGTTTATGCTCTCAAGATTTCTAGTGAAAATGCTTCCCTATTGCTAATCTTCTACAAACTAGATATTACTACCCACTAGACTTCTGTTCTGGTATGATGTAAAGATCATGAAATTGCGTTCAGCAATTTTTTTTAAACTGTGGTGCCTCATTTTCTTTCTATTGCCAGCTTTTTATTACTGTTAGTTACTTTGCTTCAAGTTCCTTCAGTTTTTCTATTGTAAACCCTCAACTACGGGTGACAGATTACTCTAATTGAAAATGTTGTTCCATTGATCGAATACGCAAGTGTCGCATCAGCCAAAGACTTTACCCTACAAAGTCTCATCAGCAGCCGATTAAATTCCTATGTAGGCATGCCACCTCCAGGAATAACCAAAACCTAGAAATTCAGAGCTATGAGACGTACTACACTTACATTAGGTTGCTTCCTTCGGTCTGACCGTTAACCTGTACCATACAGTTTAATATAAACCCACCAGCTGAATGGGAGGCCTCCTTCTTTGACAGGGCAATGGCAGCCTTCAGGTCTTTTTCATACAGCTTGTCGTCTGATTCCTCACTGCCAAATAAATGAGAACACATGTCAACACAAAAGAGATTTATGTACAAATTACCCTGATAAATGTCAATAGCTGCAATGATTTTCCCCAATTTTGACAATGATGCATTCAGTCAACTAAACAAATCCTTGGTTCTGGTAATGAACCCTTGAAGTCTCAAAAGCCAAAATCTATTACTTGTTTATGACATCTGTCCATTCAACTCTTTTGTGGCCTTTAAGGTCAAGGGTGACCAGCTAACATGTCAATCAAGATACTGATTCCTTCATCTGGCTTGCTGGGGGTGAACATAAACTCATGCCTCAGAGCAGAAACAATTGTTTACCAACAGCACGACTGCCCCACAAGAAACCACAATCCTGGTGTAGCGGTAACCCACTTTCAACACCAAAAAATAAATTAAAAGTCCGTCTTTTACACTTAACTACTTATGCCCTCATAATGCAAACCCCCAGAAACATAACCGAAAGGATAATCCTATAAAACCAAAGTGACAGACACTGAAGGAGTTCTCATAAATGTTACCTTTCATCTCGTGCATTTTTTGCAGACTTTCGTTTGTTTTTTCCTTCCCGGGGAGATGCTCGTGCTCGCTTAGCAGGAGGGGGTGAATCTCGTCCATAAGCTTCATCTGCAAATAGAGATTCTGGTTAATTTTGCTATTTTACCAATTCCCTATAGCCACTAAGACAAATAGAATAATGAACTTTTGGTTGGGAAAGGAGAAAAGCCTTATTCAAAAACATGAGATAATCCCCAAAGACAGGTAAGCCTTCACCGAAATTGAGGTTCACATCCAATTAGATGCAACCCAAAAATATTTTAGAATTATGCCACAGAAGCAAGAAAATATGGCAAGACAATATATGCATAGAAATGTAGTAATCAGAAAGCTAACTTTCATCACCTCTGGAGATCTTCTCTCCAGTCTCAACCTCTCTTCAACCTCAGTCGACCAACCCCACACAACCTATTTCTACCTACTTCCCAAAATCCACAAACAGGGCTGTCGCTGTAGACCCATTGCATCAGCCTGTTACTGCCTCACGGGACTAATTTCTTCTGATCCTAACTCCAGCCTCTTCCCAGATATATTTGCGGCGCTTCTGATTCCCTACGTCACATCTACAATTTTCAGTTCCCTGGCCCCAACCACCTCCTCTTCACAATGGATGTCCAATCCCTCTACACCTCCATCCCCCACCTGGTGGGTCTGAGGGTTCTTCCTTGAGCAAGAGGCCAGAAAAATCCCCATCCACCACCACTCCTCCAGCCTGGCTGAACTTGTTCTGTCACTATGTCTCGGTTAACTTTTCTCACTCCCTGTAAAAAAAGGTGCGTCTATGCGTATCCACATGGGTTCCAGTTACGTCCGTCTTTCTGTGGGTTATGTGGAACACTCTTGTTCCAGTCCTACTCAGGCCTGCTCCCACAACTTCTTTTCCACTACATTAATGACTGCATTGGTGCTGCTTAATGCGCTCATCTGGATCTGAAAAAATTTGATCAATTTTGATTCCAATTTCCACCCATCTCTCACCTTCACATGGCCCATCTCTGACAGTACCCTTCACTCCCTTGACCGTCTCCATTCCCGATGATAGGCTGACCAACATTCATTACAAACCAACCGACTCCACAGCGGCCTAGACTACAGCGCCTCATACCCTGCTTCACAGATGAATCCCATCCCATTCTCCCAGTTTCTCCGTTGCATCTGTTCCGCTGGTGCCACTGTTGAAAATGGCACTTTTAATCTGTCAGCCTCCCCCCCCCCCACCCTTAACCAAAGGTGTCCGCCGCTGCTGCCACCACTTCCCAGTGGTTGACAGGGTACTCAACCAGGTTCGACCAATTTCCCGTACCTCTGTCCTCATTTCCAGAACCATGATACGATCCCCCAAGTCTTAAATTTTCACCCCACCAGTGTCCGCATTCAAAGGACCATGCTCCGCCATTTCCTCCAACTCGAACACAGTGCTACCACAAAACACATCTTCCCTTCACTCCCGTCAACATTTTACAGGACTCACTCCTTCTATGATACCCTGGTTCACTCTTCCATCATGCCCAACTCCCCAACCCCTTCCCATGCAATAGCAGAGGTGCAGCACCTTCCCCTTTACCTCTTCCCCATTCAATGTCCCAAACACTCATTTTCAGGTTAAGCAGTGTTTCACTTGGGACTTCAATTTGGTCCAGTCAATTTGCTGCTCGCAACGTGGTCTCCTCTACATTGTGGGGACTAAGCACAGAATGGGTGACCGTTTGATCAGTCTGCAAACATTAGCCAAAACTTCCTGTTGCTTGCCATTTTAACTCAGCACCTTGCTCGTATGTCCGCCATTGGTTTGCTGCGATGCTCCAGTGAAGCCCATGCAAGCTGGAGAAACCACATCTCATCTTCCGTTTCGACACATTATAGTCCTCAGGACTAACATTTTTGAGTTCAGCAACTTTACACTGTGACCTTTTCAACCCATATTAAACGATCACCTGCTATTTTTTATGTAAATATCCCATCCATTTATTGTTTCAATGCAATTACCACCCTGCAGTCATGTCTCAAGTGTTCTCAAAGTTGCTACATCTTGTTCAATCTCTCACAGCTACAGTTTAATATCATAGAATCAGAAGTGCAGGAGGCCATTCAGCCCATCGAGTCTGCACCAACCCTTAGAAAACGCAGCCTACAAGTGCATGCCTTCACCCTATCCCCGTAACCCCACCTAACCTTTTGGACACTAATTTAACAAGGTCAATCCACCTACCCTGCATATCTTTGGACTCCAACATATCCCAACATCTTCTCGCTCTCTCTTTAGGTCTGATGAAGAGTCAAACGGATTAATTTTCTCTCCCTATAGATAATGCCAGACCTGCTGAGTTGTTCCAGCATTCTGTTTTTGGTTCAGATTCCAGCACCCACAGTATTTTATTTATTATAGAAAGCAAACTTAATCAGTCTGCAGTAATAAGTGGCTATCATGAGACTGCATGTCATATTGCTTGTTTTCTTTTTCAGTCATTCACTATAACAACAGCATCCTGGTGTCTTTAAATTTTAACGGTGTCTAACGGAGCGTAGAGGTGCTAACTACTACAAGTCAGCTCAGTTTTGCAGAAACTGCTGGCTACAGAGTTCCATAAAACACTTCAGATAAAAAAAGCAAACAAATGGGCTGGTTTCTCCACACCCCGACAGCGAAATCACGTCCGGCGCCGGGACGGAGAATCTAGTTTCAAGCACAGAATCGAGACCGGCGCACCCGGGGAGTACGCTTCGAAAAGTGCCGTACCCTGGGAGTACGCCGCGAGCCCCCCCACCTGCGGCCATTGTTTGAGGCCCGCCCCACTATTTTCCACTCCCGGCCGGCCGAATTCCCGACGTCATATTTCTAATATGGTCCCAGCCGATCACGGAACTCGCGACGCAGCTGCGGATTCAGTCTGTGGCCGCCATGGTCGGGGCGGGGCATACGGGACTGGGCCTTTATTGTGCGGGAAGTCCAGGTCGGGCGAGCAGCCTATCGGGATCACTATTTCAGGGTTCCAGGCCCGCAGTGTTAGTCCACCATGGAGCACCATGCGCACGCGCAGCTTCTGACCCGGAAGTGCTGGGCCCGTATCGGCAGCTAGAGCTATGAGCTGCACGACAGCTGCCTGCTAGCCCCCTGCAGGATGGTGAATCTGTGGCCTTTTGACGCCAGTTGTTCTGGCGTAAAAGACCACAGTTTAGTCCCTGAAACGGAGAATCCAGCCCAAGGACTGTGAATAAGAGGGGATAAAACCAAATTACTGCGGATGCTGGAATCTGAAGCAAACACTGGAAATGCTGGACAATCCCAGCTGGTCTGACAGTGTCTGTGGAGAGAAGGAAGTTAACCTAGAGTGGATGGTCACCTAGACTCGAAACATTAGCTCCGTTCTCTCTCCACAGATACTGCCAGACCGGCTGAGGTTGCTTAATGTATGAATAAGAGGGGGTCAGATATGAAGATAAAATCATTTGATGCAGGAAAGAAACAAGTGGGAAGAGGCAGCAGTTGGGACCAGGCTGCAATCAGAGTCAGCAATGATAGGTTGAATCAAACATATCACTGGATTAGTAGAAGCATACATGGGAGTACATTAAATCACAATAAATAGAACTCCAAGGACCGTTCAATCTTTGCGGCCACTTTGCCATTTAATAGAACGGGGCTCTAATCTGTACATTGTCCAACCCCCGGTCAATTTTCAAAAAACATTCTTCCCTTGATAGCACCGATTCTTGATCAGGTATGGTTCCATGGCAGAAAGTCCCCTTATAACCTCACCAAGTGACTGTTACTTGATGCAAGAGTCAGGTGGGAGACTATTCAATCACAATATGATACCAAAACCATACAATACGATACCAAAACCATACATGCTCCCGTTCTTACACAATCCACATATACACAATACCAACAAGGTCAGGATAGCAATCAGAACCATGGATTCTGGTCAATTTCACCCTCCCCACCCATAGACTGGCAGGGAACTGTTGCCCCATCAGCACAAATCAAGTAGAGATCAGCTAACACGGCAAAAGAAAAAGCAGGAAATCAAGCAGAGAACTACTTGGCCTCTGTTAGCCAATGAGTAATCACACTCACGCAAATTTTGTAATATAAATAATGGTGAGGAGAATGCAGTCACCGTTATTATGGGGTAAATCAAACAGCAACTTCTAGTGTTTCAAAATTTTTTTAGAGTACCCAATTCATTTCCCCCCCCAATTAAGGGGCAATTTAGTGTGGCCAGTCCACCTACCCTGCACATCTTTGGGCTTAGGGGGCGAAGCCCACGCAAACACGGGAAGACTGCGCAAACTCCACATGGACAGTGAGCCAGAGCTGGGATCGAATCTGGAACCTCGGCTCCGTGAGGCAGCAATGCTAACTACTGCGCCACCATGCTGCCCATACAACTTCTAGTGTTAACAGAAAATACTGGCAGTACATTCAGAGAGAGAAGCAGTTAACATTTCAGGCTGATGACCCTTCATCAGAAGCAGTTGCAATGAAGGATCATCGATATGAAACATTGACTCCACAGATGCTGCCTGACCTGCTGAGTTTTTTCAACATTTTGCCTAGATTTCAAATTTCCAGCATCTGCAATATTGTGCTTTTGTAACAACTGCTGGAGCCTGCACATATATGTTAAAACCTTAAATTCAGGAAGCTGCTATCTGGTTTTGCTTCAGAGATTTGGCGTTAAAAACATTCTTAGGGCAGCACGGTGACGCAGTGGGCTAGCGCTGTGGCCTCATGACGCGAGGTCCCAGGTTCGATCCAGGCTCTGGGTCACTGTCCGTGTGGAGTTTGTACCTTCTCCCCGTGTTTGCGTGGGTTTCGCCCCACAACCCAAAGATGTTCAGAGTAGGTGGATTGGCCACGCTAAATTGCCCCTAATTTGGGGGGGGAAATGAATTGGGTACTCTAAATTTATAAAATAAAAAACATTCTTAAAATATAATTTCAAAGGGCAGCACGGTGGCGCAGTGGGTTAGCCCTGCTGCCTCACGGCACCGAGGTCCGATCCTGGCTCTGGGTTACTGTCCGTGTGAAGTTTGCACATTCTCCCCGTGTTTGTGTGGGTTTCACCCCCACAACCCAAAAGATGTGCAGGGTAGGTGGATTGGCCACGCTAAATTGCCCCTTCATTGGAAAAAATGAATTGGGTATTCTAAATTTTAAAAACAAATTATTTCAGGAGATGCGAGTATCTCTGGCAAGTCAGCATTTGTTACCTACCCCTTATAGCCCTTGAACTCGGTATCGTGTCAAGCTATTTCAGAGGGCACTTAAGATCCAACCACATTGCTGTGGGTCTGACGGCACATGGCGGTCAGACTGGATAAGGATGGCAAATTTCCTTCCCCAAAGGACATTAGTGAACCAGGTGAGTTTGTACAACAATCGGTGATAGTGGTCATGGGCCACTTAATTTCCAGAAGGCATCTGATAAGGTGTCACATCGAAGGTTATTGCAGAAAATAAATGCCCATGGTTTAGGGAGTAACATATTACCATGATCGAAGAGGGGCAGCACAGTGGTTAGCACTGCTGCTTCACAGTGCCAGGGGCCCAGATTCAATTCCAGCCTTGAGTGAGTCTTGAACTCCATTCTGTGTGGAGTTTACACATTCTCCCTTTGTCTGTGTGGGCTTCCTCTTGGTGCTCCGGTTTCCTCCCACAATCCAAAGATGTGGATTGACCATGCTAAATTGCACCTTAGTATCCAAAGGCCTAACCCAAAGTTAGGTTAAGGAGTTATTGGGATAGGGGTAGTGGGTTTGTAGTGCTCCATTAGGAGGGTTGGTGGCGATGGGCCAAATGGCCTCCTCCTGCACTGTAGCGATTTGAAGATTTGCTCGCATGGAGTATAAATGCATAAATGGGCCATTTTCTGAATGACAGTATGTAACAAGTGAAGTTCACACAGGAGTCTATGAGGGGGGCTCAACTTTTTGCAATTTATATCAATAACTTAGATGTGGAGAGTGAAGGCATGGTATTTACATTTTCAATGACACAAAGATGGGTAGTTAAGTATATTGTAAAGAGGAAGTGAGTGGGTTGCAGATGGACTGCAGTTGGGTTGAGTGGAGAAAAATCTAGCAGACGAAGGATAACGTGGGAAAATATGCAGTTGTGCACTTTGTCAGAAGTATACAGGGGCTGGTTTAGCTCACTGGGCTAAATCGCTGGCTTTTAAAGCAGACCAAGCAGGCCAGCAGCACAGTTCGATTCCCGTACCAGCCTCCCAGGACAGGCGCCGGAACATGGCGACTAGGGGCTTTTCACAGTAACTTCATTGAAGCCTACCCGTGACAATAAGCAATTTTTATTTCATTTTCATATAGCAGAGTATTACTTAAATAGAGGACTGCAGAATTCAGAGGAGCAGAGGGATCTAGATGCTCTACTGCAAAGGTCACAAAAGGTTATTATGTTGATACAACAATTAAGGCGGCTAATGGTATGTTATCCTCTATTATAAGAGGAATTGAACAGAAAAGTATGCTTCAGTTATACAGGGCATGGTGAGACCATATCTCGAACACTGTATAGCTTTGGTCTCCTTAATGAAGGCTACAAATGCATTGGAGACACTGGGTTGTCTTACGAGGAAAGGTTGGACATACTGGGCTTGTTTACATTGGAGTTCAGAAGAGTGAGGAGTGACTTGATTGAAGTATCCAAGGTTCTGAATGGTCTCGATAAGGAAGGTGTAGAAATGTGTGGGCGTGTCCAGAACGAGGGGGCACTGTTTTAAAATTAGCGGTCACTCTTTTAGGGCAGACAATAATGAGAATTGTTTCTCTCAGAGGGTGCTCAGATTTTGGAATTCTGCCTTGGAAGGCAGGGTCATTGAATATTTTTAAGGCGGACGTAGATAGATTCTTGTACGGCAAGGGAATCGAAGATTACGGGGTGTAGAAGTGGGAACAGAAACAAATCAAGCAGAGCAAGCTCGAGGGACAGAATGGCCTACTTCTACTCCCATGTTGGATGTTCGTATTAAGGTGCAAGGCTTTTGGGCATACCCACTACCTACATCAGAAAAGTTAGGGCTGGTACTTTGTGCAAATTATCTTTTAAACAATGCAATTACTGCCAAACAATCTCCAACACTGAAAATTTAAACTTTACAAGTGTGCAGTCTCATTTTGCCAGAATTTAACTATCGCAGGAGATGTTTTTTTAAAAAAAAGTACATTTTTAAAAAATACATATCGCTAATCTATCTCCACCAATTCCACCTTTCTTTCCGTTACATTTTGTTTTCTGTACATGGCCTTAGTGAAATAAATATTCTCCTGGCTTTGACTCTGTCGGGATCGGTGAAGACTCTTCAATTTGATTGGCTGAAGGGACATGCTGTTACTTGCCCTGTTTAAATAATCCACGGATCCCCTGTAGAAAATTGCTGCTCTGGAAAGGAATCGTCAGTAATTTTAAGTCACGACTCAAAAGCCCAACGACAAGTCAGAGGGCGGCAGCAAGCGTAATGAATGCCGTTTATTCACCGGATGGCAAAATCTGGGTAGTAATATACTACTGTCGTAAACCACTGGTGCAGCTCAAATTAGAAATTCACATAATATAAGACAATAGAAATGATTTAGATGTCAAACCCATCCAATACCCATGTACCACTGTCTTCTATTCAACACTCAATATAATCACATGAAACTTACAAGAAATTTAGACAGGTGCACACCACTCAAGCTGTAGTAATAAAAGCAGATCAAAATAAACATGCATGTTTTAAAACCAAAGTTATAACCCAACCCAAGACAGCAATATGGATCAATATGGCAATTCATTTGACATATGGGTGGAACGGTGGTTAGCACTGCTGCCTCGGGTTACTGTCTGTGTGGAGTTTGCACTTCCTCCCCGTGTCTGCATGGGTTTCCTCCGGGTGCTCCGGTTTCCTTCTACGGTCCAAAGATGTGGAGGTTAGGTGGATTGGCCATGCTAAATTGCCCCTTAGTTTCCAAAAAGGTTAGGTGGGGTTACTGGTGGAGGGGTAGAGTGCTCTTTCCAAGGACCAGTGCAGACCCGATGGGCCGAATAGCCTCCTTCTGCACTGTAAACTCTAGGATTCCATGATTCCATAAATAAACAACCTCAGCTCAGCTAGCATTAAATTGTTTGAACTCATGACTATTAGGTTCTGCCAATCCTATTTTGCCAGTACCATTTTGAAACCAGGTTTTGCCATTCATTTTCATTCTATTTAGTCTGCTTGTATAATGCAGAGATTGCTTTAGAAACACACATTTGGCAAGATCATGATTGCTATTCATTAACAGGAGGCTCAAAAAATAAGTCATACGATTACCACCAGCCAATGTAGTGCTCTTAATTTTTTTTGATCAGTATGTAGTTACTCAGATCCATGGTCGCAGTCTCACCACTATTTTTGTGGAATAAAGCCCAGTGACCCGAGCATATAACCTAGCCTGACACTTCAATGCAGCAATGAGGGAGAGCTGCATTGCCACAAATGGTATTTTTCAGTGGAAATGGTAAGCTACCTGTTCGGGCAGTAAGTAAATAAAAGCCCATGCCACTCTTAAAAGAGCTGGGGAATTATTTTAGGTATCTGACCAGCATCTATTCCTCAAGAAAGAACACTAAAAACAAGCACACTTCGCTCTTTGTGGGACCTTGTTATGCATTAGAGGTTTTGTCAAGTATTTTGAGATATCCAGAGAAGCATTATACAAATTTACAATTAGTTCATGGGAATTGAATGCTGCCGAATTTTAGTCTGTTCTTCACAATGTCACAAGTGAGCGGTTGACAAATATGAACAGATAAATGTCTTGCCACATCAAAGATTGTGGGCACATAATTGCTGAATAAAAACCCCAGGGATCGGCAGATTCAAAATCAACCTATCCCTGTTTGCCTTTTGTGTTTTGTTTAACACAATTTCCAATAGACAATCTCAGTTAGAGCTTTTTCTTTCAAATATAAACCTAAAAACTCCAACGGGGGCCATGTTTACATTTACTGCCCATTGTGATTACGCCGTACAAATCAGACACGCTAAGGTTCTAGTCCCATTATTTACGGTTGATTGCAGTAGAAGGAAGGGTACCAAGAGCACCACGTTGTCTGCCATTGGTTGGGGAGAGGAAGCGAGATAGAAAAAAAAGACAGTCAATGGCATTACCATTGCTGAATCTCTCCCCCATCAACATCCTGGGGATCACCATTGACTCTGAACTGAACTGTACCGATCAACCACCTAAATTATTATGGCTACAGGAACAAGTCAGAGACTGGGAATTGTGTGGTGACCAACTCCTCCCCAACATCTGTCCACCATCTGCAAGGCGCAAGTCAGAAGTGTAATGGAATACTGTCCACTTGCCTAAATAGTAGTCTCAACAACACAAGAAGCTCAACACTATCCAGGAAAAAGTACAACACTTGACTAGCACTCCATCTACCTTAAACATTCACCCCCTCCAAAACTGGCACAGTGGCAACTCAGCAGGGCTCCCTCAACAGCATCTTTGAAACCTGTGACCTACATCACCTAGAAGGGCAAGGGCAGGCAGCACGGTGGCACAGTGGGTTAGCACTGCTGCCTCATGGCGCTGAGGTCCCAGGTTCGATCCCGGCTCTGGATCACTGTCCATGTGGAGTTTGCAGAATCTCCCCGCGTTTGCGTGGGTTTCACCCCCACAACCCAAAAGATGTGCAGGTTAGGTGGATTGGCCACACTAAATTGCCCTTTAATTGGAAAAAATGAATTGGGTACTCTAAATTTATATAATAAAAAAAAGGGCAAGGGCAGCATGTGCGTGGGAACATCAACACCTCCAAGCCACACACGATCATGATTTGGAACCATATTGTCACTTTGTTGATATTGGGTCAAAATCCTGGAATTCCCTTAACAGCATTGTGGGCGTACCTACGCTGCATGGACTGCAATAGTTAAGTGAGTTGGACATTCTGAATTCTCCCTCTGTACCCGAATAGGCACCGGAATGTGGCGACTCAGGGATTTTCACAGTAACTTCATTGCGGTGTTAACGTAAGCCTACTTGAATAATAAAGATTATTATTATAGTTCAAGAAGGCAGCTCATCACCACCTTCTCCAGAGCAATTAGAGGTGGCTAATAAGTGTTGGCCAAGTCAGCAAAAACCAGGTCCCACGAAGAATTTGAATAACCCAAGAATCCTGCCTTGAAGAGCACCTAAGCGGACCTAAAGTTTCTGTGCTCAACTGTGAGACTTCCCATCAAGCTTACTTCGTCCACTAAGCCTTATTCACACTAAAATGCCAACAGCGCAACTTTCCTTTCAGATCCCCCACTTATCAAAATCTGCCTGCATCACCACTCTCCTCATAAAGTACTCAGCTCGTCATTGCAAGTTACCACCCCCTCTTCAACCTCTTTAAACTTACAAGTCTTTGAACCTGTTGTTGGTTCCAAAATCCACAACCACCCTTACTGAATCTCCCCAATTCCATTCTTATCCCTCCAGTTGTAGCCAGGGAATCACCTTTTCACTCCTTACCGTTGCACCCGGAGTGCTCCCAGAATCTATCCTAGGCCCAATCCCATTTATATCCCGCATGCTGCCTCTCGACAGTATCAAAACGGATCAGGTTCCACACATAGAATTTACAGTGCAGGAGGAGGCCATTTGGCCCATCAAGTCTGCACTTGGCCATATGCTGCCAACATCTACTTCTACCACATGACCACCCTTGTCAACACTTGCATTACATATTGTGTCGGACTTCAGGCACTGGATGAGCAGAAATTTGGTCCCAACCAAATATCAGGAAAACCAAAGCCAGTCTTTTGTCCTCACCATAAACCCCATCCCATTCCCACCAATTCTAACCCTGGCCACGTCTTAAAAAATAAATTTAGAGTACCCAATTCTTTTTTTTTCCCAACTAAGGAGAAATGTAGCATGGCCAATTCACCATCCTTGCACATCTTTTTGGGTTGTGGGGGCGAGACCCACGCAGACACAGGGAGAATGTGCAAACTCTAGCCCTGGCCACCTTTTGAGGCTGAACCTTGCAACCTTGATGTCATCTTTACCGTGAGATAAGTATCCACTTCCAAGGCCACCTACTTCCTTCTTCATAGCATCGCCTGTCTCAGCACCTGCCTCCACTCATCTACTGCAAACCACATCCATGCCTTTGTAACCTCTAGACTATACCAGTGCTATTCTGCCCTGCTTCCCATCTTACATCCTCCATAAACTTCTCACCCAAAACTCTGCTGCCCATACAGAACATCACAGAGGTATACAATACCAATTAGCGCCCTCAACCAGTTCTGTTCATCCATTACCCTTGACTTACCATTACCCGACGACTTACGTTGGCTTCCTGGAAATGGCTCAATCATAAAATGTTCATCCTTGCTTTAGAAGCCCTCCATAGGCTCATCCTTCCCCCATCTTCCTCCAAGAATTCTGTGCTCTAATTCAGACCTCATTTACATCCCTGTTTATTCTTTTTTTAAATATAAATTTAGAATGCGCAATTCATTTTTTCCAATTAAGGGGCAATTTAGCGTGGCCAATTCACCTACCCTGCACATTTTTGGGTTGGGGGGCAAAACCCACGCAGGTATGGAGAAAGTGTACAAACTCTACACGGACAGTGACGTAGAGCTGGGATTGAATCTGGGACCTCGGCACTTTGAAGCTGGAGTGCTAACCACTGCGCCACCGTGCTGCCCTACATCCCTGCTTATTCGCTCCATCATTGGCAACCGCACCTTCAGAAACTCAGGCCCAAAGCTCTGCAATTGCCTACCAAGTCTCTCCATTTTTCGTGCTCTCTCGTCCATGAATACATTGTTTGAATCTACCTCTCTGACCAAGCTTCTGGTCACTTGTCCTAATATCATGTGGCTCGGTGTCAAAATTTGATTGCTAACACTCTTGAAGCTTGTTTTTTTTAAAAACCACATTCAATAAATGCAAGTTGTTTTTGATAGATGGTGCCCATGGGTCCATAAAAACATACAATATGAATAAGCAGCCTCAAGAAAAGATTTTTTTCTTAAATTCACAAGACAAGCTACTTAAAAATTACCTGATGTCATGCATAGTACATACCATCAGAGTCTTCAAACTGTGAGTAGTCAATGACCTTCCTATTCCTGAGAAAAATAATAGAAAATAGTTAATTTGGCTTTATAATGCTGTGAATCACCATGCAACGCTTTTACTACATTGAAGGACGTTATCTAAATACAAGTTGCAGTAGTTACTGAAAGTTCAACCAGTACCAAATTGTGGAGAAATTTTAAGATTATTTGCCCAAACTCCTACCACTTCAATAAAAAACAAAAACTACCAGTCTGGTGCCCTTATATATCCTGTTTGAATGGAAAAGCAGGGAGGCAGGAATTAATATCGGGGAGAACAAGAGTACATAAACTACTGTCAGTGTAACTTTAAAATCCTTTCATCGACCTCTCTATTCACATGCAACTTCTAAAAATGGGACCTCAAAGGTAAAATACTGTGGACACTACAAATTTTAAAATTCCAATTATCAATCAGAAGAATTAATCCGAAGAATCCACAGATGCTGCCAAAACGTATTTCCCACATTTTCTGGGTTTTTCTTTAAATCTGAATTTTTTTTAATGATACTGTCAGATTTCGGATTATACTGGTAGCTCATTATGAGGGGGGGGGGGGGGGGGGGAATTAATTTCCATTCTAAACCACTTTGAAGCTGAATGCACCTGGAATTATAGCTGTGCATCCTCTCAACAGAAACACACCCTTGCACTTATTTCCAGTCAGCCACAGAACTCGCGCTTAAAGGGACAGGTACAAAGTTAATTTATTTCAAATTAAAAACGAATATCTGCCAGGATGGCACCTTGGGGTGCACAAGGAAGTGAGACCACTGGACTCAAAAAGACTCGAGTCTCCTTATGTACTTCTCCAGGAATTCAGAACAGCAGTATCTACACACAGCAGGAGAGCCCATTTGTTCCTTCCAACTTCCCAGAAACCACATGTCTTTTTTTTTCGCAGGGCACAATTCAAAATGGAGACCCAGATGCTGCTGACTTTGCCTGATAAACCTTAAGAGGGAATAAAACGAGAGCTAAGAAGAAACAAAAAATCCCCCCACCCTCCACAAACGTTACCCAAGGCAAAGACCATCACACAATTCCACCCCCCCCCCCCCAGGCGAATGCATCTTACACTACATACACACACATATATATATATATATATATATAAAACCCAGGTTGGGATTTAAAAAAAGAGGAATGAAACATTGGAATATGTTAAATGAAGCTAAACGATAAAAAGGTATACAGTATTGGATCTCATTACATTTTAAGCAGTTGTGGTCAACCCAGAGCACAAATTGCACAATAAAGAATTGGTGGGGGGGGGAAAGAGAGGGGGACTTAATGAGTATAATCCACGGGTGAAAATGAAGGCTGTTTAAAAGAAAAATAATAATAATTTGGAGCAAAGGGGAAAGACACAGACATTTTGTGGGGACTATTCCCCGCCATTAAAAGGGGGAGTGTAGATTAAATGGGGGGGGGGGGGGGGGGGGGGAGAAAGAGAGAGACCCTCAACCCCAGGTTGAACATTTAAAAAAATGAATAAAATAAAGATTTTTGTTTTGCACCCAATAATAATCGGTTTAAATGCTGCACATACGAACCTGACAGGTCTCGACATCTCTTCGGCGGGAACGCGAGAGGGCTTTCCAAGAATAAAACCAAGTAATGGTGTTTCCCCCACACCCCCCCTCCTCCTTTAAATAAAATTTATAATAAAAATCCGCAGGCCTCAGGCTTCACCGTCTCCCCCCCTCCCCGCCCCCCCCTCACACACGCTCTTTTTAAACGTGTATTTTCCAATAAAATAATAAAAGACCACTGGAAGGGGAAATAAATTCCGCCTTTGGCGCCAAGCCGCCCTTCCCAACCCGTTTTTTTAATATATATATATTATATATAAATTACATGTCTTTTAAAGAAGCTGGACTGGAGGTGACTTGAATTCCCTCAGTCAATGCACAACTCGGGAGATGAGGGGGGGGGGAAGAAGAGGGAAATACTTCCAGGGCCGCCTCACCAGCCTAGGCCCCGGTCCCGCCCTCCCCGCTGCCCATTGGCCCGTTTGAAAAACAACCCGCCCCCCGGTTGGCCGCTTCGCCTGTCCGTCAGGGTCGGAGGGGCGGGGCCGCTGGTGGAGGGGGGTGGGGAGCAGAACGCCTTGCGCGCGCGCGCCGTCGAGGCGCGTCCGCCCACCTCCCCAACCCGGAGCTAGCCCACATTCCGCATCTGCCGATTCGGCACACAACCCCGGGAACACCTGAACGAAAAGGACGCCGATCCCGGCGAGGTTTCCCTCAGGTTCTACGACGATTCTATCCATATATGTCTGTATATTTTTTGATAGCTTAAAAAGTCAATGTTCTCGGATTTTCCAAACGGAAAATTGCGGTTTCCCGACGGCAGATTCGCCAGGTGCCCCGGTGAAAGGCTGGTTCCCGCCCGAGTCCCGGCTGCCGACAGAGACCGGGTTCCGGCCCGCGGCAGTCTACTTGCCCCCCTTCCTCCCTCCATAGCAGCTCCTCCCAGAGCGGCCTCCTTCATCTTTATTGATTTTTGGCGGCAAAACCCTCCCGCCGTTAGCGAGTCGGTTTTCCGGCCCCGGAATTACACCCCCCCCCCCCCTCCCTCAGACTGCAGCCCACCCCCCCCCCCCTCAGACTGCAGCCCACCCCCCCCCCCCCCCCTCAGACTGCAGCCCACCCCCCCCCTCCCTCAGACTGCAGCCCCCCCCCCTCCCTCAGACTGCAGCCCCCCCTCCCTCAGACTGCAGCCCCCCCCTCCCTCAGACTGCAGCCCCCCCCTCCCTCAGACTGCAGCCCCCCCCTCCCTCAGACTGCAGCCCCCCCCTCCCTCAGACTGCAGCCCCCCCTCCCTCAGACTGCAGCCCCCCCTCCCTCAGACTGCAGCCCCCCCTCCCTCAGACTGCAGCCCCCCCTCCCTCAGACTGCAGCCCCCTCCCTCAGACTGCAGCCCCCCCTCCCTCAGACTGCAGCCCCCCCTCCCTCAGACTGCAGCCCCCCCTCCCTCAGACTGCAGCCCCCCCCCTCCCTCAGACTGCAGCCCCCCCTCCCTCAGACTGCAGCCCCCCCCCTCCCTCAGACTGCAGCCCCCCCCTCCCTCAGACTGCAGCCCCCCCCTCCCTCAGACTGCAGCCCCCCCCCTCCCTCAGACTGCAGCCCCCCCCTCCCTCAGACTGCAGCCCCCCCCCTCCCTCAGACTGCAGCCCCCCCCCCTCCCTCAGACTGCAGCCCCCCCCCCTCCCTCAGACTGCAGCCCCCCCCTCCCTCAGACTGCAGCCCCCCTCCCTCAGACTGCAGCCCTCCCTCCCTCAGACTGCAGCCCTCCCCCCTCCCTCAGACTGCAGCCCTCCCCCCTCCCTCAGACTGCAGCCCTCCCCCCTCCCTCAGACTGCAGCCCTCCCCCCTCCCTCAGACTGCAGCCCTCCCCCCTCCCTCAGACTGCAGCCCCCCCTCCCTCAGACTGCAGCCCCCCCCTCCCTCAGACTGCAGCCCCCCCCTCCCTCAGACTGCAGCCCCCCCCTCCCTCAGACTGCAGCCCCCCCCTCCCTCAGACTGCAGCCCCCCCCTCCCTCAGACTGCAGCCCCCCCCTCCCTCAGACTGCAGCCCCCCCCTCCCTCAGACTGCAGCCCCCCCCCTCCCTCAGACTGCAGCCCCCCCCCTCCCTCAGACTGCAGCCCCCCCCTCCCTCAGACTGCAGCCCCCCCCCCCCCTCAGACTGCAGCCCCCCCCCTCCCTCAGACTGCAGCCCCCCCCCTCCCTCAGACTGCAGCCCCCCCCCCTCCCTCAGACTGCAGCCCCCCCCCTCCCTCAGACTGCAGCCCCCCCTCCCTCAGACTGCAGCCCCCCCCCCTCCCTCAGACTGCAGCCCCCCTCCCTCCCTCCCTCAGACTGCAGCCCCCCCTCCCTCCCTCAGACTGCAGCCCCCCCTCCCTCCCTCAGACTGCAGCCCCCCCTCCCTCCCTCAGACTGCAGCCCCCCCTCCCTCCCTCAGACTGCAGCCCCCCCTCCCTCCCTCAGACTGCAGCCCCCCCTCCCTCCCTCAGACTGCAGCCCCCCCTCCCTCCCTCAGACTGCAGCCCCCCCTCCCTCCCTCAGACTGCAGCCCCCCCTCCCTCCCTCAGACTGCAGCCCCCCCTCCCTCCCTCAGACTGCAGCCCCCCCCTCCCTCCCTCCCTCAGACTGCAGCCCCCCCCTCCCTCAGACTGCAGCCCCCCCCCCTCCCTCCCTCAGACTGCAGCCCCCCCCTCCCTCCCTCAGACTGCAGCCCCCCCTCCCTCCCTCAGACTGCAGCCCCCCCCTCCCTCCCTCAGACTGCAGCCCCCCCCTCCCTCCCTCAGACTGCAGCCCCCCCTCCCTCCCTCAGACTGCAGCCCCCCCCCCTCCCTCCCTCAGACTGCAGCCCCCCCTCCCTCCCTCAGACTGCAGCCCCCCCTCCCTCCCTCAGACTGCAGCCCCCCCCCTCCCTCCCTCAGACTGCAGCCCCCCCCTCCTCCCTCAGACTGCAGCCCCCCCCTCCCTCCCTCCCTCAGACTGCAGCCCCCCCCTCCCTCCCTCCTCAGACTGCAGCCCCCCCCCTCCCTCAGACTGCAGCCCCCCCCCCTCCCTCAGACTGCAGCCCCCCCCCCTCCCTCAGACTGCAGCCCCCCCCTCCCTCAGACTGCAGCCCCCCCCTCCCTCAGACTGCAGCCCCCCCCCTCCCTCAGACTGCAGCCCCCCCCCTCCCTCAGACTGCAGCCCCCCCCCTCCCTCAGACTGCAGCCCCCCCCCTCCCTCAGACTGCAGCCCCCCCTCCCTCAGACTGCAGCCCCCCCCCCTCCCTCAGACTGCAGCCCCCCCCCCTCCCTCCCTCCCTCAGACTGCAGCCCCCCCCTCCCTCCCTCAGACTGCAGCCCCCCCCTCCCTCCCTCAGACTGCAGCCCCCCCCCTCCCTCCCTCCCTCCCTCAGACTGCAGCCCCCTCCCTCCCTCAGACTGCAGCCCCCTCCCTCCCTCAGACTGCAGCCCCCCCCTCCCTCAGACTGCAGCCCCCCCTCCCTCCCTCAGACTGCAGCCCCCCCCCCCTCCCTCCCTCACACTGCAGCCCCCCCCTCCCTCCCTCACACTGCAGCCCCCCCCTCCCTCAGACTGCAGCCCCCCCCCTCCCTCAGACTGCAGCCCCCCCCCTCCCTCAGACTGCAGCCCCCCCCCTCCCTCAGACCGCAGCCCCCCCCTCCCTCAGACTGCAGCCCCCCCCTCCCTCAGACTGCAGCCCCCCCCTCCCTCAGACTGCAGCCCCCCTCCCTCAGACTGCAGCCCCCCTCCCTCAGACTGCCGCCCCCCCCCCTCAGACTGCAGCCCCTCCCTCCCTCAGACTGCAGCCCCCCCTCCCTCAGACTGCAGCCCCCCTCCCTCAGACTGCAGCCCCCCCTCCCTCAGACTGCAGCCCCCCCCTCCCTCAGACTGCAGCCCCCCCTCCCTCAGACTGCAGCCCCCCCTCCCTCAGACTGCAGCCCCCCCTCCCTCAGACTGCAGCCCCCCTCCCTCAGACTGCAGCCCCCCCCTCCCTCAGACTGCAGCCCCCCCTCCCTCAGACTGCAGCCCCCCCTCCCTCAGACTGCAGCCCCCCCCCTCCCTCAGACTGCAGCCCCCCCCTCCCTCAGACTGCAGCCCCCCCCCTCCCTCAGACTGCAGCCCCCCCCTCCCTCAGACTGCAGCCCCCCCCTCCCTCAGACTGCAGCCCCCCCTCCCTCAGACTGCAGCCCCCCCTCCCTCAGACTGCAGCCCCCCCTCCCTCAGACTGCAGCCCCCCCCCTCCCTCAGACTGCAGCCCCCCCCCCCCGACTGCAGCCACCCCCCCCCGACTGCAGCCACCCCCCGCCGACTGCAGCCACCCCCCGCCGACTGCAGCCACCCCCGCCGACTGCAGCCACCCCCCGCCGACTGCAGCCACCCCCCGCCGACTGCAGCCCCCCCCCTCCCGACTGCAGCCACCCCCCGCCGACTGCAGCCACCCCCCGCCGACTGCAGCCACCCCCCCCCGACTGCAGCCACCCCCCCCCGACTACAGCCACCCCCCCCGGATTGCTGCAAACCCCCCCCCCCCCCCGATTGCTGCAGCCACCCCCCCCCGATTGCTGCAGCCACCCCCCCCGATTGCAGCCAACCCCCCGATTGCAGCCACCCCCCCCCGATTGCAGCCCCCCCCGATTGCAGCCCCCCCCCGATTGCAGCCCGCCCTCAGACTGCAGCCCCCCTCGGACTGCAGCCCCCCCCCTCGGACTGCAGCCCCCCCCCCTCGGACTGCAGCCCCCCCCCCTCGGACTGCAGCCCCCCCCCCTCGGACTGCAGCCCCCCCCCCCTCGGACTGCAGCCCCCCCCCCTCGGACTGCAGCCCCCCCCCTCGGACTGCAGCCCCCCCCCTCGGACTGCAGCCCCCCCCCTCAGACTGCAGCCCCCCCCCTCAGACTGCAGCCCCCCCCCTCAGACTGCAGCCCCCCCCTCAGACTGCAGCCCCCCCTCAAACTGCAGCCCCCCCCCCCAGACTGCAGCCCCCCCCCCCTCAGACTGCAGGCCCCCCCCCCTCAGACTGCAGCCCCCCCCCCTCAGACTGCAGCCCCCCCCTCAGACTGCAGCCCCCCCTCAGTACTGCAGCCCTCCCCTCAGTACTGCAGCCCCCCCCTCAGTACTGCAGCCCCCCCCTCAGTACTGCAGCCCCCCCCCTCAGTACTGCAGCCCCCCCCCTCAGACTGCAGCCCCCCCCAGACTGCAGCCCCCCCCCAGACTGCAGCCCCCCCCCAGACTGCAGGCCCCCCCCCCAGACTGCAGCCCCCCCCCCCCAGACTGCAGCCCCCCCTCCAGACTGCAGCCCCCCCCCCCAGACTGCAGCCCCCCCCCCAGACTGCAGCCCCCCCCCTCAGACTGCAGCCCCCCCCCCCCTCAGACTGCAGCCCCCCCCCCCCCCCCTCAGACTGCAGCCCCGCTCCGGCAAAGTCCAGAGTGATGCATTAAAAAAAGTTTTAATGAACTGTTGAGCAGTTGGACAAGATTTGGTTTCCAAATCCGATGGTCTTAGTGAGAAAATCTCATAAGAAATCACTGATATTCTCCATAAACATTAACATTTCTATGTGGATATGCCAACATATTTAGTGTAGCAACACCCAGATGCAACATGATAACATGATTCCCTTGCTGTCACACAACGTTAACTCATTCCTCTTGTACTTAACTCGGGTGTGATTTAAATAGGTGTTGCGAACTATGAAATTGCAGGTTGATATTAGACCAAAGATTTTTAAGAAAACAAATCTGCTGTAATGAAAATCACATTTTCAGATCAAATTTAGGTTCTAAAATGTATACAGATACACTCATCTGATCTAGTTATAGAGAGTTGCTGTCAGTCTGTAACCTGACAAATCTGCTATATTAATGTGTATTTAAAAAACAAAATTTGTAGCTTTTTCCTTTCTGCCAGAAGCTCTACGGCCGGGGTATCTGTTGACCTCTTGGACGGAATCAATCAGTTGTTGCCTGGATGCTCTCTCTCCCCTTTCGTTGTGTGTCTATTAGGCTATAGTCTCCCCCCCAATCATTGACTTCAGTGCCTCCAGATTGTCGAAGGTGAGACTTCCAAATTCTGGTTGTTGTTACTCGCATATGGCCCGTGATGTTTTCTGGCAGGCAAGAAGTCTTGTGTCCAACCTCCATGCAGGGCGTTGTGCACGGCCCGTCTCCATCTTCACATCCATGTAATGTGGAGCATGGTCGGAGATGACAATCGCGGAGTATTCCTCTCTTACTATGTCTGGAAGCACTGATTTCCCCACTGCAAAGATGTCGATGTGGGGGTATACCTTGTGTGCCGGTGAAAAGAACACAAATTCCTTCTCACCAGGATGTAGGAACAACCGTGGGTCTACTGCGCCCATCTGCACCATAATGCTTCCAATTCTCTAGCCATGTCTTTTTCCCTGTTCTGGGGTTTAATCGGTCCGTCAATGGGACCCATTCCACGATCAGTTGGTGTGTGTCGATGTCGGGGACTTCTGCCATGGTCTTCCTTATAAAATCTGTATCATCCCACTTGGGCGTGTACACAATTACCAGGATTACCGGTGACCTCTAAGACATGGGTGATCATGATGTACCGTCCCCTTGGGTCCGTGATTGTCCTTGTCACCGTAAACACCACCCTCTTGCTAATCAGGAAAGCTGCCCTGCCCTGCCCCCCCCCCCCCCCCCCCCCCCCCCCGGTCCTGTCGCAGGAATGATGATTCTGTTCGACACAGCCCTTCCTTACCCGCAGTTGGTCCTTCTCCCTCAGGTGCGTCTCTTGGAGGAAAACTATGTTGGCTTTCAGACTTCTCAAATGGGCGAAGACTCTGGATCTTTTCACTTCGCCGTTAAGTCCCCTAATGTTCCAGGTGATAATCCTGGTGGGGGGGGATTTTGTTCCCCCTCCTTTCTGCGGGATCTACCATACTTACCTGATGGATGTATGCCTGCACTCCGGGGTTTCCCTTTGTCCAGGGGGCATCCAACATGGCCGCCAACTTTGGGTGCGCCATGTGGGTGCACCCCTGCATTCTAGCGACCTTTGTTTAGCGACCCTCCAAAGTGGCTGCCTGCGGCACCATCTTGTTCTTCAACCTGCACTCTTTCTTGTCCCTTTCAAACACTCCCAGGACAGGTACAGAACGGGGTTAGATACAGAGTAAAGCTATTCTGGTGGTCTTTGACTTTCTCCTTCAAGCTTAGGTCGCCATCAACGTTTCGATTTTGGCCTCCAGAGCGACAAAAAGAAACATTGAAACAATCGGTACCAGGGCAGACTCCCCGGCGCCAGTGGAAGCTAAAACAAAGGCAGGCCGACGGTTACCTAGGGCCCGCCCAATGATCAGGGAACGGCCCTGTTATTGGAGAGAATCTATAGAAACGATTGGGACATGGTCCAATTAATTGGGACCAGGTCCAGGGTCCGCCCAGAAGGACGCGAAACCCTGGGGGCTATAAAACAGAGTTCCCAAGGTCAGTTTGCTGTCTTACTCGTCTTCATCTTCACCTTGGCATTTGGCTCTCAGCGACGAGAGGCCGCCAAGCACCAGCCAAGTAAGTCTAAGATCAACGCACGCTAAGAGATAGACGCTCCTAGCTACTATTCTATACCAGTTCGAAGCCAACAGTATCAGAACTGGACAACGGCCATTGTTCCTCTGACTGAGTGGGCACCTGAAGCTAAGTATAGGCTTCTTGTAGTAGTTGTAGTTTGTGCATGAGTAATAATTGACTGTGTAAATAAATGTGCCTTGATTTCAAACTTACTAACTGGTGTATCGAGTCATTGATCAGTATTCGGTTTTGTGGTGGTATGATAATCTATGAATTTACCTTCATGGGAGTGGTTGAAACGAATCATTGCTGGCCACAATCAGAGGAAGACAGCTGCAATTCTATCCTACAATAGCATTCAACTGTTGGGTGGTGCAGTGGTTAGCACTGCTGCCTCACAGCACTGAGGACCCAGGTCCTGGGTCACTATCTGTGTGGAGTTTGCTTTTTCTCCCCATGGTTGAATGGGTCTCACCCCCAAACCCAAAAAGATATGGCTAGGTTACGCTAAATTGCCCCTTAATTGAAAAAAAGAATTGAGTGCTCTAAATTTATTTTTAAAAAGGTATTAAAATGTTGGAGAATGGTGGGATTCTTGCTAAGGTAGCCTCTAACACTGGGCTAATCAAGTCACCTTTGGAATACATGGACAATATATATATTTTTTAAATTCCCCCTGGCAGTTGGAGAAGGAAGGCCACATTACAAGTCAACACCCTTCATGGTTTAAGCCTGTTTTCTCAGCAGAATGGACGATATGCAGCTCAGGGGGAAAAGCTAAGTGGGGTCCCCTCCCACCTCCCTTCTTCTCCAACTCACCTGGTAAGCCTCGAGCCCTGCTCGATGACTGTGCCACCCTGTTGCAGACAGGGATTTCTTAAAAGAATTCAACCCAACACGACCACCTGAAGAATAACCAACTCAGTCATCTGATTTAAAAGATATAGAAGCAAATTCAGACCATCAATGCCAATCTGAAGCCAACCTCATCACCAAATTACAGACTTCTATTTTAATGGATTCTAATTTGGCCAACCTGCCCCCCCTCCCTCCCCACTCTGGGCTGGTTTAGCACACTGGGCTAAATCTCTGGCCTTTAAAGCAGAGCAAGGCAGGCCAGCAGCACGGTTCAATTCCCGTACCAGCCTCCCCGAACAGGTGTCAGAATGTGGCGACTAGAGGCTTTTCACAGTAACTTTATTGAAGCCTACTTGTGACAATAAGCGATTTTCATTTTCAAGTGCGTACGCACATGAACAATGCATATTTTATAATTTTGCTTTAGTGTAATAAAGCTAACCTCTGTGAAACTCAAGAAAACCTGTCCTATTGGTTGCTTATGATCACTGTGCATAAGCAATTAAGTACTCACTGGATTGACACTAAGCCAAAGTAGACCACATTAAGGCAGGTTACCAAAAGCTTGGTGAAAGAGGTAGGTTTTAAACAGGACAGAGGAATCAGGAAGTGAACTCCCGAGCTTCAAGTCTAGACACTAAACAGAGGTGGCTCCCAGCCCCGGTTTGCACGTTCTCCCAGTGTCTGCATGGGTCTCACCCCCACAACCCAAAGATGTGCAGGGTAGATGGATTGGCCATGCTAAATTGCCCCTTAATTGGGAAAAAAATAATTAGGTACTCTAAATTTATTTTTTCATAAAGTCTAGACACTGAAGGGACAGCACCCCAATTGGTTGTGTGAAGATGGATGTTGGGATGGGCTGCATGGTGACAAACAAGAAGGATGCAAAGTTCTGAAAGTTGTAGAACTAGGGAAGGTTACAGACAGAGGGAGGGGTGAGGCCATGAAGGGATTTGAATAAGGAGGAAGTAAAATGGGAGTGCACAGGAACTGGGAGTCAATGTAGTTCAGAGAGGTCAATGTGATTGGCGAATGGGGAGGGGGTGCAAGTGAGGATTCAGGCATCAAACACAGAATCCTGCCCAGACAGTATGGATTCAGCAGCTTTTCCACATTTCTGGTAGGAGGCTCACGCCTTCTCTTTTGATTAACTTTAAGATTTTATTGTTTATGTATGAGGAATTGTGTTGCAATGTAGAGGAAGTTTACTTATTCTCAATTTTCTAGTTTCCTGATTTGATGGTGGAGACATATATGAAGTTGAGGGGCAGTTAGACAGAGTTTTGATCCCAGTGAAGCGTAAAGGGAACTAACTATCCCTTTATAGAATTCCTACAGTGCAAGAGGCTATGCAGCCCAGAGAGTCAACTCTGGCCCTCAGAAAGATCACCCCATCCAGGCCCACTCCCCTAACCCCTTAACCCAACTCTAAGGGGCAATTTAACACGTCCAACCCACCTAACCTGCACGTCTTTCAGGATTTGTGGGAGGAAACCGGATCACCCGGGGAGGAAACCCACACAGACAAAAAGGGAGAAAGTGCAAAATTCACAGCCACCCAAGGCTGGAACTGAACCCGGATCCCTGGTGGTGAGGCTACAGTGCTCACCACTGTGCCACCCTTTATTATTTTTGATAATCAACCTACCCAAATACAGGTTTACTCAACTTTCTGCTTATATTTGGCACAAACTACTCCCTATATTGATCAGAAAGGCACCATTTACAAAACAAGTTGAGAAAAGGATGCTACATAAATAAGACTTTCATCTTCAATTGGTGCTTCCTATAATAATCATAAGGATTCATTGACACTGATATTGTACATGCAGCTCATACCAAGTCCAACATCACACGTTTGATGCTTGCACCAAATGGATTGGAGTGAAAAAACATTGCAAAAACCTCATTCAGCAGTGTTATATGGATACAAGTACAGGGCGAATGGTCTGCATGAGACAAGACTCGATCACTAATCTGCTCTATATCTGCAAACAGGGTACCTACGAGTTCACTGGCTATTGCAACTACACAACTCTATTTTGAGATGCAGGATCTGCAGCAGTGTAGTCAAATAAAAAGAGCATCAAGTGGATGGTAATTAGGTGCTACTACAAAATATGAATGCCAAATGTCCACTAAATGACAGATTCCAAGTTAAGAATTGACTTGTGTTGAGCTAGGTAATTTACCAGTGAGAAAAGGAGTGGAGACGAATTTAATATCCTTTTAAATTGCATTTGAAATCCGGATCAATGGCCATGCAGAACTTGCCTATTATGATCCCAGACCACACCCCAACAATGACTAGGATACTGGACCAAAACACCAATATTTTAGTTTATTTTAAGAGTGCGGAAAGAATGATTTGTCGCTCCAGGAGCAATTGTATGGAAAAAAAAAAGTGGTGGCTTTCTTATTTGTAAAACAAAAAACTTTATGGATACAATATTAAAAACTTTTAACCTCACACCTGATTTACCCCTTACAATCATCCATTAACAACAAGAAAAGACTCAAACTAGTTTATGATTAGCAAGGCATAGAGTAATGCTTGCTTTATAAAACAGATTTGGTTCTGGTTGGAACCCTTTCAGACCCTAGCTAAATATCTTCAAATAGCTGCTTCAACTTGGTTTTGGCCTCTTCCTGGTCTTCAGACAAGATATTATTTTTCCCCCCCCCCAGACTATCCAACTTGAAAAGAATTGTGGACTCAACTGTCGGGCAGACCAGAGCTCTGCTCCTCTCACAGCTTCTCCAAACTCACGTTCTTTGCCTTTTCTGAGCTCCACCCAGCCATACCCTCATCTTACCAAGCTGAAACATATTGGGGTGAATCCGAATCCAAAGTCGGGTGAATCCAAATCCTCAGTTGCATGTTCCTCGACAGGGGGCATTTGCTGGCAGCAGGATTCTGTTCCCAGCACCAGCCAAAGCAATTTCCCATTGGGACTACCCCACACCACTGGGAAACCCATGGGCAAGGGGGCACTGCCAGTGAACAGAGAATTCCCCCGGCGGAGAATTCACCCTATTATCCCCGCAGGCTGCTAAAGCACATCAACTCCCCACGGACCTTGCCAAGCAAACCGCTATGCATCAGCCCAGACTAATAAACACATTCCTCGTCAATTTCACCATCTGTTTTGTAGAAGCAAAACAAAATCCTTTTTTTTAAAAACCTATGACCACTGTAGAACAATTTTTTAAAAAAATAAGCCTTCTTTAAACCCTTAAAATTACCCATTACATTTATAATCCAATTTTCCCCAACATCTTCCAATCGTCACACCTCCCCCCTTTTAAAAAAAAACACTGCGGCACTGAGGACCTGGGTTCGATCCAACTGCCCTCAGTGCAGTGAGGCAGCAGTGCTAATCACTGATGGTATATTTTCTTAGTGTGGGTTCTTGCATCCCACACGTTACACGAACTGGATACCTGAACAGGTGCCGGGGATGTGGCGACTAGGGGATTTTCACAGTAACTTCATTGCAGTGTTAATGTAAGCCTACTTGTGACAATGATAAACTTTATAATTAAAAAAATAAATAAATAATCTATATTCATGCAGGTCTCAGGAGAACATCATCTTGCACTAACCTAATAATACAGCAATTGAGACAGTGATAGTTGTCATTGCACAGCTCCCAGCCTACCTCACTGCCAATCCCCGGATTAATAAGTGGAGATATTAGTTAATTTAGGACAGACCCAATGGCAATTCCTATTATCTGACCTGTATGGGGCATTTACATATTGATTTGACATAAAAGAGTGGCAAGAAGGGTAGATGGTGAAGTAGAACATAGAAAATACAGTGCAGAAGGAGGCCATTCGGCCCATAGAGTCTGCACCGGCCCACTTAAGGCCTCACTTCCACCCTATCCCCATAACCCAATAACCCCTTCTAACCTTTTTGGTCACTAAGGGCAATTTATCATGGCCAATCCACCTAACCTGCACATCTTTGGACTGTGGGAGGAAACCGGAGCACCCGGAGGAAACCCACGCAGACACGGGGAGAATGTGCAGACTCCGCACAGACAGTGACCCAGTGGGGAATCGAACCTGGGATCCTGACACTGAAGCCACAGTGCTATCCACTTGTGCTGCCCCAACATCCTTCTATTGCAAGCATTGCACAATTAGCCTAATTTAATTTTTGAACCAGAGCAGAGCTACTTCCAATATAAAATTTATTGCAAAATTAAATTGGCAACATTATTCTACAGGTGTATTCAGTCATAAAAAAGGGACACAATTAATAGTCTGCACCTCAGATCATAATTGGTTGCCACCGTTCCCATAGAAATTCTTCATGTTTCTTTTAGCTAACATGGTCCAATCATAGAATTTACTTTGCAGGAGGCCATTCAGCCCATCAAGTCTGCATCTGCCCTTGAAAAGAGCACCCTACTCAAGCCTATGCCTTCACCCCATCCTCGTAATCCCACAACCTTGGACACCAAGGGCAATTTAGCATGGCCAATCCACATAACCCGCACATCTTTGAACTGTGTAAGCCATAAATTAATGTCAAGAAAAAAAGTTGAACTAAATTTATGTCCTGATCCAACAGAAAGTTGGGGTTCCCCTCGCCATCATGAAATCAATTAATAAAATTTGTCCTCCATGCAGTTTCAAGCACCTCACAGTAAAATGTACATAGCAGAATCCATAAAAAATTGGCAGCGGCATTGGCAGGGAGAAGTTATACTTAAATACACTTCTCTTCAAATGGCAACAGGGGTGCATCTACATCACCCCTATCCAGAGTAGGCATAATTTGATCTACCTGTCGAGTGAGAATTTCACTGTTGATTAGTGTTCAGTTCCTTTCACAGCTCCTCAGGTATGATGCAGTCCATCTCCACATGCAGTAAAATCTGAACATTCAGGTTTAGGTTGATGCGTGGCAATAACATTCACACCACACAAGTGGCACACATTGATTTCTCTCAAGAGAAAGTGCAACTTCACTTGACAGACACAATGAGTAACTCACTTTCCTGACATCCCAAAGCCTTTCCATAAGGCACAAGTGTGGAGAGTATTGCATTATGCCTGGATGAGTGCTGCTTGAACAGCACTCGAAACTCAACACCGTTCAAAGCAATGCAGCCCGTTTGCTTGGCACTCATTCACCATCACCTCAAGCAATAACTCCCTCAATCACAGGCACACTGTGCCAGCGGTTCCTATCCACAAGCTGCACTAGGACAAACCGGCAAGGCTTCTTCCACAGCAACTTCCAGACAAGAACAAGCACATCTCCCCCATCTATTGACTCTTGTCTACACCTCCCGCTGCCTTGGGAAAAGGGGGCAGCATAATCCCACCCGGTTTACTCCCTCTTTCAACTTCTTCCATTGGGCAGGAGATACAAAAGTCTGAGAACATGCACTAACAGATTCAAAAACAGTTTATTTCCTGCTGTTACCAGACTCCCTCTTATGGACTGATCTGATCTTGTCATACTTCTCTTCTGAATAGTACTACACTCCTATGTGCTTCACCCGATGCCTGTGTCTATGTATTATGTTTGCCCTATGTATTTTCTTTTCATGTACGGAATCATCTGTGAGCTGTATGCAGAACAATACTTTTCACTGTACCCCAATACATGTGTGTAGCCACCGAGGTTGGTCATTCCTAAATTCAAAATGGAGGAATGCAAAGCTTACAAGTTAAAATGGACAAATGTTTGCAGCACCAGCAGGCTGCACCAAGCAAAATGTGGATTCTGTCGGCTAAGAGAGCAGACAGCACCGAAATGAACATTCCGCATACTAATGAGGCAATCTCCGGGATAGTTAGCATCGTAATGGAATGATCCCAGAGACAATGGACATAAATGGGGAAGTAATTGCAACATTGTATAGATACCAGACACCAGCGGGGTCCGAAAACAAAGCACCTGAAAGCCCACCCAGTAGCCAAGGAACAGCCTCAGTATTGGGGGGATTCAAACATACCGATTGGGAAGAGACCCAATTGATTCCGAGCAGGTAAAGGGGTCCGCCCAAAGGGGCGCGGATCCCTGGGACCTATAAAAGACAGGTCCCACTTAGTTCGTTCTTGTCCAGCCCTCCTCTCCTCCTTGACCAGCCCTTCTCTCCGGACCAGCATTTCGACCAACTTTGCCAAGAAGACCTTGAACGAGAGAGGGGGGGGGTTTGGGACAGCAGCCGCCAGTAAGTCTCACAACGATCACTACCAGAGATAGACACTCCTGACCCCCTTTTAATCTGTACCAACCTGAAGTCTGCAGACCAGAGCAAGAGGCCTTGCCCCCTGATCCAGCAGTTCCTTCGAGATAAGTATTTGTTTATTTAGCGGTAGGAATAGTTTAATCCTCTTAGCGTGTGCATGGGTAGTTATTATAATTGTATTATAATAAACTCAGTTGTTTGAACTTACTAATTGGTGTATGGTTTTATTGCTTTGAACTTCACCTTGAAGTATGTGGCAGTATCTTAACGACACCTGGCGACTCCAGAGCTAAGTAACGAAACAGAGCCAAATTGAGTGTTAAGCACACTCACCCAGAAGGAGCAACATGCGACAATAAACAAATCCAAATCCAGGCAAAAAGGGAACACCTCACCTGCAGGAATCCCCAAGGCACTCAACACCCTGGCTGGTTTAAATAAAAAGCAAACTCTGCAGATGCTGGAAATCAGAAATGCATTGCATCTTACAGCACAGGACACGTCATAGCACATGGGAAACACAACAGCCAACATACAGCAAGCCCCCAGTGATAATGGCCAGATTTTTGTTGTCCTATCAATTGCATGAGTGATAGACCAGGGTACCAGGGCACGCCACAGGATCCTTTACGTCCACCCAACCTGCAGACAGGCCTCAATTTAACAGCTCAATTAAAAGAATGATAAAGTAAGATTGTCACACGACAGTTCAGGGAAGGCTGCTTGCCACCCAAGGGTAATTATGGGCAATAATACTGCCCTTACCAGAACACCCACATCTCATGAATTTTTAAAACTAACACTCCTTTAGTACTGTACTGAAGCGGAAGATTAAATATTGGGCTTAATCAGCAAACTTGCAAAAATCAGTGGCAAAAATGTTACCGAGTCAGGCTTTTGTTTTCTACATTCAAAAACTGCTGGTTTAGCACAGTGGGCTAAACAGCTGTCTTGTAATGCAGAAAGCGTCCAGCAGCGCGGGTTCAATTCCCGTACCGGCCTCCCCAAACAGGTGCTGGAGTGTGGCGACAAGGGGCTTTGCACAGTAACTTCATTGAAGCCTACGTGTGACAATAAGCAATTATTATTATCCACTGGAGTGGCGGTTAGCATTGCCACCAGGGGGTAGCAGCCTGGTTGGGTGACCTGTACAACTTCCTGCAGTTAGGGGAAGATAAAAGTATGAGTTAAGGGGCTCTGCGGGGGGGGGGGGGGGGGGGGGGGGGGTTGAGAAAAAGTGGGGGATGTTTGTGAGTGTTTGAGGAGCTGTTCGTCAGAGGAAAAATCTGTACAGAATGTATAGTGAATTGCTGGGAAGTACGCTTTCCGGCGTGTTTTTGCTGTAACCCGTTTGTAATAAAATATTTTTTTTTTTAAATGAATTACATTTTCCAAGTAACAACAACAGATAAGGCGCACACTATTTATTCATCGTGCAGCAACATAAAATATCATGGAGTATTGTCCAAATTTGCTTTGCGCTCATTACATTTTGCTTTTCCTCTTTGAATGATGGAACGTTTTGGAATTGGTTTTATTTTATTACATAAATTTAGAGTATCCAATTATTTTCTTCCCCCAATTAAGAGAATTTAGTGTGGCCAATCCACCTACCTGTACATCTTTTGATTTGAGTTGTGGGGGGTGAGACCCACGCAGACACGGGGAGAATGTGCAAACTCCACACGGATAGTGACCCAGGGTCAGGATTGAACCCCGGTCCTCAGCACAGTGAGGCAGCAATGCTAACCACTATGCCACCCGGAATAAGTTTTAGACCACTGCAAAATCCAAATAATTTTCTAGAAAATTCACAGTGGAACATTTTTTTTTTTTTAAAAAACCAATAAATTCTTTATTATATATTACATAAAAAAAGATGCAAAAACTAGTATACAATTGTTCGACAAGTTCACAATGGTATCAAAATACAGTCTTAAGTTTATAATGGTATCAAAATATAAGAGGAAGACAATAGGATTGTATTCTTCGTCACAAATATAAGCATGCAATTTGGGGTGGAGATGGCATGAACTGCAAGGTTGGAGCATTTCATCAAGGTCACCAGTCAGAATTATAGTCCAGGGCTGTGCCATTACTTTAGATCCTTAACCTGAATTTATCCACACGGGTGTGGAGATGCCAGCGTTGGACTGGGGTGAGCACAGTAAGAAGTCTTCAACATCAGGTTAAAGTCCAACAGGTTTGTTTCAAACACAAGCTTTCGGAGCACTGCTCCTTCACCCGAGGAAGGAGCAGTGCTCCGAAAGCTAGTGTTTGAAACAAACCTGTTGGACTTTAGCCTGATGTTGTAAGACTTTTTACTGTATCCACACAGGAGCAGGGAGCTCAATTCAAATTTTATTCAGACGTTGCTAGGTCTGGAGGAAAGGGCCTTTCTTCACTTAATGGTCAATTCAGGAGGTGAAAAACAGCAATTCTGGGATTTTACTACAAAAAGGAGTAACACGAGGGAAGTACTATGCTGGGCACTTTGTAAATACATTAAAATAACAATTATAAGATTAGTTCTTCCCTTGTATTCTACAGATTGTACATGTAGATTAGCTAATTTACATTTTCAAAAAGAACTTCAAATACTGGAATTCACCATTTCAAAATGAATTAGTGCTCAAAGTCGACCCATAATTTAAAACCTGGGGATATTCATATCATTTCTGAAAGCTGCCATAAATGTTGATTATTCAAACTATTGCAGAAGGCTCTTTTTTGCAGCATTGCCTACGAGCAGTGACAATCCTACAAGTGATCAAATGTTCATGTGATAATCATAAACCTGCCCCAAAGTCACCATTTACATAAATTTAAAAAAGTGTAAGAGATTTCTGGATAGAGTGGAAAGCACAATATAGCATCCCAATTTATCTTAATTAAATAACTTGGCCCCAAAAAGGCAATCCTATTTCCATCTTGGCTGAGATACTGTTGAAGGAAAGGTGAATTTTAACATGAGAAACCAATTAAAATGCACATTTAATTCTCTCTGTACTGCCAACTGCAGTTTCATAAAAAGAAAAAAAAAATTAAGGCACCAAGTTAGTGAATAAAGGCAACAGTTACAAAATTCAGCAGCAATGGAATCTCCAGATTCATTAAATCCAAATTAATTTTTAAAAAAATGAAAAGCCAAACTCTAATTTGTCGATCTGAAATTCCCAAAAATGTTATCTACTCAAGAATTATAAAGTGCACAATAATTTCAGTATGGCTTATATAGATAAGATATAAATTGTCACAAATTCTCAGTGCGCATATACCATTAGTTAGTTAATCATTCTTGCAAAAGCTGCATTTAGGTTAGCAGGGCTAATTAAATAAAGACAATGTCATCACTGCACTGGGGAGCTACTTGGTTGAAGCAATATTGGTCTTCGAAATTCTGCAGCAAACACATAGTAAATTTTATTTAAAAAACTAATGGATTTGCAAGAAACTCCCATTGTATTGTGCCTTATGTTGTCATATTCACCCACTAAAGACCATTGCTAATTTAATGCTTCCCAAAAATGAGCTCAATAAAATGATTTACTGCCTCATTAAATTGCAGTAAAGATACCAATAATTAGCACGCTTCAATCAAATGGCTTAGCGACTCCATCGGATTTGCCAAATTTCTACCTGTGGAGGCATGTCTGCAGTGTTAACAGTTATTACTTATTGTAAAAGTTATTACAGAACACAATTATGTGCAATAGCATTAGTACAGAATGTCCATCATCTTGTTTGTACAGTATTCTGGCACCATGGCATGTGTGTGATGTGAAGAGTTCACCACCATCGATCAAAAATCCTTTGAGCGGTTTATTTTTTCTCTCTGACCCTAGATCAAATTCTAAAGCTGGGACAGGAGTTCAGCAATTAAAAAAACTACCAACATGAACAGGTTCACAAGTGTATAATACTGAAGGCCTTGCTTGGTTTTGAGGCACATCTGCCTGAGTAATTATTACTGGTAGTGAAGTTACAAAGTTTCACTTCTAGCCAGCAGTCTAGAGCTGAACTTCTGGTAGAATTTGCCCACCAACCATTTTAAAAACTTTGATCAGATCGTATCAATTGAATATGCGAAAAATTGGCATCAGCTTGCATGGCTGTGAAGCATACAATATTTCATTTCAGAATTCCCCCAGTAGTCTGGTGAAAACTAGTCATTTTAATGCACTAGAAGACATGGAGGTCGAATTTCCTCAACACATCACATGTAGTGTGTATGATTTTTCAACAGCATGCTGAATTCCGATGACTTTTTGGCACGTCACTTAGCTGAATGTAATCCCCTTGGTTTTGGGCTGGAGATCCCAAACTAGGCTTTGACATCAAACACTCTACTAATACTCTGAAAAGCAAAGAAAATGGAACTTTTGTTATCAAGATGTCCAGAATCGCAAAAACATTTGAATTACACAGCTTTTGCTTCCCTGCATATACAAGAATATTGAAAAATTCTTGCAAATTATTACTGCAAAGAATTTAAAAACTTTGGAATAGTTCCACCCATAACGTACCTCATGGCTTGAGCAACATTCTGGTTTTCTTTCACAGAAGTTTCAATCCAACCAACAAAATGGTTTTCTTTACTGAACAGATCAATCTCACTTCTGCTAATTGCCCATTCTGACAAGTCACACTATTTGAAAGGGATGGGAAGGCAGGAGGGTGAACATGAAAAAAGAAAGAAATTCTGTTAAAATACAAAGCATTATCAAAATAAAATTCCAGTTTAGGCAGTTAACCCTCTGCTAAACACTTACTGCGTATGCACCATTTGGAAAGACACAGCTCAATCCATCATTGTCAGCATGGTTTTTATGTGGGGTAAGTCACACTTGACAAACTTGCCAGAGTTCTTTTGAGGACGTAACCAGCAAGGTGTATAACGGGGAACCTGTGGATGTGGTATATCTAGACTTCCAGAAGACGTTTGAGAAGGTGCCACATAAAGACTGATCCAGAAGGCAAGATGGCAGGGGTTTGGGGGGTAGAGTACTAGATTGGATTGCAGATTGGCTGACAGACAAAGCAGAGGGTTGGGTCCTTCTCTGGCTGGCGAACTGTAACTAGCGGAGTGCTGCAGGGGTCAGTCCTCAGACCTCAACTGTTTACAATTTATATAAATGATCTGCAAGCAGGGACAGAGTGTAATATAGCAAAATTCAGATGATACTAAAATAGATGGGAAGCAGATAGTGAAATGGAGATCAAAATATAGATAGGCTAGTAGGCTGAAAAAATAAAGGCAAATTTTCTAAATGGAGAGCAGATTCAAAATGCGTCTGCGCAGAGGGATCTGGGTGTCTTTGTTCATGAATTGCAGAAAGTCAGTATGCAGGTACAGCAAAGGCAAATGGCATGTTAGTGTTTATTGCTAAAGGACTGAAGTATAAAAGTATAAAATGTCGGCATGAGTCTCATCCCAGAATAGGTGGATTGGCCATGCTAAACTGCCCCTTAATTGGAAAAGAAATTGGGTACAAAAGGATGAGGGGGCGATCTGATCGAGGTGTAGAAAATACTAGAACATAGAACAGTACAGCACAGAACAGGTCCTTCGGCCCTCGATGTTGTGCCGAGCATTGTCCAAAACCAAGATCAAGCTATCCCACTCCGTCATTCTGGTGTGCTCCATGTGCCTATCCAATAACCGCTTTAAAGTTCCTAAAGTGTCCGACTCCACTATCACAGCAGGCATCCATGCCACATCCTAACCACTGAGTAAAGAACCTACCTCGGATATCCCTCCTATATCTCCCACCCTGAATCTTTTAGTTATGCCCCCTTGTAACAGCTACATCCACCCGAGGAAATTGTCTGAGCGTCCACTCTATCTATCCCCTTCATCATCTTATAAACCTTTATTAAGTCGCCTCTCATCCTCCTCCACTCCAAAGAGAAAAGCACTAGCTCCCTCAACCTTTCCTCATGAGACCTATTCTGCAAACCAGGCAGCATCCTGGTAAATCCCCTTGCACCCTTTCCAATGCTTCCACATCCTTCCTATATGGAGGTGACCAGAACTGCACACAATACTCAAAATGTGGTCTCACCAGGGTCATGTATTGTTGCAGCATAACCCAGTGGCTCTTAAACTCAAGCCCCCTGTTAATAAACGCTAACACACTATAAGCCTTCTTCACGGCTCTATCAACTTGAGTGGCAACCTTCAGAGATCTGTGGACATGAACCCCAAGATCTGTTCCTCCACATTCCTCAGAAACCTGCCGCATTCAAAATTTTTCTACCGAAATGAGTCACCTCTCACTTATCAGGGTTAAACTCCATCTGCCATTTTTCGGCCCAGCTCTGCATCCTATCAAATGGGATTGATAACATAAGCGTAGACCAAATGTTCTCCTTGCAGGGAAACCTAGAGGTCAAAGATATCGTTGAGAGACAATAGATTTAGAACCGAGGTGAGGAGGAACTGCTTCTCAAGTGTGGTGAATTTGTGGAACTCGCTGACCCTGGAATCAGAGTCATGATGGTTTCAGAGATGGATATATTTTTGATAGAAAATGGGTTGAAGGCAACAGGTGGGGGGGGTGGATTTGAGACCAAGAAGAGATCAGCCTTGATCTGATTAAATGGCAGAGCAGACTCGAAGGGCTGAATTGCCTACTTCTACTCCCAATTCCTATGCTCCCACTAAACAAATACAGCAATAGAAGACGACTTCCAACTGTGAAGATTTATCAATTCCCAATGGTGGCTGGATAATTTAGTCTTTACAGTTGGTTATGATGGCCCCAAAACAAGTTATAAAACCAAGGTCATTAAATTATCAGAATCTCAATTATCTCTTCCAACTCATGTGCTGTTATGTTTATTAGTCTACAACAACTAAGCAACCCAACAACAACTTGAACTAAAAATTTAAAATAGGCAACATCAAGTTACCCAACTGCACCAAAAATTGGTGGGGGGTAAAAGGAGGGATCAAACTTGCATGTTGGTACTGTTCAGGGTCTTTTGCTGTTTTATATTACTCGAAAAAGGGCCATGTGAAAGCAACTTACCAAAAACAAAAAACCCCAGAAAATGCTACAAACTATACAGGCAAATTAATTGCATTCAAAATTATCGGAACAAATTTAACAGCTGGGGTAAGGAATGGCAGATGAAATTTAATGTGTAACAATGCAAATCATGTACATCAGAAGCAAAATTTGTTTGCGTACATTGAAAAAGATGAAAATTAAGATTTGAACACTGATCTGGGAATAGTCAACGAAAGATTGCCAAAATCGAAGAACTGGAAAAGTCAAGTAGTCGGGGGCAGCATGGTGGTTAGCACTGCTGCCTCACGGCACCAAGGACCCGGGTTCGATCCCGACCCCGGTTCACTGTTCTGTGTGGCGTTTGCACGTTCGCTCCACATCTGTGTGGGTCTCACCCCCACAACCCAGAAGATGTGCAGGTAGGTGGATTGGCCATGCTAAATTGTCCCTTAATTGGAATAAAATAGAATTGGGTACTCTAAATTATTTTTAAAATGGAAAACCAAGTAGTCAAAGCAGTTAAAAGCTATTGATGCATTAGAGACTTCAAAGAAAGGTGGAGTGATCAAGTTATAAAGGTTGACAGTTTAATTCTCATTTGAGAAAAGGATATGGAGGGTGAATGGATTTAAAATATACACAAGGTGCTTATTCATAATTAACCTCAACTAAAATACTGTAGCTCAAGCGGATAAATCAGCAAGCTTCAAGGAGCAAGGAACACATGTTATTCTTCCAAAGATGACATTTTCACCAAAAGTGGTACGTTAAATCTTAGTTTAAATCGGATGTAAAAATATCTATCTTAGAACAGGATTAAAAAGCTGTGAAGGGTCAGGGCAGCACAGCAGTTAGCACTGCTGCCTAACGGTGGCAAAGACCCGGATTCGATCCCAGCCCAGGTCACTGTCCGTGTGGAGTTTGCACATTCTCCCAGTGTCTGTGTGGGTCTCACCCCACAACCCAAAAGATGTGCTGGGTAAGTGGATTGGCCACGCTAAATTGCCCCTTAATAAAAATAAATTGTAACAATCATTGGATAGGATTCTAATTGCTCATTTGCTGAACGCTTTATTTTTCTAAAAAAGGGGCAATTTAGCGTGGCCAATTTACCTACCCTGCACATCTTTGGGTTGTGGGGAAGACCCACACAGATACAGATAGAATGTGCAAACACCACATGAACAGTGACCCAGGGCCAGGACATTTTGTAATATCCAAATGGAAGAAGTGATAAAAGTAAAATTTGTTAGGCAACGTTATTTTCTTTGGTAGCAAATAACCCTCATTTACCACAGACTTCATTACTAATTTCTTTAAAAAAAGTTTTAGAAGTGTGCCCTGGTTACTTCAGTGTTGAGAAACAAATGGTAAAATGTGTGTTCCAAAGTGCTGCATCAAATTTACCTTGTTTGCTAAGAGGATACATGGCACAGGGCTTCCATCCATCAAAGCTACTTTGCTATCCAAATCTAGCTTCCACTTAAGGCAATTCCGGAAGGTTGCTGTATTTGCTACATCAAACATGACAATGCACGCTCCGGCATCTCTGTAGTATAGTCTGGTCATAGAGGTGAAGCGCTCTTGGCCTAAGAATGCAAGTTAATCATTTATTCATGGAGCAGGGTGCTCACTTACATCAATCCTTTTACTACCCAAGAGATGATGAAAGTCTTTTTCTGGCAGAATCAAGTGACAAAAGAATTGCAGGGACTGGGAAGAAAAGCAATTATGCAGCAAATCCCACAAATATTTCAGTCAGATTTGCTATCTCATTTGTTACTTTATCTAACATTTGTATATTTGGCAACTTGCTTAGGCATGTTTTTAAAAACATGATATAGTTGAAGCCGAGTGACCAACTCATGCTGCAACTAGTCACTTGAGCGCATTAGGTACAAAGTGTAACATTATGTTGTCAAAGGCCAATTTATTACCCACGTATACAAAGTGAAGTTCCCTCACTCAGGGTAGAAATTTAACTTGCAAAGAAATTTAACTCGTGAAGAGCAATGTTAAAATTATTGCTCCATTCTACAATTAATGTTTTGCAAACAGTGAGGGAGAGGCAGGATTTGATCATCCTTTTCCGTCAAGGATATCAATAGAAAATGCAACTGCACCACACTAATTGCAGCAATTCAAGAAGGTAGCTCACCACTATCATCTAAAAAGGGCAATTAGGGATGGGCAATAAATGGTGGCTTTGCCTGCAAAGTCCATATCTTCTGAAAAAAATGTTTAAAACTGCAGTGCACAATATTAGGATGACTAATTAGGGACCTCATTTTGAATGAGAATGTATTAGAAAATAATAAAATCATGATCCACACTACAAAAATGGGTCAAGCATGGAATAAACAGAAGTTCTCCAGTTATCTGCCAGCAATGGATTGTATGTGGTTATACTGCCCCTCCCATTTATTTCTAGAATTACATCTTTATTTTCATAATCTCTTAGCCAAAAGGCTTTTAATGGTTTACATTATATTTTCTATCACAACAGACAGCCAGTCAACAAGGGCATTTTTGTGATATAAATCAATCCTTCTCCACCAAACCCACTATATTCCCCAAGCCAAAAACATCAAAAACTTCGGGCCAAGTGCAAGGCTGGGATGAGAGCCAGCTCTTACTTCAAACATTTTAACCATTAGAGCTAGCAATCCACCTGAAAATGGTTCATCATTGAGAATTTTGTGAAATGCGGCTCTACCATTTACCTGTTGGAATAGTGGAAAATATACTTGTGTGTAATTTAATCTGACAAGAATTGCAAACAAATGGCGATATTATTTAACGTTAAGTAAATTTCACACAAAATAAGTAAATTTCACACAAAATAAGGTCAATGTAGGACATTATGCTGCAATACACCCTAAAAAGTATATATTTTTTTAGAAGTATATTGTAAAAAAAAAACTAAGATAAGAACTGCACAAAAAGGTTAGTCCTACTTTAATAAGGGGATCAGAGGTTATGGAAGGAGAACTGGGATGAGAAAAATATCAGCCATGATTGAATGGCGGAGCAGACTCCATGGGTCGAGTGGCCTAATTCGGCTCCTAAGTCTTATGGTCTAATATATAAAAAGGTATTCCCATTCTAATTGGTTACTTATGAAGTAATGCTTTTTTAAAAAAGTTTCCCCAACACAATTTAAGATAGAAAAACTTGCCACGCAGCTGTAAAATTTGCAAACTCAACCTTGTTTTTGAACAATATTGGGCGGCATGGTGGCAGTGGTTAGCACTGCTGCCTTACGGAGCCGAGGACCTGGGTTTGATCCTGGTCCCGGGATACGGTGTGGAATTTGCACAGTCTCCTGTGTTTGAGTGGGTCTCACCCCACAACCCAAAGATGTGTAGGCTAACTGCCCCATGGGAAAGAAAATTGGGTGCTTAAAAAAATTTTCTACACAAGTTTTTGAACAATATTTCAAACACATCTTATGTTTCTTTCCCAAGTAGCTCATCTTTGGGGACTGTCGATGTCATTTAAAAACAATTCAGAATGGTGCTGGCATGTTGGGTGTTGTACCATTTTTTCCAATGCAGCCCAATTTTGTTTACTGGTGAACCATCAGTATCTTTTGGTCAAATGCAAACAAAAACAAGCACTTACCTGCTATGTCCCAAAGCTGGAGTCGAATTGTTTCAGTGTCAGACCACTGTATAATTTTCAATGCGAAGTCCACTGAAAGTAATGAGACAAAGATATAGTAGTACAGTAAAATTAAAAATAGAAAAGACCCTTCTCGGGCTACAAACTCAACATGAGCAAAAGCGAGATCTTCCCAGTACACCAGCAAGGGGGGGGGGGGGGGTGGGGGCAGCACTAAAGGGGCTGCTGTTCAAACAAGCCCGACATAAATTCCGCTACCTGGGGATCCAAATAGCCCATGACTGGAAAGGGATCCACAAATGGAACCTCACCAGCCTGGCGGAGGAAGTAAAAAAGGACCTGCAAAGATGGAACACACTCCCACTCTCCCTCGCAGGAAGAGTCCAGACGATCAAAATGAACGTATTGCCCAGGTTCCTCTTCCTGTTTAGATCCATTCCGATCTACATCCCCAAGGCCTTCTTCATAGCGCTGGACAAACTTATCATGGCGTTCGTATGGGGGGGTAAAAATGCTAGGATCCCAAAGAAGGTCCTACAGAAAACAAAATCCAGGGGGGGGGCTAGCCCTCCCGAATCTACAATTCTACCACTGGGCGGCAACAGCCGAGCGAGTAAGGGGATGGATCCAGGAGCCAGAAGCCGAGTGGGTGCGTGCGGAGGAGGCCTCCTGCATGGGGACCTCCCTCCGGGCCCTCGCCACGGCAGCACTCCCATCCCCACCCAAAAAACACTCCAGCAGCCCAGTGGTGACAGCCACCCTCCAATCCTGGAACCAACTGCGGCAGCAATTTGGCCTGAACAAAATGTCGGACAAGGCTCCCATCTGCAACAACCATAGGTTCAAACCAGCAGACTGACTGACGCCACCTTCAAAAGGTGGAGACAGGACGGGGGGACACTGACAGTCAGGGACCTATACACGGACGACAGGATCGCAACACTGGACGAACTGACAGAGAAATTTCAGCTAGCTGGGGGGAACGAGCTACAGTACCTGCAGCTCAAAAACTTCCTACGAAAGGAGACAAGGACGTACCCACAACCGCCACGACAGACACTACTGGAAGACCTACTGGACGCAAGTATCCTAGTGAAAGGGAACTGTAGTGACATGTATGGCCGACTGGTAGATAGGGACGACACCGTACTGGACGCAACAAGAAGGAAATGGGAGGACGACCTGGGGATGGAGATAGGGTGGGAACTCTGGAGCGAAGCACTCCATAGGGTCAACTCCACCTCCACGTGCGCAAGGCTCAGCCTGACGCAACTAAAAGTGGTACATAGAGCCCACTTAACGAGAAACCGTATGAGTAGGTTCTTCCCGGAGGTGGAGGACAGATGTGAGCGGTGCCAAAGAGGCCCGGCCAACCACGCCCACATGTTCTGGTCTTGCCCCAGACTTGTGGAGTACTGGACAGCCTTCTTCGAGGCTATGTCCAAAGTGGTGAGGGTGGAGCCATGCCCGATAGTGGCGGTCTTCGGGGTTTCAGACCAGCCAGATCAATTCCTGGGGAGGAGGGCGGACGCCCTTGCCTTTGCCTCCCTGATCGCCCGCCGTAGAATCCTGTTTGGCTGGCGGTCAGCAGCACCGCCCAGAGCTGCAGACTGGCTGTCCGACCTCTCGGATTCTCTCCAAATGGAGAAAATCAAATTCGCCATCCGAGGGTCGGACGACGGCTTCCACAGAACGTGGGAGCCACTCATGCAATTGTTCCGGGACCTGTTTGTGGCCAACGTACAAGAGGAAGAATAGTCGGGGGAAGGTAGCCGGCGGGGAGGGGGGGGGGGGGGGGGGCGCTACGGGCTCGTTACGGGGGTTTGATGGCT
The DNA here is from genome assembly GCF_902713615.1 of Scyliorhinus canicula. Taxonomy (NCBI): domain Eukaryota; kingdom Metazoa; phylum Chordata; class Chondrichthyes; order Carcharhiniformes; family Scyliorhinidae; genus Scyliorhinus; species Scyliorhinus canicula. The sequence continues at coordinate 138,831,400 of NC_052160.1, forward strand.
AGCTAAGGCCCAAAACCAAACTAAATAAATGCCAATAAACATGTTGGGGAATGTAAAATATGTATGCCAGCAAAGAGGGGGAGGCCACAGTTATTACTACGAAGATGCTCACCTGTAAATATATATGTTAATTTGAGTGTTTTTTTTTTCTCTCTCTAACAATTTGTAATTTGTTCAATATAAAACATGAAAACTGAATAAAAAAATTTATAAAAAAAAAATAGAAAAGACAATATTCAAAGATTCATTTAAAAGTCAGAAGATAGCATTTAGGCCTGGATTTTACTATGGTAATTAATGATAGTAAAACTGTCACTGCTGATGGTCATAATCAATTAAAAACAGACAGCAGCTTCAGACGCCTGCTCATGCGTAGAAATACAGAAGATGACGTTAGTGATTCTACATTCAAGTATTTACAATCGCACGTTCCCCAGGAGCATAATCCCCAAGAATATTGAAGAAAACTTCTCCTTGTACGCCATTACTCTTATAGGGGAAAATAAAGACACTTGGAAAAAGTTATACCGTTGTAATGTATAAAGTTCATTGTGTTACGATCCCCTGGGCTAGTGTGCAGTCAATTCCAACCCCACTTAATCCAGAGTTGCAACACAATTGAAATTAATAAATAATTCTTAGAAGAAAATACCAAACTCTTTGGCTCTTGACTGCCCAATAACTACAGTCACCAGGTAAATTAATTTTAACTGTAACTAATTAAGTATGCAGCAAACACAACAGGTTAACCATTATCCAATTCCAACCACGCCCCCACCCCCCAGTTCATCCCACCCTCAAAACACACGAAAGAAAGGCAAGCACAGAAGGGAGGGGACAGGATAAAAAAGTAAAAAGGGATATAAGTCTTGATTCAGATGGTTGTCTTACTTCCTTTTTCAATTAAATTTAGGTTTTGGGTTAGACATTTCCATTGTAGATTAATGCAGATTCGGTGTACATCTATGCAGCTTTTCTGGAGAAAATGCAGGGGGGGGGGGGGGGGGGGTGCAGAGAGCAGTTTCTTTCCTCCGACCATCCAGGACTCCAACTGCTCATCCCCTGGCTCTGAAAAATCAACCCACTCAGGCAGGATCCTCTTACCAGGCGGAATACACCCTTTTAGCCAATTCATTGACCATCAAAGTCCCGCCAATCGCTCAAGGTGCCAAAACTGAGGAGTTTTGCTGTTCAAAAAAGTTAGCGCAATATTCTCTTTGTAACTTTAAACATTCATGGATCAAAAATGACAGGGGATCTACAGGAAGAGCCCTTCAAAAAAGGTTTATCCCATTTTCAAAAAGTTTTACATATTATCTTCCACTTACCCCATACACACATTATCTATTGCCAAGATCTGCAAAAAAATATAAAGTTAAAAGTGAAGGGATTCATGATTATTTCCTGATTTGCTGCCTGATGCGATTGGTGACAGGATTTCATTGCTACTGGAAGCCAGATTTAAACTTCCATCAGAAAAAAAGGGGAAATCTGCACAGGAGATGCTGATCATTGCAAGCACCTTTCTTCACAATCAGCAGCAACAACCATTGCTTTGCCACTGGTCTCAGGTTACCCCACTGTTTTCCAAAAATAATGACCCTGAACCCTGCTTCAGGTCCACCAGTTAAAACATTTGACAGTAAAGCAACATTACAATTTGCTACTCTTGAAGGAAAAAATCCTTTTCTGGATATGTAGGCCCACAGTAAAATAGGCCTGTATTACTCTTCGCAGAATGGGATAGCACCCATCTTGAAACAGCCCTTGTAGAATTGCATGAAATTATAAAACCATTCCATTGTAATGTCCATAACAGAGCCAACTGATGCCAGCAGTATTTGTACAATAATTAAAAAGAGGAATTGAGGGATGCAGGCGCAGGAATAGCAGCTGTGTCGTGGGCTCTTGCGCCACTTGTTTTCTAAATCGGTCTTTGCCCCGCACAGGTTTCCCTAATCGGTGAACTAACATTCAATGTTATGTCGCTAGAAGACTTCAGAAAAATTATTGGTAATAAGATGCCAAATACAGGAATGTTATGCATTAGCCTGCGACCCTGAAAGTGATATCCGACGACTCCATTAAATCACTCGATAATCCGACTACTGCCCTGGCCTATATCTGTGAAAGGACCATTTTGCAGACATTTGGTGCCTCTATAAATTGCGATGAAGGATCAGAACTGGAGGCATTAGTTCCTCAAGTACGCCGTTTCAAAATTATCCTGTCTGGTTTGTTCCTACACTGGTAATAATTCTTGCTCTGTACTGCACCCATTTTGCATTGGTAATTACTTTATTCTTTGTAAAAAGGGGAATGATGTAGTACTGAAATGACCAGGAGGGGAAAGTCCCAGTGTATTATCGTACTTTGACTTATTACATTGCGCCACTGCCAATTTCATCACACGACACAGATGATGCCCATGATCAGAATTCATTTTTGAAAGAGGAAGAACCCTATTTTATATTTACTATGTTGGCCTCTGTCTTTTACATTTGATGTCAATTGATATTGTTTTTATTTATCAGAAAAAGTCAGGTTTCAAACTTGCAATCTTTGACTACATGTTCATTGAAATCCTGTTCCATGGGTTCATTATTAGTGTTAAAACTTCCAAGAGCAATAACTGATCAAAGCCCAGTGACCATTTTCAATGCAGACACCTTTAAGTTTTATCAACTATTATGGAATCTGGAGGAAAGGAGAAAGAGCCTCTGCGATAGCAGTTTTCAAATCTCAGGACATTCCAAAACATTAATGAATTAATTTTCAAGTGAAGTCCTTCCTGTATGGGCAAGTAAGGCATCCACAGTTTGCACACAGCAAAGCCCCTCATGAACAGTAACAAAACGAAGGTCCATCTGTTGTGGGACAGACTTTGGTTGCCAAGAAAATTCCTTATCCTGGAAAATAGTAGCATGGGATCCTTTACACTTTTGGCAGATCCTTGGTTCTGAAAGGCATCAATGTTTCCCACTGCTACACTAAAGAAATGTCAGTCAAGATTATTTGTTCAATTCAGAGAAATCTCATCTCGGAGCCAAAAGAGGCATCAGATTGCTAAACTGATCATTGGAGGAATAACTGAAGCTGGTTGGAATTCCCACTGCACTTTCAACTAGCATCTCCCAATTTCCCCCCAATGTGAAACTACTTGTGATTTAAATATATTTTAATTTTCAGCATCTGGACACAAAATGACCAGGATTGGACAGGGCACATGCACTTTAGAAATGAAATGAAATGAAAATCCTTATTGTCACAAGTAGGCTTCAATGAAGTTACTGTGAAAAGCCCCTAGTCGCCATACTCCGGCGCCTGTCTGGGGAGGCTGATACAGGAATCGAACAGTGCTGCTGGCCTGCTTTAAAAGCCAGCGATTTAGCCCAGTGAGCTAAATCAGCCCCTAGACAGAAGACTGTATACCGCACAATAACTTTAAAAAAATTTTTTTTAGAATACTCAATTCATGTTTGTCCAATTAAGGGGCAATTTAGTGTGGCCAATCCACCTACCCTGCACAACTTTGGGTTGTGGGGGCGAAACCCACGCAAACACGGGGAGAATGTGCAAACTCCACACTGACAGTGACCCAGAGCCGGGATCGACGCCGTGAGGCAGCAGGGCTATTCACTGCGCCACCGTGCTGCCCTACCACACAAGAACTTAATATGTGGCAGCATAAAGGATATCCTAAAAATAGTGATTGTTCAGTTTTAAAACTTGACTTGAAGTTGCTATTCTGCTGCTGGTGCAAGGAGAACCCGCTTGGTTTCTGTGTGCAAAAAAGAAACAGGTTACAGGAGTGCCTCAAAATGTAATGTGCTTTGGATCTACAGTCTAGATCATAGGTCTGCCTGCAGAACAAAAACTTGGACTTTAGTGTGGTGTTTGAGGCAGAACAAAGATTACAAAACCAGCGTACACCACATATTATGAAATTACTAGCAACTTTTACTGTGCTTATAATGTTATGCGCGAGTACCTTTAAGAAATGGGTTTTGATAAATGGGTATGTATATAAATATTTGTAGTGAGTGTACCTTTAAGAAATGAGTGTTTACCATTGCAGTGATGTCAGAGTGGGTGGAGCTGGGCTGTCTGTCAGCTTTTTACTTTCATTTTAGGCTGTTAGCAGCAGGCTGTGTTTTAATTTTGTTTTCAGAGCTGGATAGCTGCAGTCACCGCCAGGAGGTGTATTAATCTCTCTCTGTAATCTAAAGCCTGTAAATCGATCCTGGTGATTTAAAACTAATAACAGTAATGACTTTAACCTGATGTGCTTCTAGTAAAAGGTGTTGTAAGTCTTATCGATGTTAAAAGGAAAGCTTAAAGGATTACTTAGTGCTGTATTCTTTGGGGGTTGTATTTGAATTAATGGTTGCGAAGATGTTCACTATGTTTTAAAAAGGTTAACTGGAGTTCATGGAATAAACATTATTTTGCTTTAAAAAATACTTTTCCATTTCTGCTGTACCACACTTGTAGAGTGGGCCGTGTGCTCCCTATACCACAATCTAGAAGTGTGGGTCAGGTGAACTCCATAATACATTTTGGGGTTCTCTAAACCCTGGCCATAACAATATGCAGTGTCAAATTAACCCCTCTGATTTTCAATCCATTTTGCTACTTCTCCAAATCTTATTCTTAATCATCAGACCCTTGCGTGATATTTTGTGAAACAGATTGTCAACCACATCCTCAAAAGCAATTCAACTTTGGTATGGTTTCACTGTACCAACTATATCAACCACCAGCCCCCACCACCATACTAGGAGGTCTTGTGGCACAGTGGTACTTTCCCTACCCTACCTCTGAACCAGAAGCTCGAGGTTCAAGTCCAACAGGCTGATAATCAGCTTGGCAATTCTTCCATCACTTCCCCACTATTCCCAAAACTGAAAGAAGTGAGCCTGTGCGAAGAACACCAAACATAGCCATCTTACTTGCATTAAAACAGATTAATATACCTGTTGCAGAATGTTGTCCCTTAAAAGCTAGAAACACAGTCAAAACAATTACAAATCTCTAGGGCTTTTGCAATACTTCCTATATGCCTGCCAATTTTCACCAAGCTGGGAGAAGGGAAAGGCCTAACTGAATTTTCAAAACACTTCCGCATGCATAGTTCTTCCTACACATTGTGTAAAAGTATAATACCAGTCATTAGCAACTTCAAACACACCCAGCTGTTACATAGCACAAGTTCCTTTCAAGCTCCCAAAAAGCTTTCAAATTTGACAATTCATGATAACACTCATCTCAACATAGGTATACAAATTGCACTAAATGCAAAGAGTTTTGTACTCAAGCAAATTAACTGATAATTCAAGCTTCATTGTGTGATTAGTCCTTCAATCCAGAATGATTAAACAGGTTTAATACTCTGATAATGGTTAAAATTGTAGAGAAGTTAAGAATATTTTACATATGGGGGCAGCAACAATTGAGTACTCTTAAAAAAAACAGTATTATAAAGACACGTCCGTTTTCACAGCGGAAATCTATATTAGATACTCTGATTCCCCACTCATTATACACTTTTGATGAAAATCACAAGTAACAGGTTAACAGAACAAACTAAGCATTGTAAAATTAGGAATTTCTCTAGAATTAAAAACACAAAGCAGGAGAGAGAAAAAAATCACTGAGTGGAGACTTGTGTGCAATATTGTTTAAAATAGGCCATTTTTTGTACCAGTTCTCTTGACGAATTTGATTTTGTACCAGTTTTCTTGACGAAACAGATCAGTCAGCATGAGAAACAGCAATAAAGAGGAAAATCATCATAGAATGATTGGCCCCATTTACTAAGTCACAAGACAAAGTACAGGATAATTGGGATATACCTTGAATTCTTAACTTTTGCTAACACTGCTGAAAATTCATGTTTTTCTGTTAATATGGAGGCATTAATTGTTAAAGATTTAAAATAAAAAGAACAGCAGCTTTATAATACAACACTGGCGAAAAAGTGATGAGCAGCTGACTAGAGTAGCAGTTTTGATGGAGTAATTAAGGAAAAACTATTTTGACTGGTCAGAGGGCCGGACATGTGTAAACTTACTGGCAAAAGAACCAGGAGAGAGATTCAAGACTCTCTCTTTAAAAAGTTAGAATGATCTAGAATACTCTTCCTAAATGAGTCATGTAAACAATTTAGCAGTAACATTTAAAGGGGCATTAAATAAATGTGCAAAGGAAACATCTGCAGGGCTATGGGGAAAAGTAGATGGGTGTGGAACTAGTTAATTAGCTCAAAGAGCAAACACTGACACAATGGACTGAATGGCCTCCATTCATGTTGCAATTTATAATTTTACCTCACTTAAAATCTAAACAAAGTTTCAGAAACAAAAGCTATAAAGCACCTTCACCATGGGGAATAAATATAACTCCTAAGCACTGACACGGTGGCCGGGGGGGGGGGGGGGGGGGGGGAAAGAGGGGGGGGAAGAGGAGAAGGACATCAGACTAGGAAAGAGAATTACCAGTTTACAACAGTAATTATCAATTTACAAAGAGCAAGCAATCAGTCCACAAAACATTCAAAACCCCTTGCCCTCAAAACCCATTTGCACAGTGGTCTAGTGACTAGAACCCCCTTGCCCTCAAAACCCATTTGCACAGTGGTCTAGTGTGAATAGATCCCTCTTGCCCTCAAAACCCATTTGCAGTGGTCTAGTGTGAATAGAACCCCCTTGCCCTCAAAACCTATTTGCACAGTGGTCTAGTGTGAATAAAAAACCACTTGCCCTCAAAACCCATTGGCACAGTGGTCTAGTGTGAATAAAAAACCACTTGCCCTCAAAACCCATTGGCACAGTGGTCTAGTGTGAATAAAACCCCTTTGCCCTCAAAAACCCATTTGCACACTGGTCTAGTGTGAATAAAAAAACCCTTGCCCTCAAAACCCATTTGCACACTGGTCTAGTGTGAATAGAACCCCTTTGCCCTCAAAACACATTTGCTCAAAACCCATTTGCACACTGGTGTAGTGTGACTAAAACCCCTTTGCCCTGAAAACCCATTTGCACAGTGGTCTAGTGTGACTAAAACCCCTTTGCCCTCAAAACCCATTTGCACACTGGTGTAGTGTGACTAAAACCCCCTTTGCCCTGGATAAAGAGAGTCCCTGGCATGGTTCCCTCCAACATTTCACGCGCACAATGGCAATCGTTCCGAGCCGCAGGCGGGAATCCCGCCGGCCGGCCGGCCGGCCGCTCACCTCCCACCGTGGACTTGTAGTTCTTGCTGAAGCTGTCGTGGGCATAACGCTGCACCAGAGAGGTTTTCCCCACCGTGCAGTCCCCGATGACCAGCACCTTGAACAGGTAGTCGCTGGCCATGGTGGGTGGAGTGAGGGACTGAGGGAGGCGGAGTGAGGGACTGAGGGAGGCGGAGTGCCGCATCCGGATCTCCTCATAAACATCCCCCCCTCAGGCCCGGTGCATCATCCAGCCCCTCCTCCCCCCGCAACCGCCAATCTTCATCTCCACAACCTGGCCCACCGACAACAACAACCCCTTAAACAAATAAACAATCAATAGACGCGGCTGGTTTTCCACATGAGGGGAGATTATTCCCCTCACCCTCCTCCTCAGCTGCTGTCAACTCGCTGCACGTGACGCCCGCCGCGCCGTGCATCCTGGGGGCCGTAGTTCGCCAGCCGGCGGACGGCAGGCACCGCGCACCCGGCTGGGAACTACAACACCCGGCAGGCACCGCGCACCCGGCTGGGCACTACAACACCCGGCAGGCACCGCGCACCCGGCTGGGAACTACAACACCCGGCAGGCACCGCGCACCCGGCTGGGAACTACAACCCCCTGGCAGGCAACGCGCCCCCGGGCGAGAGGGGGCCGGTTACAGCCCCGCCGCAGGCCGCCGCGGGTACTGCAGCACATCCCTGCTCTGGCCCAGCCAGCTGGGTGTCCACAAACTGGGCTCTCTGCTTCACTTTGCATTTGCTTCTCTCTCCTCCTCTACTTGAGTTGATTGGATGCATGTACCATCAGACGCAAGAGCTAAATAAACCCTACAATACATCCTAGTCATTTTCCCAATCACTGGACTGTTAGGAAAGAAGAATGATACACCGCCTTAAGAGACCCCCTTGTAGTCTACCTTTACAATTAACCCACTTAACAGGTGGTTAAGGTACTAACTGGCAATAAAAAGATCCTGTGATTGCGTTCTTGTTAGTACATTATCTATATTTAAGTTATACTTCATGGGAAAATGGGACAGTAGCAAAGTGGATACAAAATTGGGTGAATAATTGGAAACAGTAATGGTCAATGGATATTTTTCGGGCTGGAATAAGGTTTTTAGTGGTATTCCCCAGGACCGGTATTGGGAGCCTTGCATTTCCTGATACATGTTAATGATCTAGATCTTGGTGTGCAGGGAACAGTTTCAAAGTTTGCGGATGATACAAAACTTGGAAGCATCGTAAACTGTGAAGAGGACAGTGTAGAACTTCAAAAGGACATAATGGTTGATTGGGCAGATAGGTGGCAGATGAAGTTCAATATGGAGAAGTGTGAGGTGATGCATTTTGGTGGGAATAACATGGAGAGAGGCGTAAAATTCTTCAAGAAGCAGAGGGGCCCAGCGAGGGCGTGATCCAGATCACGGCAGATGTAGCAATGCGGGTGGCTCGCGATCGGCCCAATGTCTGGTGCAAAGCCCAATTTGGACCTCTCCCGGATTCACCCATCACACTGGGCTCTGCGTCCGTTGCAAGGCAATAGCTGAATTGTGCTAAATATACCTTTCCTGCGATAAGTGGACCAAAACTGTTCACAGTATTCCAGGCATGGTCTAACTAGTTCCTTGTATAGTTTTAGCAGGACTTCTCTATTTTTATATTCCATTCTCTTTAAAATGAAGGCCAACATTCAATTTGCCTTCCCAATTATTTGCTGACTTGCATGCTAGCCTTTTGTGATTTATGCACAAAGCCACACAAATCCTCCTATGCTACAGCTTTCTGCAGTCTTTCTCCATTTAAATAATATTCAGCTTCTTTATTCTTCCTGCCAAAGTGCATTTTCCGACATTACATTCCATCTGCCAAGTTTTTTGCCCTCTCACCTCACCTGTCTTTACCCCTCTGTAGACTCTTTGTGTCATCCTCACCACTTGTCTTCTCACCTATTTTTGTGTAATCTGCAAAATTGGTAATAGTGCATTCACTTTCCACGTCCAAGTCATTAATATATATTGTAATAATTGCGGCCCCAGCACAGATCCCTGGGGCACGCCATTAGTTTCAGTTTGCCAACCTGAGAATGCTCTTCTTATCCCAATGCTCTGTCTTCTATCAGTCAACCAATCCTTGGCTCCAGTGATGAGAAACTTCAGTTATGAGGTATGATTGGAGAGGTTGGGACTGTTCTCCTTGGAGAGAAGAAGGCTAAGAGGAGATTTGATAGAGATGTTCAAAACCATGAGGGAGCTGGACAGAGTAGACGGGGAGAAATTGTTCCCGCTCGTAAAAAGATCAAGAGTGAGAGGCCACAGATTTAAAGTGATTTGCAAAAGAAGCAACTGTAATGCAAGAAAAAACTTTGACAAAACAAATGTTTCGGGTCTGGAATACACAGTCTGGAAGTGTGGTGGAGGGAGGTTCAATTGAGGCATTCAAAAGGACAATAGATGATTACTTAAATAGGAACAATGTGCACGAGTACGGGGAAAAGGCAGGGGAACAGCATTAAGTCACGCTGCTCACTTGTAGAGTTGGTGCAGACACGATGGGCCAAATGGCCTCCTTTTGCGCTTTAACCATTCTGTGATTCAGTGATATTTAATTAGCACATTTATCAATGAGTAACCACTTACTATTTGTGTCTTCATAATTAACATTTCAGAAACCACACCCTAGATGCCACTTTTCGTCACCTCAGCAGTGAATCATGCAACCTTGGGTGTTAGTAAATGTGTGGCAATGTTTTTGTTTTCTTTTATCCTTTCTGAAATTGTCATTCAGGAACAGAACAAAGTGCGACTAGTTTCCAACCTTGCTCTCATATACTTCCATGGCCTTGTCCCTCCTCTAACCATCTCCAATTTTACAACCGTCCGAGATCTCTTCCCTTCTTTAATTCTGGCCTTTTATACATCACATGTGGCTGTGTCACATTTTAAGACCATAAGACACTTCGGCCATTCGGCCCACCGAGTCTGCTCTGCCATTCATTCACGGCTGATATTTTTCTCATCCCCATTCTCCTGCCTTCTCCCCATAACCCCTGATCCCCTTATTAATCAAGAACCTACCTATCTCTATTTCAAAGACACTCAGTGATTTGGCCTCCACAACCTTCTGCGGCAAAGAGTTCCACAGATTCACCACCCTCTGGCTGAAAAATTCCTCCTCATCTCAGTTTTAAAGGATTGTCCCTTTAGTCTGAGATTGTGTCCTCTGCTTCTAGTTTTTCCTGTAAGTGGAAACATCCTCTTCATGTTCACTCTATCCAGGCCTTGCAGTATCCTGTAAGTTTCAATAAGACCCCCCCTCATCCTTCTAAACTCCAACAAGTACAGACCCAGAGTCCTCAACCGTTCATCATATGGCAAGCTCTTCATTCCAGGGATCATTCTTGTGAACCTCCTCTGGACCCTTTCCAAGGTCAGCACATCCTTCCTTAGATACGGGGCCCAAATTCGCTCACAATACTCAAAAGAGTCTCTGATGAGCCATATACAGCTTCAGAAGTACATCCCTGGTCTTTTATTTTAGCTCTCTCGATATGAATGCTAGTGTTGCATTTGCCTTCCTAACTGCCGACTGAACCTGCACATTAACCTTAAGCAAAAATCGTTAACAAGGACTCCCAAGTCCCTTCGTGCTTCTGATTTCCGAAGCATTTCCCCATTTATAAAACAGTCTATGCCGCCATTCTACCGTCCAAAGTGCATAACCTCACATTGTCCACATTATATTCCACCTGCCACTTCTTTCCCCACTCACCTAGCATATCCGAATCCTTATGCAGCCTGCCTGCTTCCTCAATGCTACCTGTTCCTCCACAGATCTTTGTATCATCTGCAAATTTAGCAAGTGTCTTCAGTTCCTTCTTCCACATCATTAATGTATATTGTGAAAAGTTGTGGTCCCAGCACAGACCCCTGAGGCACAGCACTAGTCACCGGCTGCCATCCTGAAAAAGACCCCTTTATCCCCACTCTCTGCCTTCTGCCAGTCAGCCAATCCTCTATCCATGCCAGGATCTTTCCCTTAACACCATGGGCTCTTAACCTATTTAACAGTCTCCTATGTGGCACCTTGTCAAAGGACTTCTGCAAATCTAATTAAATCACATCCACTGGTTCTCCTTTGTCGAACTTCCTTGTTACTCCCTCAATGAACTCTGACAGATTTATCAGACATGACCTCCCTTTGACAAAGCCGTGCTGACTCAGTCCCATTTTATCATGCACTTCCAATTACTCCGCGATCTTATCTTTAATAATGGACTCTAAAATCTTACCAATGACCGAAGTCAGGCTAACCGGCCTATAATGTCCCGTCTTCTACCTCCCTCCCTTCTTAAACAGTGGTGTTACATTAGCCACTTTCCAGTCCTCTGGGACCCTTCCTGCCTCCAGGTGATTCCTGAAAGATCACCATCAATGCCTCCACAATCTCCTCAGCTATCTCCTTCAGAACCCTGGGGTGTAGTCCAGGTGATTTATCCACCTTCAGACCTTTCAGTTTCCCAAGATCCTTCTCCTTAGTGATGGTCACTGTTTGATAACAATCTTGTTAAGCACCTTGCAACATTTTGCTTTGTCAAATTAGTGTCATCTAACTCATCAAGCCTATTCATAAGGACAACACTATCAGGTCACCCCACAGCCTCCGTTCAACTGGAGCACGATGGCACAGAGGTTAGCACTTCTGCCTCACAGTGCTAGGGACCTGGGTTCAATTCTGGCCTCAGGTGTGTGGAATTTTCAGGTTTTCCCCGTCCCTGCGTGAGTTTCCTAAGGGTGCTCTGGCTTCCTCCCACAGCCCAACAATGTGCTGGTTAGATGGATTGACCATGCTAAATTGCCCCTTAGTGTCCAACGATTTGTAGGTTAGGTGGGGTTATGGGGGTGGGGAGTGAGCCTAGATAAGGTGCTCTTTTGAAGGGTTGGTGCAGACTCAATGGGCTGAATGGCCTCCGTCTGCACTGTGGAGTCTCAGGTTTTCCTGACATGTTTATCCTTTCAGTTCTGATATCCTGTTTGTGAATCTGTTTTTACCTCACATGAAATCTTGTACTATATAATATTATAATAGTGGCAGCCATGGCTGAAACCCCCATAATGAAATATCAGAGATCGAACCTCTAACCAACCTATTTTGGATCTGTAAGGTTCATATCAGAGTGTCGCTGGCTAGGCCAGCGCTTATTGCCCGGTCCTATTTATCTTTGAGAAAGTGCTGAAGAGTTGCCTACTTGAACCACTCAATATGTGTGGTGTAGGTACTCCCACAATGCTGTTAGGGAGGGAGTTCCAGGTTTTTGATCCAGAGACGGTAGTATACTACCAAATCAGGATACCTGGAGGGGATCTTTCAGGTGTTGACGTTCCCATGCAGTCTTCTAGGTGGTCAGCGCCGGCCCTAGGGTTGCTGGCGCCCCGGGCAAGCTGAACTTCGGCGCCCTTGGGGGGGGGCGGGGCCGAGGGGGGGGGGGGGCGGGGGGGGGGGCGGGGCCGGGGGGGGGGGGGGGGGCGGGCCGAGAGGGGGCGGGGCCGAGGGGGGGGGGGGCGGGCCGAGATGGGGGCGGGGCCGAGAGGGGGCGGGGCCGAGGGGGGCGGACCCAGGGGGGGGGCGGACCCGAGGGGGGGGGGGGGAGGGGGGGCGGACCCGAGGGGGGGGCGGGGCGGGGGGGGCGGACCCGAGGGGGGGGCGGGGCGGGCGGACCCGAGGGGGGGGGCGGGGCGGGCGGACCCGAGGGGGGGGGGGAGCGGACCGAGCGGGCGAGCGGACCGAGCGGGGGGGGGGCGGACCGAGGGGACGGACCGAGGGGACGGACCGGGGGGACGGACCGGGGGGGGGAGTGCGGCCACCCTGGGGGAGTGCAGCCACCCTGGGGGAGTGCGGCCACCGCGCATGCGCTGGTTGGCGCCGGCCCAACTGCGCATGCGCGGGACCCGAGTCTGGCGCCCCCTAGCACATGGCGCCCCGGGCAACAGCCCGAGTTGCCGGTGCCTTGAGCCGGCCCTGCAGGTGGTAGTGGTCGCTGGTTTGGATAGTGCTGTCAAAGGATCCTTGATGAGTTGGTGTCATGCATCTTAGAATCATAGAATCCCTACAGTGCAGAAGGAGGCCATTCAGCCCATCAAGTCTGCACCGACCCTCTGAAAGAGCACTCCACACAAATCCACTTAGCTGCCCTAGCCCAATAAGTCCTTAACCTAACCTGCACATCCGTGGATAATAAGGGGCAATTTAGCATGGCCAATCCACCTAACCTGCACATCTTTGGACTGTGGGAGGAAACCGGAGCACCCAGAGGAAACCCACGCACACCGGGGAGACGAGCAAACTTCACCCAAGACCGGAATTGAACTCGGGTCCCCGGCGCTATGAGGCAGCAGAGCTAACCACTGTGCCTTCTTGTAGATGGTAAACACCGCTGGCCGGGCTCACTGACAGACCGGGGGCAATTTTTGTTGTCATACCCGAACCCTCCAATGTATCCCCTTCATTTTATAGATCTGAGTAATAATTCTCGCTCCTGCCCTTTATTACAAGTGGAAATGATGCTGTGCCTGCACAAGGTGACTCACAGCAGGTATGACAAAGAACACAACACAATAAAGAGGCAGACACATCGGGAAGAGAGTAAGATAAATAACAGATTTCAGCTCAAATAATCCAGGGTATGGTCACCAGTCACAAAATGAAAACAGAAACTAGTGAAATAAATCTTTGTGAAGCAATTTTAATAAACAGACGCGAACAAAATAGTGAACCTGGTAGTATTGTGCAAGTCAAATAGTTCAAGGCTGAATCTTTAATGGAAAATCCAATTGTGTGTACGTTGACTCTCCTTTCACCCTTCCTCCCATGCTATCCACTACTCCCTGTCTACTGCTCTTTCCTCTCCAAGGTCCTTAAATGTACTGTTACGACCAGGTGAGGAGGGGCCACATGCCCCCCTCCCCCACCCTCTTCTCGCTTGAATGCAAGAGGCTTTTTAGTTTGAAGAGGCGTATTTACCAATTCAGTTGAGTATTTAACTGTTTACACGCTGTGATTAGAAAATAACGAATACAACAGGCTTTCTTGACTTGAACAAAGAAAGAGGTCAGCTTAATTATACTTAAACCAATTGAAGTAAAACAGTAAAACACGCACTGTTTGCGCGCACACACATAAAAATACAGTTTACAGAGTGGGGAATGATATGGATGATCGATCCGTTATTCTGGAGACACAGTTGGGGAGTCGAGTTCTTTCTTTAAATTACTTTAAAGTCTTCTGCACACGCAGAGAGAGTCAATCAATAACAGACAGGGCTCAAATGTTTGGAGGAGAGAGAGAGAGAGAGAGAGAAAAAGGACAAGAGTAAGGACCCCTCAGCTGCATGGCCTCAGTTCTGCTCAGAAAACATATCCTTAAAACGTACAGAGGGTTGGCTTGTCATAGTAACCACTCTCTCCACCTGGCCAGTAATTTAAGCATGATTGTATATTCCAAACTTTAAAAAAAAATTTAGATTAGGCAATTATTTTTTCCAATTAAGGGGCAATTTAGCGTGGCCAATCCACCTACTCTGCACATTTTTGGGTTGTGGGGGCGAAACCCACGCAGACACGGGGAGAATGTGCAAACTCCTCACGGACAGTGACCCAGAGCCGGGATCGAACCTGGGACCTCAGCGCCGTGAGGTGGTTGTGCTAACCATTAGGCCACTGTGCTGCCCGTATATTCCAAACTTGATTCGGCCCCCTCTTTGCCAGGTTCCCATTGTTCAAGCGATTAGGCTTTAATGGTTTGCCCTCATTCATAGAACATAGAAAAATACAGCACAGAACAGGCCCTTCGGCCCACGATGTTGTGCCGAACTTTATGAGTGTTTGGACATTGTGCTAATGGAGTAGGAAAAATGGTTAATTCACATTCCTCTGAAGTCATTGCGTTTGACGGTTATTTGGAGATATGGTGCCTCCATCTCAATGGGTAGGACTGTGGAATGTACAGCAATGCAAATTAGGTAGCCATCTTGGCTGGGATGAAGTCACTTTAGATTGTGACTTTAAAAGTGTTTTTTGCAAAAGTGCAATTCATGTTTCCAGCTGGTGGATTAAAACTCATTATTTAGCATAAAACATCTTTGTGATAGCAATGTTACTTCCAATATTCATGCTTATCGTTTCTGGAAATTCTGTTTTGCTTCCTCCAAAATGAAACAAGTTTTCAGCTGTCCTGTCGCACTGAAATGGCCCTAACCCTTCACAAACATCCCTCAATGCAACTTTGACATAGCAAGTGATGCAGCCTTTAACACCTCTCCTCCAATTCAAGCTCAGTGGGTCCGTCCTCGCACTATTCTAATCTTACCTATCCGATCAAAGCCACAGCATCTCTCACAATGGCTCAAAAGCAAATGACTGCGGACGCTGGAATCTGAAACCAAAAGAGAAAATGCTGGAAAATCTCAGCAGGTCTGGCAGCATCTGTAGGGAGAGAAAAGAGCTAATGTTTCAAGTCCAGGTGACCCTTTGTCAAAGTTCTCACAATGGCTTCTCTCCTTATACTTTCACACGAACAGTGATGTGACACAAGCTCTACCCAGGCTGCTTGTCAGACAATCGAACGAGAGG
The DNA here is from genome assembly GCF_902713615.1 of Scyliorhinus canicula. Lineage (NCBI taxonomy): Eukaryota > Metazoa > Chordata > Chondrichthyes > Carcharhiniformes > Scyliorhinidae > Scyliorhinus > Scyliorhinus canicula. Next base: position 138,847,243 of record NC_052160.1, read on the forward strand.
TCACGGATATAGGGAGAGAAGCGGTAGATTTGGAACTGAGATGAGGAGGAACTCCTTCTCGCAGAGGGTGGTGAATTTGTGGAACTCGCTGCCCAATAATGCGGTGGAATCTGAGTCATTAAATGGTTTTCAAGAAAGAGACAGATATATTTTTGATTTAAAAACGGGTTAAGGGATATGGGCAACAGGTGGGGAGATGGATTTGAGACCAGGAAGATATCAGCCATGATCTGATTGAATGGCGGAGCAGATCGAAGGACTGAATTGCCTACTTCTGCTTCTAATTCCTATGTTTCTATCCAGTTTTAGATGTGACACAATTTCTTCCATCTAAACGTTTGGTTGTGCTGTAGCTATCCACCACAGGCTCCTGTGCAAGTTCCCGATCGTCGTCATCTGCTTACTTCCCCTCCTTGGTCACTATCCCAGGTTGAACCAAACCCAGCATCTTGTTTGACCACATATTCACCAGCACAATGATTGCCTGCTACCACCTCCTCCTCATGATCAACAACCTCAGCACATCTGTGTATGGGAATAGTCATTAATGCCGAGGCCTCACGCGCTGCAATTTCCTCCATGTATTCTTCCACCTTTCCCACACTCTGTCCCCAGTCAAGGCTCATTTCTGGCCAAATTGTCAGACCTCCTAATGTTTCCTGCATTGGCTCAAAGGCTCATTTTCCTTTTGCCTGAGTGAAGTGCTGGGGGCAATGTTTGAAGTGAAAGATAGTAAATCATTACAAGGTGATGTTGGTTTCTTTTTCCTAAGGACTCAAAATAATTCTTTTTCTAAGCAAACCTCTAAGCAGACACTGGGTCGCCCCAGTGTCATAAACCCAAAACCTTCCGTGCTCGGTGGGCACTGTAGGGGTTGGATTGCTTTATCGACCCTATTTTCACATTTTGATTTAATGTTTTTAAGTTTCCGTTCCTTTTTTTATTTTTGGGAAGTGCTCCATTTGTGATTTTTAGAAGTGGCCCCTTTTAATTTATCATTTAGTTAATTTCTGTTGTTCTATTTAGTTGATTGATCCCAGAATACATCATAAACCCCAAAGCAAACAAAAGTGCATCTCATCTTCCGACTAGGCATGTTACAGCCCTTAGCAATCAACTCAACTTTAGACTGACGGGGCAGCACGGTGGCGCAGTGGTAAGCACTGCAATCTCACGGCGCCGAGGTCCCAGTTCGATCCCGGCTCTGGGTCACTGTCCGTGTGGAGTTTACACATTCTCCCCGTGTTTGCGTGGGTTTCACCCCCACAACCCAAAGATGTGCAGGGTCGGTGGATTGGCCACGCTAAATTGCCCCTTAATTGGAAAAAAAATGAATTGGGTACTCTAAATTAAAAAAAACTTTAGACTGTGACCTTTCTCTTACATCTTAAACACCCCTTTTTTTATATTTCCCATACATTTATTGCCTCAATGAAAAGCCCCCCCCCCCCCCATTGGGCCATTTGCCTCTTGTTCTTAAAGTTGCTACATCTTGTTGCAATCCCTCCCAGCTACAGTTTATTATCCAACACATTCTCCCTCTCTTTACTTCTGATGAAGAGTCAAACAGACTCTAAACATTTAACTGTTTTCTCTCCCTACAGATGCTGCCTGACCTGCTGACATTGTACAGCATCCTCAATATTTGTTTGAAATAGAAGTGCCCATTTTCTAAGATAGGAAAACTAATAAAGAACCAAACCAAAGATGAAAAACAAAGAAAACTTATAAGTGACATTGTTACTGCTGTTTACATAACACTCCAGTCCCGCACTGCCCACTGGTTGTAGAAGGTCTAAGGGCCCTTCTTATTTGTTCCCTTATTTCCCCTTTCTTTTATTTTGCTGTTGCATTTTTGATTCATGGATGATTCATGGACATGTGTCTTTAAGGCAAGTGGCCTGTGCCTTTACTTCAAGCAGAGGATTTCAACAGCAGGAGTGATCACTCTGCCGGTTCAAACTGGAGCTGTGGACTGACCAAAACAATGACAGAGAATGTCTCGGACTTGGTTTGATTGATTTTGCTGGTGGTCAATGAATTGACCCAAAACCGCTGAGGACCCGGGTTCAATCCCAGCCCCAGGTCACCGTTAATGTGGAGTTTTCACATTCTTCCTATGTCTGTGTGGGCCTCACCCTCCACAACCCAAAGATGTGCAAGGTAGGTGGATTGGTCATGCTAAATTGCCCCTTAATTGATTTATTTATTTTTTCTAAAGAAAAGAATTGACCCAAAATGATGTGTTCTGCCCGGTAACTGGTGGTGATTGGATCTGATCCCACTGGAATGTTTTTCAGAGCTCCAAGGGTTGAGTTTCATTTTGGTTTTGGTCTTTGCAACCCCAAGGAGGGACCTGCTATCCTCTCTTCTCCGTTTGTCTCCAGAAAGACTGTGTTTCTGAACTGGCAGAGAGCCTGGATGAATCTGTGCACAGGCAGAATCCAGAACCGACCACGTCTCTCTCCTAAAAGACGAAAGCAGAAGTGGCTAACTCTCTCTCTCCAGAAAGATAGAAGCCTGAATGCAAACCTGAAGCTGAAGGTCCAGTTTGATGAGAAATAAAGTGTCTTTCCAGAAAGCCTGCTGCGTGTGAGTACTGCATTTTCTACGATACAGGGACGCTGAATGAATGACTTTACAAAGAAGGCTATTGGCTGTATACCAGAGACTTTAATCAGCATGCTTGCTGTGGTGAAAGTGTGCTAAAGAACTACTATCTGAAGCAAAGACTCTTATCTTTTCACTTTCATCCTTATTATCCCCCCCCCCCCCCTCAGTGTTTGTCTGTCTTGTGTGTGTGGGTCGAGGGTGGAGCACTTAAAGTGAGAGTCGGGGGTTAGGTGATAGTTGACCAGTTGTATTTACTGAATTTTGCCATGATAGTTCTTGATATAAATAAACAGTAAATGTGTTTAAATTTACAAACCTGGTGATTGTAATTATTGGGCAGCCGAGGGCCAAAGACTTTGGATACTTTTTATAAGAATTATGGTTAATTCACTTGCGTTGTGACTCCAGGATGAGGGGGGGGGGGGGGCTGGAATTGCCCAGGGTGTGGTAACAAAGGCCTCTACCAGCAGGGACAGCGGGCACCAGCTCCAAAGTCTCCAGGGCACTAACATGGCCCCAGACAGCCAGAGTGACCACCCCATGACCTGTGTCAAACCTGGATCTGTGGATGGCCCCACCCTGTCCAGGCATAGGAGCAGACCCACAAGGAAGTCCACCGATTTGTCCGCTTCCCCCTGCACTGGGATCCTGCTGTTATTTCAGCTCTATTTGTGTGATAGGCACAGGGATCTGAAGCAGCAAGGTAGAAATCTACACGCTAAGAGCAGTTCCATGATTACGTTGCAGGAACAGATGGACCCGAATATAAAACTGAGAGACTAAAATCGCATACATTCTGGAATTATTAAATGAAAGCAGTTAGCAGGCCCATTACATAGAACATACAGTGCAGAAAGTGGCCATTCGGCCCATCGAGTCTGCAACAACCCACTTAAGCCCTCATTTCCACCCTATTCTTGTAACCCAATAACCCCTCCTAAACGTTTTGTTCACTAAGGACAATTTATCATGGCCAATCCACCTAACCTGCACGTCTTTGGACTGTGCGAGGAAACCAGAGCACCCGGAGGAAACCCACGCAGACACAGGGAGAACGTGCAGACTCCGCACAGACAGTGACCCAGTGGGGAATCGAACCTAGGACCCTGGCGCTGTGAAGCCACAGTGCTATCCACTTATGCTACCGTGCGGCCCATGTTTTGCCTGTGAACTAACTCACATCAAGTCACATTCACTTGTGCTTACTGATGTCCATTGATGCCAGGTTAAATCATGCCTCTACTTGATATTTTTCATAATTCTTTTCAAATCCCTCCCCGGCTTCACCACTCCTATTCCTGAAATCTCCTCCAGCCCACAACCCCTCCAAGGTACCTGGTCTCCTGGAATTCTGGCCTCTTGACCATCTCCAAGTTGACTTTTCTATGATATCCAAGTTGTTAATGAATAATGTGAGCAATTGAGGCCTTAACACTGTGGGACACCACTAGTCACATCCAGGCAATTTGAATATCTACCCATTATCCCTATTTTCCATCACCTGCCGCTCAACCAATTTCCCAGCCACATCAGGAACATTCCCTCAATTCCGTGGGTTTCTACTTTAGTTAACAGTTTCTTATATGGGACTTTATCCAACGCCTTCTGGAAGTCCATATAAACAACATCCATAGACATTTGCCTGTCCACTACCTTAGTCACCTCTTCAAAAAATTCAATGAGGTTTGTCAGGCATGGCCTACACTTGAATTCATACTGATCCTCCCTGATTAACGGAACATTTGAGGTGTTCAGTTACCCTATCCTTGTTTATAGACACACAACACAGATGTTAGGCTAACTGGTCTGTAATTCCCTGGTTTTCCTCTTTCGCCCTCTTAAAACACGGAATGACACGGGGCAGCACAGTAGCATTGTGGGGTAGCACGGTAGCATTGTGGATAGCACAATGGCTTCACAGCTCCAGGGTCCCAGGTTCGATTCCGGCTTAGGTCACTGTCTGTGCGGAGTCTGCACATCCTCCCCGTGTGTGCGTGGGTTTCCTCCGGGTGCTCCGGTTTCCTCCCACAGTCCAAAGGTGTGCAGGTTAGGTGGATTGGCCATGATAAATTGCCCTTAGTGTTGGGTGGGCTTACTGGGTTATGGGGATAGGGTGGGGGTGTTGACCTTGGGTAGGGTGCTCTTTCCAAGAGCCGGTGCAGACCCGATGGGCCGAATGGCCTCCTTCTGCACTGTAAATTCTATGAAATTCTATGACATGTGCAATTTTCTAATCCTGAGGGACGACTCCTAAATCTAGGGAGCTCTGAAAGATTATAGTTAGGGTATCTACAATGTGCACGCACACGCATACTTCCTTTCACACCCTCGTATGAAAACCTTCGGGTCCTGAGGATTTGTCACTCTTCAGTTCAATTAATTTCCTAATTATCTATGTTTTTCTTACGTTAATTTTATTTAGTCCTTGTTCCCGATCTGCAATTAATGTCCTCGGAGGGGGGGGGGGCAGCAGAGTGGCACAGCGGTTAGCACTACTGCCTCACGGCGGCACGGTCCCAGGATCGATCCCGGCTCTGAGTCACTGCCGTGTGGCGTTTGCACATTCTCCCCGTGTTTGCATGGGTTTCGCCCCCACAACCCAAAGATGTGCAGGGTAGGTGGTTTGGCCATGTACAATTGACCCTAATCTGGATTAAATGATTTGCGTACTCTAAATTTAGTCTTTTGGTACCTCATCTATCTTGGGTGTTTAAAAAAAAATTCTTATTAGCTTACTCCTCATTGCTGGCCTCGAACAGGGTTTGGAACAGACTGACAAGCTGCCCCCAAGTATCCAGGAAGCCTTCCTCTGACCCTCGGATGGCATACTTAATCTTCTCCAGGTGAAGAGATTCCGAGAGGTCAGCGAGCCAGTCTGCAGCCGTGGGTGGTGCTGCCAATCGCTAGCCGAGCAGTGGTTAGCACTACTGCCTCACAGCGCCATGGTCCCAGGTCCGATCCTGGCTCTGGGTCACTGTCTGTGTGGCGTTTGCACATTCTCCCGGTGTCTGCCTGGGTTTCACCCCCACAACCCAAAAGATATGCAGGGTAGCTGGATTGGCTACGCTAAATTGCCCCTTAACTGGAAAAAAAAAGATTTGGGCTCTTTAAATTTAAAAAAAGGCAGCAGTCTGGTGCAAACAGAAAAACAAAAATAATATTTAGAAGCTCTGTCTCTTCCTTTTCCACTTCAGACAAAATATCTCAACCCAAAGTGTTAATTTCTATTTCTGTTTCAGATATGCCTTATTTCCAAACCTTTGCATTAGAAAACTCTGAAGATGATCTGGACACAGGAAGGTAATTGGACCTTCCAGCCGTACGGTGCTCCAGCCCATTGGGGCTCCACTGTCTATCACCACAAAGTAGTGGAATGCAACTCAAACCTTCTAATTGCAACAGCTCTTGCTGCTACACAGCAATCAAAGCTCATTAATCACAATTTGTGCTTTTCGTACATTATTCACCATGCCCATCTGTTCAGTCAAAGCAAAGTGAGCAACTCGGATATGTTAGAGCTGCTCTCAAAAACAAATCCTTGCAATCAGTTGATCTGCTTGCTGTCAAATTTCACCCTCCTCGGAATTGTAAAGTACTTTCAGCCGCTTTGTATCCATGTACAACCAATATTGCGACCGATGCTGGTCTTTTCCCCCCCACGAGTTCTCCAAGACCTCGCGAGCAGCTCCTCCAGCGGCATAATTTCCCACAAACCAGGAAGCTCAATGTCCAATCGGTGCTAACTCGGCTAGGTCAGCAATGTGTTCCCAGACTGGCAATGGATAGGGGTGAAAATAATTGAGGCCAAGCTTCTAAATTGGATTACCATCCCTTGCGTCTTGTTGGAAGATGCAAATGAAATGAAATGAAAATCGCTTATTGTCACGAGTAGGCTTCAATGAAGTTACTGTGAAAAGCCCCTAGTCGCCACATTCCGACGCCTGTCCGGGGAGGCTGGTACGGGAATCGAACCGTGCTGCTGGCCTGCTTGGTCTGCTTTAAAAGCCAGTGATTTAGCCCAGTGAGCTAAACCAGCCCAAATGGGTGGATAGTAGTAGAAGATTTAGTGAGTGATAACAACATTCAGAAACAAGATAGGTTATTTGGCTAATACCTGTTCCGCTATTCAATTAGATCCTGGCTGATTTGTACTGTAACTTCCTTTTCATGCTTTTGTCCTTTTGAGACCCATACCTACAAAACCCGATCAATCAATTTCAGTTTTGAAAGCTCGCAGTGTCTTGTTATGCTCTAAGTGTGACATAAGTGGCTTCCTTGTGGTGCACTTGACAAAGGAAGGTACAGACGTGGAGATAACTTCAACACATTTATTAAACTATATACACTTCAATTACTCAGGTTCGACACTACTGTTAATTCTACTATAGCTACTCAGACTGACTAACCAGTCTGCTACAATCCACGTGGTGGGAGTGATATTGAATCAACCCTGTGTCTGTACTCACTGACTGTCTCCACTGGAAAGAGGCAGATCATGTGTGTGGTGTCCTTTATATATGGGTTGGTGTAATGCTCTCCTGTGGTGGTGTCACCTCTGTGTGTATCGTGAATGCCCATTGGTCGTATCTAACTGTTCTATTGGATAAGTGCCTGTGTGTCATGTCTCTGGTGCTCCCTCTAGTGTGTAGCTAGTCTACATGTATCGACATTAACCCCTTGTGTATTTACAGTGATGCACATCACCACACGCAGTAGCATAGTTTGGTCACGCTTGCTGTCCAGTGAAAGATGGGCACCTGGGCAGTGCTATTGGCATCAGTTGAGTTATATTCTACCAGAAAACATCTTCAAAAAGATATGGAGAGAAATTGCAAGAAGAGACAGCACAAATTCCAATGTGAATCTCTATCAGAATCTGGCCTAAAACAAATTATACCTGGAGTTGCGAGCAATGATACCATCTCGGAGTCACTTGGCATAGAGTCAGGCAGTTTAGATAAATAAATGTGTGGCTCAAAGGGAGAAGGGGTTTCGATTCATTGGCACTGGTATCAGTACTATGGGGAAGAGTGAGCTAATCCATTGGGATGGGCTATACTTGAACTGGGCCATGGCCAGTATCCTAGCCAATCCTTAACCAGGGCTGTGGACAGAGCTTTAAACTAACAGAGGTTATGGAGAGGAAGAGGGTGAAGGGAGATTCAGAAATCCAAAGAGAAAAAGTTGAGTCATTGGAGGAATGTAGTAATGTGGGTAAAGGCAAGCAGAATGGGACAAGAAGGGACAGAGTTTAACAAAAATTGTACACCAATGAATAAGGTCACTGCTGGGAATAGAAGTAAAATAAAATAAAGTTCTTATCTGAATGCACAAAGCATCTGCAATAAGATAAATGAACTACTGGCACAAAGAGGGAAATGATTTCTATCCAATCACCATTAGAGTCATGGTTGCAAGGTGATTAAGGTTGGGAAGTAAATATTACAGGGTACATAATATTTTGGAAAGACAGATAAAATGGCAAAGGTGGAAGGGTAACCTTGATTGTAAAGATTGACATAAAAACAATAGTGAGAAATTATCTGATCTCAGAAGATGGGCAGCACGGTAGCATTGTGGATAGCACAATTGCTTCACAGCTCCAGGGTCCCCGGTTCGATTCCGGCTTGGGTCACTGTCTGTGCAGATTCTGCACGTCCTCCCCGTGTGTGCGTGGGTTTCCTCCGAGTGCTCCGGCTTCCTCCCACAGTCCAAAGATGTGCAGGTTAGGTGGATTGGCCATGATAAATTGCCCTTAGTGTCCAAAATTGCCCTTCATGTTGAGTTATGGGGATAGGGTGAAGGTGTTGACCTTGGGTAGGGTGCTCTTTCCAAGAGCCGGTGCAGACTCGATGGGCCGAATGGCCTCCTTCTGCACTGTAAATTCTATGATCTATGATGAAGATCATGAAGTACAATCACTATAGATTGTAGATGCAGGGAAGATGTTACCAATGGTGGGTGTGTCCAGAACCAGGGGGTCACAGCCTGAGGATTCAGGGTAAACCATTTTGGACAGAGATGAGGAGACAAGTCTTCGCCCACAGAGTGGTGAGCCTGTGGAATTCATTACCACAGGAAGTAGTTGATGCTGAAACATTGAATATAGTCAGGAGGTGGCTAGATAGCTCTTGGAGAGAATAGGAATCAAAGGCTATGGGGAGAAAGCAGGATTAGGCTATTGAGTTGGGGATGGTCAGCCATGATCGTGATGAATGGCAGAGCAGGCTCGAAGGGCCAAAAGGCCTCCTCCTGCTCCTATCTTGTATGTTTGTATCTAAGTAGAGGTAGAAATTAAAAACAGCAAGAGTTCAGAAAATACTGGTGGGAGTTGTTTGTAGGCCCCTGAACAGTGGTTATAGCGTTGGATAGAGCACTAAATAAGAAATCGTTGGAGCTCGTAACCAAGGCAATGAAATAATTGTGGGGTACTTTAATTTTCATATAGATTGGGACAATCAAATGAGTGGTCTGGAAGAAGTATTTATGGAATGTTTTTGTGACAATTGTCTTGGGAACAATGCATTCCAGAGTCAACTAGGAATGAAGCTATCTTGGCTTGTATTGTTTAATGAAGCAAGGTTCATTAGTAATGTCGTAATAAATCCACTTGGAAAGAGTGATCATAAGACAATTGAATTCCGAATTAAATTTGAAAGTGACATACTTCAATCACAAACAGGAAACTTAACTTTAAAAAAGCCAATTATATTGTTCTGAGGGGAGAACTGGCCATGGAAAATAATTCCAAATGTTCAACAAAAATACATATGATTGAAAAACCCAGCAAGAAAGACCCATCTGTGGCTCACTCGGGAAGTTGAGGACAATTTAAGATTAAAAGAAGCTTACAATGTAATGTTGCTAAAACAGGGGCCGCGTCTCTCCGCTCCCCACGCCGGGGGGGAGGAGAATCGTGGGAGGGCTGGGCGAATCACGCCACGCTGCCCTGGCACCCCCCGTGATTCTCCCACCCCCCCCCAAAATGGCGAGTCGCGTTTTGCGACACGCCGCTCGGAGAATTGCCGCTCGCCGTTTTTCACGGCGACCGGCGATTCTCCGGCCCAGATGGGCCGAGCGGCCTGACGACCCCGACCGGTTCACGCCGGCGGCAACCACAACTGGTCACTGCCGGCGTGAACAGCGCGCGACAGGTAAGTGTGGGGCGGAGAGAGGATCGAGCACCACGGGCGTGCTCATCAGATGTCTGGCCCGTGATCGGTGCCCACCGATCGTCGGGCCGGCATCTCTAAGAGACGCACTCTTTTCCCTCTGCCGCCCCGCAAGATCAAGCCGCCATGTCTTGCGGGGCAGCGGAGGGGAAGACGGCAACCGCGTATGTGCGGGTTGGAGCCGGCCAACCTGCGCATGCGCGGCTGACGTCACTTAGGCGCCGCTGGCCGCATCATTCTCGACATGCCGCTTTGACGCAAGCGGGCACGAAAGGAAATGAATATCAACAGAGAAAAAGAATTGGAGAAATTGAAGGGACTAAATTGCGGCCCATACCCAGGACGCGATGACTCTAACGGAGATTGCTGCACAGATAGTGGATGCAGAAGACTGTGATTTTCCAGAATTCGTTGGATTTGGGAATGGTCCCATCAGATCGTTAAGTTGGCAAATGTTACACCGGAGGAGAGAGGGAACCACAGGACCGGTTAGCCCAGCATCAATTGTTGGGAAAATTCCACACTCCCGCTCTCCCTCGCAGGGAGAGTCCAGACGATCAAAATGAACGTACTGCCCAGGTTCCTTTTCCTGTTTAGATCCATTCCGATCTACATCCCCAAGGCCTTTTTCAAAGCGCTGGACAAACATATCATGGCGTTCGTATGGGGGGGTAAAAATGCTAGGATCCCAAAGAAGGTCATACAAAAAAGAAAATCCAGGGGGGGGCTAGCCCTCCCGAATCTACAATTCTACCACTGGGCGGCAACAGCCGAGCGAGTAAGGGGATGGATCCAGGAGCCAGAAGCCGAGTGGGTGCGTGCGGAGGAGGCCTCCTGCATGGGAACCTCCCTCCGGGCCCTCGCCACGGCAGCACTCCCATCCCCACCCAAAAAACACTCCACCAGCCCAGTGGTGACAGCCACCCTCCAATCCTGGAACCAACTGCGGCAGCAATTTGGCCTGTACAAAATGTCGGACAAGGCTCCCATCTGCAACAACCATAGGTTCAAACCAGCACTGACCGACGCCACCTTCAAAAGGTGGAGGCAGGACGGAGGGACACTGACAGTCAGGGACCTATACACGGACGACAGGATCGCAACACTGGACGAACTGACAGAGAAATTTCAGCTAGCTGGGGGGAACGAGCTACGGTACCTGCAGCTCAAAAACTTCCTACGAAAGGAGACAAGGACGTACCCACAACCGCCACGACAGACACTATTGGAAGACCTACTGGACGCAAGTATCCTAGAGAAAGGGAACTGTAGTGACATGTATGACCGACTGGTAGATAGGGACGACACCGTACTGGACGCAACAAGAAGGAAATGGGAGGACGACCTGGGGATGGAGATTAGGGTGGGGACTCTGGAGCGAAGCACTGCATAGGGTCAACTCCACCTCCACGTGCGCAAGGCTCAGCCTGACGCAACTAAAAGTGGTACATAGAGCCCACTTAACGAGAAACCGTATGAGTAGGTTCTTCCCGGAGGTGGAGGACAAATGTGAGCGGTGCCAGAGAGGCCCGGCCAACCACGCCCACATGTTCTGGTCTTGCCCCAGACTTGTGGAGTACTGGACAGCCTTCTTCGAGGCTATGTCCAAAGTGGTGGGGGTGAGGGTGGAGCCATGCCCGATAGTGGCGGTCTTCGGGGTTTCAGACCAGCCAGATCTATTCCTGGGGAGGAGGGCGGATGCCCTTGCCTTTGCCTCCCTGATTGCCCGCCGTAGAATCCTGTTTGGCTGGCGGTCAGCAGCACCACCCAGAGCTGCAGACTGGCTGTCCGACCTCTCGGAATCTCTCCAAATGGAGAAAATCAAATTCGCCATCCGAGGGTCGGACGACAGCTTCCACAGAACGTGGGAGCCATTCATGCAACTGTTCCGGGACCTGCTTGTGGCCAACGTACATGAGGAAGAATAGTCGGGTGGCCAAGAACCAGGGGAAAATGGACGGGAATCGGGGGAAGGTAGCCGGGGGGAGGGGGGGGGGGGGGGATACGGGCTCGGTATGGGGGTTTGATGGCAAGCCAAGGCCCAAAACCAAACTATAAATAAATGCCTATAAACATGTGCCTCGGCCATATTGGGGAATGTAAAATATGTATGCTGGCTAAAGGGGGCGGCCACAATTATTGTTATGAAGATGCTTACCTGTAAATATTCATGTAAAATTTTTGTGTTTTCCTTTTTTTTTTCTCTCTCTCTAATAACTTGTAATTTGTCATATATAAAATATGAAAACTCAATAAAAAAACATTTATTAAAAAAAAAAAAAAATTGTTGGGAAAATTCTGGAATCCATTATAAAGGAAGTGCTCACCATGCATTTAGAAAAGCATATATTTAGAATAAGTCAACATGGGAAACCCTGTTTAACAAATTTCTGTGAGGTTTTTGACGATATAAATAAGATGGATAAATAGGAAATAGTAGATACAGTATATTGAGATTTCCAAAAGGCACATAGTAACTTAATAGGCACTAAAAGTGGACGTGGAATTGGAGATAATATATTAGCATGCATAGAGGATTAGCAAACGTTAACGGACAGGAAACAGAGAGCGGCCATAAATGGAACATTTTCACTTTGGTGATAAATAGTAAAGTACCACAGGGCTCAGCTAATTACAATATATATTAATAAGTTAGATGAAGAGACAGAGTAAGTTAGCTGATGATACAAAGCTAGGTGAAAAGGTAAGCTATGGGGAGGACATGAGACAGGTTGCAAAGAGGTATAGGGCGCAATTAGAACATAGAACAGTACAGCACAGAACAGGCCCTTCGGCCCTCAATGTTGTGCCGAGCCATGATCACCCTACTCAAACCCACGTATCCACCCTATACCCGTAACCCAACAACCCCCCCCTTAACCTTACTTTTATTAGGACACTACGGGCAATTTAGCATGGCCAATCCACCTAACCCGCACATCTTTGGACTGTGGGAGGAAACCGGAGCACCCGGAGGAAACCCACGCACACAGGGGGAGGACGTGCAGACTCCACACAGACAGTGACCCAGCCGGGAATCGAACCTGGGACCCTGGAGCTGTGAAGCATTTATGCTAACCACCATGCTACCCTGCTGCCCGATTCTACGGAAAGATCTCTAAGTGTGGGGCAGCAGGGTAGCATGGTGGTTAGCATAAATGCTTCACAGCTCCAGGGTCCCAGGTTCAATTCCCGGCTGGGTCACTGTCTGTGTGGAGTCTGCACGTCCTCCCCCTGTGTGCGTGGGTTTCCTCCGGGTGCTCCGGTTTCCTCCCACAGTCCAAAGATGTGCGGGTTAGGTGGATTGGCCATGCTAAATTGCCCGTAGTGTCCTAATAAAAGTAAGGTTAAGGGGGGTGGGTTGTTGGGTTACGGGTATAGGGTGGATACGTGGGTTTGAGTAGGGTGATCATGGCTCGGCACAACATTGAGGGCCGAAGGGCCTGTTCTGTGCTGTACTGTTCTATGTTCTATGTGGTAGCGAGCGGGAATTGCTGCGAGCTTCCCTGGCTCGGCCGACAAAGCAATTGAACGTTAGTTGTTCCACTTAACAAGGCCTCATGGGCTTCTCGCCGCAAATGAAGGCTCGCCAGCTGATTTTCCAGCCTCACACTAACAAGGGCGAGCAGCACTAAAGCTGCACTTGCTCGGCCAACCCCAGCCAGCTCGCAACAATAGCGCCAAGGACACCAGCCCCAAGATTCGGGGACGCCGACTTGCGGAGGCTCCTAGACACGGTGGAGGCCCGGAGTGATGTCCTGATGGTGAGCCACATGGCAGCCAGTATCGCCTGGGACGAGACGGTGGCAGCTGTCAGCTCGGGGAGTGTGACCAGGAGGTCTGGTCAGCAGTGAGTAGACAGCAATGCCCCCACTCGCCCCAAGGGGACACCCTCCCCCCCAAATCCCCAATTGACCCCCCCCAGCCTCCCTCCCTCCCCCCCTCAACCTTCACAACCCTTCTCCCATCACTGTGAACCGTGCGTGTAGAAAACATTGTCCTCTCTGTGTCTCCTCAGGAAAAGCTCTCCCATAATCGCCGGGAAAGGGCCCAGACCAGCGGAGGGGTGCCAGACATAAGAATCCTTACCTCCTTTGTGGAACGGGCCCTGGATGTGACCGGTATGGCCGAAGATAGATCGGTCAGCCACATGGAGGCTAGAGGATGCTGCAGAGGTGAGGGATCACCGGGCTCCACCAGAGGACCTGTCAAATGTGAGTTGTTATTGCCTTACCGACTGGCCCATCCCTCCCACTGACCACATGTCCTTTCTCTCACAGGCCCTCCAGCTGACGGCGCCGTCCCCCTCTCCTGACTCTGAAGAGAAAACCTCAGAGAGCTTGGAGGATGCAACAGCTGTCATCCCCACCCTCCACCAGCGCAAATACAGGCTTTGGGGGCACAATCTGGTGAGCACCACACCGCTAATGATGCACCGGAGGAGGGGGTAGAGGTAGGTACGGAGTGGGGGCAGCACCATTGGGAGTGGGATTTGTGCAGCATTTTGAACATCTTTTCGCAAAACCATCATACTGCCTCCATCACTTCCTTCTGCAATATGAGCTGACCCCTGAACCCTTTGCTCATTTCTCCAGCGTATCCCACCCCCATGGCGGCACACCCCTCTGGAGGGTCCCCCCCCTCCCCTCCCCCCCCTGAGCACTGGGATGGCAAGCTCAGCACCCCCAGGCTTGTTGACTGTGAGCAAAGATGCTTACTCACCATCTCAACTCCCCACGGAAACCCTTCCGTCAGGTTCACGTTTTTCAAATGGAGCACTAATCGGCGCCAGCGTGACCACTTGCTGGGGAGGCCGCTGAATGACAGGAGGCCGTTGGATATGGGGTCATTTGCCCAATTGGTTGGAAATTGGACTTAAGTGGTGATTAATTGTTATCTCGCCTTGCTGTGGTGAGATCCCGATTTTGACTATGGGAGCGGGCCGGTTGTATCGCGAGCTGTTTGGTGCCTAGCGCAGATCTCGTTTTTGGCCTCTCCCGCTATTCACCGGCCTCATTATGCTTGACCGAGAATGTAACGCGGCTGGAGAATCCCGCCCATAGAAAGGTTGAGCGACCGGGCAACATGATGGCAGGTAGATTATAATGCAGGGAAGTAGGAAGTTTTCACTTTGGTCAAACATGATAGCAAAATTGAATATTTTTTAAAAGAAGAGGAGATTTGGGTGGGTTCGTACAAGGAATGCAAAAAGATAGCACCCAACAATTAGGAAGGCAAGTGGCATATTGGCCTGTATTGCGAGGGGATTGGAGTACAGAAATCTAGCTGGAGTAGCACAGGGTTTTGGTGAGACCACATCTGCAGTAGTGTGTGTAGTTTTGGTCTCCGCATTAAAAAAAATATATACTTCCATTGGAGGTTGTACAGTGAGGGCTCACTAAATTGGTCTCTGGGATGAGGGGGGGGGGGGGGGGGATTGTCCTATGATGAGAGGCTGAGCAAGTTAGTACAATTTTATCTGGAACTTAGAAGAATGAGAGGCAATCTCATTGAAACCTACAAGATTCTGAAAGGGTTCGATCGGGTAGACGCTGATTGTTTCCGTTGGCTGGGTAACCCAGAAAAGGGGCATTGTCTCAGGATAAGGGGCGGGCGCTTATAGATGCGAGGGTTGTAGATGCTCTGTGAGTGAATATGTTGAAGGCTGGGATACAGATTTTTGCTCAGTGGAGTTGATGCCGAGCTATGATCATATTGAATGGTGGAGTAGTCTCGGCGGGCCGAATGGCTCCTGTCTCGTGTGATCCAAAATTAATTTGCATAGTTTACACGTTGGGATTTTCAATGTTGGAACACCCCAGGAGTTTTTAATTTTAAAAAAAATTAGTGTGTCCAATTAATTTCTATTCCCAATTAAGGGGCAATTTAGCATGACCAATCCACCTACCCTGTACATGTTTTGGGTTGTGGGGGCGAAACGCACCCAAACACCGGGAGAATGTGCAAACTCCACATGGACAGTGACCCAGAGCCGGGATCGAACCTGGGACCTCGGTGCCATGAGGCAGCAGTGCTATCCACTGAGCCACCATGCTGCCCCACCCCAGGAGTTTTTAAATAATTGTTCAATGCCTAGGTACCGATCGTAAAATGTAGCCGACTTGGGGGGGGGGAATAAAATCAAAGATGAATTAAAATAAAACCAGGTCATCATTGTATGACAGTTTATTTTATCAAATACAGGCTCCCCAAAACATTCACAACATCTTGGCAAATTAGAATATAAATATTAAATTTGGACATACTATGCAGGAAACTGGATCAGAACACTGAGCACGGCAGAGCTGGATCTGGAAGAAATTTCATTCACTGTACAAGAACGAAGTTGGGACAAAACAAACGCAGTTTGCTCGCGGTTCAAACATTGTGATTGGGCCGCACATTTTATAGATCACGTTCCACTGACCAAAGTAACAAGTGCACAGCCAAAAAAAAAATCACAAACTCTTCAGTTAAAGCTTTGATAAATGAAGCGCGACTTTCTCAGGGGAGTTAAGTCTTAAAACCTACTCAACGATTGCACTGAATACATTTTGTATTTGAGCATTCGGGGAAGCACGGTGGTTAGCGCTGCTGCCTCAGCACCAGGGACCCCGGGGGTTCGATTCCGGCCTCGGGTGACCGTCTGTGTAGAGTTTGCACGCTCTCCCCCGTGTCTGCGTGGGTTTCCCCCTTGTGCTCTGGTTTCCTCCCACAGTCCAAAAGATGTGCAGGTGAGGTGGACTTTCCCTGCTAATTTGCGCCTCGAGTGAGCAGGGATGTGCAGATAAGGTTGTGGGGTTATAGGGATAGGGCAGGAAGGGCGGAGGAGTGGGCCCAGGGAGAGTTCTCTTTCAGAGGGCCAATGCAGACTCGGGTTCGGCATCCTTGGGCACCGTGGGGATTCTATGATTTGAACAATTGTGAATTAGCAGATTCAGCGTAGCTGTCCAGATTTTCTTCATAATCAGCAGTCACCAACGAACAGAACGATCACAGAATTAAGTTGTCAATTTTCTCTCTTTTAATATACCAGTCAAAAAGCCAAGGAAGGCCCAAAACAATTTTAAAATATACTCTAGTCTTGCAAAATAAAATAATTAAACCCTTCATTTGATAAGTTCACATAAGAGTGTGCAATCATTCATCATATAGATTCAATTCATTCAGAAATATTTAATAACTGTCATCAAAACACTTGTAGACTGTTCCAGAGTGCTTCTCAGTCCATTTACTTGTTGGGAAGGAGATGCCCAGGGACATGCTTCTTCTAACATTATTTTTAAAATACCAAAAAAAGTGAAACACTTGACCTTTTCAACATAATTTAAGCTTTTTTTTTTCGCCCCTAGAGAAAGGGAAGAGAAAGATCACGATTTTGATGCATCTGATCCATTATTCCCCAGAACATGGCCTCCGGGTCAATCAGGAACTGGGAATAATATGAAGCAATCGTGGCGTGGACACTGTATATTCTTATGGTCCATGACTTTGTGTTCGGTGGAAATTCAGAGTCACCTGACATATTCCTACCAGGATGAGCTGCAGCAGGGTCCACACCCAAAAGGTGCTTTCAACAAACAAAATGCGTTGAGGTTACTGGGAAGGCTTGGGGTAACCTTGGGTCAATTAGATCAGAGGTTCGCATTTTCCGTGACCCCGTTTATATCAAGATAAGAGCTCAGCTGACAGCTCCAGCTTACGATGATAAGCTGTATCTGCACAAACACATCAATGAGGAGGCACCCACAATGAAGATTTTAGTGACATTATACAAAGTTGTTCAATGATTTACAAAATTGGATTACATTCATATGATTTTAGGTAAAGCTTTTCCCGTTTTTAAGCAGCTTTAAGAGCTTAAACTGCTTAAAGTCAACACAACATTTCAAATGGGCAGCACGGTAGCACAGAGGTTAGCACTGTTGCTTCACAGCGCCAGGGTCCCAGGTTCGATTCCCGGCTTGGGTGACTGTCTGTGCGGAGTCTGCAAGTTCTCCCAGTGTCTGCGTGGGTTTCCTCCGGCTGCTCTGGTTTCCTCCCACAAGTCCCGAAAGGCGTGCTTGTTAGGTGAATTGGACATTCTAAATTCTCCCTCCGTGTACCCGAGCAGAGGCCAGAGTGTGGCGTCTAGGGGCTTGTCACAGTAACTTCATTGCAGTGTTAATGTAAGTCCATAAATCATAAGTCATAAATCACCCTCTGCATAATTAAAGTCCAAATCAAGGGGGGGGGGAAACAAAGGAACTGATTAAGGTGACTGAAGATATCAATGATAAACCATTCAACTATCTCGCCATAAGTAAAGGTCCATAAACAACACTGTAAATCAGTCATGATAAGAACATAGAGAAAGTGGGGAGAAGCGTAAAACTTGTATGTTTGAAATCCCATGGGCTATTCTCCATCTTTTCACAACATGATTAATTCCCCGTTACAATAATCTTTACAAGCTATGAAGAAAAGTGCAATTTAAAAGAAAAAAAGGGATAGATTACGGGTTCTGCGTCACACATCCCTTAAACAATGATGGTGTAGCAGGGGCCGAGATACGCAGAAATTTATTTGCCTTTGCCAAAACACACTCGGCAATTTCCGATTTACTACAATTAGCTGCATCACTGTGCAGTCAGGGAGTCAGGATATATTCAATTGAGAATTACAGCTCCTATTGGAAGCAACAGTAATTTTGTGGGGTACAATTCTGCTTATGTGACCGTCATGCCCGATATAAAGGACTTGGTCCACTGAATGAGTGCAATGGTTTGTCAGATTTTAAATAAGTCCGATTCAGAGACGCCTCGCAAAAAGGCTGTGTGTGACAATGGGTCCCGGACGGGTCCAAGACAACTAGACATTAGCTGAGTCAACAATATGGTTGGGATGCCATTGACTTTTGTTTGTTTAAAATGGGAGGGCTCTGCGGCCACCTGTGTACATGAGAAATTCAATAAATTCAGATCAGGCTGCAGGACTTAAGCCGTCACTCATTAAATGCGACTACTGTGAGAACAGCACAATTTCCTTCCCGTGATGGCCAATGGTGAGAACTCTGGCTCCAGTCAAACAGGCATGTTAACATTTTGCTGGCACTTATTGGTTGAATGCTATAAAATTTTCAAAATAATTCACAACACAAAATGAAACACACCAGCCTAAAATTCTACATCTAGACCAGAGCCTGGAGTCCAGTCCAAGGAGGGCGTCACGTTATTTTTTTCTTTTTAAATTTAGATATTTTTTTCCCCCAATTTAGCGTGGCCAATCCACCTAGCCTGCACATCTTTTGGGTTGTGGGGGGCGAAACCCACGCAGACACGGGGAGAATGTGGAAACCCTACACGGGCGGTGACCCAGGGCCGGGATTCGAACCCGGGTCCTCGGCGCCGTAGGCGGCAATGCTAACCACTGTGCCGCTGTGCCACCCGTCAGATTATTTTAATGGCAAAGCCAATCAAACTGTACAATGCCTAACACAGGCTCAGCCCACCTAATTTGAGCCGGGCCCACTTTCTGTGCCCAAAGCCCTGGCCGGGGTTAACCAGCTGGCTACTTTCTACTTCAGCATTGATGGGGGTTGGGTGTCTTTTAATAGAGGTATAAGCTTAGGCTTAACCATGCAAAGGAGGAACGAAAGCGGTTAGAAGCATTCGGGAGGGTGGGGGGAAAGAGAAAGAAAGAAAGAGAGCTTCTCCATCTACACTAGGCCCATGTTGGACAGCTGGTTAAGTGCGGATGCACGAAAAATAATTCATTAGGAACACCGATACGATTTTAAGTGTTGTCGACTTCAGAGCTGGCAGCTTCTAACAAACAGTAGGCAATAAAAATGTATATTCACATATACACATAACATATCGTTTATATATAATATACTATATTGTATATAACATATGTTATATATTTCATATTATATTATATATTATATATAAATAAATAAGCTAGATACATTGTAGACCCTTCTTCCACACCCAGCAATGTAGTTGAAGCACACTTATACCTGCAACACTGATCACAATCAGTGAATTCACAATTGTCCCTTTTTTAAAAAAAAGTGTAAAATATACATCCCCACCCTGTTATTCCAGAATATCCCCCCTCAGACGACCAACTGAGACAACAAGAAGCCCCAGGAAGATTGTTCTTTGCATTCAAGGAAAACAAAATATATAGTTCTCAAAGTCCAAATACCAGGTTGCACCTCCCAGTACAAAAGAAATTAAACACCGTTAATTCAAATGAGCAGCTTGCAGTTCTGAAGTCAGGTGTCCAGTTTACCAAGTCTTGCCCGGCTGCAGAATCTAGTTTTAATACACATTGAGATCTCTCCTGATCGAGCAGTATTTGTAGTCCACGCAGATACGTCCCCGTTAGTTGTTTCGCACACGGGGTTGTACATGAAACACAGTCTTCATAGTGTAAGATTTCATTGACGTCACCTTCATCGAATTGCACTTGACGATTTTACTCCCCATTTTGATGAGGGACCTTCACTTTAGTCGCCAACATCGGTGTCTCGATCACCAATTAACCAGAGAATGTGGAAACTGAGTGCCAGGAACCCTGTCCCCAACAGGTCACCCAGTGCCGTCAGATAGGGGATTGAGAAATTATCCGGGTCCATGCCACGCCCCCACATCCAGTGAATCATCCAATCCGCAACATAGAGGAGAATTAGCACCTGTGTCACAACATAAAATCACATGTCCTATTTCATCAGACCATCATTATTCCTTCTAAAACAGTTTAGCATCTCAGCATCATTTACTTAAGGGCAGTGAGTGTCACGGGCAAGGTCAGCATTTATTACCCATTCCTAATTGCCCTTGAATACAACCCAGTAGGTTGCCAGGCCGTTTGAAAATGAAAAAAATGAAAATCGCTTATTGTCACGAGTAGGCTTCAATGAAGTTACTGTGAAAAGCCCCTAGTTGCCACATTCCGGCGCCTGTCCGGGGAGGCTGGTACGGGAATCGAACCGTGCTGCTGGCCTGCTCGGTCTGCTTTAAAAGCCAGCGATTTAGCTGAGTGAGCTAACCCAGCCCCTGAGAGGGCAGTTTAGGGTTAATCAAATGGTTTTGGGTCTGAAGTCATATATATATAAAAAAGCAGGACAGGCATGGTGGCAGACTTCCTTCCCGACCAGATTTTGAATGATGACTATCCAGTAGTTTCATGGACACCTGTTACTGATCCAAGCTTTCTATTCCAGATTTTATTTAACTCGCTCAATTTAAATTCTCCAGTCGCCACTGTGGGTTTTGAATTCACGTCCACGGGTCATTAATCCAGGCCTCAGGGTTATTTGTCAAATAACACAACCATTATGCTACCAAATACATATTCCAGATCTACACCACACTGGACCAAAGTTATGTATATTTATAGCAACTAGTCACAAAAGTGGTGATTGTTTCATTTTAAGGGAGGGCTCGTCTAATGGATTAGTATTTATCTCAGCTTTTTATCTTTTTAAAAAATAAATGTACAGTACCCAATTCTTTTTCTCCCCAATGAAGGGGCAATTTAGCCTGGCCAATTCAACTACCCTGCACATCTTTTTGGGCTGTGGGGGGTGAGACCCATGCAGACACGGGGAGAAAGTGCAAAGTGCACAAGGACAGTGAGCCGGGGCCGGTATCGAACCCGGGTCCTCGGTGCCGTGAAGCAGCAGTGCTAACCATTGCGCCACCGTGCCGCCCCTTTCTCAGCTATCTGTCTACCAGGTTTTGAGCAGGGGCTAATACTTAGCCAAAACTTGCAGCGTCTAGGACAACTCTGCTGCAATCATTTTCTTTGGCATTTCCGTAACCAGAGATGACTGAAAGTGGACTGCAGCCCACATTCTGCACAAATTAGATCATCAAAACTCTAAATTATGCATCAAAACATTCTCCCTAGAACCTGGTTAGTTTATCTACTTTAATGCATATTCTTTGTTGCAATTTCTAATACTCTCGAGTCCTTAGTTTTCTTATTGAAACCCAGCAACTGTCTTGATTTGGTTATCTCCTCCCTTTTCTTTCATGTGTAGTCTGAGATTTTCCCCCAATTCTCTTCTCTTCCTCCTCTCAGGTGGACTCCTGTCTTTGACAAAGAACTTTGACTTTATTTGCACCTCCTGGACAGGGAATGAAATTTGGGCTGCATGGTGCACAGTGCTTAGCATTGTTGCTTCACAGCTCCAGGGTCCCAGGTTCAATTCCGGCTGGGTCACTCTCTGTGCAGAATCTGCCCCCTCTCCCCGTGTCCGTGTGGGTTCCCTCCGGGTGCTTCGTTTTCCCCTCACAGTCCAAAGATGTGCAGGTTAGGTGGATTGACCTCTCTAAATAGCCCTTCGTGTCCGAAAAAGGTTTGGTGGGGTTACTGGGATGGGGGTGAAGGTGTGGGCTTAGGCAGGGTGCCCTTTCCAAGGGTCGGTGCAGATTCGATGGGCCGAATGGTCTCCTTCTGCACTGTAAATTCTATGATCCAAACACTCGGGCTCAAACTGAGAACTGTGCTATCAAACGGCAGAACCCACATTCTAATGTTTAGTTACTCATAACTGGCTCACCACCAGGTGTAGATTTTAATAGCGCCTGGGATAGTTTGGGACAACATTCTGAAACAATACTTTTGAAACGTCCACCATCGATAGAACCCGAAAAGATACTTTCAACTGTTAAAAAAAATGCAACGTACTTGTAATAAAGCAGCCATCATGTAGAATGCTATAAATATTGGCGTTAGAGTTGTGTGTCCCCCTTGCATGGAGTTGATGGTGTATAGAAAGACTAGGTGTCCAGGGACAACTAGAAGGAACAAGACCCGAGCCGATCTCGAATTCAAATCTGCAAAGAATAGAGATACCTGAATCATCATGGGTACTGTACACACTCAAATACACCAGTTTCTGATTCTGGATTGAAAGCGAACACAAGTCACAAAAATAAACAGATATGGGGGTGGGAGGGATACATCAGGGAATGCAGTTTGGAGGGAGTGTTACTCTACTTCTGACCAATGCTATTTTCGGCTTTGGAGTCCTTGATTTAACCTAGGCTTAAAATGAGTGGTGAAATAGTCCACTGTCTGTCAACAGTTATTCTTTACTGTAGCAATCTCTGAGCAAATGAGGAACTCAGCCTATAAAATAAAATGAAATCAATATTTAAATGAAGAACTTGTCCAGACACGAACCACAAGAAAAAAACGCTTCATATTATTTGAACCACAAGATGAGATTACATCAAAATCCTTCCAAAGAAACGGACATCTGCATCACACCGTCTGTATCTTAAAATGACTCCGAGGTTTTCACTCAATTTCTTGATCTGCGAGATGACTGCTGCTATTTTTATTATTTTTTTAAATTTAGAGTACCCAATTATTTTCTTTTTCCAATTAAGGGGCAATTTAAAGTGGCCAATCTACCTACCCTGCACATCTTTGGGTTGTGGGGGTGAAACCCACGCAGACACGGGGAGAATGTGCAAACTCCTCACGGACAGTGACCCAGGGCCGGGATTTGAACCCGGGTCCTCAGCGCCGTAGGCAGCAATGCTAACCACTGTGCCACCATGCTGCCCATGACTGCTGCTATTAAGTATTGGTACTGTTAAGGCACCCTACCTTGCATTGGTCCTAACATGCCCAAAATGTATCTAGGTCCTTTTGTTCCCCAGTTGTGATTTCATTTGAAATTCTGCCTAGCGTTAACCGTTCCAATTTCATTTAGAATGTTAAGATGTGCTCTCCCTTTTAAACGGTTAAAAATAAATCAAAGTTTTTCCACTGTCAGCTTGTTTATCACAACCTTATGTTAGTGACCGTTGCTTATTCCTGTAGATACATCGGATCTCAAGACCACTAAAGTAGCAAAAACATCTGACATTTTGCTGACCTGTACCTGAGATGATAATGCTGGTTGAGTGAGGAACATAAGAACATAAGAACTAGGAGCAGGAGTAGGCCATCTGGCCCCTCGAGCCTGCTGTGCCATTCAATTAGATCATGGCTGATCTTTTGTGGACTCAGCTCCACTTTCCGGCCCGAACACCATAACCCTTAATCCCTTTATTCTTCAAAAAACTATCTATCTTTACCTTAAAAACATGTAATGAAGGAGCCTCAACTGCTTCACTGGGCAAGGAATTCCATAGATTCACAACCCTTTGGGTGAAGAAGTTCTTCCATAAAAGGAGGCATGGGAGAAATAGTTTTCGCCACTGTCCACTAATGGACAAGAGTAATGTCTGGCGTCCATGATGAAGAATTAGTTGGAATCTGCCCCAAAAATGCTTTAAGCCTTTTCAGCAATGTTTATACAGCACATTTTAAAGTTAGGGACGCAACCCACAAAAGTGTCATCCAAGAACATTTGGCACCAATTTCAGTTCAATAGACTATGGTGAAACATGATGGTCTCAGGCAGTTTCTGAATCTTACTACAGTCCTGTACACCCTAAGTACACCAGCAGCTTGTGCGATGCATCATCTGACTGACTGGTGGTAAAAATGTTACATACTTCACTGATGTTGAACGATATAGGGCAGGGCTTTCTGGTCTTTCCCGGAAAGCAGGATCTTCCACCACTGCCAATTGCAACAAGCTGGCTCCATCAATCAGTCACTCATTTAGAACATGCCCAATTTACATTTTTTAAAAACATTTTTCCAATTGAGGGGCAATTTAGCGTGTCCAATCCATCTACCCAGCGCATCTTTTGGGTTGTGGGGGGTGAGATCCACACAGACACGGGGAGAATGTGGAAACTCCACACGGACAGTGACCCAGGGCCGGGATCGAACCCGGGTTCTCGGCGTAGTGAGGCAGCAGTGCTAACCACTGCGCCGCCGTGCCGCACACCAATTTACATTTCCAATCTGCCACATTCATTTGTCTAGGCTTGGGGCTGTGCATTTTGGCTACCATGGGAACAGGGTGAATGGAAATCCTGGTTTTTGGGCAGCGAGAGAGAGAAGCAATCCGAGACAGGCGCATGCTCGCACACAGACAATAGCCAAAATCTTCCGTCCTCATTCACGGCTGGGATTTTCAAGTGCTGCTGAAAGTTAGTGGAGTTTCGGCTGGAACACCAAATTCTCCGTTCCCGCTCGCAACGGGTCCCACCACAGATTCCCGCCCAATAAATCAACCAAATATGTCTGGAAGTTCAAACAGCAAAATAAAGGAGAAATGTCTAAAGTAAACTCCGGACGGATGGGCAGGGTTTTCAGGAGGAAATTGAACAATTTAATGGGGTGGTTGAGTGCTTCTTAAAGTGTGTAATTTTTCTGTGTGGTTAACAATGCTTCTGTTGGTACATGCGTCAGAAGAGGAAAATTGGCAGGCAAAATTCACAGGGAGCAATTTGCTCAACGTGGTCAGTTCTGTGGTACGTGCACCCTGTCGAGTGAAAAACGACTTGGTAAAAAATAAACAACCAATTTATTCATCAGTTTTGTGCTATTTATTCATTCCCTTCATGGTCATGGACTGAACGGAACATATTTTTCCATCTTTTTTTGCAAGTTGCATATTTTAAGGATCCATCTTGGCTTAGTGGTAGCACCTCAGAGTCAGAAGGTTTTTTTTTAAATTTAGAGTACCCAATTATTTTTTTCCAATTAAGGGGCAATTTAGCGTGGCCAATCCACCTAACCAGCACATCTTTGGGTTGTGGGGGTGAGACCCACGCAGACACGGGGAGAATGTGCAAACTCCACATGGACAGTGACCTGGGGCCGGGATCGAACATGGGAACTCGGCGCCGTGAGGCAGCAGTGCTCACCACAGCGCCATCTTGCTGCCCTAACCAAAAAATAAATTAAGACTTTAGATTTGGGAAACAGAACCGAGTTGAAAACAGACAAACAACAGAATCTAGAGAAATAATCATAGGCTACCTACAGTGCAGAAGGAGGCCATTCAGCCCATAGAGTCTGCACCAACCCTCTGAAAGAGGATTCTACCTTGGTCCATTACTCCCGCTTCACCCCTGTAACCCGAGCTAACCTTTGGACACTAAGGGGCAATTTAGCACGGCCAATTAACCCTAACCTGCACATCTTTGGAGAAACTGGAGCACCCGGAGGAAACCCACGCAGACACGGAGAGAAAGTGTAAACTCCGCACAGTCACCGAGGCCAGAATAATAATAATAATAATAATAATAATCGCTTATTGTCACGAGTAGGCTTCAATGAAGTTACTGTGAAAAGCTCCTAGTCACCACATTCCGACACCTGTTCGGGAAGGCCGGTACGGGAATTGAACCTGCGCTGCTGGCCTTGTTCTGCCTTACAAGCCAGCTGTTTAGCTCACACCCAACCCTAAACAGAGCTGGCATGGGGTGCTCACATGAGGGCATGCACTCACGCGGACGCGGACGCACACACACACACACACAAACCAAGGTAGGGAAGGGAGGAAAATATAAAAAGGGGTGGCAGGGCAGCAGGGGGGCCTATTGACTTATACACAAAACAATATGCACACCCCGTTCCAATTATGCAGGATAGTCCTCCTTTTCCCCACCCCCAAAACTCTCTGTCTACATGGAGAATTACAGTCAAAAAACACTATTACACAGCTCTGGCAACAACGGAGCAGAGGAGTCTCTTCGATTCAGCAGCAGTCGGTTCTAAAGGAGCTATGGGCAGGTGTGACGACGACTGACTTCTCGTGTGGGTATGCAGTTTAGCTTGGGGTGTGGGGGGTGGGTGAAGGAGACGGGGTTGGAGGTGTAAAATGGACCCATTCGAGGCTGCCTCAAAGCCTTTTGGGGCTGGTGTAGCACAGGGGGCTAAATAGCTGGCTTGCAATGCAGAACAATGCCAGCAGCGCGGGTTTAGGTCCCGTACCGGCCTCCAAGAACAGGCGCCGGAATGTGGCGACTAGGGACTTTTCACAGTAACTTCATTGAAGCCTACTTGTGACAATAAGCGATTATTATTATTTTGTTACACATCTACTCAATTCAGGCTGAACACCAAATCGGAGAAGCCTCGGGGACCCCTTTGCCGTCTGAAACATAAAAATGGATTGGCCATGCTAAATTGTCCGTAGTGTTCTAATTAAAGTAAGGTTAAGGGGGGGTTGTTGGGTTACGGGTATAGGGTGGATACGTGGGTTTGAGTAGGGTGATCATGGCTCGGCACAACATTGAGGGCCGAAGGGCCTGTTCTGTGCTGTACTGTTCTATGTTCTATGAGGGTGTACAATTGCCAGTGACTCACAGTGAACGTATAAATATCTAGGAAACATGTGGACAACTGAAAGATTGGTGCCCTCTTCTGGTTCAAATTAAATAACGCTCGGTTACAGAATCAGCCAGCTCCACAACACAGGTACCAACCAAACTGTTTAAAATAGACAGATGATCCAAGAGGCTACCAGTTCCTAAAAAGCAAATCAAGCGCTCAAATTAGTCAGCGCTGAGAAACTGATACTTAATTAGTACTGAACATTGTATATCAAGCGATTTCCTTACCAACCAGAATGGAAGTGGCAGAACTGTAAAATGGCACGCCTTTGAGAGACAGGATGTATGATTTATATTCACAGCTCTCTCTACAAGGTGTTTTGCTGACTGTATGTATGAAGAGAGGCTAGGGGTTATTCACCAGTAAACGTAAGTTTCAGACTGTTCCTTGGGTCTGTTGGTATGTTACATTCCTCCCTCCTCAATGTGGAGGAAACAATTGGTAGAATTAAGAAATTGAGCAATTTCATACGTTTTGTGCTACTTGTTGCTTGGTGATAAAAAAAAGGACAACGTGACTATGTAGTGTTCTCTTGCTTATTGGTACCGAGGGTTGTTTATCATCTTCACCATAGAAAGTATCCTATCTGGCTGCATCACAGCCTGGGTATGGCAACTGCTCGGCCAGGACCGCAAGAAACTTCAGAGAGTCGTGAACACAGCCAAGTCCATCACACAAACCTGCCTCCCATCCATTGACTCCATCTACGCCTCCCGCTGCCTGGGGAAAGTGGGCAGCATAATCAAAGACCCCTCCCACCCGGCTTACTCACTCTTCCAACTTCTTCCATCGGGCAGGAGATATAGAAGTCTGAGAGCACGCACGAACAGACTCAAAAACAGCTTCTTCCCCGCTGTTACCAGACTCCTAAATGACCCTCTTATGGACTGACCTCATTAACACTACACCATGTATGCTTCAACCGATGCCAGTGTTTATGTAGTTACATTGTATATATTGTGTTGCCCTATTCTGTATTTTCTTTTATTCCTTTTCCTTCCCATGTACTTAATGATCTGTTGAGCTGCTCGCAGAAAAATACTTTTCACTGTACCTTGGTACACATGACAATAAACAAATCCAACTTAATCCAATCTGCTGCAATCAAGAATTTTCACAACATTTCTACCTCAAAACTGTGGCAATCTACCTGCTCTCCTCTACAGTCTAATAACATTTGGTAATACAGAGCTTAAGAGTATCGCTAAAAAAAAGGAGACGTGCTGTCGAAGTTTTCACCTTGCACTCATCAGAACAGATGCAACAATGCTGGAACCAAACCCATCATCTAATCAATTTACGTTGTCGGATTTCCATTCCAAATTTACTGACGCCCATGGCCCTTTACTTGGGCTTTTCAAAGAACACACACATACACATGGCCCTCGTTAGCTGCAGCATGGTGAACTGTGGACTGCTCGAGGGATGAAATTGGTACTTTAGTGGATTATTGGCCATTTAAGGAGGGGCTCTCACCTGAACTACAGAAAGTGCGACAAGGGCTCGGGCAGGTCTTGTGCGGGTTTTCCGGCGCTGCGCCAGGCATACTGGAGAGGTGGAGGTAGGTAGAAATCCTACTGGCCTGTACTGCTACTAGATTGCCGCCAACACCTGAGGAAGGAGGGAAGAACACAAAGGATAAAGACAGAGGCCGACAACTCATCTCGTTTTTCAGAGGAATCTCATTCTAATCAGAATTTAAAAAAAAAAACACAGCTTTTTCAAACGTTTTCTCAACTTTGGTCTAACCTTCATCCTTGGTGCTGATAGATGACCCGTGGCAATGTTCACAGCAGGTTAGAGGACACACTGTTTTCTAACAATGGAAGCATCAATAAAATGCGCCGACTGAAACGCAGCAGCGCGTGTTTGAGGAAGAAATCCTCTCTGTTCCTTAAAACCTATCCCTCAGGCCCAGGCTTTTGCTCATCCATCCCAATACCTTCTCACGTCATCGGTGTCACACCTTGCTTGATAGCTTGAATTTATCAATGTCTCAAAGACATTTCAGTGGCTAAGTTTGTTCAGTGAGAAACTTGGGCGGCACAGTGGTTAGCACTGCTGCCTCCCGGCACCGAGGACCCGGGTTCGATCCCGGCCCCGGGCCATTGTCCGTGTGGAGTTTGCACATTCTCCCCGAGTCTGCCTGGGTCTCATCCCCACAGCCCAAAGATGTGCAGGGTAGGTGGACTGGCCACACTAAATTGCTCCTTAATTGGAAAAAAAGAATTGGATACTCTAAATTAAAAAAAGAAATATTTAATATATGACTGTTCACCTTCCTACAGTTTGCTCACAAGGGATCAGAGCCAATGTAGTTTTCAGGTAAGGAGGTTAATTGGACTATATGCTCGGGTGTGATTGAATCCGCATTTAAAAGAAAATGCTTACTTTTACCCTACGAGTCTTATTTATTAATAGTAAAATCTATGGTTAATTGACTTGAGATGGGAGGCGAAAGAGGCCGGTGTGCTGGCCTTTGCGTCCCTAGTAGCCCGGCAAAGGATCTTGCTACAATGGAAGGATGCGAGGCCCCCAAGCGTGGAGACCTGGATCAATGACATGGCGGGTTTCATTAAGCTAGAGAAGATCAAATTCGCCCTGAGAGGGTCGGTACAAGGGTTCTTTAGGCGGTGGCAACCTTTTCTCGACTTTCTGGCTCAACGATAGGGTACGGGGACAGTAGCAGCAGCAACCCGGGGGGGTTGGGGGGAAGGGGGAGGGAAAAGGTGTTTGGGGAAGGGGGTGGGGGGGGGCGGACGATGACTATGTTTGTTTATTTAATTTAAATTTATTTTTAAGTTCTTCTGTTGTTCATTGGGGTTGGGGGGGGGGGGGTGGGGGATGGGATATATGCGTCGATACGGTCTGGGGGTGTTACAGTTATTATGGGTTATTTTGTTGCATTTCATTGTTTGTCGTTACGTTTTATATTTTCTGTAAAAAATTCCAATAAAAATTATATATATATATTTTTAAAAATTGACTTGAGATGCAGGCTTCTTTGGAGTGGGGGAAGGGCCTACAGCCCCATGCAGTCGACAAGTCGAGACATGAAACCAAGATGTTGCGCCACCACTGGCGGGAGTGTTAAATTACAGCCTTCCGAGTTGAGCCACTCAAATGGTTCAGGGGTAGACCACAGGGCCCGCCGAGCCTGCCCCGCCATTTAATACGAGCATGACTGACCTTGGGCTTCAACGCCACCTCCCTGCCCATTCCCCGTATTCCTCGATTCTTTGGGACAACATAAATCTCTCCTTCCCAGCCTTAAAGCGTTCAAGGAGCTTGCAACTGTCACAGATCCTGGTCGTGTCCACACCCCCCCCCCCCCCCCCCCCCCCCCCACCCTCAACCCCCCCTCCACTCTGTCTATTAGCCAAACGCCCTAGGGTCCCAATTTGTCTCGATCCTCAACAGGCCAAGTAGAACATATTTTACAGGTGCCTAAAAATTTGACGCTCTATCGCTTGCAGGTTCCCCAACACTTGCAAAAAAAAACACAATAAAAAATTGATGGATAACTGGGAATTCAGAGAAACAGACACAGGGTTAATGGAGGGACCACAATGTTTACAGTGCATTCTGATGCCAGAGTCCACAGTGGAAGATTTTCAACCTCCGCCGCTGCCCACTTATTTACCAAACATCACTGGTGTCTGCTTAGTGAAGATCTGCAAGCGTAATTGGTCAAATCCGCAGAGGTTTCCAACATTCCAACGGAAACAAGTGTTCTTCTTTCTCCCCTTATAAATTAGGAGATGGCACCGCCTGCTGTACACTGCCCAGCCCAGCCAATACACCATTCTGCAACCAGTGCCTGTACTTTTCCTGGCAATCTTCCTCCCTCCCCGCCCCCGGAAGATAGCACCTAAGCCCCCCCCACCCGAAGATAAGACCGACTTCCCTGCGTCCATATGTTTTTTTTTCACCTGAGCCTCACAACTGACAAACATTGGCAGCAGATGAATAAATGTACTTGCCGTTGATGACTGGAGTGAAGACAGCAATCCCAGCAAAGTTTGGATCCGATACAGTTTTGTCTAAAATCAGTCCACCAACACTGAAACACAATCATATTGCGCAGTTACAACACAGCACAGATAAACGTTTTGTAACAAGTTAAAATTTAACCGCGCAATGACTATTACAAAAAACAAATAAAGAGAATAGCAGCAATCCCAGCAAATTCATGAAAGTTGACAAGAAAATCCTAAAGTGCAATCGTAGGAATTTGACGATGAACCAGGCAGGAGGTTTGCTTGGTAGAACACAAGAGCGTGATAGATAGAAGCAGGGTTACACCACGTGGTGCCTCCAGTCTGCTCCACCATTCAATATCATGACATGACTTGTGCTCGATTCTTCCATCCCCGTACCATTTGCTGCCCAGAACGTCCACAAATCTTGAACCTACTCAATGACTGGGATAGAGAGTTCCGAAGATTCACATCGCTCAGGCGAAGAGATGTCTCCTGGCCTCGGTCCAAAATGACCAACTACATATGCCGAGGCTTTGGCCCCTAGTCCTAGATTCTCCAACTAGAGGATCCAGCCTCTCGGCACCTACCCGGTTAAGTCTTCAGAATTTACTATGTTCTAATAAGACCACCTCTCATTGTTCTAAATTCCAGAGAATGTAAGCCCAATAGAAATCTGCTTACATAAAGAAAATGTATTTCTTTAAAGAAAATTCAACAGAAATTTAAAAAAATGTTTGGAAAGGACGTTTAAGAGTTTGCATCAATTGTAAAAGGGTCAATGTAATTTTCTTGGATAAGAAAAAATATTCGTCTGTTTGACCTGACAACCACTTGACTTGGAAGCTGTACCAAAAGGGAGGAAGTTGAGATACAAAAAAACCCAAAGAAGAACAGACAGACAATGAAGCTTACAGGAGAGCTGGTGATACACGGTGATCAGCACACAGATGCAGACACAAAGAGAAAGCAGGCAGAGACAGTAAGAGCTACACAGAATTGAGAGAAAAAGCAAATCGCTCTGAGGAAGGAGGTTAATTTTTCTGTTTGGCAGCAGAAGAGATGGAGCTCCTGGGGGCACCATGGGAACTGGCTAAAAGGGTTAAAAACCTGGAATGCTGTGGGAGTGGCTTGTAGGTGATAAACATTTCTGGTGTTTTAGCATAATGGCCAAACCTAGGGCAGTGCTTTTCAAAATCTTTTTCCAGGGACCCATTTTTACCAACCGGCCAACCTTCAGGACCCAACCCGGCTGACCTTTGCGACCCACGCCGGCCGACCTTTGCGACCCACGCCGGCCGACCTTTGTGGCCCATGCCGGGCGACCTGCGCGGCCCACCGTTTTCTCTTACCGTGGGCGGGATTCTCCCCTACCCGGCGTGACGGGGGGTCCCGGCGTAGGGGAGTGGCGCCAACCACTCCGGAGTCGGCCTCCCCAAAGGTGGGGAATTCTCCGCACCTTTGGGGGCTAGCCCCGCGCCGGAGCGGTTGGCACCAGAAGACTGGTGCAAAAAACTGGCGCCAGCGGCCTTTCGGGCCCGCCTCCCGGCAGCGGTGATGGCCGAAAGGCTTTCGCCAGTTGCCGCATGCGCCGGCGGTGACGTCAGCAGCCAGCTGCCGTTGACGTCACCACCGGCGCATGCGCGATGTGGGTTTCTCTTCCGCTTCCACCATGGCGGAGGCCGTGGCAGCCGCGGGGGAGAAAGAGTGCACCCATGGCACTGGCCCGGAGTCTGAGCGGGGGCCCCCGATCGCGGGCCTGGCCACCGTGGGGGCACCCCCCCGGGGTCCGATCGCCCCGCGCCCCCCCCCCAGGACCCCGGTCGCGGCGCCGATCCCGCCGCCACCAGAGGTGGTTCAAACCTCGGCGGCGGGATTGGCCTCCCAGCGGCGGGACTTTGGCCCATCCGGGCCGGAGAATCGCCGCAGGGGCCTCTCCGATCGGAGTGGCGAGATTCCCGCCCCCGCCAATTCCCGGGTGGCGGAGAATCTCTGCCACGGCGGGGGCGGGATTTTCGGCGGCCCCAGGCGATTCGCCGACACTGCTGGGGGTCGGAGAATTTCGCCCCTTGTTTGTTGCTGACAAAAATGGAGGAAATGGTTTTGGGTCCCTTTGGCCCCCCCGAAACTTGTAAAAAAAAGGCTGCGACCGTATAAAAAAAATGAGGCCGCACTGCGCATGCGTGCCCGATCATCGGTGCGCATGTGCAGTGCGTCCGAATTTCTTTATATGTTCGTGGCCAATTTGAAGGCTGCTTGCAGCCAGCATAGTTAAAAGCCGGCTGCTGTTGCTGTTGCGCGCGGATTTGCACGATCGGGAGCGCTGCGACTTGGAGGTAATTTGGTAATGTTGTATATTTTAGTTTACAGTTTCCCCGACCAGTTTCGCGACACATGTTAAAGCTTTAGCGATCAGTACCTGCTAATGGTCATGGCAATAATAACAGGCTCCCAACCAGAATATAAGACTTCTCGTGTGGCTGGATTCTTTTTTGATATGATGATCCACAGAGGAGTCAAAGCCACGAAGAAAGCACACACTAGTGGGTTGATGTAAGGGTGTTCCTCTGTAATTAGAGAAAAAAAAAATAGATAGAGCAATTTAATAAAAGCATTTCCAGCAACACCTAGAGCTGGTCTCATCAGCTTTCAGCCCAAGTTCAAGTAAATGCTTGCGAGGGAGATGGTAGTGTCGTGGCAATGTCACCGGACACATCATCCAAAGGCCCAGGTTAATCACACAGCGCAGAAGAGGCCCTTCGGCCCATCGGGTCTGCACCGGCGCATGAAGAGCACCTGATTTACCCGCCTCATCCCATTGAATATTATGACCTGCCAAGTGCTGATCCAGGTACTTGGATGAGAGGCAACCTGCCTCTTATCACAGACAGTGCATTCCAGACCATCACCACCCTCCGGGTAAAAGGTTTTTCCTCACATCCCCTCCCCCCCCCCCCCCCCCCCTCCCAAAACTTCCTGCCCCTCATCTTGAACTTGTGTCCCCCTCGGGCTGGTGTCTGACCCTTGAATTAAGGGGAACAGCTGCTCCCTACCGACCCTGCCAATGATGCCCCTCACGCTCTGGGAACATGGATCCCGATCCCCACCGCAGCAGTCAGTCGCTTCAATAAATAACAAGGTCAATTATGTTTGAAAAACCTGGACTCGAACAGCCAGTCTAGTCTCAGCAATGAAACTATCATCAATTGTCATAAAAATCTAGCTCGCTCAGAGGTCCTGTCGGGAGGAAAATCTGTACTGCCTACCTGGCCGAGCCCACAGCAATGGGGTTGACTCTTAACCCCTCACAAAGGCAATTTGGGACGGGCAACAAATGTTGGCTCTCCCAGCCAAAGCCCACAACCATTGAAATAATATTTTAAAAAACAAGCTTTCACGAAAACGCTAAGCGTCCGATCCATTATTCTGTTAATAGGCTAATCGCTTTTATTGTTCACCAACATGCACCCATGGTCAACACAGCAGCATAACTCGGCCCACCTGCAACACAACAGTAACTCCCCCCCCCCCAGGCTAGTGGGCACCGCTCAATCAAATCCTCACAGGGCATGGGAAGGAGGGGCCACCTTGCCCCACAGGTTGAAAACGAAGGGCGTCCTAAAGAGAGACGATGACCACCAGTTCCAGACCACGGAACAATCACCTCATCAACTAGCAGGGGCCTCCTCACTGCTCCACTCAGTGCCTCAGAAGGCCAGAGAATGGATGGACAAGCTAGACATCCCCCATTAACCGTGTCAGTGCTGATAATAATAATGATCTTTATTATTGTCACAAGTAGGCTTACAGTAACACTGCAATGAGGTTACTGTGAAAAGCCCCTAGTCGCTACATTCCGGCGCCTGTTCAGGTACACGGAGGGAGAATTCAGAATGTCTAAATTACCTGACAACAGGTTCTTTCAGGACCTGTGGGAGGAAACCGGAAACCCACGCAGACACGGGGAGAACGTGCAGACTCCGCCCTGACAGTGACCCAAGCCGGGAATTGAACCTGGGACCCTGGCGCTGTGAAGCAACAGTGCTAACCACTGTGCTACCGTGCCACCCTATGTTGCCTGATATAAGGTGGAGTTAACTGTGATGTGCCCACAGTTGAACAGCCTGCCCAATCCCCATTCGCACAAAAGGCTTGGCTATTTGGAGAAGACAGTGGTGGCACTCTGGCAGTGGTGGCACTCTGGCAGTGGTGGCACTCTGGCAGTGGTGGCACTCTGGCAGTGGTGGCACTCTGGCAGTGGTGGCACTCCGGCAGTGGTGGCACTCCGGCAGTGGTGGCACTCCGGCAGTGGTGGCACTCCGGCAGTGGTGGCACTCCGGCAGTGGTGGCACTCCGGCAGTGGTGGCACTCCGGCAGTGGTGGCACTCCGGCAGTGGTGGCACTCCGGCAGTGGTGGCACTCCGGCAGTGGTGGCACTCTGGCAGTGGTGGCACTCTGGCAGTGGTGGCACTCTGGCAGTGGTGGCACTCTGGCAGTGGTGACACTCTGGCAGTGGTGACACTCTGGCAGTGGTGACACTCTGGCAGTGGTGACACTCTGGCAGTGGTGACACTCTGGCAGTGGTGGCACTCTGGCAGTGGTGGCACTCTGGCAGTGGTGGCACTCTGGCAGTGGTGGCACTCTGGCAGTGGTGGCACTCTGGCAGTGGTGGCACTCTGGCAGTGGTGGCACTCTGGCAGTGGTGGCACTCTGGCAGTGGTGGCACTCTGGCAGTGGTGGCACTCTGGCAGTGGTGGCACTCTGGCAGTGGTGGCACTCTGGCAGTGGTGGCACTCTGGCAGTGGTGGCACTCTGGCAGTGGTGGCACTCTGGCAGTGGTGGCACTCTGGCAGTGGTGGCACTCTGGCAGTGGTGGCACTCTGGCAGTGGTGGCACTCTGGCAGTGGTGACACTCTGGCAGTGGTGACACTCTGGCAGTGGTGACACTCTGGCAGTGGTGACACTCTGGCAGTGGTGACACTCTGGCAGTGGTGGCACTCTGGCAGTGGTGGCACTCTGGCAGTGGTGGCACTCTGGCAGTGGTGGCACTCTGGCAGTGGTGGCACTCTGGCAGTGGTGGCACTCTGGCAGTGGTGGCACTCTGGCAGTGGTGGCACTCTGGCAGTGGTGGCACTCTGGCAGTGGTGGCACTCTGGCAGTGGTGGCACTCTGGCAGTGGTGGCACTCTGGCAGTGGTGGCACTCTGGCAGTGGTGGCACTCTGGCAGTGGTGGCACTCTGGCAGTGGTGACACTCTGGCAGTGGTGACACTCTGGCAGTGGTGACACTCTGGCAGTGGTGACACTCTGGCAGTGGTGACACTCTGGCAGTGGTGACACTCTGGCAGTGGTGACACTCTGGCAGTGGTGACACTCTGGCAGTGGTGACACTGGCAGTGGTGACACTCTGGCAGTGGTGACACTGGCAGTGGTGACACTCTGGCAGTGGTGACACTCATCCCCCAGACAAAGTCAGCACCTTCCGGGGAAGTGGGACAAAAGGGAGTTAATACTGACAGGGGTGGTGGAGACTCTGAATCAGAGTTGATTCCAACCACAATATGATCGATTGGAAAGTCTCCCATAATATTGAAGACTTGCTACAAGGTACGACAATACTGTGGAAAACCTTGCAGTTTTTACAAATGCTGGAATGAATGTCATTGCAGCAGACAGAGTTGTGGTTACACCCAGGCGTATAAATCCTGCTGCTTTGGACTAGGAAGGGTGAAAGGCTGCACGCTGATCCACTGATTCACCCAACCCGGAAGTCCAGCTTACCCCACCAATTTGTACAGCTGCTCTCATCAATCCTATTCATAATTATTTCTGGCAGACGACAATCTCCAAATCTGTATCTGCCTGAATGCATCCCAGTATTATTAATGTGGGAGACGGGAACAGAAAAAAAATAAGGAAAATGAGGAGGCCCCTGCAAGTTGATGAGGTGATTGTTCCGTGGTCTGGAACTGGTGGTCATCATCTCTCTTTGCTGCTGTGTTGACCATGGGTGCATGTTGGTGAACATTACAAGTGATTGGTTTATTAACAGAATAATGGATCGGACGCTTAGCAATATTGCATTTGTTAAATGTTACTTACGTAGCTGGATGTAGAGACCCCAGCTGATTCCAGACAGCAGTGCTAAGGTAATGAGGTCTCCAAGGCTGGCAGCAATGGGTGTGGCCACATTATCAGGGTTTATCCCGATCTTCCTTGAGCCAATAATTACACCGACCATGATTACCCCTGGACGGGAAAAACAAAATCACAAAATTCATCATTTTACTGCAGGGTGGCTAACATTTCACTGCGCAAGTCAGAAATACATAGTCAGAAATACACAGCGTTTAGCATATGTAACACCCGGCTTTAGTCACTTTTTGCGCAGCCTCTTAAACGGGCACATAGTCAGTGGACATATTTGGCACTGACATGATTCTCCTGCTGTACTGGTTTTCAAATCTCTGCAGCAGCTACATAGAAACGCACATCAAAAATAGAAGATGGATTAGGCCAGGGGTGGGCAAACTACGGCCCGCGGGCCGCATGCGGCCCGCCAAAGGTCTTTATGCTGCCCACCAAGATCAAGTCATCAAAAAAAAAAAAAAAAATTAAAAAGAAAAATTTTTTTTAAAAATAATTTTATTTTAAAAATAAGGTTAATGGGGGGGGGGGGGGGCTGTTGGGTTACTGGTATAGGGTGGATACGTTGACTTGAGTAGGGTGATCATTGCTCAGCACAACATCGAGGGCCGAAGGGCCTGTTCTGTGCTGTACTGTTCTCTGTTCTATATGAGGCGCCCAGAATCATAACCGGGTGAAGCGCCATTTTTGAAAAGTAGAGAAAAAGAGGGCTAAAGGCAGGATGCCGCCGGGGGAAGCGCTGAGGTATATGCCGCACGCTAATTGGTTACAACCGGGACTATTAATTAATATACTATGCGGCCCTTTAAAATTGTGAATTTCTGAATGTGGCCCTTGCACGGAAAAGTTTGCCCACCCCTGGATTAGGCCATTCATTATCTTGTCTGAACATCAAGTTCAATATCCCGATACCGCACCCCCCCCCCCCCCAATATCACTCAATCCCTTTAGCCCCAAGAGCTATATCTAATCCCTTCTTGAAATCACACAATGTTTTGGACTCTACTATTTTGTGTGGTAGTGAATTCCACAAATTCACCACTCTCTGGGTGACAAAATTTCTCCTCACCTCAGTCCTAAATGGTTTACCCCTTATCGTCAAACTATGACCCCTAGTTCTGGATCTCCCACCATCAGGAATATTCTTTCTGAATCTACCTTGTCTAATCCTGGTTGAATTTTTCAGTTTCTGCGAGATCCCCTCTCATTAAACTCCAATGAATATAATCCAAACCGACTTAAGTCTCTCCTCATATGACAGTTCCGCCATCCCAGGAATCAGCCAGGTAAACCTTCGCTGCACTCCCTCCATGGCAAGAACATCCTTCTTCAGATAAGGACACCAAAACTGCAGAGAATACTCCAGGTGTGGCCTCACCAAAGCCCTAAACAATTTCAGTAAAACATCTCTATTCCTATACTTAAATCCTGTTGTTATGAAGGCCAATATATCATTTGCTTTCCTTACTGCCTGCTGTACCTGCGCTGTTACTTCCAGCAACACAACTGATTGACAAGGACACCAATGTCTCGCTGAGTATCCCCCTCTCTCAATTTACAAACAAAGAACAAAGAACAGAGAAAAGTACAGCACAGGAACAGGCCCTTCGGCCCTCCAAGCCCATGCCGACCATGCTGCCTGTCTAAACTAAAATCTTCTACACTTCCGTGGTCCGTATCCCTCTACTTCCATTCTATTCATGTATTTGTCAAGATGCCCCATAAATTGCACTATCGTCCCTGCTTCCACCACCTCCTCCGGCAGCGAGTTCCAGGCACCCACTACCCTCTGTGTAAAAAAGCTTGCCTCGTACATCTCCTCTAAACCTTGCCCCTCACACCTTAAATCTATGCCCCCTAGTAATTGACCCCTCTACCCTGGGAAAAAGTCTCTGACTATCCTCTCTGTCTATGCCCCTCATAATTTTGTAGATCTCCATCAGGTCGCTCCTCAACCTCCGTCGTTCCAGTGAGAACAAACCAAGTTTATTTAACCTCTCCTCA
Organism: Scyliorhinus canicula; assembly: GCF_902713615.1. Classification (NCBI taxonomy): domain Eukaryota; kingdom Metazoa; phylum Chordata; class Chondrichthyes; order Carcharhiniformes; family Scyliorhinidae; genus Scyliorhinus; species Scyliorhinus canicula. Next base: position 138,886,407 of record NC_052160.1, read on the forward strand.
TAGCTAATGCCCTCCATACCAGGCAACATCCTGGTAAATCTCTTCTGCACCCTCTCTAAAGCCTCCACATCCTTCTGGTAGTGTGGCGACCAGAATTGAACACTATAGTCCAAGTGTGGCCTAACTAAAGTCCTATACAGCTGCAACATGACTTGCCAATTTTTATACTTAATGCCCCGGCCAATGAAGGCAAGCATGCCATATGCCTTCTTGACTACCTTCTCCACCTGTGTTGCCCTTTTCAGTGACCTGTGGACCTGTACACCTAGATCTCTCTGACTGTCAATACGATTGAGGGTTCTACCATTCACTGTATATTCCCTACCTGCATTAGACCTTCCAAAATGCATTACTTCACATTTGCCCGGATTAAACTTACACCCATTCAACTACTAATCTGCCTTCCTATTTTTGCTTCAGGTGAATAACCTTACATTTATCCACATTATACTGCATCTGCTATGCATGTGCCCACTCACTCAGCCTGACCAAATCACACTGAAACATCTCCGCACCCTCCTTACAGCTCACCTTCCCACCCAACTTTGTATCATCTGCAAATTTGGAGATAATACATTTAGTTCACTTGTCCAAATCATTAATATATAATGTGAAAAGTTGGGGTCCCAGAGCAGATCCCTGTGGTACGTCACTGCCTGCCATTCGGAAAAAGATCCATTTATTCCAACATTTTGCTTCCTGTCTGCTAACCAGCTTGCTATCCATGTCAAGACACTACCCGCAATCCCATGCACTTTAACTTTACATAATAATCTGCTGCTATGTGAAACCTTGTTGAAAGCCTTCTTAAAGTCTAAATAAACCACATCCACCGGTTCTCCCTGGTCAACTCAACTTGTTACATCTTCAAAAAAAATCCAGTAAATTTGTCGAGCATGATTTCCCTTTTGTAAATCCATGCTGACTTTGTCTGATTATACCACTGCTTTCCAAATGCTGTGCTATGGAGTCCTTGATAATCGACTCTCGCTACTCTAGTGAATGCTTACTGAGCCACAGGTGGGATTTCTAGTCCGTAACTTGTGACTGTTACCAAAGAGAGAGACCGTGCGCTCGGAACAGATGCAGGATGCTTCACGTGTCGATTTGAACATAAATATGATAAAAAGATATGAAGCACTTTGTCTGCAATAGATGGACCATGTAATGGTCTTACTGCTGACTTTGTAAGTGGCTCCTATAGCGATGGAAAATTATTTGCCCAAAATAGGCAGCTGTTTACGATAGCATGAATGGTACATGTTGCAAGGACGGCACAATGTACTTCTTCCACACTCCATCCCAAAACTACATATAGCAAGTAGAAGGCATAGGTAAGCTGTTGTGGGAAAGTGATTGAAAATTCCATTCTATTCATCCATATTTTGCTTACGTTTCTTGTGCAAGACCCTCTCAACTCCACTATTCCAGCTGCCTCATCATTTATATTGCACTACATACATTACAGCACAGAAACAGGCCAGCAGGCTCACTGATCTTTATGCTCCACGTCACCTTTACCGCTCTATTTACTTCATCTCTCTCTCTCTCTCAACATAACCTTGCAAAGAACAGAGAATCCCTACTGTGCATAAGGAGGCCAATCGGCCCATCGAGTCCGCACCGATCCTCCGAAAGAGGCCCGCTCGAACCCGGGTACCTGGCACCGTGAGGCAGCAGTGCTAACCACTGTGTCACCGTGCTGCCTTTCTCTTACTTTCTCCCTTAAGTATTTATCTACCTACTTTTTAACTGCATCCACACTATTCCCCACAACTATCTCAAGCTTCAGTGACGTCTGCATTTCGCGTGACTTTCCAAAGTTTCTCCCGAGTTGTTCACTGGGTTCATTAATGACTACTCTATTTATTTATTTCTTTTAAAAATATTTTTATTTTCCTCCTTTTTCACATTTTCAATGATTACTCCATTAATTTAAAAAAAATAAATTTAGAGTACCCAATTATTTTTTTTCCCAATTAAGGGACAATTTAGCGTGGCCAAGCCATCTAACCTGCACATCTTTTGAGTTGTGGGGGTGAAACCCACACAGACACGGGGAGAACGTGCAAACTCCTCATGGACAGTGACCCAGGGCCGGGATTCGAACCCGGGTCCACAGCGCCGCAGTCCCAGTGCTAACCACTGTGCCACATACCACCCATCTACCTTCTTTTTAACTGCATCTACACTATTCCCCACAACTACTTCAAGCTGCAATGACGTCTGCATTTTGCGTGACTTTCCAATCACAAGTTTCTCCAGAGTTGTTCACTGGATTCATTAATGGCTACTCTATTTATTTATTTTAAAAATATTTTTATTCTCTTCCGTTTTCTCATTTTCAATGACTACTCCATTTATAACCAGTTGCTTTGGACAATGTTGATAACCTCATCAGTTTAGTGTGTTCAATCAAACAAAATGAGCTGGGCCAAAAGCTAAAACAGGTCCGTGTCATCAGCACTTTGCTGTAATCCATTTATATTTGCTGCCCACATCGGGCAGGACAAGCCATCCAGTGGCTTCCAAACCTGACACAGACAATCTTGATTACAGGACACTGCAAAGTGCCCGTCTTACCCAATATGAGGGAAGCTATAAATGCCGTCGCCATACTGCTGGCACATAGGAGGAGAGCGTGATCCAGTCGGAACTGACCCTCAGGAATCCAACCAAACACCACAGCAGCCACAGATGCCAGGAAACCAACCACAGTGGCCTGGACCTAAGAGGAGAAAAAAAAAAGGTCAGAGCTGACATCTTCATCTTTTCACAATAAGTGTTTGTTTTAGGGTTGGGACAAGCTGTAAAAAAATCATCAACTCAAAGTCTTCCAAAGTCTCTGACCCAGACAGGACAACTTGGCCACTTCTTTTTTTTTTTTAATTGCTACCCGACAGGAGGCACCTAGAGCAAAATGCAATGGACCCGAAATTCTGTTTTAAACAAAGCAGAGTAATTGCCAGTTTTCTCTGCAATTAACTGAGCGACAAAACTGTATTCTTAGAAATTGCACATTTCAAAATTACGCGTTTCAAAAACTGGCATTCTTCTGGTTCCTTTTCAAATGAACAGCAATGGGGTCCAAGTCACCGGAAGTGGAATCTGGATGTGAATCAAGTAACTCTGAAGAAATTCTTCAGCTCCAGATCCCTTTAATTCATTGCATTCTGTGCATTTACAGAAAGGTGCACCTTATTTAAAACTACCCCCTCCTCTGCACAACTTGTGTACTCCAAAACAATCCCTACATAACACCAATGTCTACCTTCGAAAACCTGACCCTTCTAGTTAATAATGCTAAACTCTATTGGAACTATTACGTACAATAGTCCGTATACGAGAGCTCCCAGTAAACCATTTCTCACTAAATTCCAAGTAATGTCTTAATTCCACACTGTGGAATCAATGATCGTGATGACAAATAAAACACACTGGAAGTGAACAGATTGATGTTAATGTGGTTATGTAAATGCCTCACCTGGCACGGTGTGATAAACAAGCTCAATCTTTGATCTATGCACATTTAATCTCACTGTGCTTGGGGTAGTATTGGACCACTACCCTGGGTTTAATATCTCCAGCTTCTGTAGGAGAGGAGGGGCTGGGTGGAAGGAGGGAAAATTGGCAAGCAGTTACCACCCCTATTCCTGAATGTAAAACTGCTGGAATGCACACATCCAAGTGAGGGCAGGGCTAATTGTTCGCTATATTTGAACGGCCCGTAGGCTATCTGGCTCACACGGTGCAGCAGGTACTGGAGCACAGCCGGGAAACGTACAGAAAGGCAGACAGCATCGTCCGAGATCCCTCCCACCCCAGGCTTTTCCTCTTTCAGACCCTTCCATCAAGATTGGTGGAGTAGTGGATAATGTGGAGGTCTGTTATAGGCTGCAAAGAGACATTGATAGGATGCAGAGCTGGGCTGAAAAGTGGCAGATGGAGTTTCACCCTGATAAGTGTGAGGTGATTCATTTTGGTAGGACAAATTTGAATGTGGATTACAGGGTTAACGGCAGGGTTCTGAAGAATGTGGAGGAGTCGAGAGATCTCGGAGTTCATGTCCATAGATCTCTGAAAGTTGCCACCCAAGTGGATAGAGCCGTGAGAAAGCCTATTCACAGGGGAATTGAGTTTAAGAGCCGCGGGGTTATGCTGCAACTGTACAGGACCCTGGTGAGACCACATTTGGAGTATTGGGTGCAGTTCTGGTCACCTCATTATAGGAAGGATGTGGAAGCATTGGAAAAGGTGCAAAGGAGATTTACCTGGATTGATGGGTGGGTCTTATAAAGGAGAGGTTGAGGGAGCTAGGGCTTTTCTCATTGGAGCAAAGGAGGACGAGAGGTGACTTAATTGAGGTGTATTAGATGATGAGAGGGATAGATACAGTGGACGTTCAGCGACTTCTTCCTCGGGTGGATGCAGCTGTTACAAGGGGGCACAACTATAAGGTTCATGATGGAAGATATAGGAGGGCTGTCAGAGGTAGGTTCTTTACTCAGAGAGTGCTTGGGGCCTGGAACGCACTCCCAGCTATGGTAGTGGAGTCGGACACTTTAGGAACTTTCAAGCGGTTATTGGATAGGCCTATGGAGTACACTAGAATGATTGGGAGTAGGTTGATTTGATCTTAGTTTCAGACTAGTTCGGCACAACATCGTGGGCCGAAGGGCCTGTACTGTGCTGTACAGTTCTATGTTCTATCAGGCAGAAGATACAGAAGTCTGGAGATCCGCACATCTAGACATAGGAACAGCTTCTTCCCCATAGCTACCAGACTCCTCAGCGACTCTCTCGCGGACTGATCTGTTCCCTGTAAGAACACTATTCACGATGCCCTATGCTGCCCTTGTTCCGACCTGTAACCAATCAATATTTGTTGATGTATCATTGTCAGTGTTCTCTGTCAATTATTCTTTTGTCTATGTACCTCTGTGTACGTTCCCTTGGCTGCAGAAAAATACTTTTCACTGTACTTTGGTACATGTGACAATAAATATCAATCAATCTACATACGTGGGCATCAGTAAGGAGAGGAGCAGAAAATCAAATGGAATGGGGGAAAAAAATTGAATTAACCCCGAACGCTTGGAGAGACTGCAAGACAGTGATTGTAAATACTGTCTGAACTCAGTGTTTACAGTGCTATAATTCTGTACCCACAGATAAAAAGTTCAGAGCAATCTTCAGATTAGATTCCAATCATTTCTAATGTATCCATTGTGCTTATGGGGAAAAAAAATCTCACTGGAGGAGCAAGGTGAGGGTCACGTTGAAGCACATCGTCGGGGCAGGGTACGGGAGCTCCATATTCCTTTTTGTAAAAATTATGACACACCTTGTACATCTGAGAGTCCGACCCCACGGCTCCACCCCACACAAGTCCATAAAAAGCTTAAAAACAAGGTCAGAGGTTACCCTGCCTTCCCAATATTTAACAGTAACATTAACCCGTCCATACACTGGATGTTGTAAGCCCCATTCACACACGCACCTGGATTAGAGCTAGATTTCCCGTAATCATCTTCCATTGCTCTGCAGCGGAGTCCATTTGGCCAATGTTGGCCTGCAGAAGAACAAAGGATAGCAGCATGAGATCTCATTTCAGTTTCACAACCCATGTCTGAACACAATAAACAGACTGGTTTGTTCATCAGCCGAATCTTTATCTTGCATTGTGGTGCAAAAACGGAACAAAATCTCAAAAAAGATCTCGGTGTTTTGGAACAAAGAACAGTAAATAATCTTTATTGTCACATCGGCTCACATTAACACTGCAATGAAGTTACTGTGAAAAGCTCCTAGTCACCAAATTCCGGCGCCTGTTTGCGTACACAGAGGGAGAATTCAGAATGTCCAATTCACCGAACGAGCACGTCTTTCGGGACTTGTGGGAGGAAACCGGAGCTCCCGGAGGAAACCCACGCTGACACGGGGAGAACATGCAGACTCCGCACAGACAGTGACCCAAGCCGGGAATCGAACCTGGGACCCTGGTGCCATGAAGGAACAATGCTAACCTCTGTGCTACCCTGCCCCCACCCAGCACAGGAACAGACCCTTCGGCCCACCAAGCCTGCGCCGATCCAGATTCCTTATTTAGACTGAATATTATTGCCCAACAATCTGTATCCCTCTATTCCCCCCGCTCGTTCATGTGTCCATCGAGATACATCGTAAACGTTGCTATTGTGCCCACCTCCACTGGCAACGCGTTCCAGTCGCCCAACATCCTCTGCGTGAAACTTTCTCTTCACACCTCCCCTTGAACCTGTGCCCCCTTGTAACCGAGTCATTTCTATGACAACTTTCTTCCCTTCCTTTCTTAGGAAAAATACAAGTAAGAGATGAATGCAACTTTGCATTCCATTGCCCCCCCCCCCCCCCCCCCCACGAGATGAAGCTGCCTTAAAAAAAACAAATGAAAGAATATCAGAAAGGAGTACAGAAAATGAAAAAATGAAAATGAAAATCGCTTTATTGTCACGAGTAGGCTTCAATGAAGTTACTGTGAAAAGCCCCTAGTCGCCACATTCCGGCACCTGTCTGGGGAGGCTGGTGTGGGAACGAGAACGAGAAGTGGAGAGGTTTAAAGAAGGAATTTGCTTTGCATAAAAGGTACGGCCAACATTGTCAGAGTGATGGAAAATTGAAGATGTGCTGGAGGCCAGAATTGGAAGCGCACAGAGATCTCCCAAGGTTTGCAGGGCCTGAGGAGATGACAGAGACAGGGAGGGACGAGGCCATGGGGAGGGATTTGTCAATAAGGATGAGAATTTCAAAATCAAGGCGTTGGAACCAGGCTTCAAAGGGCTAGGTGTTCCCCACTAACCAGTCAGGAAATTTCTTTGGAGTCAAGATGAGAAATCACATGGGGAAAAGAGACAAAGAAAATGGTTTCTTCGAACCAGGTTCTGCAAAGTTAATGCAGTTTAGAATATGGCTCAGGTTTTTAAAAAAAATTAAGGAGTCTGTGTTGTCTACTTTGATTTCAAGAAAAGTTTCCACTTTGAAATATCTAGACATTTATGAGAAATATAAGTGAAGAAATAATTAATAAGAAATAATTGTTTGAATTTCCTGACGGTTTCCACACAGGGTTCATTATTAATTTAAAAAGGATTATTCAGCAGTGGGATGCTTGGATTAATTTTAGCAGCATTCAGCAGTCAAGAACTGACAATACCTTCCGTAAATCATAAAAGAATGATGTGGAGCAGGAGGAGTAAACAGAAAACACAACCTCGATCCAGCCCACAGTCCCAGCAGAGGCTGGTGGAGCACAGTGCTGCAGGTGTAGCTGCTTTGTGTCCTCCCTGCCTAATAATCTGCAAAGATTACACGTGTACTTGGAGTTAGCAGTTAACATATGGAAACACTCCATGTCAATGTTTACCCGCCACAAAGCAAACAATCCCCATCACTTAAAAAAACATTTCTAAAAATAAATTTTGAGCACCCAATTCTTCCCCCCAATTAAGGAGCAATTTAGCGCGGCCAATTCATCTACCCTGCACATCTTTGGGTTGTGGGGGCGAGACCCACGCAGACACGGGGAGCATGTGCAAACTCCACACGGACAGTGACCGGGAGCCGGGATCGAACCCGGGTCCTCGGCGGCATGAGGCAGCAGGCTAACCACTGCGTAAACTGCGTGCCCCAACAACCCCAATCACTTTGCTTGCTGGAGGCTTGAACCAGACTACTAATGAGAGGTCAAGACGCGGTCAAACATACACTCCAAAATTAAAATGCCAAATGCATTTGTTGCCCTCTGCCCTAAATCTCCCACAGGTCGAGAAGCCAACAATCTGTTTACTCATCGAGAAACCAAGGTGTATGGTCAAGGGTCATAGGGCAAGGTTGAAGGGTACAAACGAAGGCATAAGAGAAAAAAAGGGCAAAAACCGACAGGGCAACAATGTGAAACAAGCTGCTTTGGCACAGTGTCTCGGTCGGGCTGACTATGCACCGTTTTCCCTTTGTTATGCACTGGCAGCTTGTGTGTGAACTGCTGGCACTGTGGGGCCTCTACCTGTGCACACATCTGACAAGTCGCAAATAGATCTTTCTGACCACTGCTCTTGAAAAAAAACACAGTTGAGTTTATCTTGGCCCAGCCGCCGGCTACTTCAGAACGGTATTTACCGCAGCCAGCAGCCAAAAACTGACATAAAGGGAGTTACAAAATGCTAATGAGACCAACTGTGTCCAGCTTTCAATTAAAAAAAGTGGCCCATTTAGAAACTTCAAAGGAGGTTCCTCAATGCTTTATGCCAAATCAGCAAGTTTTCCGAAATAAAAACAGCGAGTGAATTTTCCTTTAGGAACATAGGAGCAGGAATAGGCCAGTCAGCTTTTCGTGCCTGCTTCACCACACAAAGGGCAGCACGGTAGCATTGTGACTTCACAGCGCCAGGGTTCCAGGATCGATTCCCCGCTGGGTCACTGTCTGTGCGGAGTCTGCACGTTCTCCCCGTGTCTGCGTGGGTTTCCTCCGGGTGCTCCGGTTTCCTCCCACAGTCCAAAGACGTGAAGGTTAGGTGGATTGGCCATGATAAATTGCCCTTAGTGACCAAACAGGTTAGGAGTGGTTATTGGGGATAGAATGGAATTGAGGACTTTAGTGGGTCGGTGCAGACTCGATGGGCCGAATAGCCTCCTTCTGCACTGTATTTTCTCTGTTCTAAAGCTGATCATCTACAATGTAGATTCTACATCAACACCACCCCGCAGTGCTCCCCCCCCCCCCCCCATCCCCTGATGTCATTAATATCCAGAAGTCTATTGGTTGCTATCTTGAACAAATTAATAATCATCTTTATTAGTGTCACAAGTAGGCTTACATTAACACTGCAATGAAGTTACTGTGAAAATACCCTAGTCACCACACCCTGGCGCGTGTTCGGGTACACGGAGGGAGAATTCAGAATGTCCAATTTACCAAATAGGCACGTCTTTCGGGACTTGTGGGAGGAAACCGGAGCACCAGGAGGAAACCCACGCAGACACGGGGAGAATGTGCAAACTCCGCACAGACAGTCACCCAAGCCAGGAATCGAACTGGAGACCTGGTGCTGTGAAGCCACAGTGCTAACCACTGTGCTACCGTGCATATTCAACCATTGAGTTTCCACAGGTAGTAAAGTCTGAAGATTCACCAGCCTCGGAGAAGTAGTTCTTCCTCATCTCAGCTAATTGGCATGTGGGTTTCTGCGGTCTGTCCCCCTCCTATCTCGAATGGTTACATCCACTATTTTATAATCTGATGGGACATTTAGCGCGACCAATCCACCTACCCTGCACATCTTTTGGGTTGTGGGGGAGAAACCCACACAAACGCGGGGAGAATGTGCAAACTCCACACTATATAGTGACCCAGGGCCGGGATCGAACCTGGGACCTCGGCGCCGTGAGGCAGCAGGGCTAACCCACTGCGCCACTGTGCTGCCCCTTCCGCCCCTCTGATGAGGCCGTGTCTCGTACTCAGCACAGCTGTGCATGTGCCGCGACAAGTGAGCAGGGGCCTTCCGGCCCCAGAGGGCACCCACCAGGGGCATTGAAGGTCACGGGACAAGGTAAGCAGCTGGCTGCCTCCACCTCAAGATGTGCCTCCTGGGGACACACCTAGACGTAGCAGTGGAGGTAGAAAGGCAAAGCACATTGAGGATCACTGAGGGCAGAGTTAGAAATTGTTACACACAATAAACACCCTAGTGCACAACCAGTATGATGCCTCTTGTCACTTTCTTCTGCAATGCTGGCTGACCTCCGAACCTTTGGTCCATCTCCCCCACCCCGGGCACACCGTGTACAGGTGATGGGTGTGAACGAGCACCCAGTAGATAGGCAAAGGTCAGACTATGGCATAGATTGAGGAGCACCGCGCTCAGCTCTTTGCGGGTTATCATCACCCCCTTGCCCTCGACAGTGCCATCCCAGTTCCAGCACCCTGGAGTGATGTGACACAGACCCTGGGAGGGTGGGAAATGGGGATGACAGACCAGGCCACGTGCTAAGTGAATTGGGCGAGTACGAGGGCCTCCCTGGCCCTTTGGCTTGCCGGTCCCTCGTCACTGCTGCCTGTACAGCAGCCTCCGGCTCCTCCCCGAGCTCTTCCTCAAGCCCCTCCTGGTCCAGCACCGTCTCATCACCTTTGTCTTCCTTCTCGAAGATGGCCGCAATATCCTCATCACGACCTCCAGCTCGGCGCCTCACTGCTGTGCCAGGTTGTGGAGGGCACAGCAGACCGCAACCAAGCAGGCGACCCTCTGGGGGGTGTACTGGAATGCACCACAGGAGTGGTCATGGCATCAGAACCGCATCTTGAGGAGTCTGATGCCCCGCTCAATTACAGCCCGGGAGGCCACATGGGCCTTGTTGTATCGGGTCTCCACCGCGGTCCCCGGCCTCCCTACTGGCATCATTAGCCAGGTCCACAGCGGGGGCCCCCTTATCCACTCCTCATCTGCCAAGAGCTAGCCACCCATCCTGGGTGGTCCTCAAAGAGGCCGGGATGACTGACTGCCCCAGGATGTAGCTGTGGTGCACACTCCCCGGGAAGCACACACATACATGATCTTCATCGGGTGGTCACACACGAGCTGTACGTCGAGGGACTGGAACCCTTTTCTGTTAACATAGAGCAACCTGGTGAGCGCAGGGCAACATGCGTGCCATCTATTACCCCCTAGACCCGAGGCATCCCAGCAATGACGGAGAAATCTGCTGCCCGGGCACCTAGCTGGGCTTGGTCCATGTCAAAGATAATGTAGTCAGGTGGCACGGTGGCACCGTGGTTAGCATTGCCGTCTCCTGCCGCCGAGGACCCGGGTTCGATCTCCATTCTCTGTGTATGCGTGGGTCTCACCCCCACAACCCCAAAAGATGTGCAGGGCCAGTGGATTGGCCACACTAAATTGCCCCTTAACTGGGAAAAAAAAGAATTGGGTATTCTAAATTTTAAAAACATTATGTAGTCTTCTGCCGGGCATACAGGGCATCTGTGACCTGTCCGATGCACCTTTGGACTGTGGCCTGTGAGATGCCCCCGAGGTCCCCATTGGAGCCTGAGGTGTAAAAGCTCAGGGCTGCAGTGACCTTGACGGCCATCGGGAGCGGGTGTCCGCCTCCTCCACCTGGTGCCAAGTCTGCGAGGATATGGCACAGGTGCCGCACCGTCTCATTGTTGAGATGGAGCCTCCGGTGGCACGCGCTGTTTGTCATCTATTCAAACAACCAATGATGCTTGTACAGCCTGGACTGTCTCGGGTCTCCCTCTCTGGGTCCCTCCCTGGCATAATGGACGGCCGGGTCCTCAGGGGGTGGGGTGGAGTCGGCACATTGTCCGCCCCCCCCCCTCAAGCATCTGCAGACCCTGCTGCAGTCGCCGTCTCCGGCGTCTGGCCGCCCACATTACCAGCAGCACCACTGGGGCAAGTTCTGGGTCCAAAGTCCCTGCCATAGCATTCAAGTCATTGGGAGAGGGTGTTAGACTGACAAACAGGGGTAGCTCCTACCCAGGATCCTCCAATTTCCCCATTGATCCCCCCCCCCCCCAAATCTGGAACGCCCTGCCAACGCACACCCGGACACAGTGGGCCCCCCTCACCGGACCCCAGCCCCTGTACCCTGGAGACCCGCTCACAAGGTCACCTGGACCGGGTGCCGGTCCCTCCCCGTGGCACTCACCCACCCTCCGGCCGAGGCCATGTCCCCGGAGCTGTGTCCCATCCCCTGGCTGTTCGGATCTTGGCTGTTGAGTGTGCGGTGTTGCCTCCCAGCGTTCAGGCACAGTGTCCGGACATCACGGTCTGATTGGGATGCTAGGCAATGACTCCCACTTGCTACATGGCCCTCCCACTCATGGGAACACACTTGGGTTGTGTGAAGTGCTCACTTAACCACGATTGCCAATTCCCTATTCGCAATAGCCTCAGATGCACGGCCAGAGGCCTCGGCAGTCGGTGGGGGTTATGGGTGGCCGGTAGCACAGACGGGCAGGGACGAGGGTTGCCCCCGGAATGGAAACACTCGATCCAGGGGTTGGCATGGTGGTGCCGCATGCAGTTACACCGAGTGGTTGACACCTCCAGTGGCAGCCCACCCTCGGAGTGTCCCTCACCCCAGCCAAGGGTCCCTCACTCCCCACCGAGCACTGGGGCTGGAAGCCCAGCGTCCCCGCGCTCTTTGCCTGCGAACAAAGATGGCTACTCACCTCCTCGGCCTCCCACAGAAACCCTTCCCCCCAGGCTCACGTTTTTAAAAAGGAGTACTAATCGGCAGCAGCGTGACCCCCTGCTGGGGAGGCTGATCAAAGGAGGCCGCTGGATATGGGGCGACTCCCATTAATTGTACGGAAATAGGGCTTAAGTGGTGATGATTACTTTCTCACCACGCTACAGCGAGATCCCGATTTCCCCTACGGGAGGGGGCCGGTCGGATCACAAACTGTTTTGTGCCTGGCGCAGTCTTCGTTTCTGGCCTCTCCCGCTATTCACCGGCCCCGTTTCGCTCGCAACGAGGCCGGAGAATCGCACCCATAGTTTTGATTTAGATTGTCAGGTCGTTTTGACAAAGTCAGACGCTGAGCCAAGGCCATCAACACTGATCAACTCAGAATTCTAGCAAGTTGTGCTTTGGACAATGCACCAACCAGTCTTCTCACGAGATAACCGAACGCTTGTCTTTTTGAGCAATGCTAAACTCACTATTTATGCTCTCCCAGGATCTTCCTTTGCTGGCGCTAGCGAGATAGCATGGATGCAAAGAAAAAGTGAATCAGCAAATTTTACATTGTCCACTGGAAGCCACCCAGGTAATCAGTATAATAAACACCAAAAAACTTCCATTTGGTCAAGCAAAGTCTCTCCTAAGTTGCTCAATAAGTGCACCATGCAGCTGATGCTACTTTGTTTCAGCTTAAAAATAATTTAAGACTTTAAAAATATAATTACATTCTGCACAGTACAAGAAAAATGGAATGATTACCTAGCAGGTAAAGTCATTGTTGACGGTAACATGAAGGTCTCAGGCTTGACCGCCCCCCTCCCTACAAGTCTGCCCCAACTTACTGAATTTTAGTTAAGGTAGCCTTGGGGGCAATGTTACAAGAAAACAAATTGAAGGAGAGATTTGTCTTTAATATTGTAAGATTTTGACGCTTAACTGGAACAGATAAAATAAGCAGAATGAAATCCTATTGCATGGCATATGTTTAACCCATCACAGGGGTTGGGGCAGGCATGGGAGCACAGTGGTTAGCACTGTTATTTCACAGCTCCAGGGTCCCAAGTTCGATTCCCGGCTTGGGTCACTTTCTGTGCGGAGTCTGCACGTTCTTCCCGTGTCTGTGTGGGTTTCCTCCGGGTGCTCCGGTTTCCTCCCACAGTCCAAAGATGGTCAGGTTAGGCAGATTGGACATGCTAAATTGCCCTTAAGTGTCCAAAAAGGTTAGGTGGGTTTACTGGGTTGGGGTAGAGGTGTGGGCTTAAGTGGAGTGCTCTTTCCAAGGGCCGGTGCAGACTTGAAGGGCTGAATGGCCTCCTTCTGCACTGTAAATTCTACGATTCTATGAGCTAGCTGGTTTAGCACTGTGGGCTAAGACAGCTGGCTTGTTATGCAGAACAAGGCCAGCAGCGTGGGTTCAATTCCCATTCCAGCCTCCCAGAACAGGCGCTGGAATGTGGCGACTAGGGGCTTTTCACAGTAACTTGCGACAATAAGCGATTATTATAATGTATCAACTATTATAACCCAGATTTGCACTACTAAACTCCCCATCCCCACATCAGTAAGAAGAATCTGATTCAACAGTTTGTTAACAGGTAAAACTTCAAAAGAGAATATATTGATTTCTACAAATAGATCAAAAAGCCACTGAACGACACCCCCCCACCACCACCAGAAGGTTGAAGCTGTGTCTCGCTGAAGACCAACGAGAACAGGTTGCATTTAATGTCAGTGTACTCACTGCGGTAGAGAGTCTGGAGGCGAGGGTCATTTCCAAGTTGCCCTTTAGACCCAGCAAAGCAGGGACGAGAATAAAAACCTCCGTCACCTCTTTGAACACATTCCAGTGCTGCAGGAGAAAAGAAAAGAATAAACACTCGTGTGGCAGGATGTCATCAAAAGGGTCAGCAAACATCAATGTTGATAACATGGTTACCTCTCCCAAGGACCAGCTTAAGCTATTCTGTCGTATTTCACCGGTAACACAACTCGGAAATGGGTCATTCAGCCTGAAGTGTCCATTCCAGCATCTACAGTCCACCCAAACCTCCTCCCATCTTTCCCCAACCATCGCTATCACCCTCTATTTCCTGCTCCTTCATATGATTAACTGGCATCTCCTCAATGGCATGTACACCAATAGCCCCAACCACTCCCCGTGGCAGCGGGTTCCACACACTCTCAGGGTAAAGACCTTTCTTTGCAATGTCCTGGTTGGCTTCTTGGCGACTTATGTAATATTGATGACCTCTAGTTTTGCTCTTTCCCCCGCCGCCCAACCACCACTTTGTCGGACACTCATCATTGTGACATTACCTCTTCTAAGTCAGGAGACAATAGCAAGTGATACAAAATGCTGCTCAGGCACATCTCAATAACTCCAACTGATTTGACCATTGAACAATATTTGCTATGAATGGGAATCGCTCAAACCAAAAAAACGTTTGTCGCAATAAGTACAATTTTAGGGTCATTCTGGATGAACGAGTAGAGCAGAGGTGGGCCAAATGCCCTCCTTCATTGACTACGGTCATTTCTGTTGTACTCCCTCGTCCAAATTGTGTCATAGAATCATAGCATTTACAGTGCAGGAATTCGGCCCATCGAGTCTGCACCGGCCCTTGGAAAGAGTACCCTACTTAAACCCACACCTTCATCCTATCCTCATAAACCAGTAACCCCACCTAACCTTTTTGGACACTAAGGAGCACTTTAGCACGGTCAATCCACCCTAACTTGCACATCGTTGGACTGTGGGAGGAAACCGGAGCACCCGGAGGAAACCCACGCAGACACGGGGAGAACGTGCAGACTTCACACGACGCAAGCCGGGAATCGAACCTGGGACCCTGGAGCTCTGAGGCAACAATGCTAAGCACCGTCTACCGTGCCACCCAGTTGTGTCTTAGCTGGTAGCACTGTCGCCTCGGAGTCGCGAGATCCCGGGTCCAATTCCCACTCCAGGAACTGAACACCAAAATCAAAGCTGGCACCAGAGCAACCTTGTATTGGAATAGATATCAAATGGAGGTCCTATCTGCTTGCTGAGGTGGATATAGAAGGTCCTATGGCACTATTTCGAAGGGAGGTTACCCCTGGCGTCCTGGCCAATATTCCTCCCTCAATCAAAATTGCAAAAAGAAAGAAGACAATCTGGTTGTGATCATGTTGCTATTTGTGGGAGTTTGTCGCACACAAACGAGCTGTGGCAATGTCTGAAAGTTAAGGTACATTTTCTTTTTAAAAAGCTGACTTTCTTCCCCTCACCAACCTCTTTGATCTGACTGTAAGTCTGGGAAACTCCTTACCGCTGTTCTCACCCCACCGCCAACGTTTACTTGAAACGCAGCAGCAACCCCCAGAGCTTCCGCCACGTTTCCGGCAAAGGAACAATGGCGTATCCCAATCAGCTCCAAAGGCTCTCCTGGCCTATCCAGCAGCATCGTCTCCATTTCTTTCAAAACGGCAATCCTTATCTGAAGAAAGAAAGTACTCCTCAACATGGCCAACCCGACAGGACCCTCAGCTCCCTCTCCGAAAACCGACAAGATCGGAAATCCAAGGGCGGCACGGTGGCACAGTGGTTAGCATTGCTGCCTACGGCGCTGAGGACCCGGGTTCGAATCCCGGCCCTGGGTCACTGTCTGTGAGGAGTTTGCACATTCTCCCCGTGTCTGCGTGGGTTTCGCCCCCACAACCCAAAGATGTGCAGGGTAGGTGGATTGGCTACGCTAAATTGCCCCTTAATTGAAAAAATAATTGGGTACGCTAAATTTATAAAAAAAAAAAGATCGGAAATCCAGCACAGACGTATTACTGAGGTTGCTGGTTTGCGACACTGTGCCTGTAAAACTAGCTTCAGTTAATAATCAACTGTGGGATCTGCACTTACGAGGCAGTTTCACCACTGATACACTCCACACGGAAAGGCTGACAGAGAATTGGGAATAAATCAATTATTTTTGATAGGCAGCTGGAAGTTGAACTAAAACATTTTAAAATAGCATTGACAAGATAATGGCAACCATTTTATAAGAGGCACGGTAGCACTATGGCTAGCACTGTGGCTTCAGAGCGCCGGGGCCCCAGGTTCGATTCCCCGCTGGGTCACTGTCTGTGCGGAGTCTGCACGTTCTCCCAGTATCTGCGTGGGTTTCCTCCGGGTGCTCCGGATTCCTCCCACGGTCCAAAGACGTGAAGGTTAGGTGGATTGGCTATGATAAATTGTCCTTAGTGTCCAAAAAGGTTAGGAGGGGTTATTGGGTGACGGGATAGGGTGGAAGTGAGGGCTTAAGTGGGTCGGTGCAAACTCGATGGGCCAAATGGCCTCCTTCTGCACTGTATGTTCTATATTGTTCTGAGAGCTAAAGGAATGGGGGAGATGTAAAATACATCACCAATTGTGACTATGTCAGTAGCTTTGAAGTATCCTGTCTGAAGGACAGGCTGCTATTTAATGCAGTTCATCATGATTTTCGCAATTCCTCCCAGCCAGTTCCAATTAGATTAACTGCGATTTTTCAATGATCCTACTTATCCAATGACTGGCTGGACGGGAAAGCAGAGCTTGGGCCTCGTCCTGCACAGAGATAGATAGCCCCTCTCTCCGTTCCACCGGCTCCACATCGCCCCCTTCTCTTCCCGTCCATGCCAGCCCACTTCCAGGGCAGATGCCAGCAAGTTCACTTGGGAAGGATGAGCTGTGCATGGTTCAGGAGGCCGAGACTAATTTCCCGGACAATGTGACTCAACACTAGCCAAGAATCGGAAACGGGTTATTAAGCAAAACAGCACACAAAAGTCCCCAGCCACCCCCCACACACACACACTTTAGGTGGGGGTTGATTTTTGCCCAAATTTAAATTTGAGAAATTCTGATGAAGCCGTCAACTTAATGCGAGTGGCCATTCACTCATAGAATCACAGAATTTACAGTGCAGAAGGAGGCCATTCAGCCCATCGAGTCTGTACAGGCCCTTGGAAAGAGCACTCCACCCAAGCCCATGCCTCCACCCTATCCCCATAACCCCACCTAATTTTTTTGGACACTTAAAGGGCAATTTAGCATGGCCAATCCACCTAACCTCTGCACATCTTTGGACTGTGGGAGGAAACCGGAGCACCCGGAGGAAACCCATGCAGACACGGGAAGAATGTGTAGACTCCGCACAGACAATGACCCAAGCCGGGAATCAATCCTGGGACCCTGGAGCTGTGATCAACTGTGCTAACCACTGCGTTACCGTGCTACACTCCATATCGTATTCATCAAAATGGGGGGGGGGGGGGGGGGAAGAAAACTGATGGTCAAGATTTGACAGGCATTATTTTGAAAGCTTCTGAACTATCATAGAACATACAGTGCCGAAGGAGGCCATTCGGCCCATCAGGTCTGCACTGACCCACTTAAGCCCTCACTTCCACCCTATCCCCATAACCCAATAACCCCTCCTAACTGTTTTGGACACTAAGGGCAATTTATCATGGCCAATCCACCTAACCTGCACGTCTTTGGACTGTGGGAGGAAACCGGAGCACCCGGAGGAAACCCACGCAGACACGGGGAGAACGTGCAGACTCCACACAGACAGAGACCCAACAGGGAATCGATTGCTTCACAGCTCCAGGGTCCCAGGTTCGATTCCCGGCTGGGTCACTGTCTGCGCGGAGTCTGCACATCCTCCCAGTGTGTGCGTGGGTTTCCTACGGATGCTCCGGTTTCCTCCCACAGTCCAAAGATGTGCAGGTTAGGTGGATTGGCCATGATAAATTGCCCTTAGTGTCCAAAATTGCCCTTAGTGTTGGG
The DNA here is from genome assembly GCF_902713615.1 of Scyliorhinus canicula. Taxonomy (NCBI): domain Eukaryota; kingdom Metazoa; phylum Chordata; class Chondrichthyes; order Carcharhiniformes; family Scyliorhinidae; genus Scyliorhinus; species Scyliorhinus canicula. The sequence goes on from NC_052160.1 coordinate 138,904,450, forward strand.
TGGGGTTACTGGGTTATGGGGATAGGGTGGAGGTGTTGACCTTGGGTAGGGTGCTCTTTCCAAGAGCCGGTGCACTCTCGATGGGCCGAATGGCCTCCTTCTGCACTGTAAATTCTATGAACCTGGATCCTGGTGCTGTGAAGCCACAGTGCTATCCACTTGTGCTACCGTGCTGCATCATGGCAAAGAGTAGGACATTAGACCCACCCAGGTGTCAGGATACAACTCAGCTCTTCTTGGATTTTCTAAACCCGAAATTTGTAAACCCGAAATCTGGCCACCAGAATCTGATTTCGGTTTTGAAATAAGCGCACATTAATGGGGACATGAGTCGGACTGTGAGTGACCCAGGAGGCCTTCTGGTAAAAATACAAGGGGCCCAAAGAGATTAAAAGCTTGGGTAGTCTGGATGGCAATTACCTGGATGAAATAAAAGACTAAATTATTCTTACAGCAAGTTAAATGTTTAGCCGTAGGTTTGGGATCATGGCTCAGTGAGCTGCTACCTTCCCACCAAAACTACAGAGTCGCCGATTTAACAAACATTAAATTAATTAATAACCATTCGCAAGTAGAGATCCTTCAACAAATAGTTAGATAGTCACAACATGCCTGTGCAATCTCAAATGCACACGTGCTTCAGGGTGAGGAACAATAGTTCTTGAAAATGGAAGATAACGTAACATTTGAAAATAAGTTTTCTTTGCCGAAACAATTTCAATCCAGCTTTCGTTCCGTTTGGGTCCAGTTTCCTCCCACAGTCCAAAGATGTGCAGGTTAGGTGGATTGGCCATGATAAATTGCCCTTAGTGTCCAAAATTGCCCTTAAGTGTTGGGAGTCCACGATGAACCTTCCGAGTCTGTACACGGTAATCCTGTGGCCCGGGGTCTTTGGAACTCTCTTTCCCCAGACAGCTGTCCCATGAATATACTCGAGGCCGATTTGGATAGATTTTTGACCCACGAGGGAGTCACGGGTGAACGGGGTGGTGGGGGGTGCAAACAAGAAGTGGAGTTGAGCCTTCAATTAGATCAACAGTGATCTTATCAAGTGACGGAGCAGGCACAAAGGGCAGAGTGGGCCACACTCGCTCCCAGGTCTGATGCTCCCACTCCCTGTGCACTGAAATATTCAAGAGAGCCAAACAACAAACGATGCATCCGAGAACACAAACAGCCAGTACTGAGAATGCGAAATTCAGTTTCTTTGTATCTTTGAGCTCAATTTTCTAGATAAGCAGGGTAAAACTGGATGGTTTGGAATGTGAGCCTGCGTCTGCACAACAGGAAGCCTACCATACAGAGCGGGGTATCCTATTTAAAGGATAAACTTGAACGCAAGTAATCTGACAGCTGTTTGGAAAGATCCATACGGAGCATCCATGTGCGTCTCATTACACTCCGCTGGCTATAAATCAAACGGAGCCAAGAAGGTTTAGTATTACCGAGCCTTCAGTTAAAGGGCGGTTCATCTGCACAACAAATAAAACTGCAGAAGGCATGTTTTAATGTTTCTCGACTCGCGCACAAACACACACACACACACGCACACACACGCTAGCATACATATACAGACTGGCACAGGCTACTCATTCCATCTCCACTTAAGGGCATCCAAAATAGAGGTCTTTGTGCACAGCAAGAGGTGAAAATCAAGGCCACTCATATGTAGCGTCAATTAATACTCAATGTAGCTCCCAGAGCTGTGCCATCAGTGGTCACCAAGTTGATATATAGGAACAGAACTTAGCCCCTCCAGCCTGCACGATTTATTTTTAAAAATCCATTACGAAGTGATAGCCAACATCAGTTCCTTGTTATTCTTCAGTGTCCTTCACGCCTCTGATCATTGGCCCACCCCCCTCCAAGGTATCTGCACTCAGTATTTTTTTTAAAAATTCATTTTGACAGGATGTGGGCGTCGCTGGTTAGGCCAGCATTTATTGCCCATCCCTAGTTGCCCTTCAGAAGGCGATGGTGAGTTGCCTTCTTGAACCGCTGCAGTCCTCGAGATGTAGGTACACCCACTGTGCTGTTAGGGAGGGATTTCCAGGATGTTGCCCCATTCCAATTCGAGACTCCTGACCATCTCCGATTTTAGTGTCCAAAACTGCCCTTAGTGTTGGGTGGGGTTACTGGGTTATGGGGATAGGGTGGAGGTGTTGACTTTGGGTAGGGTGCTCTTTCCAAGAGCTGGTGCAGACACGATGGGCCGAATGGCCTCCTTCTGCACTGCAAATTCTATGATAATCTATGATAATTCTATGATAATCATTCCACCGCCTTCAGTTGCCTCGACCCCAAAGCCTGAAACCCCCTCCCTCTGCCTCTCTGTCTTGCTTTGCTTCTTAAGACATGCCTTAAAACAATGACCTCTTTGAACAGATTTTGGACATCACCATTATCTCCTTCGATGACCACTTGTGATATTTTATTTCATAAATATTATTAATAATAATCTTTATTAGTGTCACATGTAGGCTTACATTAACACTGCAATGAAGTTAATGTGAAAAGCCCCTAGTCACCACATTCTGCCGCCTGTTTGGATACACTGAGGGAGAATTCAAAATGTCCAATTCACCTAACAAGCACGTCTTTCGGGACTCCCAACAACCGGAGGAAACCCACGCAGACACGGGGAAAACGTGCAGACTCCGCACAGACAGTGACCCAAGCCGGGAATTGAACCCAGGTATCTGGTGCTGTGAAGCAACAGTGCTAACTACTGTGCTACCCCAAAGGAAGCTGGTTGTGGTGGTAGGAGGTCAGGACATCACTGCAGGAGGTCCTCAGGTTAGTGTCCTAGCCCAAACCATCTACAGCTGATTCATCAATGACCTTCCTTCCATCACAAGGTCAGAAGTGGGGATGCTCGTGGACGATTGCACCTGTTCAGCACCATTCACAACTCTTTAGATACTAAAGCAGTCCGCGTCCAAATGCAGGAAGAGATGGACAATATCCAGGCTTGGGCTGACAATCGCATCCAGGTGCCAGACAATGACCATCTCAACAAGAGAGAATATAACCATTGCCCCTTGACATTCCAAGGCATTACCATTGCCGAATCCCCCACTATCAACACCCTGGCGGCGGAGGGAGCCTGTTCACTATCTACAACATGCAAGTCGTGAGTGTGATGGAATACTCCCCACTTTGTCACAGACTGGTAGGATGCTATTAAAATGAATGTATTGTTTTTTTTTTGCACAAGTAAAATCAAACTGCCATGTATTTTGTAAACCATGGCTAGGCAGTAACTAAGAGAGATGGAACAGGAAAGAATAAGGAACAGAGTGTTCTCTGCAACTGATACATTTAATGTAGTTTAATGAAAGAGAGGTTGGAGTTCTCACTGTTGCCGCAGCTTTCTCACTAATATCCAAAAAAAATAACACCACACCAAGCGGAACCAGTGATTCAGATTATTCCACAAAACCAGCGGCGTTTCATCACAACTTGTCTGGATGAGCGCAGCTCCAACAACTCTCAAGAAGCTCAACAACATCCAGGACAAAGCAGCCCGCTTGTTTGGAAACCCTTCCACAAACATTCAAACCTTCCACCACCGACGAACAGTGGCAGCTGTGTGTACCATCTACAAGATGCACTACAGGAACTCGCCAAACCCATGACCACGACCGACTTTAAAATTTTTTTTTTTTTTCCAATTTAGTGAGGCCAATCCACCTACTCTGGACACCTTTGGGTTGTAGGGGTGAGACCCACACAGACATGATGAATGTGCAAATTCCACACGGACAGTGACCCGGGGCAGGGATCGAACCCGTGCTAACCACTACATCACCGTGCTTCCCAGACCGCTACAATCTAGAAGAAGGGCAGCAGATACTTGGAAACACCACCAACTGAAAGTGCCCCTCCGACCCACTCGGCTTGGAAATATATCGGCGTCCCTTCACTGTCGATGGGTTAAAATCCTGGAACTCCGTTCCTAACAGCACGGTGGGTGTACTTACACCTTGGGGACTGCAGTCAGTCAAGAAGGCAGCTCACCACCACCTTCTCAATGGGCAATAAATACCGGCCCAGCTAGCGAGACCCACATACCGTAAATTAATTAGAAAAAAAGACAAGACCAGAATATTAATCATTAAAGCCCTTACTTGCACAGGCGACAAGTGATCATATTGAGTAACCAGTTAGTCCAACTAACTTCAGTTCTGAAGTCCTTGGGAGTAACAGGAATATCAAAATTCTGTGCACTGAACCGTCCAGTGAGCGTTCAGTTCCATTACGCTCTAGTACTCTGGCTTGGTGCTCTGTGGGAGATTTACGGCCTACAGGAAGGAAGGTTCCATCTGATTACAGCAATACCAGCAATGCAAAAACATCAGGAACATCAAAAGGCCGGGAAGGGGAAAACAAAAATCATAAAAAGGCTACGTTTCTTTTCACATGAAAAATAAAACCAGGGCCCCGCAGGAACAGAATACGAATTGGCGCCACTCGTGTCCCGAGGGTTTGAGCAGCTCAAGAGTTTATAAATTATTCCGTGCCCAAAAAGTGGTTTCTGTACCTGGCAGGTTTTCTGTTATAGCCCAAAAACTGGAGTCAATATTGGTTCTGTTGTACCTTTGGGACTGCAGCTCAATTAATACCAGAACTGGAGTTGTAAGAACCCTCTTCCCAAGCTGGGAGAAAATAAAGATGAATTTCGAGCACATGGGACAACGCACCCAAGTCCCACCTGGCCCCGCAGGTGAATGCAAGCAGCGTGACATGGTTGAGAGAAGAAAACGGGGAGCTCCCCCGGAGTCCTGATCAATGTAAGAGTCAAACAACACCAGCCGGAGGATAAGTGCTATGGGATCTTGCTGTACAAATTGACCTTCGCCTAAAAACTCGCGGCTACGCTGTTCTTTTGTGGTTATTCCAGTAACGGTACTCAGATTTCAGAGCATTAACTGGGCCATGTTATCGCATTCACATTGCTGACCTCATGTAAACATGAGTATCAAAACTTTCATGGGATGGTTAGCAAACCATTGAATTGTTTCAGCAACAGGAGTGTTATCGGTCAGCAGAATCCCCCTAGGTCTCCCCCAGATTGAGCCTCTGCATTTACCACCCTTCATATATTCACAGTGACTACTTGGCTCAAAATCACTTTGGCCAGTCCTGTAAGGCACCATAATAATAATCTTTATTATTGTCACAAGTAGGCTTACATTAACACTGCAATGAAGTTACTGTGAAAATCCACTAGTCACCACACTCCGGCACCTGTTCGGGTACACGGAGGGAGAATTCAGAATGTCCAATTCACCTAACAGCACGTCTTTCGCGACTTGTGGGAAGAAACCGGAGCACCCGGAGGAAACCCACGCTGACACGGGGAGAACATGCAGACTCCGCACAGACAGTGACCCAAGCCGGGAATCGAACCCAGGTCCCGGGCGTAGTGAAGCGACAGTGCAAACCACTGTGCCACCCATACACAAATACAAGTCGTTCTATCTATTCATATTTCTAATGCATCAGGAAAACTTCAGTGGGAAGTTTTCACAAATGCACGTTAAAGTGTGTAGTCACTTCCCACGGCTCACAGGAAGTCAATCACCTTCGCTAGACTTACTGCTCAAGTAACAAAATAGTTATCACCTCTACTGGATATTAAAACTTTTATTTTTAGAAGAGTAAACAGTTTCCCAGTGTGCTGTACATTGCCACACATTGTGATCAAAGATGGCCTGGGAGGGGAGGCGGAGGTGGCAAAAGAGGATAATTTGGTCAAAGTATGCATGGACTTGTTATGGGTTGTATATCAAGCTCACAAAACGTGTTTACGCTTGGAAACATTGTTCATCGTTGGATTTCAAACTGATAACCAAATTCTAGTCAAACTTGCTTCACATTTCTTGTTCTAAAGCAGGAAAATAAATTCAACCTGGCCTAGTTCCACTGTGCCTGAGCGGATTAATTCAACTCATGGTGTGGGGGACGGAATTATACCAACGGTGGATCGTTTTGTACTAGTAATCAGCGGAGGGCTATAGCTGGACAGTGTTCTCGCGTCAGAGGAAGGGCGAGGAATAGGGAAAAGTAAATAGCTAGATCTCTGGTTCCTGACCACTCTAGGAAGGTGTAAGCGTGTGCGGTTCTCAGCTAGCACCTGGCTACAGACAGGTTTAACCTCAAATGCAATTGCATTGATGAAACATTATGCTAAAGCCATGGTCTAGATTGGAGCAGATAAATCGAGGCTGGCACTTAACGGCACCTTACTGTTGGAGGGTTACGTTGCCTCACAGATGAAACATTCAATGGAGACCCTGACTGAGAAGATAGCACAAAACGGTCCCATGAGACCGTTCGAAGAGGAGTTGGGGAGGTCTACCCGGTATCCTGGCCAGCGTTTATGCCTTAAATCAACAAGCAGATTATCTGGTCATTCTCCACCGCTGTTTATGGGCCTTCCTGTGTGTAGATTAGCTACTGTAAGGAAGTACATTTTGAAGGAACATTACCGGTTGCAAAGTGCATTGGGAGCTTCAGAGGACGTGAAGGCCACAATACAAATTCAAATCCCTCTGTTCCTTCAAGTTATCATTTATGAAATAGCCATTCGGGACAAGTTGAGAGAGGTTGGTTATGAGGCAAAACAAGTCTATTCTCCCAGAATGCCTTGATCCATCGTAATTCACATACCGCCACAACCACCCCACAGCAGAAGCCATCTCCCTGGCCATACACTCATCCCTGGAGCATCTCAACAACAGTGACTCCTACATCAGACTCCTATTTATTGACTACAGCTCCGCCTTCAACTCAACAATCCCAGCCAATCTCATATCTCCTGAAAGCCCCAAGAGCTATATCTAATTCCGTCTTGAAATTACACAATGTTTTGGCCTCAACTACTTTCTGTGGTAGTGGATTTCACAGATTCACCACTCTCTGGGTGAAGAAATTTCTCCTCACCTCAGTCCGAAAAGGTTTGCTACTTATCCTCAAACTATGACCCCCCTAGTTCTGGACTCTCCCACCATCGGAAACATTCTTTCTGAATCTACCCTGTCTAATCCTGTCAGAATTTTGCTCGTTTCTACGAGATCCCCTCTCATTCTTCTAAACTCGAATAAATATAACGCTAACCAACTTAGTCTCTCCTCACAAGACTGGAATCAGCCTGGTAAACCTTTGCTGCGCTCCCTCCATAGCAAGACCATCCTTCCTCAGACAAGGACACCAAAACTGCTCACAAACCTCCAGGTGTGGCCCCACCAATGCCCTATACAATTGCAATAAATCAGGGGTGGGCAAACTATGGCCCGCCAAAGGTCTTTATGTGGCCCACCAAAATTAAGTCATAAAAAAAAATAAAATAAAAAAAATATTTTTTTTAAAAACATTTTATTTATTTATTTATTTTTTTAATAAGGTTAATGGGGGGGGGGGGGCTGCTGGGTTACTGGTATAGGGTGGATACGTTGACTTGAGTAGGGTGATCATTGCTCGGCACAACATCGAGGGCCGAAGGGCCTGTTCTGTGCTGTACTGCTCTATGTTCTATATGAGGCGCCCAGAATCATAACCGGGTGAAGCGCCATATTTGAAAAGTAGAGAAAAAGAGGGCTAAAGGCAAGATGCCGCCGGGGGAAGCGCTGAGGTATATGCCGCACGCTAATTGGTTACAACCGGGACTATTAATTAATATACTATGCGGCCCTTTAAAATTGTGAATTTCTGAATGTGGCCCTTGCACGGAAAAGTTTGCCCACCCCTGCAATAAATACATTAACCTCTCTGCAAAATCCTATTGTCGCACATCTTTTAACCATATCCAATACAAGTCATGTCCACCTTTTCAGTAGAATTGGGTTAATACAATCCTGTTACTTTGTAATTACATCCTCCCACCAGCAATGATGCTGCAGGCTCCTGTTCCCATGCACAGCTTTATGGAAAAAGGCAGAGAAAATCCTATTTTTCAAATAACTAACTTCATTCGAGATTCCACCAGGTTTTGCTATTAAACTGTAAATAACAATATACAAGTATTATATGCAGATAATGAAAATGTTTGCACATCCTGGTCCAATTATCTTTCACCTCCAGACCCTAGTCATTTGAAGACTGCTCCCTGTAATAACATGGGGGCATTGGCTAACTTATGAAAGAAAATGTGGAATTTTATCGAACACCTTATACAAAAAAACAAATCAACAGGGAGATATCTGAAGTGATAGCGTAGAGTAGTTAAGTATTGGGAGGTACATTTTGCACCTCTATATTTGAACTCTCGGTTACCAAAGGTTGAAGAATAGGGGGCACGGCGGCGCAGTGGTTAGCACTGCTGTTTCACGGCGCAGAGGTCCCCGGTTCGATCCCAGCCCCCGGGTCACTGTCCGTGAGGAGTTTGCACGTTCTCCCCGTGTCTGCATGGGTTTCACCCCCACAACCCAAAGATGTGCAGGGTCGGTGGATTGGCCACGCTAAACTGCCCCTGAATTGGATACTCTAAATTTTTTTTTATTTTAATTTAAAAAAAGATGAAGGGACTCTAGAGAGAGGAGATTGCCGAAAGGTCTTGGTGGTGGGGTGGGAGTGGTGTGCGGTTCAGCTGTGCGGTGGGTGTGCTCTTCATAGACAGCTGCGTCAGTTCTGAGCAACATGCAAGCAGCATTTAAAGCTGAAAGGTGAGATAAGGCTACTGTGGTGATGGGTGGGAGGTGGTGGGGTGGGGGATGTGCAGTGGGAAGAAAGCAAAATGTTGAAACTGAAGGTAAAAGGGCCACAAAGATAGGTCGGAACAGAAGGGGTGGTGGGTGGGTGGGGGGGGGGGGGGGGGTCCGTAGAGAGAAAGCCGACAGCAAAGGGAAAACAAAAACAAGAAATGACGGACACCAACAAAGCAGAACTTTCAGTTACAGGGGACGCACGTAGGGTCAGCTTGACTCAATTGTAGCACTTTGCCCAAATCAGTGCGCTATGTTTCAAGGACCCAAGCACATAATCTTGGCAGAGAATTTACATTGCTACATACAGGGAGATCCCACCTCAGCCAACGTTATAAAAGAAGGATTTAAATTTATTTCAGTGCTCCGTGCAAATTGGCTTCAGCTTGCCCGATAGCACAACAGTGCTACGTTTCAAAATAAAGGGGTATTGAGTACAAGAGGTTGGCAGGTCATGTTACAGTTGTAGAAGACTTTGGTTCGGCCACATTTGGAATACTGCATACAGTTCTAGTCGCCACATCACCGAAAGGATGTGGATACTTTGGAGAAGGTGCAGAAGAGGTTCACCAGGATGTTGCCTGGTATGGAGGGCGCTAGCTATGAAGAGAAGTTGAATAGATTAGGATTATTTTCACTAGAAAGGCGGAGGTTGAGGGGGGACCTCATTGAGGTCTACAAAATCATGAGAGGTATAGACAGGGTGGATAGCAAGAAGCTTTTTCCCCAGAGTGGGGGACTCAATTACTAGGGGTCACGAGTTCAAGGAGAGAGGGGAAAAGTTTAAGGGAGATATGCGTGGAAAGTTCTTTACACAGAGGGTGCCTGGAACGCATTGCCGGCGGAGGTGGTAGAGGCGGGCACGATAGCACCATTTAAGATGCATCTTGACAGATACATGAATGGGCAGGGAGCAGAGGGATAGAGATCCTTAGAAAATAGGCGACAGTTTTAGATAGAAGATCTGGATCGGCGCAGGCTTGGAGGGCCGAAGGGCCTGTTCCTGTGCTGTAATTTTTCTTTGTTCTTCTTTGAAAGACCTTAGCTAACCCTTTGAGATATCCATAGATCCACAGCCTTGTACAAATGCAAGTTCTTTGTTGCTGGTTCCATTTCTTTTCCCAAGAAAGGTATTAAATAGATGCCTTATGTGCGTGTGAAAGTGTGTTTCTGTGGCATCATGTGAACTGGAGTATGAAGTTCTCATTCCGCCCCGGGCAACACCCTTCTCTTAATGACCGCCATCAAAAAAAAAATTAATGAGACTTTCTTTTTGTTTACTGTTGGAGGGACCTCAGTGCATCAATGGGCTACCATAAAAGATGCTTATAAAATGCAAACGGTTTCTTTTAAAAAAAAATCAATTTAGGGTACCCAATTATTTTTTTCCAATTAAGGGGCAATTTTTAGCATGGCCAATCCACCTACCCTGCACATCTTTTTGGGTTGTGGGGGTGAGACCCACGCAGACACAGGGAGAATGTGCAAACTCCACACGGACAGCGACCCGGGGCCGGGATCAAACCTGGATCCTCGACGCTGTGAGGCAGCAGTGCTAACCACTGGGCCACCGTGCTGCCACCGCAAATTGTTTCTTCAAGAAGAAGGAGAAGGGACTGTATTTATATAAAAAAAGAGAGGCTGTTACGATCATAAACAGGAGAAGGTCAGAATGTGGGAAGAAAGAGTGAATAAAATGCATGAAGGAACGGGAAGTAGAGAGAGCTGCAGAGCTGAAACTTACGCACCAGAGAGATAATCAGAGAAGGTGAAGATAATAAGGAAGAGGAGAAGGGATAATTAGCAACACCAAGAAGTAATTACACTTATTGAAGGACGCAATTGGGTGTAATATTTTTCCTTGGTTGTCATTGTGTGTGAAAATAAGCAGCAAGGTAGCGACAGTTTAATTAATATATATTGTACAGTGTGAGAATTAAGCGAGTGTGTTGTAGCAATTGGAGGAGGTATCACATACCCTGGTGATCCAATCGGGACTTCATTATAAATTGAACCGAGCTAGTGTGCGGGTTTAATGCATTTGTTGGGACTGCGCAGATACAACGGCATGAGGGAATCGCATCAGGATCAAACCGCGCTCCAGACTTTTTAATCTAGGAGCGGCTGCAACAGTTACAGAAACATGGTTCAATCGTTGCAGCTACCACGAGGCAATCAGAGGAAAAGGCAGAACTTTAAAAGTTGTGTGCAATAAAACATTGCTGAACTGCTCCCGGGAATAACTGAAATATAAACTGGCAGTTACTCAGAATGCATTAATACATCGGGGATAAATTTAAACTGATTGCACGTTTTAGTTTGAATTCTGACAAGATATGGCCCACCGCAGCCACGCTGCTGAGGAGGAGGAGGAGGAAGGGAAAGTAATGTTTGTGGTTATGTTCGGAGCAAGTGGTGTTGACGATGGCGGAGGAAGAACAGGGGGAGGAACGTTTGCTGTTTTTTTTGTTGTTGCTGGCATTCATTTTAAATCTTAGCTTTGCGACCGTTTGCTATGCCTTTGAAAAGAACCATTATTTCACCAAGTGGCTTTCTGTAGGGGCACATTCTACGTGGCACAACCTCAAATCATGCTACTGTCACCCCACTCCCAAGCCCAGAGCTCTGCAGCATTTCAGACATTTGGGCCAGCAATGCACAAGCTAGAGAAACAAAACTAAAACGACGCTGCCTATTTTGCATGAATGTCTCAGCAGAGCCCACATCTCGTCTCTCCCCCCCCCCCCCCCCCCCCTCTCTCTCTCCTCTGCAGACTAAAAGCACTGAGGTCTACCAGCATTCACAAAATGCAAATTCTCAGCAGGTGTCAAGTCCACGCAGTTACTGCCACATCAGCCTAGTTAGGATGGGGACGTTATTGAAGCACGGCGTGTGGAAATACGGCTAATAAAAAAAACTTCCAATTTCTCCATTTGTTCTCATCTAGCAATGGTTTGTCGTGGCGTAGATAGCGTTTGCAGGATTATACAGAATGGATGAGGGCCCTCAGCACATCATGCCCATGCCAGCTCCTTCAAGGGCTTATCCAACAACCCCTGCTCTTCCTCAGAGCCTCGCAATGCTTTCCCTTCCTGGCATTCATCAAATTGCCTTCTAAAATTTATTGCTTTAAAAAAATTTAAAAAAATTTTTTTTTTTTTTAAAAGAGTACCCAATTAATTTTTTCCAATTAAGGAGCAATTTAGCGTGGCCAATCCACCTACTCTGCACATCTTTGGGTTGTGGGGGCGAAACCCACGCAAACACGGGGAGAACGTGCAAACTCCACACGGACAGTGACCCAGAGCCGGGATTCGAACCTGGGACCTCGGCGCCGTGAGGCAACAGTGCTAACCACTGCGCCACCGTGCTGCCCTTTGAAAGTTATTACTGATTCTGTTTCCATCAACCAGTGAATTCCCGACCACAACTTGCTGCATCAAAACATTCCCTCGATTCCCCCTCTGGTTCTTTTGCCCTCTCATTATTCACCCCCCAGCCAGTGGCACAATGTTTTCCCTATCTAGACCCTAACCAAAATCTTTCTACATCCCTATTAAGAACTTTTCCCAGATCTCCTCTGCTCTAAAAGGGGAATAATCACAGATTTGTGTACAAGCCTGGTGACAAGTTGGAGCAAACAGCAACTTTAATGCCATACTTCTACGATCTCACCATTTTTTGTTGTTGCATTGATGAACTCATCTGTTCTCTCAACAGGCAGATGGGGTTCAGACATTTTCTGCTTTAAGACATTGAGCATTGTGTTTTTTTTGCACAGAAGCATACATAGAAAATAGAATTAGGAGGCCATTCAGCCCTTCCAGCCTGTTCCGCCATTCATCATGATCATGGGTGATCATCACGTTCAATACCCTGATCCCGCCTTCCCCCTGTGTCCCTTTAGCCACAAGAGCCATATCCAATTCCATCTTGAAATCACATAACATTGTGGCCTCAACTACTTTCTGTGGTAGTGAACTCACCACTCTCTGGGTGAAGAAATTTCTCCTCACCTCAGTCCTAAAAGGTTTACCCTTTATCCTCAAACTATGACACCTAGTTCTGGACTCTCCCTCCATCAGGAACATTCTTTCTGAATCTACCCTGTCTAATTTTACAAGTTTCTAGGAGATCCCTTCTCACTCTTCTTTTTTAAAAATAAATTTAGAGTACCCAATTCATTTTTCCAATTAAGGGGCAACTTAGTGTGGCCAATCCACCTAACCTGTTCATCTTTGGGTTGTGGGGGCGAAACCCACACAAACACGGGGAGAATGTGCAAACTCCACACAGACAGTGACCCAGAGCCGGGAGCGAACCTGGGACCTCGGCACCATGAGGCAGCAGTACTAACCCACTGCGCCACCGTGGTGCCCTCCCCACTCACTCTTCTAAACTCCAGTGAGTATAATCCTAACCGACGTAATCTCTCCTTCTAGGGGCTCCCGCCATCCCAGGAATCAGCCTGGTAAACCTTCGCTGCTCTCCCTCCACAGAATGAACATCCTTCCTCAGATAAGGACACCAAAACTGCACACAATACTCCCGGTGTGGCCACACCAATGCACTATACAATTGCAGTAAAACATCTCTATTCCTTTACTCAAATCCTCTCGTTATGAAGGCCAACATACCATTTACCTTCTTTACTGCCTGCTGTACCTACATCCTTACTTTCAGCGACTGATGCACGAGGACACCAAGATCTCGCTGAGTACCCACCTCTCTCAATTTACACCCATTAAATATTTACATTGATGATCTCGGAATGAGATATACATTACTGTCACGCAAGAGTCACTGAGCAAAGGAACCAAGATTTGATCCCATTTGTTGACAATTAACACATAGTAATGCCGTTCAAATATAAGTTAGCAACGAATTACTTTCTTTGGTCTTCCCTTCCACCGACAACCTCAAAACTCAAATCTGACGGCCCTTCTCCACCGACCTCACTCTTTCCTCCGCGCATTGGCGAGGTCTTGCACTCTGCACCTCGGCGTCACAGTAAACTACACTCATTTTGCGAGGACAGAATTCAGGCGTGTGCGCCCGAGTTCAAACATGACCTTCCCAAAACGATGGCAAGACCTCAAAAGAAAACGTATTCACTGCTTTGAAAATCGATTTGATGCAGTCTTGCCTAACGAGCAACACATCAGCTCACCCAAAAGTAATTACTTTGCAACAAACCCTTTTCAGACTGGCTCAATCGGGAGTGAATCGAATTGGCTAGCCACAAACATAATTGGGGGGGGGGGGGACAATGTGCGCAAGGACTGCGTGCAAGAACTGAAACGAGCCTCGTAAACTGTTCACATGAGTCTCCCGATCGCCCCATTTCCATGGCGCTGCTCCATCCACACGTACTCAGCTCAGCTCCTGAAATTCAAAAGAATTACCAGGACACGGAGTGGCTGCAGTGAAAATTGCAAGGTCTGTAACGTCGCTCGTCTGTCGCTCAACCCGACGCCATTTTTACAACTCACGAAAAAGCTGATGAATACTGTTCTCCCAATCTCACCCTCAACAACAGACCAAAGCATTCCCAACTCAAATGCCACTCCAGGCTCAGTAGGGGCATGCGAGACCCACATGGGCAAGAGCTGGCGTGTATCCGATAGTGGAGATGACCAATTCACCTTAAGAGGAATCATCATTTATACAAATAAATCAAATCAAAGCACATGGACATGATGTGTGCTGGAAACCTCAAGAGCTCAGTAAGGGGGAAACCTTCTAATGAAAAGGACATGGTCTTACTATTTTTCTGTGGGGCGTGAAGAGTAGGAAGAGAATAATTCCCCTAACCCTGCTCGCATGCTAAAAGTAGAAAGGTACAAATTAAAACCAGGTGAACAGGGTTTAGCCTCGCTGCGTGTGCAACAAAACGGGTAGAGGTGACGAATATGTCTTTACGATTGGGGACAGGCTCACAATTCCGAGCCAAGGTGGTCATATTATAGACTTGGGAAACGATCTGCTACTTCCACGAAGAACAACTGTGTATCTGTTGAAACTTTACCAAGTCAATTCAAAATTGTATTTTAAAGAATCCAACTTGGACAGCAAGGTTACAGCAATCTACACATTCGAATTCCTGACCACAGGCACACTAGATTAAGAACACTAAGGTAAATAAATCCAATGACAATACCGGAGTAGGAATAGCAAATAAAACCTCATCTCCCATTTGTGCTGAATATTTGCACCAGATGGGCACAGTTCCACAGCTCAGGAGGTATAATTTCCCACTATTTATTTTTTGAAGTAGGCCTTCCCAAATGTGTGCTAGAATCGTGGAAAGGGAATTAGAGACAGATCAAAAATATCATAATTACTGCAAAGGAATCGGTTATATGGGCATCACAATAATCTTCCCTGTTGTGACAAGGGTCTTGAAATCTTTGACACTCTGGAAACAGAATCTGATCTGAAAATTAAATCTTCACGCTGTGTGGTACCAGAACACTGATATTCCCAGAGTGTAGTCAGGGCTGGTGGTTTGAGATAAGAGCTGCAATAACATTTAGGATCAGCACGGACATGCAGATGAGGGAAAGGTAACCGATCGCAGGTTGATGTAATTAGGACCACATTCTCACAGATAAACTGGTTGGATTAAATGGTCTGGGGCCCTTGTTGTAATCACGTACCTCTCGGGATTGGTTCTTCGTCCTCCTGCAAGACAGCAGGGAAAATGTGGAAAACGTAGAAATTGTGACCATGTGCGTTGCGGTGATGGAAACCGTGGGCAAAAGTCATCCGCTCCTACCCACCATGGGAATCATCGCAGCCGGAAAGTTTCACAGACCATTTAAAGGTCCGTGGACCAGGGAGCGCACAACCGGGAAATACTGCCCAGTGACGGTGTGTGTGTGTGTGTGTGTGTGTGTGTGTGTGTGTGTGTTGCTGGGTTAGAGACTGACGGTGTGTGTGTGTGTTCCTGGGTTGGAGACTGACGGTGTGTGTGTGTGTGTGTTGCTGGGTTAGAGACTGACGGTGTGTGTGTGTTGCTGGGTTGGAGACTGACGGTGTGTGTGTGTTGCTGGGTTAGAGACTGACAGTGTGTGTGTGTGTGTGTTGCTGGGTTAGAGACTGACGGTGTGTGTGTGTGTGTCTGTGTGTGTGTTGCTGGGTTAGAGACTGACGGTGTGTGTGTGTTGCTGGGTTAGAGACTGACGGTGTGTGTGTGTGTTCCTGGGTTGGAGACTGACGGTGTGTGTGTGTGTGTGTGTGTGTGTGTGTGTGTTGCTGGGTTAGAGACTGACGGTGTGTGTGTGTTGCTGGGTTAGAGACTGACAGTGTGTGTGTGTGTTCCTGGGTTGGAGACTGACGGTGTGTGTGTGTGTGTGTTGCTGGGTTAGAGACTGACGGTGTGTGTGTGTTGCTGGGTTAGAGACTGACGGTGTGTGTGTGTGTGTGTGTGTGTTGCTGGGTTAGAGACTGACGGTGTGTGTGTGAGTTGCTGGGTTAGAGATTGACGGTGTGTGTGTGTCTGTGTGTGCATGTGTGTGTGTGTGTTGCTGGGTTAGAGACTGACGGTGTGTGTGTGTGTGTGTGGCTGGGTTAGAGACTGACGGTGTGTGTGTGTGTGTCGCTGGGTTAGAGACTGACGGTGTGTGTGTGTGTGTGTGTCGCTGGGTTAGAGACTGTGACGGTGTGTGTGTGTGTGTCGCTGGGTTAGAGACTGACGGTGTGTGTGTGTGTCGCTGGGTTAGAGACTGACGGTGTGTGTGTGTGTGTTGCTGGGTTAGAGACTGACGGTGTGTGTGTGTGTCTGTGTGTGTGCGCGTTTGTGTGTGTTGCTGGGTTAGAGACTGACGGTGTGTGTGTGTCTGTGTGTGTTGTTGGGTTAGAGACTGACGGTGTGTGTGTGTTGCTGGGTTAGAGACTGACGGTGTGTGTGTGTGTGTGTGTGTGTGTTGCTGGGTTAGAGACTGACGGTGTGTGTGTGAGTTGCTGGGTTAGAGATTGACGGTGTGTGTGTGTCTGTGTGTGCATGTGTGTGTGTGTGTTGCTGGGTTAGAGACTGACGGTGTGTGTGTGTGTGGCTGGGTTAGAGACTGACGGTGTGTGTGTGTGTGTCGCTGGGTTAGAGACTGACGGTGTGTGTGTGTGTGTGTGTCGCTGGGTTAGAGACTGTGACGGTGTGTGTGTGTGTCGCTGGGTTAGAGACTGACGGTGTGTGTGTGTGTCGCTGGGTTAGAGACTGACGGTGTGTGTGTGTGTGTTGCTGGGTTAGAGACTGACGGTGTGTGTGTGTGTCTGTGTGTGTGCGCGTTTGTGTGTGTTGCTGGGTTAGAGACTGACGGTGTGTGTGTGTGTGTGTCTGTGTGTGTTGTTGGGTTAGAGACTGACGGTGTGTGTGTCTGTGTGTGTGTGTGTGTGTGTGTCTGTGTGTGTCTGTGTCTGTTGCTGGGTTAGAGACTGACGGTGTGTGTGTGTTGCTGGGTTAGAGACTGACGGTGTGTGTGTCTGTGTTGCTGGGTTAGAGACTGTGACGGTGTGTGTGTGTGTGTGTGTGTTGCTGGGTTAGAGACTGACGGTGTGTGTGTGTGTTGCTGGGTTAGAGACTGATGGTGTGTGTGTGTGTCTGTGTGTGTATGTTTGTGTGTGTGTGTCGCTGGGTTAGAGACTGATGGTGTGTGTGTGTGTGTGTGTCTGTGTGTGTGTTGCTGGGTTAGAGACTGTGACGGTGTGTGTGTGTGTGTGTGTGTGTGTGTTGCTGGGTTAGAGACTGACGGTGTGTGTGTGTCTGTGGCTGGGTTAGAGACTGACGGTGTGTGTGTGTCTGTGTGTGTGTGGCTGGGTTAGAGACTAACGGTGTGTGTGTGTCTGTGTGTGCATGTGTGTGTGTGTGTGTGTGTGTGGCTAGGTTAGAGACTGACGGTGTGTGTGTGTGTGTCGCTGGGTTAGAGACTGACGGTGTGTGTGTGTGTGTGTTGCTGGGTTAGAGACTGTGACGGTGTGTGTGTGTGTGTGTGTGAGACGCTGGGTTAGAGACTGACGGTGTGTGTGTGTGTGTGTTGCTGGGTTAGAGACTGACGGTGTGTGTGTGTGTGTGTGTGTGTTTGTGTGTGTTGCTGGGTTAGAGACTGACGGTGTGTGTGTGTGTGTGTGTGTGTGTGTGTGTGTTTGTGTGTGTTGCTGGGTTAGAGACTGACGGTGTGTGTGTGTGTGTTGCTGGGTTAGAGACTGACGGTGTGTGTGTGTCTCTGTGTCTGGGTTAGAGAGTGACGGTGTGTGTGTGTTGCTGGGTTAGAGACTGTGACGGTGTCTGTGTGTGTTGCTGGGTTAGAGACTGACAGTGTGTGTGTTGCTGGGTTAGAGACTGACGGTGTGTGTGTGTGTGTCTGTGTGTGTGTTGCTGGGTTAGAGACTGACGGTGTGTGTGTGTTGCTGGGTTAGAGACTGACGGTGTGTGTGTGTGTTCCTGGGTTGGAGACTGACGGTGTGTGTGTGTGTGTGTGTGTGTGTGTGTGTGTTGCTGGGTTAGAGACTGACGGTGTGTGTGTGTTGCTGGGTTAGAGACTGACGGTGTGTGTGTGTTGCTGGGTTAGAGACTGACGGTGTGTGTGTGTGTTCCTGGGTTGGAGACTGACGGTGTGTGTGTGTGTGTGTTGCTGGGTTAGAGACTGACGGTGTGTGTGTGTTGCTGGGTTAGAGACTGACGGTGTGTGTGTGTGTGTGTGTGTGTGTTGCTGGGTTAGAGACTGACGGTGTGTGTGTGAGTTGCTGGGTTAGAGATTGACGGTGTGTGTGTGTCTGTGTGTGCATGTGTGTGTGTGTGTTGCTGGGTTAGAGACTGACGGTGTGTGTGTGTGTATGGGGCTGGGTTAGAGACTGACGGTGTGTGTGTGTGTGTGTGTGTCGCTGGGTTAGAGACTGACGGTGTGTGTGTGTGTGTGTCGCTGGGTTAGAGACTGTGACGGTGTGTGTGTGTGTCGCTGGGTTAGAGACTGACGGTGTGTGTGTGTGTCGCTGGGTTAGAGACTGACGGTGTGTGTGTGTGTGTGTTGCTGGGTTAGAGACTGACGGTGTGTGTGTGTGTCTGTGTGTGTGCGCGTTTGTGTGTGTTGCTGGGTTAGAGACTGACGGTGTGTGTGTGTGTGTGTGTGTCTGTGTGTGTTGTTGGGTTAGAGACTGACGGTGTGTGTGTGTGTGTGTGTGTGTGTGTGTCTGTTGCTGGGTTAGAGACTGACGGTGTGTGTGTGTTGCTGGGTTAGAGACTGACGGTGTGTGTGTGTGTTCCTGGGTTGGAGACTGACGGTGTGTGTGTGTGTGTGTTGCTGGGTTAGAGACTGACGGTGTGTGTGTGTTGCTGGGTTAGAGACTGACGGTGTGTGTGTGTGTGTGTGTGTGTGTTGCTGGGTTAGAGACTGACGGTGTGTGTGTGAGTTGCTGGGTTAGAGATTGACGGTGTGTGTGTGTCTGTGTGTGCATGTGTGTGTGTGTGTTGCTGGGTTAGAGACTGACGGTGTGTGTGTGTGTATGGGGCTGGGTTAGAGACTGACGGTGTGTGTGTGTGTGTGTGTCGCTGGGTTAGAGACTGACGGTGTGTGTGTGTGTGTGTCGCTGGGTTAGAGACTGCGACGGTGTGTGTGTGTGTCGCTGGGTTAGAGACTGACGGTGTGTGTGTGTGTCGCTGGGTTAGAGACTGACGGTGTGTGTGTGTGTGTGTTGCTGGGTTAGAGACTGACGGTGTGTGTGTGTGTCTGTGTGTGTGCGCGTTTGTGTGTGTTGCTGGGTTAGAGACTGACGGTGTGTGTGTGTGTGTGTGTGTCTGTGTGTGTTGTTGGGTTAGAGACTGACGGTGTGTGTGTGTGTGTGTGTGTGTGTGTGTGTGTGTCTGTGTGTGTCTGTTGCTGGGTTAGAGACTGACGGTGTGTGTGTGTTGCTGGGTTAGAGACTGACGGTGTGTGTGTCTGTGTTGCTGGGTTAGAGACTGTGACGGTGTGTGTGTGTGTGTGTGTTGCTGGGTTAGAGACTGACGGTGTGTGTGTGTGTTGCTGGGTTAGAGACTGATGGTGTGTGTGTGTGTCTGTGTGTGTATGTTTGTGTGTGTGTGTCGCTGGGTTAGAGACTGATGGTGTGTGTGTGTGTGTGTCTGTGTGTGTGTTGCTGGGTTAGAGACTGTGACGGTGTGTGTGTGTGTGTGTGTGTGTGTTGCTGGGTTAGAGACTGACGGTGTGTGTGTGTCTGTGGCTGGGTTAGAGACTGACGGTGTGTGTGTGTCTGTGTGTGTGTGGCTGGGTTAGAGACTGACGGTGTGTGTGTGTCTGTGTGTGCATGTGTGTGTGTGTGTGTGTGTGTTGCTGGGTTAGAGACTGACGGTTTGTGTGTGTGTGGCTAGGTTAGAGACTGACGGTGTGTGTGTGTGTGTCGCTGGGTTAGAGACTGACGGTGTGTGTGTGTGTGTGTTGCTGGGTTAGAGACTGTGACGGTGTGTGTGTGTGTGTGTGTGAGACGCTGGGTTAGAGACTGACGGTGTGTGTGTGTGTGTGTGTTGCTGGGTTAGAGACTGACGGTGTGTGTGTGTGTGTGTGTGTGTGTGTTTGTGTGTGTTGCTGGGTTAGAGACTGACGGTGTGTGTGTGTGTGTGTGTGTGTTTGTGTGTGTTGCTGGGTTAGAGACTGACGGTGTGTGTGTGTGTGTTGCTGGGTTAGAGACTGACGGTGTGTGTGTGTCTCTGTGTGTGTGTGTCTGTGTCTGGGTTAGAGAGTGACGGTGTGTGTGTGTTGCTGGGTTAGAGACTGTGACGGTGTCTGTGTGTGTTGCTGGGTTAGAGACTGTGACGGTGTGTGTGTGTGTTGCTGAGTTAGAGACTGTGACGGTGTGTGTGTGTGTGTGTGTGTGTGTGTTGCTGGGTTAGAGACTGACGGTGTGTGTGTGTGTTGCTGGGTTAGAGACTGACGGTGTGTGTGTGTGTGTGTTGCTGGGTTAGAGACTGACGGTGTGTGTGTGTGTGTTGCTGGGTTAGAGACTGTGACGGTGTGTGTGTGTTGCTGGGTTAGAGACTGACGGTGTGTGTGTTGCTGGGTTAGAGACTGATGGTGTGTGTGTGTGTGTTGCTGGGTTAGAGACTGTGACGGTGTGTGTGTGTGTGTGTTGCTGGGTCAGAGACTGACGGTGTGTGTGTGTGTGTGTTGCTGGGTTAGAGACTGTGACGGTGTGTGTTGCTGGGTTAGAGACTGTGACGGTGTGTGTGTGTGTGTGTTGCTGGGTTAGAGACTGTGACGGTGTCTGTGTGTGTTGCTGGGTTAGAGACTGTGACGGTGTGTGTGTGTGTGTGTGTGTTGCTGGGTTAGAGACTGTGACGGTGTGTGTGTGTGTTGCTGGGTTAGAGACTGTGACGGTGTGTGTGTGTGTTGCTGGGTTAGAGACTGTGACGGTGTGTGTGTGTTGCTGGGTTAGAGACTGTGACGGTGTGTGTGTGTGTTGCTGGGTTAGAGACTGTGACGGTGTGTGTGTGTTGCTGGGTTAGAGACTGTGACGGTGTGTGTGTGTGTGTCTGTGTTGCTGACGGTGGGTGTGTGGCAGAGGCCGGGACCCTCACCACATTTATGACGTTTTTACATGGAGCACTTGAAATGCCACAGCATACAAGCTACGGGCCAAGTGCTAGAACATGGGATTCGAGTCAATAGGTGATTGATGTCCAGTGTGGACACAATGGACCTCTTTGTGAGGCAAGACTCTGACATGTGGATTTGCTCAGATAGAAAAACAGGGAAGTTCCCGCCCCCCTCCCCCACGTCCTGGCCAATAATCATCCATCAGCACCTTGAAGAATGCAACTTGGTCTATCCAGAAAACTTGGACATTATTGTTCTTTCTGCGATGGCCAATTTGTAATGCTTGTGGCGTTCTTTCAGATAATTTGTGAATAAAATATATTTTGCAACATTGATTGCCGGTCAGCAGATTACTGGTGGTTATGTTGCTGTTTGTGGGGTTTTGTTCTACTGCTCCATTTCTTACATTACAAACATGTGCCCATACTTCTAAAGTACTTCACTGGTTAGAAAGTGCTTCCGGACATCCAGATCAATAAAAACGGTTCCCTATTTCGCAATTTTCTACTCTCTGAACGAACTTCAGGCAGACTAATAAAAGTACAGATTTAAAAATAAACGGCAGCACGATTTGTTACATCACAACAAGGGCAGGTCAAAGCCCGTATGGGATGATGAGAGCACATTGCAAGAACTTTCACCACAGAGCTGTGAGTATATAACATTGTCTTTCCTATTTCCATATGGAGCATACAGCAAGTTGTCCAAAGCAATCCAGTTTGGTCAGGGATTTGGAAATGTTTATGGATTCTTAATTTAAATGAGGAATATGCTGCAGATTCACTCAGGCAACAGTAACTAAGCAGCTCCACTAGAAACCACTCTGGGTAAGTGTGGTGAATGTAATTCACACTGTATTGTATTGTATAGTATTATGCCCTTGTGGGCTCTGTCTGTGAGCCGTTGCGCGGCTCTGCCCATAGGGGGAGATGAGGAGCTTGTACAGGGCTCCACCCTTGGCTCCGCCCATGGCCCCTCCCATGACCGGAAGTATAAAGTGCTGCAGCCGCGTGAGCCTGCCCTCAGTTCTTCTGGTTGCAGGCAGGCTCAGTTGTAAGACTATTAAAACCACAGTTTACTTCCAATCATGTTCCGAGTGAAATGATGGTCACATCAGTAAGTTTACTTGCTCCCCTTTCTTTGAGCTGATCAAGAACGGGCTATAAAGTACAGGATTCATTTGGGTTGTATAAAGTCAAGCACTTTCCAAAAGAATCAGATTCTTTGGCCGCATTCGATTGGACCTGGAAATTTCTGCTCCCAGCATGGGACTTGAGAGTAGCCAGACACGACGGGAGTCTGTAAGCACAGACTGAATTGCGGAGAACGGGGTGCAGAGGTGGCAATTTCTGGCCAACCACAAAGAGCAACTGTAAATCCTCATTATTTTGGATCGCTGCTGCTTTGAAAGGTTACGATGGTCATCCCAAACTCACCAAGACTGGAACTGAAGAAGGTTACTCAAGCATTTGTAAACAATTTCCAGCTTATGCTGTTGAGCTCTTACACAACTCCCAAACCAGAGACTTAAATCTAGGATCGCTGGTGTACCCAACGCTGGAATTGGGACCCAGTTGGACTGATTAAGTCAACTTTCCAGTCCGGTTGCA